>NC_053146.1:65438690-66045690 GCF_016808335.1 Panicum virgatum
AAAGTATTGCCTGCCACTCACACGCTTCCAACGTCTCCAATTTAATTCAGATTAGACGCGGTACGGTGCATAATACTTGAGCATTGGATGGTTTGTAGGATAAATGTAAGCTTTGATCAAGCTGCACCATGTAATTTTGCTGTTTTTATTTGTGTATAAGAACCTTTTATAGATAAAATACATATAAAAAGGAAAAGCAGGCTTGGATGAGCTAGTACAGAAGAATTTCAGCAGACAAAGATAGGACGAAAAGGATGGTCGCAGTAATAATCTCCACATGTCACAACAAGGTACGAACACAGCAGGAAGTTTCATGGTGACAAATACCTTTTTTTTCTTTCTTTAGAGGACCGTGGTGATAATGATAACATAGTTATATCCTCCAAAAGGAGGGCTAGGCCCATTACGATCACCTCCTGCTCCTCATGGCGTGTTGATGTTTCGGTTGGGGGTAATTACTTGATTTTGCTCTTTTTAAAAAAACAAAAGTATCTCAAGGAGTTACTTCAACATGTGTATTTTTTATATAAATAGTTTACATGGTTTAGAAATGCTTCCCCTTTTAATAAGAGAGATAATAGTTTACATGAATTATTAACATAAAGAAAATGCCGTGCTAAAAAACATAAAGAAATTGCCTTGCTATTTAAGTCAGAAGAGAAGGAAGAAAACAGATAGTATTTAATACATCCTATACTTCGAAAGTTCCAATATTGTCCAACCTTTTTCCATAGTCTAACTTCCTTAAGGCTTTAAGGGTCTAAGTTTAATATCAAAAAGTTAGGAAAACACTAACACATAATGTGACAAATTTGCTTGGAACTATAAATTACATGTTTGCTAAAGTTACATGGAAGCCACAACTGTGCAACAAAAATGTCCACGCTAACTCTTTTTAAGCTCTATTTGGATCCTCTAGCTAATCCAAATTATATATTTTTTGAAATATTATAGCCTCGTAATTAAAACATCTCTATAAAGTAATAATAATTGTGTAAAAAATAAAATATCTAAAGAAAAACCACATGGTTAATTGACCAGCCTGGTCCTACAATGCTACTCCTGCTAGCCAAGCGCCCAAGCCTAACTCGTCTTATCAAATCATCAACTCGGTGAAGTCAAACCAAACAAAACCCACCCGGCCCAACCCTGACCCAACACCAACTCGTGTTCCCGAACAGTCCAATCCGTCCGTCCGCTCCCGGCCCGCCCCGATCACGAGCCCCCCCCCCCCCCCCCCCCCCCCCCCCCCCCGCTCCAGAAGAAACGCGCACATGGCCGGCAGTAGCACGGGCGACGAGCCCCACGCCCCCGTCCAATCCGAGGCGAGCGCTCGGTGGACGCAACCTCCCAAAAGGAAAAACCCTTTTTCCCGTCCTCCTCCAGTCTCCCGAAACCACCGTCTCCGACCGCCCACACGAACCACGTGCGAATTCTTTCCGAGCCATCATGGCGCGCCCTCCGCCATTAAACTCCTCCTCCCCTCCGGCCTCCCACGCCAGCGAAACGATAAATCAATTCCCGCGGTTTTTAATTGCGGGGGATTTATATTCATTTACGGCCGGAAAACTGGGGACTCCTTTATAAGCGCGTCGGGGCGCGGCGTGCTCACACGAGGAGGCGGCAGCGCTTGGTTGCATCTCGCGCACGAGCCCTGGGGAGAGAGAGAGAGAGAGAGAGAGAGAGAGAGGTGAATAACCACCGCTGCGAGAAGCGAGGATAGCACGAGCTGGGGCGGAGTTGGATTGGAGGCGGCGGCGCGGGATTTGCTTGAGGGAGGTGGGGGGAAGGAGGAGGAGGAGAGAGGCCGGCGATGGCGGCGTCCGCGAGGCCCGGGGAGAGGGCGACTAGCTTCGCCGTGGCGTGCAGCCTCCTCAGCCGCTTCGTCCGCCAGAACGGCGCCGCGGCCGCCGAGCTCGGCCTCGGGATCACAGGTGAGCGCGGCCCCGCCCCCGGCCCAGGGTTTGGCTGCTACAGCTGGTTGCTTTTGGGGGGAGATTGCAAAAGTTATTTTTTGGGGGTCTGCCGTCTGCGTCTCGATTACTGCGGGAAGCTTCTGTTTGGGGCTGTTTGGTGTGAGATCTGAGCTGAGCTTCAGTCCTAGGGGCCAAAATTGACGCCTCTCGGCTTGAAATTTCCAACTCTCTGATCCGGGTCTGGCTTGCTTTGGTTTCAGCTGAGGCCGAGCCGCAGACGATGAGCTTGCTGCCTGGAGCCGAGGCCGAGGAGGCGGAGAGGAGGAAGGAGACCATGGAGCTGTTCCCCCAGAGCGCCGGGTTCGGCGTGAAGGATGCTGCTAGGTACGTACAGTACTTCTAGATCGCAGCAAGTTTTTCATTTCGTTCTACCCTTCTAGGTGTGTGCAACAATTCATAGGTACTAGTAGCTAGCATAACACAAACACGATACTCGTGCTATCTTCATGGACAAAAAGGCTAGTATTTGATTCTAGAAGCCTTGCAATCCGAAGTTTTGTGTTTTATTCAGTGATGCATGTTGCAAGGTGGTCTGAAGTCGAGTTGAGCTATGTTCAGTCTCGTTTTTTACAGAGTTGGGTACTTGTGTAAGCATCCCTGTAGTTTTATTTTGTCATGATATTCTATGGTGAAAACTGTATCTTTGTAGTTGCAAGAAGCTATTCCTGCTCTTGTTGAAACAATATATGTTCTTCAAGATGAAGCTACAAAGATACATTTTTTACCCTAAAATTAGATATTTCTTTTTTAGGCGAAACAATCAACCCTGCTCATTTAGATTGTAGCTAATGAAACATGAGTTCCTTCTTGATAAGACTTGAAAATCGGTTAATCTGAGTGACTGAGCTGGAGTTTTGCCATCCATGTGTCAAAGATGAGGTCTTTCAACCACGAAAAAGGGTCTGTGTTTGGTAGTGAAGATATATTAGACAATCTATATGCAAAACTGAAGTCGTGATCTACAGGCTCGTTCTTACTTCGTGTTCCCCTGTAAATATTCTCAGGGAGCCAGAAAAAAAAGATAAATCTCAGCAGCTCACCATCTTCTACGGAGGGAAGGTGCTGGTGTTCGATGACTTCCCAGCGGACAAGGCAAAGGACCTGATGCAGCTGGCCAGCAAGAGCAACCCCATGGTTCAGAACGTTGGCTTGCCTCAGCCCTCTGCACCCGCAACTGTCACCGACAACACGAAGGTCCACAAGGCCATGCCTGCCCCTGTGAGCAGCTTGCCTGTTGCACAGGCTGCTGATGCTCAGAAGCCTGCTCGTACAAATGCTTCTGGTACTTGCTACTCCATTCGTTCCTGTTGTTGCTGTTTGGTCATTCATCATTCAAGCTTCAAAACAAAGATTGGTGAACTTTGTCATGCTGATTATTCACCGAACCTGTTTCTTCTCTTTTGTAGACATGCCTATTGCTAGGAAGGCATCACTTCACCGCTTCCTTGAGAAGAGAAAGGATCGGTAAGCAGCTATTGCTGTGATTGTTCTCCTAATATGTTCAATCTTCTTTTACCAATCTTGTATTTGGACCTAATTTATTTCTTATGGTTCTTCAGCCTCAACGCAAAGACGCCGTATCAAACTTCCCCTGCCGACGCCACACCTGTCAAGAAGGAGCCTGAGAGTCAGCCATGGCTTGGACTAGGACCAAATGCCGTGAAGTCCAACCTGAGCTAGCACAACACAACACTCGACCAATAAGATGGCACCTCACCAACCTTTGCATAAGGTTCTGAATATGCTTGCCATTAGAGTAACGAAATCATAAAATATTCTCTCGTTATCATGTTGTTTAGAGCTTTCTTTAGGTCGTGGTTCTACGTCCTCTTGTCACATAGTTCTGGATGTAAAGAAAAAGTAGCCAGTCATGACCATTACCGAGAGTCCGAGAGATGTTTTGGGTTAACACACGGCGACTCTAAATTGGCCATGCTAAGTAAAATGATAGTGCAAAGAGACCTATATGTATTTTTTCTGAACCTGGATCGTTTGGCTGTAGCCTTGATGTATGCAGAACAAGTGATTGTAATGGATCCAGCGTATCATAAGACTAGTATTGCTGTTTTCTGATCACCTGGCTGATTGCCAAGTTTATATGGATTCTTGTTACACCTGCTGTTGCAAATCTTTGGTAGTTTCCGGTAACTGGAGCAATCTGGTGATGTAAAACTACATATAAGTAAATTTTTTTTGTGTTTTTGTTCCTGTTGAACTATTACATGCCTCCCCAGTATAGTATAGGGCATGCTCAAAAGAGGTAAAAATAAAAAACAAATTATGAAACATGATATCATAATGCTGCACAATCAATGGTACATTTGATACTGTAAAAAACAAGAGTAATAGGTAGTAAATTGTATATGAACCGAACCATGGAATAATTTTACCTTGCTCTTGACCTAACAATCATGCGGATGGATAGATTCATGGCAGCACATGTTGAGAGCCGGTAGGTTGAATGGCGTTGTCCGGTTGAAATCAAAAGGCTGGAGCACATGTGAGAAATAGGGGCCCTGACAGCAAAAGCTAAGCGAAAAACTCCAAACACTCCACGGAGGAAACCAACGGGAAGTTGTTTGGAAACTGCGTGGGGACGGAAAGACCGGGGGGACACTCGAGCCCACCTCGCCCAACTTGCTGCACTCAACTTGCTTGCAGTAGTATTAACTCAAGACTTCAGGGCCCTTGCTGGTTGCTGTCTTTTTTCGAACTTTTTCCCTCGAGCTTTTGATTGTTTCTTGTGGAAGTTTCGTTCTCGTGGCTTTGATCATTGCCCCTTTGACTGAATTTCGTCAAAAGGGGTTTTGCGGGGGAGGTTTCCACGGACCGAGTCGCTGAATTGAGGAAAAACATTGCATGGTTCAGTACTAGAATACTCGCTTCTGGTGCCGTAGCAGAGAACGGAGAACCAGAAAGAAATCAAAACCTTTCGGCAGTTGTGCAGGTTTACCTGGAGCCTGGCTTGTGTGTCACTCAGCTTCTTTGCGTGATGCGTGTGTCCAACCACCAGAGGTCATCTAAAAAGGAAGAGCCATGTGCGAGTTGCTCACATGCACAATCTTCTGACCAAAAAACCGTGCACCGCCCGCTGGTCCAGGACGCAAGGCGCCCTGGTTTTCAGGATGGCAACGTTCTTGCTCGCTGGTACAGTACTGACTGCTCGTTGGATGGATCTCTCGCACCCAATGGCAGCAATCCGGCAGAGGTCGATGTCACGGCGCGAGCGCACGGGAAAGGGCCTGCCTGGCCTGGCCTGACAGTCCTCCACCCCATTCGGCCATTCCATTCCACTGCGTGGACCACCGCACCGACCCGATCGAGCAGCGACTGCCACAAAAGTTGTCGCCGTCGAGCTCGCTGCTGCTGTCCACGACGAAGTCTTTCCGGAGATCGATCGCGCCGACGGCCGAACAGCCGTGAGTGTGGTCCTGGAACGCCGTTGCAGTGGAAGCAAGCAGGCAGAACAGCTAGCCGTGCGTCGGCAGAGTAGCGGAGCACCGCAGCAGGGACGGGAGCTTTTGACGACGCCGACGGCCGGAGGCGCGCCCGATTTTTTTTAAAAAAATTATGTCTCGTGGTCAATGGACATGGAGTCGTGAGACACGGGATAAATAATTCTCAAGTGCGTGCGTGCTTGCTTGCTTGCTGAGAATTGGGTGACCCTGAACCTGACCAACATGCGTGCATGGGCAGCACGCAGGAATCCCTCGGTTTCTCGGCCATGCCCTCCCTCTTCTTGGCTCTTCAATCTTTCAGGTTCAGGTTCAGGTTCAGGTTCATTTCACCACATGGCGATTGTTTGTTTAAACAAGACGCGAGTGGCTGGCTGGCTGTACCTGTGGGCAAGGCCGTCAACAGCCTGCACGGGGTCGGCCGGGTTCATGTGCTCCTGGCGACCTTACTAGTTACTGTACTACCTTCTGAATCTGAAACAACCCGTCGATCGGCCTGTATGTACTAGCGCTCCCAACAGCCCACTTTTTCTTTCTTCCGCCGAGGACGGCGAGACGCACGCATCCCCCCGTCATATTTTTTTTTGTTGCAAAAGTGGCTTAGCACGTATTTTATTAAAAGAAAAACAGATTACAAACATAATTTGATACTAGCCAAACAAGAATTGACCGGCACAAGCACACAAAAGAGTAACAATAGAGAAAAAAAATGAAAAGAGACTAACGAAAACAAACAGCCACGGCACTAGCAGAACGACGACCACAGAGCAGAAGACCTCACCAACCCGCCAAGACCCACGAAACAACCTAACACAGATGAACCTACATAAAGAACAACATCACCGAGGCCGCCAACTGACCACGAAAACAACCAATGGGTGGCCAAGCATCCACCAGAATAAGCAGCTCCACAGTGGTGAAGCATCCGTCAGAGATGACCAATCAGCAACGCAAACACGGCGGCAAAGCATCCGCCAGAGTAGGAGTAACAAGGGCGGCAAAGTATCCGCCGGACCGAGCGAAATATGGGCGGCAAAGCATCCGCCATCACAACGACGGCAAAGCATCCGTCAAGGTAGCTGCAGCATAAGCAGATCAAGGTGATGAAGCATCAATGGAGCATGGTAGGTAACATCCAAAGGCCGACCACCCTGAGCATGAAGAAGTCCCAAGACGACGCCCTCAACAGGGACCATGACACGCTAGACGCCAACGTCGTCAGTCCGAGCACCGGACATGGTTTTCACCAGGGAACCAATCTCAATGCCAGGGCGGATCGCCGCGACCGTAGCCCAAGGCAGACCCGAGGACAGCAGCCGAGATGCGAAGACCAGCAGAGGAGGCATAGGAGGTGTCCATGGCGACGCCCCCAACAGGGACATGACGCACTAGGCGCCATCATCGCATGTCCGCAGCACGGACATGGTTTTCACCAGGAGAAAGAACCTCCATGCCATGCCGAGCCGGCATCCAGGCTCCACAAGGGCGGCGCAAGCCGCGGAACGACCCTTGTCCACTAACCACTAGTGGGGCGGCGGCGGGGACACAGGCCCCCGGCCACCCAAGCGTCAGGAGGGCGGTGGCAGCGATAGCCGCAAGGCGGCGGCGTGGCAGAGCCCCCCGCCCCCGCCACTCGGGGCACGAAGGCGCCCCCGGCCACAGATCCAGCGCACCCACAGGCCCCAGCGCGCCCGAGGAACGATGGCAAAGGGAACCGGCGGATCCGGACCTGGGAGCACCAGATCCGCCCACCGCCACCAGAAGAGGCGGCGGCGGCGGCGAAGCCACAAGAGCCCAAGGGCGAGCGGAGCCACGGCCCCCTGGCAACCGGAGCCACCGGGGCGGGCGAGCTCCGCCGGCACCCAGGGAGGGGGAGGGGTGCGCCACCGGTAGCCACAAGCACCCGGGAGGGCGCAAGCGCCACGACCGGCGGGGGCGATAGATCCAGCGGGGGGAGCCATGGATCCGCCGAAAGGAAGGCCAGATCCGGCCCCAGAGGCCGGCGACGGCGAAGGAACGGTGAGGTCCGAAGTCCGGGCGGAGGAAGACGCGGGGAAGATGGCCCGCGGCTAAGCCGAAGCATCCCCCGTCATCATCGCCGTCGCGTGATTTTATTATATTTATACATGCGTAATGCTAGTAGATGCAGTACAGTGTCTCGTACTGTGCGGGCACGGCGTCCTCTGACGCGGGCCCGGATGCACTGTTCATGCGCTTTGCCGTGCGGTTCGAAGCAGCCTCCGCTCAAGCTGCGCGGCGTGTCACGGCGCACGCGGCTTCTTCCAGTACTAAAAGATACGGAGTAAGTGCAGGTAACTGGGCAAACCGACCATCGGAAAACCGTTGGGGGGGGGGGGGGGGGGGGGAAGCGTTTTACGTTTTTACTGCAGCTAGTTTGTACACATGCGCGAGCTTTTCACAGTGCACGGCGGCGTCCGGTTCCGAGATTCCGAGTCGGGCGGGCTAGACGGTAGGTAGGTGGACACGGCACGGATCGATATCGATCCTTGGCCATGCTATCGCCATGGCCCAACCAACTGTTCGAACCTAACGGACACGTGACGCGTGCTACCGTGTGCATCGCTGCGTCGCCTGCACTCCCGGAAATTCACAAGTTTTTTGGAAATGTCTGCGAGTATAATAAGAGAAATTATTACATTCCGCGTAAACAAATTTTCGCGTCGGCCGATCTGCGCGTGGTGGCTGATTCTGATTGTCTCGGGCCCATAAAGCCCACCCACTTCTTTTTTTTTTGGAAAAAGTCCTTTTGACCCCTGAACCATTGGCCGAGTTCGAGATTCCTCCCTGAACTTCAAAACCGTCCGAACTGGCTCCTCGAATTCCCGAAACCGTGCAAACGACCTCCTTGAGTGGGTTTGAGGACGGTGAGTTCAACAAAATTAGATTTTCTATTTTATATTTTTTTGTGATTTACTATTATTTTTCAAAAATTCAGTTAAAATAAACATAAAAGAAAAATAGAAAAACCGCCCTCAAACCCGCTCAAGGAGGTCGTTTGCACGGTTTCGGGAATTCGAGGAGCCAGTTCGGACGGTTTTGAAGTTCAGGAGGAAACTCGGACTCGGCCAATAGTTCAGGGTGGTCAAAAGGACTTTTTTTTTTTCTTTTTTAGAGCAAAAGCCCACAACACTTCACTCAAGAAGGCTGAGCACACGGCTTGACTGACTTTGGGCCTGGATCCTTGGCTGGGCCGTCTAACTGACGCGTGCAGCTTGCCAGGAGCCTGCAGGCTGCACCAGATAGATAGTTAAGCAGGATTGCTGGTGGTTTTGGGCCGGCAGGCCTTAGATGATTTTTTTTTTCTCGAAGAAGGCCTCAGATGATCAGTACACACTACAATCAAGTTACTGGTACAAGGTCGTCTATGAACATCCTCGGAAATTCACAGGCAAACCATGTAGATAAGCTTTGGTTTGATTTTGCATTTTTAGTTGTCGATAAACGACACCATAAAATAAAGTTGCTCTTTTGTTTTGGTGCAGGCTGGACCTGGAAATTGCATTGTTAACGACCAAATTAATTTACATTGTCTCGCATTCACATCGTCACACCATCTCTCACACACTCTAGTTTGTCTGTATCCTGCTGCTTCTTTACAGCATGTACAGTACGCGACGAAAACGGCGCTGCGGTTTCAGGGGGACGATCCGGAGTAGTCGTCGTCGCCTCGCTCGTCATCGGGGGCGAGGAAGATGCGCCGCCTGGAGCTCCGGGCTGCAGCCTCCGTGTGCAGGTCTGCTTTGCCACCATGATGCCTCCTCCATGCTCTCTTGCTCGCCCGCACCTCGGCGGCGAGCTTCCGCCTCTGCTCGTACAGCTCCTCTAGGAAGTACTCGTACCTGCACTCCAGATTGCAGAACCCCTTGTCCCTGCCACCCAAATTTCAAAAGAGCAGTCAGCAGCTAGCAGGCCAGGGGTGCGGCGACGAGCACGAGAGAAGCAACAATGCAATGCAAGCTAAATAATGGTGGTTGCCGATCGAGGCTCACATGTATATGTAGATGGTCCTGTCGTCCAGGCGGCAGCTGCAGCGCTCGCAGGCGAGCAAGGACCCGTTGACATGCCGGCCGCCGCCGCCGCTCGTGCCGTTACGGTCGTTGAGGGCCGTGGCCAGTGCTGCCATGATGCCGGACGCGCCGGCGCGGGCAGGTTCGGCGACGCGGAGGAGGCGCGCGGAGGCGGGCTCCGCGACGGCGGCCATGAGGCCAACGCTGGTCTCCGGGTTGCAGGAAGGCGCCCCGGTCGTCGACGACGGCGCCCCCGCCGTGCGCTTCCTCTTCTGGAGGGCATGCCGCCGTGGGCCCGGCCGCGGCATGTGGCCGGCGGCGAAGAGGCTGCCCTCGGGGACGCGGGCGCCGCCGGGTCGGGACGGCGGCCACCAGCCGGGCTCCGCCAGGGCTAGCAGGTCGCGGATCGTCGACACCCTGCTCCCCAGCATCGTCGTTGGTCCACTGCTCGAGTAACTATCCTGTTCTCCACGTGCTCGAGAGTGAGGAGCGAGCTGGTGTGTTGGGTACTGCAAGGTCGGAAGCGGTTTATATAGGGCAGGAGGGACTGTCAGGGGCGTGTTTTCTCGATTACAAGGATGACGCAGACATGCACGCACCACCATAGGCACGCACGCATGGATGGACATGCATCTTTTACCACATTCCTTTTGGGCTTTTCTCGATCCAGAGAAATCTGTTTTCTTGCTGACATCTTTGCTGTACCTGCAGAAAAACGAAGACAGTGGCCTGTCACATCGAATCTTTGGACACATATATAGAGTATTAAATGCAGTTGAAAAAAATAACTAACTACACACTTCATCTATATTGTTTCCCTTAAATTAAACTCCCCTAAACCTTCTTTTCATCTATAGTTTTCAGTCTACCACTATTTTACATTCTCAAGTCTGGTTGATTATTGCATAGTTTGTTCATCAGCATATAAAATTCAGGAATTTCTTGCAGTAGCTCTGTTCATGAATCATACCCAACCCTTTCATCAAATCAAAAGGACTGAAACAAACGTAAAAATTAGGAAAATACCACGCATATATCATGCTAATTTTTTGCACATCAAGTTCAATT
Source organism: Panicum virgatum (assembly GCF_016808335.1). Classification (NCBI taxonomy): domain Eukaryota; kingdom Viridiplantae; phylum Streptophyta; class Magnoliopsida; order Poales; family Poaceae; genus Panicum; species Panicum virgatum. Next base: position 65,449,218 of record NC_053146.1, read on the forward strand.
CTTGATCATTGCCTTGTGATGCCTGGAAAATACCACGTATAGACCTCTTCTTGTTAAGCAAGCGAACAAAAATGGAATCTGAGGTCTCATATACCTCTTATGGAGTCTCGTCTTTGACACCAAACGCTCTCCCCCTCTCTCAGCATATGAAGAGCCTTGTTGTCGAAATGTGTACACCAATTTGTGCTCGAGGATTACTCCCTAGAGTAGGACCTCTGGTAGCTAACCTCATTCGACTATGTGAATCAATGAGGTTTCGAGAGCGGCGCTTCCGCTTTATATAGAGTTATAGACCGCGCGAAACACCGGTTCGCCCCTTTGCTTTACGCTTTCGTTATATTCATTTTGATCCCTAATTTATTGATATTTACAGTATGCGAAAATACCTACCTAGTACCGCCTCTTATTAGGACCCGTAAATGTTTTGTAATATGTGTCCCCCCGCCCATTTCCAAATTTAGAACGAAATACTAGTTATTTTACAGTCCCTTTAATTGTTGAGTGGTATACACTTACCACGTACTACTTCCATCCCAACTTATTAGTCGTTGCTTTTCTAGATACATAAATTTTACTATATATCTAGACATAATATATATCTAGGTGCATAGCAAAATCTATGGACCTAGAAAAGTCGTTTAACCTAAGTAAGCTTGAAATCAGGAAAGTTAAGGTGGATGGACTGTATCCCTCCGTGTCAGTGACTCATCTTTGGCAGAACACAAAGAAGAGACCTGATGCCCGCGACAAACTACCACTCCTGCGAGAACGTGAGCATGCATCACAAAGCCAAGGAAAATGTCGCTTTGTTCCTGCAGCATCAGTTTGTCTCTAGCGCAGCTGCTTTTGCCCGGGATGCAGACTTCCATTCATATGAGCGGAAAGCCTCAGCAGGCTCAGGCATGGTGTGTGCTTGGACCGACGTGTAAAGCGTAGTGGTCTGGCCGTGGCATCAGTTCTGTTTTACGTGCCGCCGGTTTTGGTTTGCTGTAAAGTTTTGGCACAGAATTGATGAAGGAACAGATTTTGTCTTTGGCCAAACAAAATTGTCTCAAGTTTGCAGATTGCCGATGCCTTTCTGGCTTTTCCCATCGGCGTGTACAGTACGTGCATACAGCAAGGAGATCATGCACGATTGATGGTGGTTTGGTTTAGTCTTAGTGAGAGCTCGGTTGCAAATGTGAAGTTTTTGGCTGAACCGGAACAGACTTTGATTCGGGTTCTAACTTTTTTTTTGTTTTTTGTTCAAAAGAAAACTATTTTTTGTTGGGTTCAAGTGCCCTTAATTTTGGATTGCTTTTCGAGATGTGACAATTAATTGCTGTTGTCTGGATGACTGTATGTATACGATAGGCATACGGACGTTTGCAACTCGATCGCTTGGTCCAAAGCCTGAACATATGTTAGTGCTCTTGTGCAGTGTGCCATGCATTGCAGCAGCAGGAAGGGTCCGGGCAAGTTTGTTTCCCTTTCCCTTTGCCATGCTCTGGATGCACCGCATGCCAGTGGTGTACAGCACCATCCTGTCTTCTGTATGATTTTTCTCTAAAATTCAAGAACAGCTGTTTTTGTATGCTTGTGTAAGGGTACAAACATGTAACATTAGTTGGAGGCGCGACGCAGATGCTTGCTCACTATTATATGGTTTATCCGTTTATGTTACATTGTTACTCATCAGTGGAGATGGTAACTAAATAAACGGGCCACTTTGGGTACGTTTGCACACCAGGCCCATAAACCCAAGCCCGGGATGGAGCATCTTGGCATGAACCTAGCCCATATATTCCAGCAGTTTTAATAACGATTGCTGCTGCTGCTCAGTTAACAAATTGTGCATTGCAATCCACGGAATAGTTTTCCTTTTCAGATCACGACCACCTTTCGCTTATAAGTGTGCAACACCCGCCAATTAAGACACGAGATTACACCGGATCTTGTTCACAACATTACCCAGCAGCATGGTAAACCAAGCAGGCAAGCACGCATCCAAACGACAGGTTTGCACCCAAGTCTTCTTAACCGCGGCACCGTTCCAATCCCGGTGAAGGTTCATGCCAAGACCTGCTAGTCTACTACTAAGTTTTCTGGTGCGGATAGTGATTCTTCTGCAACTGATTCCCCAGATCCGACCCGGGTCCATCTCAGTCCCTCCACCTGTGGCCACAGCTCGGGTTGCAGCAGATGAAGTACAGCGTCATGGCTTGCTCTCCCTTAGTTGGAGCCTGCATGTTCAATGCATCAGAGTACATGTAACAGCACCAAAATAAAGTGCAGCAATGACTGAGACGATGCACTGGACAGCCCGTGCAGTAATAAGGATTCCAAAACTAGCAGTAACACGAGCCATCGCAGTTATATTGCAAAAATAAGAGATACATGTCCTGTATCCTGATATTCAAAAAGTCAGGTGAAACCAAATAGCTTATACTAATAAGTAATAACAACTGGTTAGAGGGCCTTGGAGCATTTGGAACCCAGCTTTTTGAGCAATGTGACAGATCATGAGACCCTGGAAATTGGAATCTTTCTTAAGTGGTAGATAATGATTTGATTCCATCTGAACAAGTTGATTCAAGCTTTTATCGTATGGACTAGGTGGATACCACAGGGGCTCCGATCCAGTTTGGCTTAGCTAAAGATGCAAATCACAAACCCTCCCTAATCACAAATAACCAATAAATCATGAAACACTACACACTGTTATTATGAATGCTAGTGTACTAACAAACTCCGTCATGCTTTCGTATTAGCTTCTAGCCAACTAGATGACACAACAAAAACATCATCTCTAGCAACAGCTGCAGTATGTAAACGGCACCTGTGTACAAACCTGGAAAAAAGCAGCTTCTGGATGGTTGCAGCTGTAGCATCTAACACTTCTGGTGCGAGGCAGACTAGGATCAGCTGCTACATCCTTCAGGACATCCTTGGGTTCACCCAAAGGCTTACGGAGAACCCTTTTGTACACACAAGTATCGGAAGCAACCTCCTGTTCACATAAATGATTTAAAGATTAGAATGATTAATGAAAATAAGAGCAAGCTTGTTAATTGAAAATTAAATTCGTTGAGTATGTGCGGAAACTGTATTTACAAATAAACGATGAGAAAAACTCGTACTTCACTGCAGACAAAAGAATGAGCATCTAAGGAAAACAATAAAACCAGAGAAATTTATCTGCTTCATAATGTTCTGGAAGCATCAAAAGCATCAGCAAGATACATGACTTATTTTAAATGGCATTCAGCTTCAACCTGGGTTCCCCTTGCAAAAAAAAAAAAAATTCACAGAAGGATTTCATTGGCTCCTTCACCTTCCTCTAAAGGTGGGTTTCTGCTAACACAGTTTAGTTCTGTAATTACTCCCACTGTTTTAAAATAGTTGATCAACAAAATGTGCACTGGCTACACGGGCCAACACATTTAACTGTTATTAATGGAATTGGACCATGCTTACCTAGCGGGGATGCGGGTGGCAGCTCTCAGCCATGACTTGGCAGCACATGTGGCAGTTGTGGTGCGGGACGTTGGGCGCAGGCGCGAGCGGTTGGGTGGCACGGCCGTACGGGGACCAAGCACAGGTGGCTGGCAGGCTGGGCAAGTGAGAGAGATTGGCGGCAGCACGGGCGCGCAGGACTCTGCGGCGCTGGATCTGTGAGGTATGGGAGAAGTCCAAGCTGTGGCATGTGTCGGCGAGGTTGCTCCCTTGGCTGAGTAGGGGCTCGTGTGAGAGCTCCTACACCTGTGAGCTCAGGGGATATGGATGAGAGCTCGGATGAGAGAGGGGAGGGGTTCAAATGAGAGGTTGGTTGGAGATCATTTTCTCCGCTTCAATTCTCATAAGTGTAGGGGCCAGGATGAGGGCAAGGTTGGAGTTGCTCTAAAAACTTCGCGGTTAAAGCACATTTCAAGGCAAACCAAATTGTAAAGCAACATTATAGGCTCTTTGTAACCTACAACAGGCTTCATGTTGGTATGGGCAACTGAGCAGCCCTGAGTCCATGAATCATCTGTTTATGTTCAAGAAAGAAAGCACCAGAAACATGAATCATCAGCGTTTCCAGCAGAACCATAGTACCATCATCCAGCATAACCAAAATCAGTACCATCATGAAACGAAAATTTAGGTGCAGAATATTCGTCACTACGAATGTCAGCCTAAAACATCCACGAAATCATAACGGAAACAACGTACTACCAGACCCAGATTTGCATCCATCCTTACACAATCAGATCACTAAACCCAGCCTAAACCTACCCGACCCCCATTCCCCACATCAACTTTCATAAGAGCACAGCGGTGCCAATGCATATGGACGACGAGTATGCATCCCAGTGTGTTGCTGCTCTGGGCTGTCGTTGTGAAGGCTTCCCCCAGGTATACTTGGGACTGCCCCTATCTTGTGAGAAACTGCGCTTGTCAGCGTTTGACCCATACATCGCCAAAGCCGACAGATATCTAGCAGGTTGGCAAGCCTCACTGCTGAACCCTATGGGCCGCACAGTGTTGATTAACTCAGTTTTGGACGGGCAGTTAGGATATGTAATGGGTGCACTTCCACTACCGCCGGGTGTAATCCAACAGGTGGATCGCCGGCGTCGCAGCTTTCTGTGGACAGGAGAAGGAGATGCAAGAGGTGCAAGTTGCTTTCGCATGGGACAAGGTGCGCGACACCAAAGACCAGGGGGGCTTGGGAATCAGAGATCTCGGCATTCAGAATACTTGCCTCCTACTCAAGCTCATCCACAAGTTGTTTACAGCTGGCCAGTCGTCGTGGGCCGTATGGGTGAAAGAACGTGTTAACCTTGCTTCGTTTGATGGGGATCTCCTGGGACATCATTGGGGCGTGCTCAAGGAACTATTGCCTGTTTATCAGGCAATCACCACGGTGGCAATTGGTGACGGACGGACTACCTCCTTCTGGCATGACGTTTGGGCCGGCGATGAGAGCCTTGCTGAGAAGCTCCCGGCGCTCCACAGCCACTGCAAGACAACAAGCCGATCAGTACGCCAAATCAGTGACGAAGGCCTCGAGCTACACCTAATGCCACGACTCACACCTCTTGCCCGAACAGAATTGATTGAAGCACGACAAATCATCGCACGGCTCAGGTTCAGTGACTGATGACAAGAGACAATCCCCTCTTTTTGGAATTGATGGCCGCCTACAAACCTCCATGCTGTACAAGTTGCTGAAATCGAACCGAAGCCAGCCAGATGCCAAAGCGAAGTTCATCTGGTCCAGCAGCACGCCTCCGCGAGTGCAGTTCTTTGGGTGGCTACTGATTAGCGACAAAATCCAAAGCCGAGTGAATCTGCAGAAGCGGAAGGTCCTTGAGGAGGCGACCTGTGAACTATGCCAGCATCAGCCTGAAACTTCTTTGCACCTACTCTTTTGGTGCCCTGCTGCTGCCAACTTCTGGAGGCGGCTGGGGTTCCTGGTGCCCAGTGATTTTGATGTGGGCGAGCTCCACCACTTGAGCAGGCCGCCGCACATCCCGGCTCTGCACTTTGAGACTTTTGTGCTGCTGTGCTGCTGGCAGTTGTGGAAGCGACGGAATGGTGTTGTCTTCCGAGGAGAAGAGGCAACAGTGATCCAACTACTGCAAAACTGCAAAGCTGAAGCCAGGCTGTGGGCATGCAGGCTTCCCCGTGCCGACACGGCGCTTGGAGATGTTTGGTGCTCTATTTTTCATCAGGCAATGTAAAACTATACTACACCCTGTAACAAAACCTTTTTCATCAGGCCATCTTGGGCCACATAAGCAATGAAAAATCAGGTAGGGGATCCTCTCCCCTCCCGGTGACCCTTCAAAAAAAAGTAATCCTAGGGTTTCCTCGAATCAACAACAAAATCTGAGGAAAAAGGGATTTATTTGAGGAGGAACACGGGAACCACCTGGTGCTCGCAGTACTGGCAAGCGTAGAGGAGGGTGCGCGTCTCCTTGTCCTCCCGCGGGTACAGCATGTTGTTGCTGCGGCGAAAACAAAACAAGAACAATTAGAACATGAATCGAACGACAAGACTCCTCTTTCGAAGAGACAATCTTGAGACTGAAACAGGAATGCTAAAAATTCCGTGGCTTTTACCATTCGCGGCAGAACTTGAGAGCGCTCATGGTGGTCTCGTCGCCTCTGTCTCTCACCTTCCGCTCTGTGACTGCTTGTCCCCTTCTCGGCTTCTCCCTTCTGCTCTTTTCACTCTGCGACTTCTGGCAAGCGGGCCAAATGGACCCCACATGTCAGCGACCAGGTAGTGCCATGCCTGGACCCATCGGAAGGCGAGAATGTACACGTGTCATGCGATGGCCGCTACCGCACGCGGGCCACCTACCCCGCCGCCGCACCGGATCCCGCTGACCCCTCCCCTCCTCCCCTGCGTCCGCTCGTCGTCTCCCCGCTCCAAACCCTAACTCCAATCCGGAACAGCCAAAACAATTCGCGAAAATCGCGCAGAATTTCGCTCTAGACTACTCCCTGCTCCCTCCTCTGGTGCGAACCCAACTCGATTAACCCATTTTTGCGATTTTTTCATTTTTGGGTGGATTTTTTTCATTCGAATGTGGCTATGGCAGGGCAGTGATGCAATGATGCACATGCTGGTGGCCCCGGATGGGGGCGGAGTGGAGCTTCAGCCGTACGGCGCGCCGCCGGTGGAGCAGGAGCTGGAGCTCCTCCGCGACAACGCCGACGACGGCTGCGAGGGCCACGTGCGGTATGTAGGCGCGGTTCAAGAGCTTCTTCTTGTTGCTGTGCTTGTGGCAATCACTCGCGTTTAGTCGCCGTCGGTCCGCTGGGCGATGGAGCGGTCTCGCCTCTGCGCGTTGGTTGCTTGCTCTGGAGCAGTGACAGTGCTCTTGCTCTACTTCGGAATTTATTTTTATGCTTCTTCTATTTCAGAAATGGTTGTGGTTAAAGCCTAGTGTTGACTCTGTCATTCTTTTAATGTGATTCCATCAGGTGTTTGCGGTGCGGGATATCTGGCAATGCGACGCCCCATATGCGGCGTGGTCCTGATGGCCCAAGAACTCTTTGCAATGCGTGCGGCATTGCTTACAGGAAGGTAAAACCATGCTCTTATGTTCTGAAGTAGTCATGTAAGAGTTTCTTTCAACTTCCTGACACTTGCTTTGCCATCAGCAATTTGGATGTTGCGAAGCTCTCTTTATCAATTCCTTGGAGATGCTATAGCTAGGCATGGACTTAACTTTCTGATTCATAAGTACTATCTTTCCTTTGCTCTGTGCCTTAATGTGGACTAGGTGCCATGCACTGAAATGGCTATCTTTTCCCTTCTGTTGGAGGTTGTGTATTGTGATTTTTCTTGTGATCACAGGTTGCAACCTGCAAGCATAAACCATGGCATAGTATCAGGTTGTGCATTTCGTCTGCAGTGACAAAACTTCTTCCTTTGATGATCATGAAATAATTGAATTACTTATCAAATGTATGCATATGCATCCTATTTTCTATAGAGTAACTAATACCCCATTTCCCTTAAAAACAGAGAAAATACTTTTTTGTTGTCTCGGAAAAACTTTGATCTAGCATGTTAGGATTGAAAACAATATGGCAATGCTACTTACAGCAAAAATAAAGAGACATCAATATTTATATTTTTTCCATTATGGTTAAAATGCTGCTCTATGTCATTTTCCTCCCATTTTTGTAGTGAGGATAATCTGATGCAACCAGATATGCATTGTGTTTTTTTGTCTCCTACTCAAAACATTTCATGATCCATCCAGGGCAAAATGAGAAGAATGATAGAAGCTGAACCTCCCATAGATGAGGCTGCACTCGCAAAGCTTGTTCCAGAAGTAGGCATGGAATTTGAGAGTGAGGAAAAGGCATACGAATTCTACAACAAATATGCTGGGCATATTGGATTTAGTGTTAGAAAAAGTACATCACATAAATCTTCTGAAAATATTACCAAAGTAAGAACTTTTGTGTGCTCAAGAGAAGGCTACAACAGGGATAAAAAATCACTGGAAGCAAAGAAGCCAAGATTGGATACACGAATTGGTTGCCCAGCAAGATTGATTATTAAAGTCACACCTGAGTGCAAGTATAGAGTAACTGATTTCAAAGCAGAACACAATCATCAGCTGGCCCCTCCTTCGACGATGCATATGTTAAGGTCGCAGCGGATATTGACAGAACTTCAGTCTGGAGAAGCAGAACTATCAGATGATTCGGTAGTGACACCAACAACAAAAGCAACTGGGGATCTTGTTGTCAGACAAGTCAGTTTCCTTCGGAGTATCTCTCTCCTTCCAGCTGATTACAAGAATTCTCTCCGTTCGAAGCGAATGAAGACTAGGCAACCTGGTGATGGTGGAGCAATATTGAAATATCTGCAGACAATGCAAATGGATAACCCCTCTTTCTTTTACACCATGCAGATTGATGAGGATGACAAGCTGACTAACTTCTTTTGGGCAGACCCAAAATCAAGAGATGACTTCAACTACTTTGGTGATGTACTCTGCTTAGACACAACATACAGAATAAATGGATATGGTAGGCCACTTGCATTGTTCCTTGGTGTGAATCATCATAAACAAACAATTATTTTTGGTGCAGCTATGCTTTATGATGAATCATTTGAATCATACAAGTGGCTTTTTGAGAGCTTTAAGATAGCTATGCATGGGAAACAGCCTGCTGTAGCTTTAGTAGATCAATCTATTCCATTGAGTAGTGCAATGGCAGCAGCCTGGCCAAATACCACACAGCGAATTTGTGCTTGGCATGTATATCAGAATTCTCTTAAGCACCTCAACCATGTCTTCCAAGGTTCAAAGACATTTGCAAAGGATTTTAGCAAATGTGTCTTTGGCTATGAGGATGGAGATGAATTCTTGTATGCATGGAGAAGTATGCTGGAAAAGTATGATCTTAGACATAACGAATGGCTGTCTAAAGTGTTTGATGAGAAAGAGCAATGGGCCTTGGCATATGGTAGGCATATATTTTGTGGTGACATCATAAGTGCACTTCAAGCCGAGAGTTTCAGTAGTATTTTGAAGAAGTTCTTGAGTCCTCAACTGGACTTAGTTTCCTTCTTCAAGCACTATGAAAGAGCAGTGGATGAACATCGCTATGCTGAGCTGCAAGCTGACTTCCAAGCTAGTCAAAGCTATCCAAGAATACCTCCGGCCAAGATGCTAAAGCAAACTGCTCATACATATACACCAGTGGTGTTTGAGATCTTTCGTAAAGAGTTTGAGCTATTCATGGACTCTGTGTTATTCAGTTGTGGGGAGGCTGGGACAACATCTGAGTACAAGGTTGCTTCATCTGAGAAACCCAAGGAACACTTTGTTCGATTTGATTCAAGTGATTGCTCCTGTGTGTGCACTTGTAGGAAGTTTGAGTTTATGGGCATCCCATGTTGTCACATGTTGAAGGTGCTGGATTACAGAAATATTAAAGAGCTACCTCAAAAATATCTGCTGAAGCGATGGAGGAGGACAGCCAAATCTGCAAATGAAGACAACGAAGGCAATGCAACAAATACTAATGGATCATCATTGAATGCCCCTGCTCCTGCTGCAAATCACCATGGGTTTCAAAACTTCAGTGCAATGATTCAAGTAAGTAGATCCTGATACTTGTCTGTACCAGAGTGTATTGCCCTGTATTTATTGTAGCTGATGACATCTTTATATGAGTGCAGGACACTTCTGTTTCTAGTATGCCTTAGAATTCATTTCACAGGAGCTTTTGATACAGGTACTAGAACTCATTTCAGCAATTTCCTCGTTTTTGTGCTTCAGATGAATTTTCATATGCCCAGTACCTCTTGTTAGTTAATTTTATCTGGGTCTAGTTCTGGGCCCATCTGTTTTATCGGCTCGTCTTAGAAAATGGAAAGTCGGTTCCTGCTTACAATGTGGACACTGGACAGTTGTTGAATCCATAACAAAGATGTTATCCAAATTTTCCATACGTGCTGGCAACAAATCATCTTTGATCATCCATTTGGACTAATTGCATTCGTGCTGAAATGCTTGAGGGCATCATGAGCTTCCCTGCTGGATTTCCTAGCAGTGCCCTTACAAGAGATCTTGAAATTCTTTTAGAACGATGTCCTAAACATTTTGACCAAACAGTTCTATGTGCTTTTGATGCTGTTGTCTAACGTTTCAATCTGCTTCAATTGTCATGCAGGTTAAACACCAACGATGACTACACATGCACCTTGCAACATTGGCCACTGAAGTAGTGAATGGGCTGCCGTGAAGTGCCCCTGCATAAGTCTCCAACATGTACATTATTCAGCCATAGGAAATTCAGTTGCTAAGGCACCGATCCCTAGTGTAGAGTAGATTGTAATTTTAAAAAATAATGCTTTTATTGCTCTGGAAATAATTCAGGAAATTTTGTGCATCCTGTAAGCTCCCCCTATTCATGGTAGCCCATTCATTATTAGGAGTAAAAATGATTCAGGCATCTCAACCGACTGTATGCTCGAGAAGAAGATGCGTCTGAAACTTGTGCGGACAGCCTGACTGGACCATTCTGTGGAGAGCATACAGACCCCTCATGATGCGAAGTTCATTCAGGGTGTGTTTAGTTCACTTTGCGTTTTTGCAAGGGTATCTTCAACATTTGAAGTACTAAACGTAGACTAATCGCAAAACTAATTACAGATCTCGTCTGTAAACTACGAGATGAATCTAATGAGCCTAATTAATCCATTATTAGAGTATTAGAGTATATTTACTGTAACATTACTGTAGCAATTTAGTATCAATCACGTCCTAATTAGGCTCATTAGATTCGTCTCGCGATTTACAGTCCATTTGTGTAATGCGATTTATTTTTCGACTACATTTAGTACACCATGCAAGCGATTTACAAAATTTTTGTGTTTTGCCTTTACAAATCTAAACACGGCCTCAGTACGATTCAGATATGGGGTTTCATCTCGCCTGCAGCTGAGCTGGACGGCTTGTGTATTGAAGCGTTGGGGGCAAGCCAGAGCAGCTTGCATTGGCGTGGCTGGCTGTGGGTCTCGGCTGGCCCGACCGGCCCGGAGGGGCTAAGCTAGGCGCTCCAGCAGCCAGCGATGCTCTCCCCTGGCTGGTTGTGCTTGCCATCTCTGGTTCAGACTTCAGAGGCAGGTGATGTGTGCTTGCCTCATGGTACATGTCTGTGTATACATTTGCATAGCAATAACCTGCAAATGCCATCGCATCTTGGATCAAAATCCTTGGTTCCATAAAGCCATCGTATAATTTTGAGCTGGGCAGCTATCCTTTTGGCTTCTGTTCTGTGAGGACACCAACACCCATGAAATGAAATCTTCAGCATGTGATCCATGGCACAACAACCTTTGGCAAGTCGCCAGCTGGTGGCCGGCCCAATGATACAGCAGCATTGTCTTGGTGTTAGCTAGTTGAGGATCTCCCAGATATGATTCGATTCAATAATCTCCCAGGTTGCTGAAGAATCTTCAGGATACCTCGGACAACACCAAGTGGCGCCGCCGCTGGCCTGAGCGTCCGCACCGGCTCTGACGATCAGCGGCCACTGTTCCATTGCCGTGCCATGCCCCGGCCCGTTCGAGCACCGCTGCCATTGCCTCGCAGTCGCAGCGACGGCGGCGACAGGGACGTCGCAGCCGACTGACACTGACGCAGGCATCCACGATGTGGCAGAGTAGCGTGGCGGGCGGCCCCCCCAAGCCCAGGCGTCGCTGGCTCGCTGCGGCTGCAGGCAAGCGTGACGCCGGCCTTGTCCTCGGTGGAGCAGCGTGCCGGGCGGGAGGAGAGAAGAAGAGAGCTCACCAATCAGAAGCAAAAGATGGTTGGGTGGGATGGTGGTCCATGCCCTCTGGTGGCTTGTCGGCTGATGCTTCCCAGGGGGATGCCTTGCTTCCTGCCCAATTCTTTCTCCTCGCTCGCCGCCGAGAGCCGGTGACGGTGACGGTGACAAGGGCATGGCGCTCGAGCCTTCTCGCTCCCTCGGTCCTATCCTACTCTATCCCCCGGCATCGAGTCAGCGGCCAGAGGATGGTGGTGACTGGTGATGAGGCCCAGCGCCTCATTGCCTCAGGTGATCGGTGGCTGCTAGCACCCGGACGTGTTTAGGCTACCTATGTAGCCGATCTTCGAAATGGTGCTATGTAGATAACATTAACATTTGTTAGGCTTGCAGGTTAATGTCTCTGTTTTTCGGATTTTTCGTTCTAGGAACGATGTACCACTGGCACCCATCGTGCACTTCGAAACCCCTCCTGTAATCTAAGCCACCGACAACGTTGCGCGTGCGCCGGAGTGAGTGAGGCACTGAGGCAACATCACAGAGCACAGGGGTGGGCGAGTGAGGCCGGTGTTGCCGGTGAGGCGAGGCGTCGGCCCTGGCTCGCGTCATTGCTCTGCGCCCACGCCACGCACCGGACACGGGACACGGCGCATGTGACGGCGGCCTGCGGGCCTGCGGCGGGCCGCAGCTTTTCCACGGCGCTGCTGGTGCTGGTGCTGGCGCGGGCACGGCGCCGGGGACCCGTGCACATGCAGCAGCCGGCTCTCGTTCTGCAGGTCCCTGCTGCTCTCTTTGCGGCGGCCGGCGTGCCCCAGAAGCCTCCACGGCTCCATGATTCCCCTCGCGGCTCTGCTTGGTCGGTCCTTCTCCTTCACAAGCTTGCCTCTCTGGATCTGAGCTTTTACCCGCTATCCATCGACCAAACTAGGCCTAAGACTGACTCCAACAAAGCAGTGCAAAATTGAAAGGCAAACTAGCATTTGCCTCGCGTGAACAGTAAAAGTTCGACATGTAAAAATTTGGTCTCTCCAACAGCGAAAGCATTCGCGATGCAAAAACCGCGGGGAAGAGGAGGGATAGCGCCGCACGCCGCGCGGGGGAGGAGGAAGGCAGATCGAGAGGGGCGCCGGCCAGCCCATCCGCCGGCGGAGCTCGAATCGGCCGCTCTGCCCCTGCTCCTCCACCTCCTCCACTGCCGCCAAGCTCCCCGTCGCCCTCGTCCCCAAACCCAAACCCCATGCCGCTTCCCCCTCCGCGCTCCCGGCCGCGCAGGGGGAGGACAACGACGGCGTGCACCTCGTCATGGAGCTCTGCGAGGGCGGCGAGTGCTTCGACCGCATCTTCGAGCGGGAGCACTGTGAGGGTGGCGAGGTCTTCGACCGCATCTTCAAGCTCGGCCGCAGCCGTTGAGCTCACGGCCGCAGTAGGGGAGGGCCGCTTCCAAGGAGCTTCCGAGGAGCTCGGTGCAGAGGAGCTCGGCCGCGGGGCTCGGTGCAGAGGAGGGAGAGGAGGGGCAGCGCCTCGCCTCCCTCCTCCCCGTCGAGCGCCGCGACGCCGCCGCCGTGGAGGGGCCGGCGGCCGGTGGAGTAGCGCGAGCTCCAACACCAGGGCTGCTCGATCCGGGGCCGGAGATGGAGGGAGCCGGCGGAGGGCGTAGGGGAGGGGGCGACACGCCGACGGAACCGCTTGGCCCCGCCTGCCGCTCCCCACCGAGGCCTCGCCGAGCCTGCCGCGCTCCGCGATTTGCCGCGAGTTGGAGGAGAGGGAGGAGGAGGCCTCGCGGCGCGGAGGTGAGGGAGGAGGAGGGCGGCGCGGAGGTGAGGGAGGAGGCGCTCCCTCCCCGGCCTCCCTCGGACGGCGGCGGAGGCGATGCCTCAGAGGAGAGAGGGAGCGCATTTTTAGCTCGCCTCTCTCCTCCGATGCAAAATGCATCCCGTGGATGCCTGCTCCGTTGGAGATTTCATGATGCACAGTGTGATAGGAGATGCATAAATGCCAATGCCTCCTTTTGTTGAAGTCAGTCTAAGAAGGCTTTGTGCACAGTAAAAGACCTCATGCTGAAGAAGAAGCTGATGTTCATCTAACAGAAAAATAAAATCCGACTGCTCTATCGGCAGGCCCATCCTAATAATTGATGCACTCCACGTATAAAAACACTGAGATGGAGATGGCATGGCACTTTGTACCAGGTGTCCAAAAACTGGTCCAAAGCTTTGTTCGTGTGTGGTGAGAAAGATATATGCTCTTCCACAATCACATGCTGAAACCTTTTCCTTGTTTCCTTCATCACCTCAGCTACACAACAAATCCAACCGGCCAAGCAACTTTTAATCGTACTACCATGTCTGACGCGAATGATTTCGCAGTATCAGTCAGTACTTAACCTAGCTTAGCATACGTACGGCGAATCCGAGCTTAAAAAAAAAAGAGCTCTCACTACGTGAAAACCTCAAATATATAACAAGTCATTAGTAACGGGCTCTAGAAGCCCGTTACAAAGAAGTAAAACTGTAACGGACCACAAACAACGCGTGTTATCAATAATCTTGGCTGGGCCCAACCCGACCACGCCACCACAACGCCCGTTACTAATAATCAACAATAGTAACGGGCGTAAGTAAAGACCGTTACTGGATTCTGGGCCGTAACGGTATCTGCACGCAACCGTTACGAATGGGGACATTATCACTAACGGTTTGTTAAAGACCGTTACTAAAAATACCAAAATGCGTAACGGTTGGTTTAACCCCCGTTACGAATGGCACTGACATGAGTAACGGTCTGCTATGGCCGTTACTGATGTCTTATTTTCGTAACGTGGGAGAGAACCCGTTACGTATGTTTCTCAATGCCCATTACAAGCTGTCTAGCAATGATTGAGGTGGAGCACTGTAGCAATGATTGACGTGCGGCATCATTCTAGCCTCTCGATCGCCGGCGTCGTCCACCCGGCGCCGGCGGTCCTTCGCCGCTGAGACTGCCGCCGCTGTGCCCGCTGGCTGGTGTCTCTGCTGCGACTGGTCGCACTCCGGCTCCACCACCACCAGCGCCCGCCGCGCTGCTCCTCTGCTGCGCCCGCCGGCGCCTCTGCTCTGCTCTGCGACCGCCGGCGGTGCCTCTGCTCGCCCGGACTATCGACCGCCGCTGTTCTGCTCTGCGACCGCCGCCGGCGCCTCTGCTGCAACCTCGGGCCGCCTCTACTGTGAGTTGGCTCCACTTGGCTTTACCGGCGACCCCGCCGACGCCTTTGCTCCACTTGGCTCCACCGGCGACCCCTACGGCAGCTTGGCTCCACCACGTGGCTCCGTCGCGCCACCGTGTTCCCTCCCCGCCGCTCCTACAGCAGCACATTGAGAGGGTATGTAATTTGAGCCTCCTAATCCTCCCAAGTAGTTAGCAAACCTCTAGTAGAATAAATATTTATCAAATACAACCAAAATACTCTTGTTGATCCATGTTTTCGAGTTTTTGCTAAAGCCTTTGTAACACTTTGTTTCATAGTACAAATTTGACCAATATGTAATGAACAAAACATCTTGTAGATGGCGGTTGATCGGACTTGGATGTATAGTCAGCCCCGAGTTTGGGAGACCTTCCTAAGTGGGGTTAATGGTTTCCTTGCTCAAGCAGAGGCGGACATGAGAAATCGGGGTGTGCCTTCAATGCATTGCCCCTGTGTTGACTGTCTGAACCAGAAGAAGTTTGGACAACGGGACAACATTTTCCATCATTTGATCACACATGGATTCAAAAAGAATTACATGTGTTGGAACAAGCATGGTGAGGAAGGCCTTAATGAAGACGAAGATGTAGCGCGACGCCATGCTGAAGTCCATAATGAAGGTGAAACGAGTAACTATTGACTTTACTCATTGATTTCTCATTGTTACAGGGTAGAGCATAATGGATTAACTCTTTGATTTGTCATTATTATAGAAGAAGAAGAATGTGGCAATTATGACTTTGAGGAAGATGAAGCATTCCCACCGGGCGTGATGTAGCCTGAGGAAATGACTGACCAAGAAGTTACGGGTTTCAACTATGATGATTTACTTCCTCGTGTGAACAATGTTGATCAAATGTTGAGAGATGTTGAGTTTCAGGGCGTGTACACATCTTCAGAATTATCGAGGCTGAAGCAATTCGTCGAAGATTCAAAGAAACCCCTGTACCCTGGTTGTCACAAGTACTCTCGGCTTTCTGGTGATCTCAAACTTCTGCAGCTTAAGGCAAGTCATGGTTGGATTGACAAAAGTTTCAAACAACTATTGGATCTGCTAAAAGACATGCTACCAAAGGGAAACCAAGTGGCCGGGTCTGTCTATGAGGCTAAGAAGATAATCTATCCTTTGGTTTTAGAGGTGGAAAGAATACATGCATGTAAGAACAGCTGTGTGTTGTTCCATGGAGAGTATGAGGACCTTGACAATTGCCCTAAGTGTGGGTTCAGTCGTTTCAAGAGGACAGAAGATGGCGGAGATAATAATGCTGAGGACGGGAACGAGCCCGTGGAGATTAGAGGCAGGAAGGGTAACAGAGGGGGTCCTGTGAGGGTGGCATGGTATTTTTCACTCATTCCTCGCTTGAAACGCATGTTTGCCACACGAAAGGAGGCCCAACTCTTGCGTTGGCATAAGGAAGGCCGTAACAAGACCGGGGATGGCAAGCTTAGGCACCCAGCAGATGTAGCACAGTGGGGTAACATTGATGCCCACTTTCCTTGGTTTGAAGAAGATTCCAGGAACATTCGGTTCGCTATGAGCACAGACGGGGTGAACCCATTCGGTAATCAGAGTTCAACGCATAGCACCTGGCTTGTCGTGTTGTCGGTGTTGAACCTTCCACCGTGGTTCTGCAAGAAACGTAAATACTTGATGTTGTCAATCTTGGTCTCGGGGCCAAAGCAACCCGGTGACCGTATTGATGTGTACTTGAGGCCCTTGGTTGATGACCTGCAGACACTTTGGAAGCCTGGTGTGAAGGATGTTTGGGATGAGTTTGAGCGTAAGGACTTTACGTTGCACACCATGTTGTTCACCACCATCAACGACAACCCGGCTCATCGCAACCTCTCTGGGCAGAGTAAAAGGAATGGTGAAGCTTGCCCCCACTGCTTAGATGAAACCTGCTCATTGTGGTTGAGAAAGTCAAAGAAATTCGTCTTTTTGGGGGCACCGTCGTTTCCTCCATAAGAAACATCCATACCGGAACATGGATTATCAGTTTGATGGGGAAAAGGAGAATCGAATGGCGCCTCAGCATGTGTCTGGAATGGAGGTCCACTTGCAAGTCAAAGACATCAAAACTATTGAGGAATTACCTAAGGATGCTATCCTTGGCAAAAGAAAGAAGCGAGATGGTGAAGAAGAAGAGGAGCAGGGGATGTGGAAAAAAAATCAATATTATGGGAGCTAGAGTATTGGCAGCTGTTGGATGTGCGTCATTCGATTGACACCATGCACATCAAGAAGAATGTGTGTGAGAGCATGTGTGGAGCATTGTTACAATAGAGGGGCAAAGGAAAAGATCATGAAAATGCAAGAGAGGATCTGAAAGATATGAACATTAGGCCGGAGCTCTATGCAGAGGAAATAGACACGGGGACGGTCCTTCCTTGTGACACCCCGGCTCAGGGCTTAATAGGATTAATAGGATACTCATACCAACAAGTTGCAACTTTTTTTCCGGAAGCCGGTCTCCAAAGAACTCCGAGGTTAAGCGTGCTTGGCCTGGAGAAATTTGGGGATGGGTGACCGACCGGGAAGTTCTTCCTGGGTGCGCACGAGTGAGGACAAAGTGTGCAGAAAAGACTGGTGTTGGTTTGTGAGGACAGTCTATGTCCTAGAAAGCAGCCAGATGTAAGCGGGCCCGGCCTCGGGGAGGCGGGACATTACAGAATGGTATCAGAGCTGACTCTCGCGGTTTCACGGGCACGTACGGGCGTAAGTGCGGAGGCATGAGCACGGGCGCGTGGGGGCGCAGATGCCACCGGTATGTGCACGGGTGTGTGGCGTGTCAGTGCGCAGGCATCTGGGATGCGCCATTGGCACTAGACGCACGAACGTAGCACAGGGACCATTGGCACTGGACGCACGGACGTGGCACATGGGCTACTGGCATTGGACGTACAGGACGTGGCCTAGAGAGGACGTTCCTGGTTTGGGATTGACCGACGAGGACGTCGGTCTCTTAAGGGGTGAGCATGTGACACCCCGGCCCAGGTCTTAATAGGATTAATATGATACTCATACCAACAAGTTGCAACTTCTTTTCCGGAAGCCGGTCTCCAAAGAACTCCGAGGTTAAGCGTGCTTGGCCCGGAGAAATTTGGGGATGGATGACCGATCGGGAAGTTCTTCCTGGGAAGTGTGCAGAAATGACTGGTGTTGGTCTGTGAGGACTTTCTATGTCCTAGAAAGCAGCCAGATGTAAGCGGGCCCGGCATCGGGGAGGCGGGACGTTACATTCCTGTAGCTGCAACCACATTTTCAAAGATGGAGAGAAAAGAATTCTACGAGTTTTTGCATGGTTTGAAAGTACCTTCTTGTTACTCATCGAACTTCAAGAGGCTAGTGTCGGTGAAGGACATGAAAATGAATTTCCACTTGATGAAATCTCATGATTGCCATGTGTTGATGATAGCTCTTCTGCCTGTTGCACTTAGAGGTATCAAGACAGTACTGGTTCACGAGGCTGTCATGAGCTTGTGCTTTTTCTTCAATGCGATAGAACAGAAGGTGATTGACATGGATGCACTATCGAGGTTACAGAAAAGACATTTTGAGACCCTATGCTTGCTTGAGGCTACTTTTCCACCAACATTCTTTGATCTCATGGTCCATTTAACAGCACATCTTGCGAAGGAGATCTTCTACCTTGGCCCATCTTACCTTCATCAAATGTTTCCTTATGAGAGGTTCTATGGCTTCCTCAAATCTTTGGTACATAACCGGTCTTTTCCTGAGGGAGCCATGGTTCGTGGCTATGGTACCATCGAAGCAGTGGAGTGGGCCATGGGTTATATGGACCCCCAAAACCCCATTGGTGTGCCTCATTCATGGCATGAAGGTAGGCTTGCAGGTGTTGGGACCTTGGGCAAAAAGTCAATCACTCCTGGTCGAGATTCCTTCAACAAGGCTCATTTCATCGTGCTACAACAGACCGACATAGTTACACCGTATGTCAACGAGCATTTGCGACACCTACGTGAAGGTAATCCTAATCGAAATGAGGCTTGGGTTGCAAAGAAGCACATGCAAGGCTTTAACACTTGGTTTCGAGATTATGTCCAGAAAGGCAGCACTGCTATAACCGATCATGAGATAAGAAAACTAGCAGTGGGGCCATTATTTACTATTACAACATACCAAGCATATGATATCAATGGATACACTTTCTACACCATGGCCCAGGATGCCAAGAGCATCTATCAAAATAGTGGTGTACGTGTTGATGTTGTCGACAACAACATGGAGACAGACACATATTATGGTCAGATAGTGGAGATATGGGAACTTGACTATGTTGGATTGAAGGTAGCCCTGTTTCGGTGCCGATGGGTCAATGGGAAGAAAGGTGTGACCGAGGAAAAATATGGGTTTGTTAGTGTTGATCTACGAGTTTTTTGGTTACAAAGATGAACCGTTTGTCTTCGCTAAGGATGTGCAGCAGGTGTTCTATGTACCCGACCTTGCAAAGAAAAACTGGTATGTGGTTATGCCTGGGGAAAAAAGGATTGTTGGGGTTGAAAATGTTGTTGAGGAGGAGGAATACAACCAATTTGATGAAATTCCTTCCTTTGATGAAATTTTAGTTTGAAAAAAATGATTTCGGGCCCACGCATCAGCGTCACAGGCCAAATCAAACCGCAGGCGCCAGCCAGCCGAAATTTTGGAACCGCCTCGCGTGCCTTGGCCACGGGCCCACGCATCAGCGTCTGTAGCCCAAAACAAAGTGCTTCTCCGCCGCCGAACCAAATCAAATCCTCCTCTCTTCTCCTCCTCCGCCGCCCTCCTCTCCTCCTCCTCCGGCGCCCCTGCTCTCCTCCTCTGGCCCTGCGCTCCACCTCTGCGCGACTCGCCTCCTGCCCTACTCCTCCGCGCCACTCGCCTTCTCCTCCCGGCGCCTCTCCTCCACTTTGTTCCTCCTCGCGCCGTCGCAGCTAGGGTTTGAAACCCTAACCCGACCCGACGCCGATGAGGCGGCACCTGGTGTGACGACGACGAGGCGGCTGCTGCCGTGACGACAGCGAGGCGGCTCCTGCCGACGACAACACATCCCGGCGACGGCGACCCGGCCACCTCAGGCAACGACGCGACACAGCCACCTCGCGACAGAGGTAAGGGCTCCTTCCTCCAATTTTAGAGTCTAGAATGATCCAATTTGGCCAACTACCGAGCAGTGACTTCATGAGGAGTGAAAGTGTCCTACTGAATGATTAGGGATGATGCATTAGTGAACGTGTTCACAGTTTCTGCTCTCACATGCTACTTTGCTGTGGTTTTGGGTAGGAATTGCCTATATTAGTTACACGAACTAGTTAGACATTTTTGTGCTACTAGGGAGAAATGCCAATTTGATGTGGTTTTGGGTAGAAATTGCCTATATTAGTTACAGAACCTAGAAATTGCATATATTAGAGAGAAATGCCACTTCAATTTTTATGCTATTAGGGAGACATGCTATTTTGTTGTTGTTTAGGGTCATTTCACATAGGATTAGCAGTCCTTTCAAAACTGTGAGCTAAGCTAATTTAATTTTTAGGCCAAAGCATGTTTCACAGTTAATTTGTCTGCCATATCTTTATGTTCAAGAGAACATGCCTCATCTGCAATTGAAAAGAACAACAATTTTTTTGGCTGTGGTTTAGTTGTTTAGGGGTGTCTCTTTATTTCATATCTCACCACCTTTTTGTTGTTGTCTTGATGTATAGTTTTTTTCCTATCATAATTATACTAACTGATTGCTCTATCCTATTCTTGCCAAAAGGCCATAGAATCTACACTTCATTGCTTTGATATATAAGCATTGCTTGCCATTGTCAAAATGGTTAGTACCTATCCCCAACTATTATATAATTATTGATGCTTTGCAGCCTTACTTATGTTGCTCTACTGACACTGTCGGTACCCTGTAGCAGGGATACCCACTCTTACCACAGCAAGGCAGGACCCGCGTAGTTATCCGTAACTACGCGTAAGGACGGAGTAGCCAGGCCCCACCGGTCAGGCTCTTTCCTCACCAGGCCAACGGCCCCGGACCCGCTCCCCGCCTGGGGTTGGGTCCGGAGACGCCACGTGTCTCTAAGGAAGGGAAGCTCCGAGCTGGCAGCCGAGGTCGCGGACCCCCTCATAGGGGTCCGGGACCTCCTGCGCCATCCAGACCCCCCCTTTTTCCGTGTGGGGGTCCAGAGCCGCCACGTGCCCCGGTGGCACGGGCGCGGGCTCGTGCGCGAGTCCTCCTCAAGGAGACTCGCCCACCCACCGCATTTAATGCGTATGGTTGAGGCGTGCTCTGTCGCCTCGGCACGCGGGACAGCCTTTGTCAGGCCTCACTGTGCACCGCGTATTACCAAGGTGCACAGTGCGGCCGCCTGTGCCGCGCCCGCGCAGAGCCCGTCTGCGGCATTAAATGGATACGACGGCACGACACTTTTCCATCATGCCACCTACGCCGCTCCCTACACAGCCGTTCAGCTACGTGGCAGGTGATGCCACTAGCTACGTCTGGCATTGTCCCGACAAGATGGCGCCTGGACATGATGAACAAGGGACACCAGGAGCAGGCAAGGGACTACAAAAGAGAGATCCCCGCTGCCTGCGACGCCATGATGTATGAACAGAACGTTAGTTTATACTACACCGTTGGGCCCACTTGTCGGGGACCCAACAGCCATGTAAGCGCCTCCCTTGAGATATAAAAGGGAGGCACTCGCTGCGCACGACAGACTTCAAGCTCTCCATACACACACACACCAGCCCTGGTGAGCTCGCTCGCTCTCGTGGAAAGGCAATACAACACACAGTGGACGTAGGGTATTACGCTCCGGCGGCCCGAACCACTCTAAATCTTGCTGTGTTCATCGTGTTCTTGAGTGAAATCTAACTGGGACTAGCTAACCCCCGAGTACACACCCTCTGGGCTTGGGCGGGTGCCTTCCGCCACCCGGCCGTGGTTGCAACACCACGACATTTGGCGCGCCAGGTAGGGGAATTTAGCTGGTTGTAGTTCATCTCCTCTTCGTCCCCATGGTTCGTGTGGACGACATAGAGATGACGGAGGGTGTGGCGTCCTCCACGCCACACGCCCCTCATGTCCCTGCTCCAGGGGCAACTGTGCCTGCGGAGCAGCCACCGTCGGCGGCAGTGCGCGCTGCTCACCGGCAAGAGTCAGGGCGCCCATCAAGGGCCCCCTCACAAGCTGCGAGCGGCGGAGCGCTGGCAGCGGCTAGGGAGTTGCTTCGCAACCCCCCGGCTGAGGCAGCCTCGCCAGACGCCCTGAAGCAGTGGCGGGACGACATTGACCGTCTCCTCCACCTGGCTCAGGCTTCACCCAGTTCTGCAAGGACTGGGCAACGACCTCCGCCCGGCAACGCGGTGGTACCTTACCACCAGCGTCAGGGCGGTGCGTCGGCGTCCGTGCGCTCCCCTACCGTGAGGGGTGCACGAACAGAAGACCTGCGGGCGGAGCTCAACCGCCGGCGCGCGGGAGAGGATGCCCGCGTCTCCGTTGAGAGGGCGCGAGAGCGCCGTCTTAACATTGAGGGCCATAACCTCAACGCCGACTTGGACGTGGTGGCACCCAAGCCCCCGGTGAACGCCCGGATACAGCCAGGCGCACCAGTTGCTGGGGTGGGCTGCGCTGCACTGGCAGACCACCTCCGAGCAGTGGCATGGCCATCCAAGTTCCGCCCCCATCTGCCGGAAAAGTACGACGGTACCACTAACCCGTCGGAGTTCCTGCAGGTGTACGTTACTGCCATCACAGCGGCTGGTGGTAACGGTGCCGTCATGGCAAGCTACTTTCATGTAGCCTTGTCTGGGCCAGCCCGGACCTGGCTCATGAACCTCACACCTGGGACGATCCAGTCCTGGGAAGAGCTCTGTGCGAGGTTCACAGCAAACTTCGCCAGTGCGTACCAGCAGCATGGTGTGGAGGCACACCTCCACGCCGTGAGGCAAAAACCCGGAGAAACGCTCCGAGCCTACATCTCGCGCTTCACCAAGGTACGGGGTACCATTCCTCGTATCTCAGATGCATCTATTATCACTGCTTTCCGCCAGGGGGTACGTGACGAGAAGATGCTCGAGAAGCTGGCGACGCACGAGGTGGAAAGCGTCACTACGCTTTTCTCCCTGGCAGACAAGTGTGCCAGGGCCGCTGAGGGTCGTGCATGGCACTCAGCCCCCCAAAGCGGAGACGCCAAGGCTGGCGGCTCCAGTGCTACCGCTCAGGGCGGTGGCAAGAAGAAGAAGAACAAGAACCGAAATCGCGGGGAACTGCAATCTGGTGGACCAGTCATTGCAGCGGCGGCGCCGGCTGCGGCAGCAGCGGCTGGGGGCCAAAATACACATGGCAAACGCCCTCGCCCGCAAGGTGGGAGCGGAGGTTCATGCCCAGTGCATCCCACCGCACGCCACAGCGCCGCTGACTGCCGCGAGATCCAGAAGCTCGCGAAGCGGGTCAGTAGGCGGCGTGAGCAGTCCTCCAAAGACGGCTCACCTCCTCCTCGCCAGCGGGCCGGCAAGGAGAAGGCCTCCGACAGCGGGGCCACCGCCGGGGAGAAGGAGCTGGGGTACCAATCCCCCGCTCGAGAGCTGAAGGGCGTCTACCACAACGACGACTCCGATTCCGACAACGGCGACCGCCGCAAGAAGCTGTACGTAATGTACGACGGAAGCTGGGAGCTTGTCTCCCGACGGGACGTGAAGACCCTTTGCCGGGAGGGCCTCTCGGTGAAGCCGGGGGTCCCGAAGGCGGCGCCGCACCAGAGGTGGATGAACACCACCATCTCTTTCGGGCCATCCGACTGCCCGGAGAATATGGCCGGAGCTGGTGTACTACCTCTAGTCACCGCTCCCGTCATATCCAACATAAGGCTCTATCACATGCTGATTGATGGTGGGGCAGGCCTCAATGTCATCAGCTATGCAGCGTTCAAGCAACTGCAGATCCCAGAGTCCAAGCTGACTCCCTCTCGCCCATTCTCTAGAGTGGGCCCACACCCGGTGTTCCCTCTGGGGAGCATCACATTGCCGGTCACATTCGGGACTGAGGAGAACTTCCGCACAGAGAGCGTTCTGTTCGATGTTGCGGAAGTAAACCTCCCGTTCAACGCCATCATTGGCCGGCCGGCGCTCTACCGCTTCATGGCCATTGCTCATTATGGGTATTTGGTCTTGAAGATGCCTTCCCCTGCCGGAGTCCTCACCGTGCAAGGCGACCGCACCGCTGCCGTCGCTGCGATTGAGAGACTGCATGCTCTGGCGGCAGAGGCTGCACGTTACGAGGAGGATCCGTCCACCTCGCAACCCAAGGCGCCTGCAAAGGTTCCCAAGGTCCAACCGTCCGATCCGGACCATGTTCCCGTGAAGATAGTGCAGATTGGAGCGGACTCCACCAGGACCACCCGCATCGCGGGGAACCTGGAGGAGAAATAGGAAGACGCGCTCATCGCGGGGAACCTGCAAAGGGAAGTGATCGAGCACAATCTGAGGATCTACCCCGACGCCACGCCGGTGCGCCAGAAGCCTCGGAATCAGTCCGTGGAGCGACAAAACTTCATCCGCGAAGAAGTCCACAAGCTCCTACATGCTGGCTTCATCGAGGAGGTCCACCACCCCGAGTGGTTGGCCAATCCGGTCATCGTCCCAAAGGCCAGCGGGAAGCTTCGGATGTGCATCGACTACACCAGCCTCAACAAGGCATGTCCTAGTGACCCCTGTCCTCTTCCGCGTATCGATCAGATCGTGGACTCCACCTCCGGGTGTGACCTTTTGTCTCTCCGGGATGCATACTCTGGTTTCCACCAGATTCAGATGTCTAGAGAGGATAGGAAGCATACTGCCTTTGTAACAGTAGATGGGCTTTATTGCTACATTGTCATGCCGTATGGTCTAAGGAATGCCTTACCCACGTTTGTACGAGCTATGAACAAAACCTTCTGTAATCTGATTAGAGATGTTGTTGAGGTTTATGTCGATGACATTGTGGTCAAGACTAAGGTAGGGTCAACACTAGTGGAGGACCTGTCCCTCATCTTCGACCGGCTCCGCGCCACGCGCACGAAGCTAAATCCCGAGAAGTGCATCTTCGGCGTCTCAGCAGGGAAGCTACTGGGTTTCCTGGTCTCACATCGAGGCATCGAGGCAAACCCAGCCAAGATCAAGGCGATCGAAGCGATGAGGCCTCCTGGCCGCATCAAGGATGTCCAGAAGCTCACTGGATCTCTCGCTGCTCTTAGCCGCTTCATATCGAGGCTAGCTGAGAGGGCCCTCCCCTTCTTCAAACTATTGAGGAGGTCCGGTCCATTTTCTTGGACCGAAGAGGCTGAGCAGGCCTTCCAGGAGCTGAAGCAGCACCTCACCTCGCTGCCAGTATTGGTGGCTCCAGAGCCTGGTGAGCCGTTGTTTCTGTATCTTGCTGCGTCTGCGGAGGCAATCAGCATGGTGCTGGTCGCCGAAAGGACGGAGCAAGCTCGCCAGGGGGACGCCAGGGTCTCCCCGGCCAAAGATGGTGAGCCGGACCCCGGACACGGGGGCCCGTCAGCCTCACCTCTGCCTGAAGCCCCGGACCCCGCACAAGGGGGTCCGGACGAGCCTTGTGCCAGTGGGAACCCAGAGCCGCTGGGGGCCCAAGGACCTGATGTGGTGGATAAGGGAGAGCCGGACCCGGTAACCAGTGTCCGGACCGTCCAAAAACCAGTTTACTACGTCAGTGAAGTCCTCCACGAGGCGAAGGCCAGGTATCTTGAGACGCATAAGCTTATCTATGCGATACTTGTTGCGTCCAGGAAACTGCGCCACTACTTTCAGGCACACCGAGTTGTCGTAGTGACCTCTTACCCGTTAAGAGCGATCCTGCACAACTCCAACGCCACAGGCAATATCGCCAAGTGGGCGGCAGAGCTGGCCGAGTTCCAACTGGACTTCCAGCCACGCCATGCAGTCAAGAGCCAGATCCTGGCCGATTTCATAGCGGAGTGGACTCCTTCCCCAAGCAATCCTGGGGGTCCGGTCGTCAACGCTGGACCCCCGGGGCCGGAAATCAGGGCACCAGTCTTCACCGAGCCCCACTAGACACTCTTCTTCGACGGGTCCGCCCGCGAAAAGTGGGCCGGAGCTGGAGTGGTCCTCATCGACCCAAACGGAGATCAGCTGAAGTACATGGTGCACCTTGAGTTCAAGGCCACCAACAACATGGCAGAGTACGAAGCTCTGATCTTTGGCCTGACGCAAGCCCTCTCATTGGGGGTCCGGCAGCTCCTGGTGAAGGGGGACTCCCAGCTAATCATCAAGCAGGTCCGAGGGGATTGCAACTGCAACAATCTCCATCTCGCGGCATACCTCATACACGTGAGGAAGCTCGAGAAGGACTTCGACGCCTTGGAACTACAACATGTTCCCCGCGAGCACAACTCAGCAGCAGATGATCTCTCTGCGAGAGCATCTACCTGGGCACCCGTGCCCGAGGGTGTCTTCGAAAGACGGCTGCTGAGACCTACCGCCCAGCCTGCCGAGCTGGGTGAAGGGGATCAAGCTAGCACCTCAAAGCCAGCGGTCCCGGCAGCACTCCACCTATGGTGCCCAACCTGGGCCGTGTGCCCTGTTGAGGATCCTGGTGACCTCGCAGGGCCACACCCACCTACTCAGGGAGCTCCCGATGCATGGATCTCCGAGATCCGGGACTACCTGAAAGATAACATCCTCCCTGATGACGATGTGTCCGCTGAGCGCATAGTCCGATTGGCTAAACGCTACGCGGTGGTAGAAGGGGATCTCTACCGCTGTGGCGCCAACAGTGTCCTCATGCGGTGCATTTCCCAGGGAGAGGGCCGCGAGTTGCTCGCGGAGATTCATGGAGGCGAGTGCGGAAGTCATTCCTCCTCTCGCACGCTTGTTGGCAAGGCCTTTCGGCATGGCTTCTACTGGCCAACAACACTCCAGGATGCGGCTGAGCTGGTAAGGTCCTGCAAAGCATGCCAATTCCATGCAAAGCAAATTCACACCCCGGCTCAAGCTCTGCAGATGATTCCACCCTCATGGCCATTCGCTGTGTGGGGCGTGGATATCCTGGGGCCATTCCCCCGGGCTGTTGGCGGGTACCGGTTCCTCTATGTCGCCATCGACAAGTTCACCAAGTGGCCGTAAGTTACCCCTGTGGTGAATATCACTAAGAAATTAGCAGTCGCCTTCCTCAGGTCCATTGTATGCAGATTTGGCGTCCCAAGCCGCATCATCGCGGATAACGGGACCCAATTCAAAAGCAGACTCTTCCAAGAGTACTGTGAGGACATTGGCATCCAGCTATGCTTCGCATCCGTAGCACATCCTCGCAGCAATGGACAAGTTGAGAGAGCGAATGCAGAGATCCTCAGGGGACTCAAGACCCGCACCTACAACTGCTTGAAGAAGTATGGTGCCAAATGGGTTGACGAGCTTCCATGCGTGCTATGGGGCAATCGGACCACACCCAGCCGAGCCACCGGGGAGACTCCGTTCTTCCTGGTCTACGGGGCTGAAGCATGCCTTCCCCCAGAAATTCACCTGGGCTCACCACGGGTCCAGGCCTTTGACGAATCCATGTAGGAACAACTGCGGCGCGACGACGTGGACTTCGTTGATGAGCGAAGGTGGCGAGCAGCAATCCGAAATGCACGCTACAACCAGGCGCTCCGGCGCTATCATCAACGGTTCGTGCATGGCAGGGAGCTCCGGGCTGGCGACCTCATCCTCAGACGGATCCTGAGCCGAGCAGGGCTCCACAAACTTTCCCCCAGCTGGGAGGGGCCCTTCAAGGTTACAGAGGTATGCCGGCCCGGATGCGTTCGCCTCGCCACAGAAGATGGAGTGCCGCTGCCCAACCCATGGAACATAGAGTATCTGCGTAAGTTCTACACCTAGGCAGAGCCGGAAAATAATCCTTTCCTTTGTAATAAGATAGAGTTACCGTGCGGCCCAGAGCGGTTGGGGTCACCCTCGTAAACTCGACCTCTGGCATCCATCGCACCGTCGGCTAACGCGCGGCCCAGAACGGTAGAGGTCCGACCTCGTAAACCCGGTCTCTGGCATCCATCGCGCAAGCCATGTACAACAAGATTGCAAAGGAAATAATTTCTCCCAGTTCTGTCTTTGTGTCAAAATTTAAATTCGCATGCCGATTCTCAAGTTTTTTACCTCTCTAACCCCCGCGGGGACCTCTGCCCTTGTTGCTACAACTAAAATCTGAGCTGAGTTGCTGGACTGCCGTACAGATCCGGACCCTCTTGCTGCTAGAGAAGAGTCTAGACCCTTAGGGACCTACTCTGGAGAGCGGGTGCTTGTTTCCTGGGGTGGTCCGGAGTCCTGTGTAGCCGCTTAGCTGGTTTCGTACCCAAAAGCCTACACACTCCACCACCCTGTAACAAGTACTCTAGTACCTGGAGTCGGGTAATTAAGGGCCCGGACCCCGTTCCAGCTCAAGAGTTGGTTTCCTAAGTCCAACATGGCATGTCCAGACCTATATCTCAAAAGATCGAGTACAACAAAGTGACCTTGCCACTGCTGCGAGAGGCCTGGGATGATGAAGCCAGGTCCGGGAAGATCGTGCTGTTTCCTGGAATGGTCCGGAGCCTTGTGTAGCGCCTTAGCCTGGTCCCGTACCCTAAGCCTACACACTCCACCACTCTGTAGCAAGCGCTGAGCAACCTGGACCTGCGCATCTAGAGCCCCGGACCTTGTACCAGCCTGGCACTGGTCACGGATGAGTCCCGCGGGACTGTTACTAAGCTGTAAATTTGAAGTGGTACACAGATTAAGCCCTGACTGGTGGTAGCCAGCCTCAAACCATTGAGCCTACCTACCAGGGGGTCCTAGCATCTGCTTCAAAGCCTTCATGCAGATCAAGGTCCAGTCTCAATGGTAGACAGACTCAAAAAAACTGAGTCTATCTCCCAGGGGGCCCGGAGCATCCGCTTTGTTCCACACATCACGAACGGATTCTGCATGCGTCAAGCAGCTAAGTTGCAGTATCATTGCTACTGTATAAGTGAGCTTGATTCTTTTCTCTGTAGTTCTGTATGCTACACAGGGAACAAGGCGCTTGCTCGTCTTACAAACTATGCAGCCCCATGCCCAACGAGGTCCGGAGTATCTTCTACGCCTCAAGTGGCAGACAGGTCCAAGCAACTGCACCTATCCGCCAGGGGGCCAGGGCGCCGGGGTGCTGCATACCGCAAATCAACAACTGACAAACAGCTAAGTTGAAGTTTCCTCTATTTCAAAAATTTCAGCTAAATACAATATTTGTTACATAGTGCAAAAAGGAAAAAGATACAATCCCCAGCCTAAGGGTCCGCAGGCTCTCGCTTGAAGTAGGCGGCGACGAAGTCAACGACCTCCCGCACGCTGTCCCTAGCGGCGGCCTCCGTCTCCGCTGCAGGGCCATCGACCACGGGCGCCAACGAGATGGTCGGGTCGTGGCTCCGGAGGCAGGTCAGGATGTGCTCCGCCACCATCCAGATCAGCTCGCGGCCCTCGGTTTCGAGCTGTCCAACAAGGACCGGCCCCAAGCGCTGGAGCCTATCCGAAGCAGAGCTCAGCACTGGGAGGGCGTCAGCTATCGAAGCTGGCGGCTCCGCCACCTGGATTGGGCTCATTCCAAATGGCACCAGTGCGAGGCTCGCTTCGGCCGCCCAGTCAGCAATCCGCTGGGCTCCCGCGCGCTGGTCCTCCTGGTGCTTCCGGACCGCCTCCTGGACCGCATCTCGCACCCGGGTGTCCAGAGCCGCTTTGGCCACCTCCACCTCGCGGGACCTTTCCTCGAGCCCGCGGGACCTCTCCTCGAGCTCGGCCTCCCTCTCCTCCGCCCGGTCCTTCAACTTCTTGAGCGACTCACGCTGGCGCCCGAGTTCCTTTTCTATGCCGGTGGCGTGGGCCTCCCGCTTGGCGAGGGATTTCCGGCCCTCCTCCAAAACCGCCTCGTCGGCAGTCAGCTGGCGGGCTCTCTCCTGTAGTTGTTCACGCCATCCCTGCAGAGTCGCAGAGAAGACGTCGAGCTCCTGCCTCCGGACCTCGAGGTCCTCGCTGCGAGTCTCCAGCTCGGACTGTCGAGCCGCAAGGTGGGCTTCGAGGTCGGACCGCTGAGCCGCGAAGCCAACAACCTCCAGAGTGAAATCCTGCTCCCGCTGCGCCAGGGATTTCTCTCGGTTCGACACTGCGAACTCCCGGTCAAACACCTTCCTAAGGTTGGCTCGGCAGGCCTCTTGGTCCGCCTTGAGCTTTAACCGAGTTTCTGCAGCGCGGGAGGCTTCAGCCTTCGTATGCGCTTCCAGGCGGGTGTGCCAGTCGGAGAGGCGCTGGCGCTCGTTCTCCAGAGCAGACCACTCCCGCCGGAAGGCCGTCTCGGCGGAGGAGGTAGCCTCTTCGATCGACCGCCGGACCTGAAACATCACCTGGGGGAGGGGAGTCACATCCTCCTCCGGGAGTTGGAGCTGCAGGAGCCGCCTGCCAAAGACCACCTCCAACTCCTCCTCTGCAACAGGATCGGAGCTGGAGGTGGGGGCTTCTGCTGCAGCACTTGTCTCCGCCTCCGCCGCCGCCGCGCCGGGTGCGGCTGCGCCCAGCGCCGGCGCCACCGTCGCCGCCGTGTCGGATGAGGCTGCGCCCAGCACCGGCGCCGCCTCCGCCACCGCCGCGTCGGGTGCGGCTGCACCCAACGCCGGCGCCTCCGCCGCCGCCGCGTTGGATGCGGCTGCACCCAGCACCGGCGCCACCTCCGCCGCCGTCGCGTCCGGTGCGGCTGCGCCCAGAGCCGGCATCTCAGCCGCCGCGGCGTCGGGTGCGGATGCTCCCAGCGCCTGCGCCCCAGCCATCGCAGCGTCGGGTACGGCAGCACCCAGCACCGGCATTTCCACCGCCGCTGTGTCTGCTGTTTCTGCCGCAGGTGCCTCCACCGCCGCGGCATTGTGCGCTGCTGAGCCTGGAAAAGACACGCCTGTCAGCTCCACGTCACACACCACTGGGCTGGCATAGGTCGCTGTACCTGAGGGTCCCGCACCCACTGTCGCCGTTGCTGCCAACACCGAGGCCGCGGCCGCCTGGGCACCAGCCGACGAGCCGGTGATGGTAGAGGAACCGCTGGGGCGAGGAGCCCTGGTAACAAAGCGGAGAAGCCTTCAGGAAAAAAGCAGAGCACCGGCGTAAAGGAAGAAAGCAGGATAACACTAACCCAGAAGTACCGGGCACCCAGCGTCCTCGGAGCCCGGGCCTCTTCTCCTGCGGCTGCTGCTGCTGTTGCTGCTGCTGCCCCTGCAGCTGCGATGCAGGCGCAACTCGGGCCTGTTCCTGCTGCTGCTGTTCCCGTGGCAGCAGCACGGGCGCGACCCGGGGTTGCACCTGTTGCTGCTGTTGCCGCCCTCGTACCTGTTGCCGCTGCTCTTGCGGCTGCTGCTGCTGCTGCTGTTGCTGCCGGCGGGAGGAATTCCTCGGCGGCGATGGTGGTGGTGCGGCTGCCCCAGAGGATGCGTGGGGGCCGGCGGCCCGGGAGCTACCATGGCCCGCGCCCTCAGAAGACCTCTGGCGCTTCGCGGCGGGCTCTGAGACCAGGGTCCCGTCGCCCCTGAGTAGCCTGCGCCGGCCTGCGTCTCCCGACGATGCACCGGAGTTGCTCTGTGCCTGGCTGGAACCGGCTGTGGCAGCGATGCTAGCCGCGGCCTGCTTCCCCTTCGTGGAGGCGCCGGACCCCGCAGCGCTCAGCGTAGCCTGATCCCCGGATGCACCAGGGATCCGGAGCCCGCGGTTCGCGTCGCCTCCGGTCTGGCGTGGGGCCAGTCCCCCGTCGTCCAGAGTCGGCAGGGTTGCCAGCACCGCCACCCTCGCGGAGTCCTCGCAGAGAGGGACTATGCTCTGCGGGAGGATCAGGTTCTCCGAGATGAAGGCGTCCCCCGTCACGTTCCGCACCAGAACCTCCAAGGCCTCCTGGGTCAGGTCGCTCCCCTCTCCGCGCTGGGTCCTGCTGCAGTCATTGAGGCCGGTGAAGCTCCATGCAGCACGCGGCCGCTGCTTCAGGGGAGCGATCCGGCGCTTCACAAAGTCCCCGAGCACGTGCCACGAGGTGAGGCCGCTCTCCGCCAGTGACCTAATCTTGTCCAGCATGGAGTCGAACTCCGGCTGCAGCGACGGCTTGGCCCTCCAGGATGCCTTGTCGGAGGCGGGCCCCTCGGTCGGCAGGGTGAGGCGCTCGTTGGCTTCGGTGGTGGCGATCACCCAATCCCTGCGCCACTCCTCCCACTTCCCGCCAGCAAGGCCGGGAATGTAAGGAGTCGCCAGGTCACTCCTCACCTGGAAGTAGTACCCCCCCACCTCGTCCTTGCTCCTTCCGGACCTCACCAGAATGAAGAAGTAGCGGAAGAGGATGACGCAGGGCCGAACTCCCACGAACATCTCGCATAAGTGCATGAAGATGGACGTCAGGAGGAGGGAGTGCGGCGTCAGATGCTGAAGTTGGAGGCCGAAGTCTTCCAGCAGCAGCAGCAGGAACGAAGAAATCGGCAGTCCCACGCCGGTGGAGATGTGCGAGATAAATAGCACAAACTCCCCGGCGCGGAGGTTGCCAAGGGGAACCGAGCCTGCTCGCACCCCCCAGCCGGTCTCCTGAGCACTCCATCCCAGCAGATGGCGCACTGTGTTCAACTCTCCCTCGGTCTGGTAGCGGCGGGGATGAACAAGGGACGCCATCTCTCGGTGGAGTGAGAAGCAGCCTGTGCGAGGGAGAAAGGGGCGAGGAAAGCTCGAAGGCAAAGGGGCGCAAAGGTTGGAAGGAAGAAGGCGAATGCGGGAAAGTAACCGCGGAATGCGGTTCATCCCATTATAAAGCCCGACTCAACCGGCGCACCCCGGAACCGTCGCCGGAACCCAAGCGACGCCCGCGCTTGGTGTTAACCGCCCAGTCCATGACATGGGGGCCCAGGACCACCTGTCGGGGTGAGCGGGTAACCAACAAGGGTGCGAAAAGACGGGATCTGAACCAACGCCCACGCGCGCGGAGCGAGGCGGAAGCCGAGCTGACGTGCGCGTATTAAGCGCTGGCGTGGCCGAGCTTTTCGGGAACTGCGCCGGTAGTAAATGATCCGTTTACTCCGGCCGCAAGAATGCCGAGCGTCGCGCGCGTGACTAGGTGTGCCACTGTGCGTGGGGGCCACGAGTCAATAAGCCGTTGCGATGTGATGAGGCAGCGGACAATCCGATGGATGGTCAAAGCCGATCAAGACCTCTGCAGCAAGAAGCTTTGAGCTATGCAGAACCAAATCCCAGTAGTGGCCCCACCTGCGGGTTCGTACCTCCCCCAAGGTGGGCCCGGGGGCCACTGTCGGTACCCTGTAGCAGGGATACCCACTCTTACCGCAGCAAGGCAGGACCCGCGTAGTTATCCGTAACTACGCGTAAGGACGGAGTAGCCAGGCCCCACCGGTCAGGCTCTTTCCTCACCAGGCCAACGGCCCCGGACCCGCTCCCCGCCTGGGGTTGGGTCCGGAGACGCCACGTGTCTCTAAGGAAGGGAAGCTCCGAGCTGGCAGCCGAGGTCGCGGACCCCCTCATAGGGGTCCGGGACCTCCTGCGCCATCCGGACCCCCCTTTTTCCGTGTGGGGGTCCAGAGCCGCCACGTGCCCCGGTGGTACGGGCGCGGGCTTGTGCGCGAGTCCTCCGCAAGGAGACTCGCCCACCCACCGCATTTAATGCGTATGGTTGAGGCGTGCTCTGTCGCCTCGGCACGCGGGACAGCCTTTGTCAGGCCTCACTGTGCACCGCGTATTACCAAGGTGCACAGTGCGGCGGCCTGTGCCGCGCCCGCGCAGAGCCCGTCTGCGGCATTAAATGGATACGACGGCACGGCACTTTTCCATCATGCCGCCTACGCCGCTCCCTACACAGCCGTTCAGCTACGTGGCAGGTGATGCCACTAGCTACGTCTGGCATTGTCCCGACAAGACGGCGCCTGGACATGATGAACAAGGGACACCAGGAGCAGGCAAGGGACTACAAAAGAGAGATCCCCGCTGCCTGCGACGCCATGATGTATGAACAGAACGTTAGTTTATACTACACCGTTGGGCCCACTTGTCGGGGACCCAACAGCCATGTAAGCGCCTCCCTTGAGATATAAAAGGGAGGCACTCGCCGCGCACGACAGACTTCAAGCTCTCCATACACACACACCAGCCCTGGTGAGCTCGCTCGCTCTCGTGGAAAGGCAATACAACACACAATGGACGTAGGGTATTACGCTCCGGCGGCCCGAACCACTCTAAATCTTGCTGTGTTCATCATGTTCTTGAGTGAAATCTAACTGGGACTAGCTAACCCCCGAGTACACACCCTCTGGGCTAGGGCGGGTGCCTTCCACCACCCGGCCGTGGTTGCAGCACCACGACAGACACACTTGTATATAATCTATGCAGTCGGCCTCATCAGCAAGTTCCACTGGTGATAGTGAACCTGGTACACAGGGCAACAATGCACCTGAGTCAAATGATGCAAATTTCAATAGTGCGGTTGCTTCACAGGCTCACTCCTCACAAACTGCTAGGAGTAGCACTCGAGCACGCAAGTCACGGACACAAACCAAATGGCCAGAGGACAAAGTGACTGCAACTGGACTTGATGATGATGGTTCGCCTACCCCAGATGCTGCGAGGAAAAGATTCATTACGGTCTGTGGCCTCATTGCCCGGGAGAGGATGTCAATTAACACAAATGCTGAGGATCTCACACCAGAACAGAGGAGAGATATGTTCACTGTTTTGGAGGAAAAGCTAGAGTACCCAGCTGATCTGTCCACAACTGCTCGCGATATAGCATTTAAGGCAGCTATGAAAGAGATTGCGAGTTTGCAGCGGCGATTCAAGTCGCATTTAAGAGCAGATTTTGTTCGGCAAGATGAGCTTCCCTATGAGAAGCACCCCTTTTTTAAGCAGGAAGACTGGGAGGAGTTTGTGGAGACAACCAATTCTCCATTGTTTGACCATGTGAGCCAGGAGATGAAAGAGAAGAGAGCCAAGCACAATAAGCCACACAAGATGGGCAGAAAATGTTATCATGGTAAAAGGAAAGAGTGGGAGGAGGAGGATACAAAGTTAGCTGTAGAAGGAAAGGAAAACCCTTGGGAGCAATTTCCTGGACGTTCGAGGTCATATCTGTGGGCAAGGTCAGGGAAGGTCACTAGTGAAAGCGGTAACATAACATTCAGTTCCCCTCTGGTGGCGAAGTAGCAGATAAGGTAAAAAGAATTGCAGCTCAAGCTAGCGATGGTTCTTTCACCGGGGTTAGGGAGAATGATGTTCTTACTGAGGCACTTGAGAATCCAGAGCATAGAGGTCAGGTGCGAGGCGTGTCAAGTTCACTTGGCTAGGGTAAAGGGTTTGGCGAAGAGTGTGCTGGAATGTACAGGAAGAAAAAGAGGAGGAGGTCTGATGTGGACAAGGAAGAGATCATTGGTGAAGCAATCACCAGAGTTATGGAGTTGCTGAGAGTTGCAGGCGTGCACATACCGGATGGTCTGTGCCTCACCCAAATTGGAAACAACAGTAGGTGTAAGGAGGATTTGCACATTGACGAGGACTAAAATGATGGTCCACCACCTGATGAGCCGGACACAATAGAGCAGCTGACAGAGCCAACTAAGTGCAGTCTTGTGGATTGCAGCGGATGTGACATGGAGCTCTCATTAGCCACTGTCTATCCAAATCAAAAGACTTGTCATACAGTACCGGTGTAGAGTGGGTATGCAGTGGTGCAACCTACTTACGTGTGGCCCAATGCAAGGCACATCAAACTTCCTATCCCAGTAGGGGATGAAATCATAACCATAGGTGATTCTCTCTTGCAACGCATACAGTGGCCAAGACAGAGAATTCTTGTAC
Organism: Panicum virgatum; assembly: GCF_016808335.1. NCBI lineage: Eukaryota > Viridiplantae > Streptophyta > Magnoliopsida > Poales > Poaceae > Panicum > Panicum virgatum. The sequence goes on from NC_053146.1 coordinate 65,485,112, forward strand.
CACCCGGGTCTAGAGATCCAAACTCTGCAGCAACATCAGCTTGTACAGGTTTAGATGGAGCTACTTTAGCTCCGCGTCAGCAAAAGGAGGCTCAGCAGAAGCCGTACCTCAGCCAGCAGCCTGAAAATAAAATGGGGCCACATCAGCTTGAAAATCAGTCGGAGCAGCTAATAGAAAGCCAAACTCCAACCAATCACCAGCAGCTCAGCCAAACTCCAACCCAACAGCTCAACCAAACAACGCAGCTGCACAAGCCACAACAACAGCAGCAGATGGACCAACATCAGACTAGAAAAATGGACATTGGCGCTGCTTGGACTATGGCTAATCCAAAATACAAGTCTGGTGAGCCTATGTTGTCAGAAAAGGCTTTAAAGATTGCTGGGGAAAGTTGTGAAGGCTTGCATGCTTTTGTCATGCAAAAAGTCTGCACGGTACTACTGAAATTTCTGCAAAGGTGCCTGCATCCTGCTTTGATACTAACGGTGAATTGCAATTGACAGTAGGATTCAATGACTTGTATGACCTTTTCAACTTGGACAGTCTGGATGTTGGCTTGTTGAGGTGCTGGACGTTGTAAGTCCCTTCAATCTAAAAAAATTCTTTAATTCTTTACAAACAAGCTCATGCTAAGAAATTATTTATTTGTAGGAAAATGATGAAACTGGCTGAGGAGATGAAATGCAATGTTGGCTTTTTGGACCCACAAATTTTCTCGACTACAGTGGTTCAATTCAAGAGCAATGATGTGATTCAAGCAATTAAAAAAGGTTATGAATCACGACTATGTGGTCGGTGCCTTCAACACCGGTAGCCACTAGGTACTGGTCATCATTGCGATGAAGTGGAATGTGGTTTGGTATTTGGATTCTTCTAAAGGTTTTCCATTGCGAAAGTTCAAGAATGTAGAAACTGTTGTCAACTGGTAAGAATATTGTAGGTTTTGTTCACAAAAATTCCATCTCTTAATGTTTCTAATCAATATCGCTGATCGTGCAGGGCCTATTCTGAGTACATTGATCCTAAGATGAAAAAAAAAAATCAAAAAACAAACCTAAACTCACACACAAGACAGATATCCTGGTAACAGCCCGGTTTTTCTTGAAAAGGGCCTTCATATGTGTTTTGTACCGCCTTAACTTTGTCATTTTTGTACCTTCTTCATGCAGTGCGCTCAGCAGCCGTCGGGGAGCACGGTGTGTGGATTCTATGTTGCATTTAACATGTACGAGCTACTATGTGACATGTGCAATGTGAAAAAGGCTTCTGTAAGTATATATACTGATCAGCCTTGTCTCTGCTCACATTCCACATTTCAATTTAGAAACATATATTTAATTGTATTCTCAATAATTGTATTATGTAGGATTACAAACCAAGCAAACAGGCAGATCATGCACTAAGGATGGTCCAGGGGATGTTGGCCGAATTCATTCCTAAGGAGATCATCGACCCAAAGGGCTGCTTCTATGATCTTACAGCAGATGCCACCGCGTGAGTTCATTCTAGATGCTCAGAATCTGTGTCCTTTAAACTTGATACTTGTAACTTTGTTACTAGCAGTGTACATGTGTACATGTGTAACTTGATGATGTGTACATGTGTATATATATATGTGCTTGATGTGTATATATATGTGTGTGATTGATGTGTATGTGCTTGTTGTGTGATCTCTGATGTCTGCTGGTGGCTGCCAAATCCTGACTGGTTTCAGGATGCAGCCAGGAAAGCGGCAAATGCTAGGGTGGCAGATATATGTGTAACGGGCATTAACTAAAGCGAGTTACAAACACCAGCGAGCTTGAAACGAGCATCAAATAAAACCCGTTACCTAAAACATAATAGGTAATGGGCACCAAAACGACGCGTTACCTATATAATATTATGGTAACGGGTGTTAAACATAAACCGTTACGGAAACTGACAAGTGGGACCAGATAGAGACACATGGTCAATGGTAACATCTATTTGTAACGGGTATTACAAAACAATGGTTATCTATATTCTATTTCAGTAACGAGCCTATGTTGACAACCGTTACCATATCTGACCAGTGGGACTAGAAAAAGACGCTTTGGTTATGGGTAACACCTGTTTGTAACGGGCTTTCCTAAATGCGCGTTACCTATATAAATATATGGTTACGGGTTTCACAAGTTGACCGTTATCAAATATGACAAGTGGGACCATGTATAAGACACGCTTTGGTCATGGGTAACCACATATTGTAACGGGCTCCGTACAACTACCGTTACCTATATTATAAAAGGTAACGGTCTTTGTTAGCATGTCGTTACAAAATATAAGTACTTGTAACGGTGTTTGACAGACACCCGTTACAATTTTGCTCTGTGGGCCCACAGAAAACTCAAGTTTGTGTTACGGGTCACAGCTTTTTGTAACGGGCCAGGTTTACAGCACGTTACGATTATGTGCTCTGTGTAACGGGCATGCGCCCGTTACCTTTATACTGTCATTTGTAACCCGATAACAGTAACGGTTGCTAGACCCGTTATGGAAGGGTCATCCGTGCCCGTTAAAAATCTGTGTTTGTCACGTAGTGTCCGGTCGTTGATCAATCCTCGTTGCCGGCTATTGAAAACAAGCCCCGGGTCTCGTCACCGGCGCACAAAGATTTTCCCTCCTCGCAAATGGGCTCTGCCTTTTTCTGCCATCCTGCTCCATTCAGAAAAAAGTATGATACCTGATGCAATTTGATATTCTGATTCTGTGGTTCATGACCTATGTTTCCTTTTTCAAAAAAAAAAACAATAGCGAGGCAATAATCAGCTGTTGGGCCTCCAAATCTCGCTTCATTTTCTGCAGCGTCTCTTTCGTGCGAAGAAGCCAAGAAAACAAAGCGATGTGGCTGCTCTTGCTGGCCATGTCTGCATTCTCTGAATGGAGGAAGGAATGAAGGATGCTGCCTAAAGTCAGGCGCGCCATTAACTAAGGACTTGGCGGCAAAGCAACCTCCCGGGGACGACGTCTAGTACGTGATTATTTCGCGTCTGCGTCATGAGATGACAATGCTTATCCTCCTTGCAGTAATCACTACAGGTAAGGAAACATTTTTCAGCGGTCACGATGTGTTTGCAATTGCAACGCTCCATTCATTTTTGTAGGGGTTCGACGACGGATTACCTGAATTTTGTATTAGTTCTTGACCCATTTTGGCACAAATATTCAAAACATAAAGATATATTTTTAGCATGGAAGCCCTGGAAAGTGTTGATGCCCCTTCACCCAGAACTGCTGCTCTACCATTACACTTTATTAACAAGCATCTCCAAAACTGATGAGACCGTTTTAAGAAAAAGATTAGCTCTTTTGCAGCCACTAGCTCGAGATTATCCAAAACGAAGATGCCATCATGCCCCAGGTGACCCCAATCTGCCTGTCGAGCTACACGTATAGACCATGTTTGGTTACTTGTCACATCACAATTTCACAAAAAGACGAATGTCCGCATGAAGTACTAAATGAAGTTTATTTGCAAAACCTTTTCAGGGATGAGTATAACTTTTCGAGACGAATCTAATGACTCAAGTTCCGTCTTGATTAGCTACAGTGTTGCTACAGTGACCATCCTCAATTATTCGCTAATCATACGGTCAAAGGCCTCATTAGTTAGAGTAACTACTACAGTACCATAGTTGTGAAAGTAATTTTATAATTAGACTTTATTTAATACACTTAATTGATGGTCAAAGTACCAAAAAATTTTCATCAAAACTTTTTCACACCTCAACCAAACACAGCCATACCTCCACTGTCATCTCTGACAGAGAGGTGAGAAAACCACAACTGAGTGACAGTTAACAGATCCTCTGAGGGAGCGGGAATCTCGAGGCTCCATCCTAGCGAGTTAATCAAAATGCAAAATACAAATTTTTTGTAAATCACTTGTATGGTGTACTAAATGTAGTCAAAAAATAAATCGTATTACACAAATGGACTGTAAATCATAAATCGCATTACACAAATGGACTGTAAATCACGAGACGAATCTAATAAGCCTAATTATGACGTGATTAGACACTAAATTGATACAATAATGCTACAATAAATATGCTCTAATGATGAATTAATTAGGCTCATTAGATTCATCTCGTAGTTTACAGACGAGATCTGTAATTAGTTTTGTGATTAGTCTACATTTAATACTTCAAATATTGAAGATTTTCTTCCAAAAATATAAAAATGCAAAGTGATCTAAATACACCCTCAATTCTTCAACTTTAAAGAAAAAAACTATATTACTCAGTCGATCAATCAAATCTCAGGAGGGAAAAGGCAGGGAGACCAGACAAATGAGGGAATGATTTGTCCACTCCAATACATACTTTTGCATTGCAAGGAGTACAAAGCAAGACACTTGTTGATACTGGGTGTGTTTAGATCCCACAAAATTTCCAAACTTTCCAAATTTTACATCACATCCCCTATCACATCGAAATATTAAATATAGCAAATGACTCATGCATGGAGTACTAAATGTAGTTAAATAAAAAAACTAATTGCATAGTTTTGATGTACGTTGCGAGACGAATCTTTTGAGCCTATTTAGGTCATGGTAGGACAATATTTACCACAAACAAACGAAAAGTGCTACATTGTGCTATAGTGACCGATGTGGCTTTTTCTCCCACCTTTTCCCCCATCTAAACACAGCCACTGACCACCAGCAACTTCCCAACTAAAAATTGTTTAAAACGAGCACTTTGGTCACCCTCCATCTTGTCCAACTGTCGGCTAGTTAAACTTTCAAGTTAGGCCCTGTTTAGTTCCCATCCCATAAACTCTGTAAACACAAAAAAAAGTCACATCAAATATTTCGACACATGCATGGAGTACTAAATGAAGTCTATTTATAAATTTTTTTGTATAGATGGGCTATAAATCGCGAGACGAATCTAATGAGCCTACTTAATCCATGATTTGCAACAGTGATGCTACAGTACCATCCGCTAATTATTAATTAATCATGGATTAATTAGCATCATTAGATTCGTCTCGCGATTTACAACCCATCTGTGCAAAAAGTTTTGTAAATAGACTTCATTTAGTACTTCAAATTAGCAAGATTCCATCGTAATTTTTTTTTGCAAAACATCCAAACACAGCCTTATTGGAAGGAATCACAATTGCAATTTTGCAAAAGACAGCGGCAAGTAAAAAAGTCAAACGTATGCAAATATACCAGATTTGAGGTACCTAGTTGTAAATATGCATGTATTTTTTTAGTGTACAAAAGTCAAATACCAGAGCTGTACAGTGACAGCAGTATGAGTATGCAACAGGGTTACGAGGCAGGAGTGGTGATTAAACTAGCTGAGAAGGTGCCAATCAGAAGGCCAGACCTGACTTGGCAGGGGGATGAATGGATGCAACAGGCCAACAGCTGTACTAAAGAATGTCTTAGCCCTTAATATTGTATCATTAGCAGTGATGCATGTTCAAAGTAGTAGGAGTACATCTGTAGCTTCTCCGGTTGACCTTTTTACTGTGGGCTGTGCGGTTCTCACCTCCAACAAGTGGCGTTGTTTATTCGTTTGTTGCTTTAGTTACTTGGTTGCTTGGAATAGTCTGCCAAAAATGTTATGTGGAGAGATGTGCCACTTCATTTCGGGTTTTGGTCTGTGTGCAGGAGAACACGTGTTCGGTCCCTGGTAGTTTGAAGAATTTTATTTTTTTTAATAAAGATGGATTTTAGGCATCAAATAATGTATTTTAAATGTGAAATCTAATACTTGCAATAATCAAACTTGTATATTATTTAGATGTACAGAAAATACAGTGTGCAGTTGCATTGTAAATAATTGGCATGATGAATTAGGCAATATTGGTTGGCTACCAAAATATGGGCATGCCAAAACGTGGGAACCAATCTTTTTTTACCAGAATGTTGGCAATTTTAGAATGTGAGCTACTCCCTCCGTTCCAAATTATAAGTCATTCCAAGAATCTTGGAAGATCAAATCATCTCAAAGTTTGACCAAAATTATAGAGAGAAACACAAAGATTTATGACACTAAATAGGTACACTATGAAAATATAGCTAATAAAAAATCTAATGATATTTAATTACTATCATAAATGTTATTATCTTGTTATATAAATTTGGCCAAACTTGAAAAACTTTGACTCTCCAAGATTCTTGGAATGACTTATAATTTGGAACGGAGGAGTACGTTTTGGAGTCCAACCAAACAAGTGTCAATTTTTTAGCATGCCCACGTTTTGCCAACCAATCAAACCCATTATATCGATCAATCCACTATGTTTTTGTTTCAGTTTGGTTTTGCTAACATTATGTTGTATGCTACAACGGTCCAGCAGCTCCGGCTATTCCTGTTGACCACCTAGAGCGCTTTCAATAAGCGCATTGTTTGTTTAGTTATTTTCTTCTACCTTAATTACAAAAATGCATAAATCTTTTGCGTATTCAATAAAAAAAATTGGTTTTGCTAATTTGCACCGCGAACCCATGATGAGTTCATAATTGCGATTTTTTTTTCAGCTCGGTCTTGTTCATACTTGCAATGAGTCCATGATTGCACTCCAACAATGCTACCAAGTATCAACAAACACCAAGTGTACTCAGCTGTGGAGAAAAAAAAAGGCTACTCAGCATCAGCAATGCTATTACACGGCAGGTGATCAACCCAAATCCTAGAGTTCACCTACTTCGCGCAAAAAGCTATAAGGGTGGTGAAACATTGCAATCCCATGAGCACAATTAGCACCTAAATCAAGCATGTGTTATCACTGTTTATGGAATTCTGGTGCAGTACAGGAGCTTTTATGTATCACACATCAGTACAAATCATTGTACTATAACACTGTAGAAATTTCAATTTCCAGAACATGTCTATTCATCACATCTCTTGTCTAGCGCTTCTATCTTAAAATTTCATGAATCAAAGTTACATGATCTGTAAGTTCACCTCAAACAAAGAAGTTACATGATCTGTAGGCGAAAAAAAATCAACAGAAATCAAAGTTTTCTCTGTAGGGATTCAAGGGACTGAAAAAAAGTGATAATTACATCAGAGAAACCATTAAACAAAGCTAAAGTAATGGATAAATCAAAGTTTGTTAGAAATCTTGAGTCAGAATCTAGTGAGCTCAGGCGAAAGGGACTGCATCGGGTGATACGTGAGCTTAATGTGCCAACTACCCCGTCTTCTTCATCTAGCTATTACCCTGTCTCACCTTTTACCATTTTCGATCCTGTTCATATGATTTCGTACTGTACAAGAGTAATTTTTTTTGGCGTTTTAGATATTTTCCCGGATGAAGAACTGTTACTGAGCACACATGCTAATGGAGAGAGAGGTATATATTAAGTGGATTTGTGCTATTTTTCTATCTAGGTGTGACATGAACACGACAGACAACACTGCTTGGATTTCACAATTGTTTAAGTTGTTTTCACCGACAAGAGAGATGAGATCATGATTTGATATTCACTGGTTTCCTCATACTGTTTTTTAAAAAGTCCCCGTACAACTTGTACATGCAATTCTATGCCCCCGCTACCTTGGTCCACTCGTTTTCTGTACAACAGTCGGTCAACAGCAAGATCTAGATTTTTGGGAATTTGTTTGCAGCAAATAAAACAAAAGGATTTTGGAAGAAAAATTGTTCTTCAGCTATTAATACTATCAGTAAAGCATAATTAGGCTGTCTAAACTATATTTGGACGGGGAAGGGTGCAAGCAAATAATATAAGGTCAGTCTCAGTGGGAGTTTTATGGGCACAGTTACCTAGACTGGGAATTAGATAACTGTGCCAGATGGGTTTCATGGTGATGAAACTCCCCTCACATTTCATGAAACTCTATCATTCTCTCTCCTTACCATGTCAGCAAAATTGATAATATTCAATGTCATAAAACTCTCCATGAAACCCCATTGAGATTTGCCTAATAGCTGTTCCATGCATGCAAATAAGGTGTGCCACTATTGAACCTTTGGGGCCCCAGTCTGTTCTAGAACAATCACTGCAGGAACAGGATGCTCACTTTTATGTTAGATTACCAGTTGTTTACGTGCAATTCAAAGAAAAGGGAATTACATAAAAAAGAGAAGAAAAGTAGGTTATTTAATTCTTTTTTTGCACCACTGTTCACTGTACTTTTGGAATAGTATACTTTTTGGAATGCAGTGAATTGCATTCAAAACAAGCACCTGCAGAAAGGGTGAACGGCCGTTTGCGAGGCTGGTGTTTTCCGTAGGCTTAAGAAAAAGCTACCGAGGGCATCAAATCAACGCAACAAGCCGTGCTATTTAATAGAACTGTAATGTAATTACCTAGGAGTACTGCTAAAGCTCACTATTGTCAAAGCATAATTAATGTAACACAAACAACCTTGGTTTCGGTTCACTCGCTGCACGGCACACTTCATTATGGATGCATCATGTTTGATAGACTTTTAAAAAATTAATTCGCCACTCAAAAGTTTATATTACCTAACGGTCCTCATCAAACAGAAATCCCTCCTCTAAATTTCAAAAGCCAAAGCCTACATCTTCTCCCGGAGGGGCAAAATGGTAAGTCTCAGCACCTCAGTCTTCTCCAAGCCGTTGCTGTTATCCTCAAAAGTTAGGGGCACCAAAGCCAAATTGAGAAGAAAACTCAAAGATAACCACAAGTAGCTGCCCTTCAGCTACCATTCTTTTGTCAATGATTCCAACAATCTCGAAAGAGAACTGGCTAATCACACAGCTAGCTTAACCAAAGGCTCCAAAAATCAGCCACTAATCTCTCCCAAATACCACCCCAAAATTCTCGATTTAGCTTCATCATCCTTCAGCAGCAGGCGGCCACCAGTGAAGGGAGAAGTCAGTCCACCACCAGACACGCAGCGCTCTCTCGTCCTCCCTTCTTCCACTCCGCTCTCCCCCGTCGCACGCGCGCTCGTCGGATTCGGCCGGGCGCCGGCGAGATCCGGGCCGCTGCAGCACGGTCCGGTGGACGCTGCCGCCGCCAGCCGCGATCTTGTCGCCGCGGGAGCTGCATTGGCGCTCCACGCAGCCGTTCTAGCGTTTCTTAGGAGGCTGCGGTGGGGGGAGGAGCTCCTGTCCGGGATCCGCCAGATCCGAGCTCGCCGCCGGCGGCGGCAGTGGCGGAGGACTCCATGGAGGCCGACGCGCCGCTCGACTTCGCGCTCTTCCAGCTCTCCCCTCGGCGTCAGCGGTGAGGAAGCGCGGGGCTAGGAAGGAAAATTCCACCCTTTCGATGCGTTCGTGCGGTTCTTGTGCGCTAAATGCGGCGTCTTTGGGTCCCTGCGCAGGTGCCAGCTGGTTGTGTCCGGCAATGGGCGGACAGAGAAGATCGCGTCCGGGTCGGTGAAGCCCTTCGTGGCGCACCTGCGGGCTGCGGAGGAGCAGGCGTCGGCGCAGCCACCACCTCCGGCCATCCGCCTGCAGCTGGAGCGCCGCGCCCCGTGGTTCAGCAAGGGAACCCTCGAGAGGTCTGCTGATTGTGGTTTATCCGGCGGTTATTGGGTTGGCGGTGCCGAAAAGATTGGGTTTTGATGGATGTTTGGCTGGCCTCTGCCTGCAGGTTCGTGCGCTTCGTGAGCACGCCAGAGGTGCTGGAGTTGGCGAATACCTATGATTTGGAGATGTCGCAGTTAGAAGGGGCCAGGAAGATCTATGCGCAGGGAGTAAGTGCCAAGCATTTTTTTCAGTTCTTGGAGTGTGCAACTGTTTCTTTCTTTTTTTATTTTTTGAGAGGAAGCTGTTTCTTTCTAGATTTTGCTCTTATCTAAAAATTGTGTACCTTGTTCAGGGTACTGGTGATGCTACCTCGGGTGCACCTGGTATGTCGTATGATTATGTTTAGTGTTTGGATTGCCCTTCCGATATCCATTGGGGCCTGTATCTTGTTAGATTAGTCCATCTATGTTCATACCTGTTAATGTTTAACTGCGTTTCTTTATTGTGGGAAATTCAGTCCATATTAACTTGGGTGACATAAAAATTTCTAATTGATGGTAAAATCAGAAGCAAAAAAGGAAGATAGTTGATTATATTCAGATGGAGACACAACTGGGTTAATTGATCGCCTGAAATTTAAGGAGCTAATGAATGAATGCATTGGATAGCATGAACTTCACATAAGAGGCAATACATTTCTACTTGAGGAAAGGCATAAATGCTGTAATTAATCGCTGCAAGTGTTTGTGGGGTTAATGGATATTCATAAAATGTTGCAGTATTAGTATGATCTTGTATAGGTGCTGCTTTTGGATCTAATTTATGGTCTGAATATGCTTATTGGCAGCTGAAAATGTTACAGCCTCAGCAGCAGCAGTAGCAGATGTTACAAAGTAAGTTCCTTTGTCATGTCTGTTTTATTCTTTTCCAGATGAACCTGATTTACCTTAGTTGGGCATGACTTATCCAATTAGTTTATTTTAAAATCCATGAGACACCTCACGTGCAGTTCTTGTTAGGTCTGCTACCAATTTGTGGTTGTTACACTATATTTTTGTAATTTACTACTAATTACTGATTTATGAGTTCAATTCTTTGTGTAGGAAAGAACTACTTAGAGCGATTGATGTGCGTCTAAGTGCCCTTAAACAAGATTTAGCCGCAGCTTGTTCCCGAGCATCTTCTGCTGGGTTCAATCCTAACAGTGTATCCGAGCTTCTTCTTTTTGCAAACCATTTTGGTGCCAACCGACTGAGGTAATGCTTAAAACCTGCCAGTCTCGTAATTCTGATATGTATTATAGCTACTGTTTAAGATTGTTGCTCATAAGTATTTCTGTACTCGAATTTGATTAATAATCACATAAAAAACTGTAATGCAATCATCAGTAGATTGATCACCACACTAGATTCTTTTGGTTTCGCTAGGAATTGATCGAATGTTACAGCAGCTGCAGATTTTTGCATATTTGAGCAGTAGTATTGTGTATAAGTTGCACATTTTCTAGGTGATGTGAAACAGGGAAGTCTCATATAGTCATATGAATAACCGCTAGTTGCACAGTAATGATTCTTTGTATTTATGAAATTTGAAATGCCATTACATTGCATGGCAAATTATTCATGATTTATGATTGGTTAATAAACTTTATGATAATTAAGAGAGTAACAGATTTGTAAATATGTAAGGTGTAAACTTAGAAACTTTATAATTGAATTTTTGGGTAGTGGGGAAGTTTGCATGGGGAGGAGGTTCTTTTAGTTTGGACTTTGGGGGTATCAAGCTGTAGTGAAATCTGTTCAATCTCTATGGGCCCTCAAGTCATTGTTACCTTATACTGGTTGCAATGGCAGCACTGAGGTTATTCTTCCTTCACACTCTTTGCTTTATTTTTCCCTTTATTTCCTTTCCTTTTGAGTGATGTCTGGACATGTATGACAACTTATACTTGTTTTGTTCAGTGATGCATGCACCAAATTTATGTCACTTTGCCAGCGGCATCCCGACATCATTCCTCAAAATGCATCACCACCAGTTTCATCACACTGGAAGGGCTTTGATGATGGGAATGTCCGTGATTCTTCCAGTTCAGACATGTCTATAGATGATCCGCAAGTTGATCTTGGCGAATCCAACAACAAATCTACAGTTGGCAAAAGTGACTTTCAGATCCACAGACTAGGCAACAGCGAAGGTTCAGCACAAGTTGCTTCCGAACCCGCTGCAGAACAGCAAGCCAAGCCAACCATCCAACAGGCAGCAGATAAACAAGAAACAGATGTGTCTACTGCACCTTCTGTAGGTGTTTCGAGGCGGCTGAGTGTGAAGGACAGGATAAGCATGTTTGAGAGCCAGAAAAAGGAGCAGACTCCAAGTTCTGGTAACAGCACCTCAGCAGGTACTGATAAGGTGGTTCCAGGGAAAGGTGAGCACCGCAGGGTTCCTTCTGGTGCCTCCATGGAGAAGTTGGTTAGAAGGTGGAGCAATGTTAGTGATATGAGTATTGATCTAAGCAACAATGACAGTGGCAACTTAAATGACAAAAAGGAGAATGGAACTCCTGTTGCGACTCCAACATCTAGAGATTTGGAGGCCAACTCAAAACCAAGAGCAGATGAGGATTCTAATGGGCTGAAGGTTTCGGTCACATCACAGTCTTGGCCATGTCAAAAGGATAACATATCAATGGATTCGACCACCAAAAATTCGTGCCCAGCTCCAAATTTAAGCAATATGCCTGCTAGTCATGATGAGAGCATATATCATGCAGAAGATGACATGGTTATAAACTCTAGCACTGAGAGTGAGTCATTCTTTGGGAAAGAATCGGGAGTTATTCAAGGACACACGAGGATGTCCAACAATGCTGCTTCAAATGTTTCCACTAGTAACCGTTTAAAAACTTCTGCAAAGCCAGTTGAGGAAACCTTGCTGAAAGATAAGGATATTTTAACTAGCCCATTGTCAGAGGAAATAGAAGGTGCTGCTCATGAAGTACCAATTGCAAGTGAACAGATTCCACAAAATGATAATAGAGGTCCTCGCCTCCATACAAAAGATATTCACACTGAAGCAGAAGTGATCAGAAGGAAAGATCGGCCATCCCGAACATTTGAAAAGGTATCTGTTGGTGTTAAATCAAAAACATCATCTAATTCCCGAGCTAATGTTAGAGGCTCATCTGGTAGGGATGAGGTAGCCTCTACAGAAACTGAGTTCCATGATGTCAGTTTGCAGCGAAACCAGCGAAACCGTCTAGCACGGAAGGCAGAGGATGTAGGGAGAAAGGTTACTGCTGGTTCTGATTCAGATTGTTCTGGTCGCCAGGGAACAAATTTGAGCAGGCAATCATCCATTACCGAGCAAGAGCTAAATTTGCAGGCTAGGGTAAGACCAGGAAAAGGGAACCAAGATCGACATGGTGAACTACAAATGAAGGCCAATGAATTAGAGAAGCTATATGCTGCACATAAGCTAACATCCTCTCGAAGAGTCAAGCCTACAGATGTGCAGGTTGATAGCACACCTATGGTGAGTGAGGTGAAGCCTATAGCAGTTCTTCCAGAGACAATTCATACGAAACAAGTTGTGGAGGAGAGTATAACAACAAATGAGTTTGATGCCAATGAGCTTCTGAAGATGGTGAACAATCAAGGGTATAACATTAGCACACCACAAAAACTTGGCATTCTCAGTTTAGAAGAATCGAGAGGGAAGTTCTATGAACAGTATATGCAAAAGAGGGATGCAAAACTGAAGGAAGACTGGAAACTGCAGAGAGAGGAGAAGGAAGCAATGTTAAAGGCAATGCATGAGAGCCTAGAACGGAGCAAGGCTGAGATGCTAGCTAAATTTTCGCGGTCTGCAGACATCCCTGACTTGACTTATGTTTCTCATTCTCAGAAGATTCCTCCTTTGCAGTCAACTAGAAAAAATAGGGATCAGGTATATATTTGTATTTGATATAACTGTTTGACGACAGAAAAGTAGTTCTCTTTGTTATAGCTAAAAAGTGACTTCAGAATTTTGGGTAGGATGCTTAATGAACACCCTGAGCACATAACTTTAGGATTTCCACTTTACATGAAATATTGTTTCGATTTTCGAAGTTTCTTTGGTACAGAAAATTAATGCTTTACAAAGTATTTGTGTAAACCATTCACCATTTTGTGTCATATGCATATCTTGGAATCCTGTAGTTGCATGCAGTGTTGTGGGATCCTGGAATAATAAACAATATGGACTTTACTTTCTTGCAATAATTTTATTTGCCATTTCCAGGGGGTAGACTCATTCTTGGTTGAAGAGGAACTGAATAGTGACTACCTATCCGGTGATGGTTCTTCGAGGAGTGCTGATTCCAGGAAGCATTTTTCAAATAAAGTTGCTTCCAGCCAAAAGACATCTGTTGCTCCTATCCATAAGCGTTCATCGAGGACTGTAAGCTCTGGTTATGCAAACCGCAGGAATCCACCAGAAAATCCTCTTGCGCAGTCTGTCCCCAATTTCTCTGACTTAAGAAAAGAAAATACAAGGCCTTCACCTGGACTCAGCAGAGCAACCGCCAGGGTTCAGCAAAAATCATTTGCCCGTAGCAAGAGCATTATTGAAGAGTCAAACAGTATCTTGAAAGAAGATCAATCAAGGAGGTCACAATCTATGAGGAAGAGCCAAATTCCTGATGAACTAAAGGACATTCCATCAGAGAATGAGGATGTTTACAATTGGGCTCCCTCAAGAATTTCCAATAATCACTCAGAGGGGGCTTTTGCTTACAATACCCGTAAAACCGTTCCACCAAAGGCTTTTCTTAGGAAAGGCAATGGGACTCACTCAGTTGTTGGTATAGCTGGATTTCAGGCTGCGGCAGCCATGATGGCAAATGCCCTTCACCAGCACAATGAGAGCAGTGGTGACTTTGAAGATCAGCAAGAGGATTCCCCTGATGATGCCAAAGAAGAGGAAGAATATGAAAGCATTGAAGAGAATCTTAGGGAAAGTGACTTTCCTGCTGATTCTGACAGTGAGAACCCAAGAGCGAGTCATGAATTTGGAAATTCGGACGACCCAGGATCAGAAAATGGCGATGTTAACTTTCCAAGTGAGGCATCTGGCCTTGGTGGTACCAAGTTCACTGCTTTTACAGGAAATGTGCACAACCCGACTGGTGATCTTCCAGCACCCTGGAGCTCTCGCCTTCCACAGCTATTCCCTTATGCAAATGATAATTCAGATGGTGATGCTTTTGCTGATTCACCGTCTGGAAGTCCATCACCATGGAATTCTCATTCACTTGATGAAATAACTGATGCTGATGTTTCACGGATGCGGAAAAAGTGGGGCAGCGCACAGATGCCTTTTGCTGGCGTCAATGCATCTCAACAGCCACGGAAAGATGTTTCCAAAGGATTGAAGAAACTCTGGAAATTTGGAAGGAAGAATAGAGGTGGCGATGGCTTAGTAAATGATTGGGTATCTGCTTCCACTGCCTCAGAATGTGATGATGACATGGAAGATGGACGGGATCTAGTAGTAGGATCTTCTGATGATTTCAGAAAGTCTCGAATGGGTTATCTTGCTTCATATGATGGTTTTGTTGAGAATGAGGTTTATGCTGAACAAGGTATTTTGCTTTCTACTTTTCTACAAAAGCTCCAGTCATTGTCATTAAATTAGTTTGTATGCCTCTAAAAATCCTACTCCCAGACTGTATGGGCACTAGAAAAAGTTAAAGGGGACTTTCTAGTGTGATAAGCATAGCCCTAAAAACTCCAAAGAAAAAAGTTGCGGTAGGTTCCAACAATTTACCCACAAGTTGGCAACCAATTTATTGTATGTTTGTCTGAGAATATTAGATTTCTGAGTGGTACTCATACTCTTGCTAAGATACACCATGAACAACCAATTATTCTTGGCTCATGTTATATACATTAACCAGGGTGCTTCAGTCCTGCATTACGACTTGAATACGATGTTTATCTGCAATTTGTTGATAACGACATTTGGATGTTCCTCTGTTCATTCTCTTGATTGCATTCATAATTCACATGCTCATCTAGCTCCCTAGTACATGTTTGTGGATGCATTTCAAATGCGTGATTTTGCCCAGGGGAAAAAAGATGCTAGAGTTGCAATATTCATTATGGAATTCCTGTGCATTGCCATCAGAAAAAAAAACTGATAACGTATTTTTGTGAGCCATGGCTCAAGGACCACCCGGCAATTAGGAAAGGTTTGCTGGGTATGGGAATGATGCACTCACATAGCTCAAGGACTTTGAATATTAAGATATTAGATATGTGTATATCCTTTGGCCACTGTAATTTAGCTCTGGCCACACATTTTCTTTACTCTAGCATGTAAGCTTGATTAAGACTTCTTAATTTGCAGAACAATCACTACGCAGCTCCATTCCAACCCCCCCTGCAAATTTCCGATTGAGGGAGGATCAACTCACTGGGAGTTCTCTCAAAGGTATAGAAATTTGAAACATGTGTATGCTTATGTTAAGTTGCTCATTCACAGCGTATGATGTGAAGATTTTGGTTTGAAGTGAAGGGTGTGAAGACTGGTTCTTCGTACTAATTCTCACCATATTTGCCATAAATACTTATTTTGGGAATCACAATCTTCTCTAAAATATCTTATCCCTGAAATGCAGCGCCACGTTCTTTCTTCTCCCTCCCAACGTTCCGAAACAAGGGAGGTGATGCCAGGCTCAGGTGATCCTGAAATGAGGCCAGGGTTCGAGTGTATAAAATATCTTCTGGAATTAGGTACAAGTATCAAATTTTCATGGATGGTATGCAACACTGCTAGCTTGTGGTTTTATAAATATATATTGTGTATCTATGGCAATTCATATAAGCTGCCAGTTGAGCTTTCCATTTTTCCCGTTTGATTATTCTTTTTCTTAATATTCTTTTTCTTAATATTCTTTTACCCCCTGTGTAGAATTGGACTTCAAGATCTTTTGCAATATTTTCTTTCAACTGGCCCAGAACTACTGTATTTTTTCATTGTTTTTTGTGATATATCTGTATCTCCCTCTCAACTGTTTCTTCATCGACATATATCACAAATTCACGATATATGGTAATTTTGCCATTTAGAGAATGGAAACTAGACTTCTACATGGCACATGCAAGTCACTTATCAAGTGTGACTTTTAAATGTTTCTGTTCGTATATATATTGTTAGCAAACTTCATCGAGTTTGTTCTCAAACTTCGCCTTATTTAGCGGGTGACTAGTGACCAGACCTCATAACATCTTTGATGTACATATGTTTCTAACAATTTGTGGAGTATCTCATGCGACTTCAGGCCAACCTCATGTACTTGATTTTACTGATGATCTTAGTAAACAAATCTTGTACTTGTTCTATTTACCTTCATTTAAAATGGTTGTGCTTGTGCATGGGTAGCTCTTGGATCTGAAAAGTGAAAACACAGGATCGAATCCCATCTGACGTGCAATGGATGTCCAAATTGCTGAACTTGTAGATGAGCAGAATGCCTTCAGAGTTGTGGGGGGGAAAAAATGCTCGCCAAATTGCTTCTGGTTGATTGTTCTGCATTTCCTTTTTTTTTTGAAAAGATGTTCTGTACTTCCATTGAGTCGTATTCCATCAAAATCTTCATCTTAAATCAATGGAGAAACATGTGCATTGAACCGGGTAGTTAACAATTGCGGCTACTGTGAACAATAGCCTGTGCCTGGCTGCCATCCTCTCTGATCCATAGAGGGCCTAGGGTGAGCCCGAATATTTTTTTTTCTTTTTAACCTATTTTTAGATTTTATTTTAAAAATAACTCACCGGACAAATATTTGCATATCTAGCCCATTTGGTCGCGCCGAGAAGTGTGGCGTGGCGTGACAAAAACACTCTGTCGCGCCATATGCATTGGCGTGACAAGGTGTGCTACATTGGCACGCTTTGGAGCGCTCGAAAAGGGTCTGCCAGCGCATATTCCATGTGTCAAATTTGTCACGCCACTCCCACCGGCGTGACAGTACAGCTTTGTCACGCCACCCCCGCCGGCGTGACAAGGTCTGATCTTCGAAAAATCATAACTTTTTCATACTAACTCGGATGGAGATAATTTTTATATGAAAATTATAGCTCTCAACGAGATCTACAACTTTGTAGTTTTGAGTTTTTTTTTCATTTGAAGACACTAAGATGGTTAAATTATTGATTTAAACTTTTAACAGCATATTAAGCACTTGTATTGTCAGAGTCTATTTGATAACTTTCATTTATCGACTCACGTTCTGATATATGAAATAATGTGAACTAAATAATAATAGTTTGATAAGAAATACAATGACAAAATCAAAATATATCATAGTTGAGTATGAAGTATAATGTAACACCTTAGATATTAATTATAGTTATAACCTAGATCAAGTAACTTTTTGAAAGATTAAGACCTTAAAATATGATAATAGCTTGAAAAGAATACAAATGTGTAGGTTTTATACTACTAATTCAGTAGTTTAGACTAGATCCGTAACTCGTCCGTGGGTTGAAAAAATTTGAAGCATCAATTTCACAATGAAGTGTTAAAGAAAGCATAAAGAATAGCTATCCAAACAAAGAATATGCATGCAAATCATAACTCCCATGATCATGTGGGCAAGAAGCATATGCATTTTTAGTATTATTTACTCCAGACAATCTAAATCTTGAGTTGTTGCTAGAGGGTGACAACCACCAGCTATAATACTTTTGCGAGATAATATGAGACGCTATAATTTTTTGATATCCCAAGTAAAATAGGTTGAAAAATATTTTCAAGAATTTTGCATCAATAATACATCGCAAATAAGTGATTAGTGCATCTATATATGAATGGGGATCGCCGCTATAAGGGATTAGTGGGGAGAAAATTGGGTTAAAAATAACACATATTTATTCCTTGTTGCCCATTTAAGACACTCCGATCAGGAAGTATTGTTTTATCCTTAGGCTGTTGACGGCCATTGAGAGCCGCTTGAGCGAATGGGAAGTCCAGTGCGACGACAACGAGCATGAGGACCGCCGCCGCCGCTCTCGCATCCGCCATGCTCTTCTCACTTGGCCTGCGCGAGCCCGGAGGTTGGTGGAGGTGGTGGAGTGAGAAACCGTCGGGAGACGCGTGAGTGGAAAGCATAGGGCGGATGAGGCAGGTCTGGGTAGATAGCCGCGAGTGGCTCTACTGGAGAAACCACAGGAGGTAACATGGATGTTACAAGTTTAATAGTATAGAGATAAAATGAGTACTTTTAGTTGTTCTTCATCTTATATGTCCTTTTCGACCATACTATCTCCATCCTCTGGTCAGCGGAATGCTCATCGATTGCACCACATGCTTGGGCTAGCTAAGACCATCTCTCGAGGTGCCTCCCATAGATCCCACCACTCTAGATATTAAAGCTATCATTAATAATATCTAGAGTGTTACGTTATATTCCATACTAAACAATTATAGTTTGATTTCCCATTATATTTCTTATCAAATTATATTTGTTAGTCCATGCTATTTCATATATTGAATATTATATAAAACATAATTGGTGGAATCATGATAAACATGTTAAGTTGGAGACGATCCAATTGAGGTACAAGTGCTTAATATGCTGTCGAAAGCTTAAATCAACAATTTGACCATCTTAGTGACTTCAAATGAAAAAAAGTTAAAACTACAAAATTGTAGATCTCGTTGAGATCTACAATTTTCATATAAAAATTATCTTCATCCGAGTTCGTATGAAAAAGTTATAATTTTTCTAAGATCAGACCTTGTCACGCCGGCGGGGGTGGCGTGACAAGGCTGTACTGTCACGCCGGTGGGAGTGGCGTGACAAGCTTGACACGTGAAATATGTGCTGGCAGACCCTTTCCGAGCGTTTCGAAGCATACCAACGTGGCACATATTGTCACGCCAATGCATGTGGCGTGACAGAGTGTTTTTGTCATGCCATGCTGCTCGGCGCGACCAAACGGGCTAGATCTGCAAATATTTGTCAGGGTGAGTTATTTTTAAAATAAAATTGAAAAATAGGTTAAAAATAAAAAAAAATCGGTGAGCCCCAACCCAGTGAGTGCAGGGGCAGGTCTAGGGTTTATCGTAGGCTCTGTCTGTAGATGGATCATGTGCCGCACCTTGCAGAGGCGTCCCGACCAAAATGGGGGCCCAGTGCGAAATGCTAAGATAAGGCTCTAATGGTCTAGTAAAATCAAACAACAGTAATAAGTAACATATAAATAGGATATTTCAAAAATTATCGTAGCTATTTTTCACTTGAAGAACTTTATTTTTCGGTAACTCTTTGAAATAAAATCTTCAATGATGCGCACAAGAATCATATTTGTTTCTTTCTACGCTTTTGATAGAATCATATTTCCTATGCTGTTTTGCTGACGACATGACTTGCATTTGCAATGGAAAGAACAAAATTAATAGATGTATTTTAATCATCAAGACATCAACATAATTAAACGAGGAATGAAGAAAATAACACTGAATTAAATCTTACTCTTGGGCTGGCCTTCCGCCTTGGCGAGTGCCTCTGCAGGTGCAGCCAATTGCAAATGCAAGCAACGATCAGGATGGAACACACCTGCGATGGAATTGGATTTGAATGTAGATGGGCGTTGGGCGGTTTGGGCTCTGGACGAGACACGAGTCCTACTCAGTACTCACTTGTCACCGACGCCGCCGGCCGCCATGTTGCTTGTCAGGGGTGATGCCTTCCGCGATGGCGATGCCGATGGGCGAGGAAGCCGAAGCTTTAGGGTTTCGCGTCGTGTGTGTCGAGAGAATTGGAGTGCTACCGATCGGTTCAACTTCTATCAATTTGGGTCTTGTTTCCTATAAAATGGACTGCAAACTCATAGAATTGAAGCCTCCTATACTACTATATACTAAGATGTACTTCATATTTTGGGGCCCTTCAAATTTAGGGGCCCTGTGCGGTCGCACAGCCCGCACGGGCCCAAGGACGCCCCTGCACCTTGCCACCGTCCATGGGAACCAATCATCTCTCTCTCCATTTGGCCTTTGCATTGAAGCCAAGGGTCAAGAGAAGAGAGGAGCTCAAATGATTTTGTGGCCGCTGGCCGGTAGAGGGTGTTGCCATTTGCTCTCGCCCTTGTCTCTTGTCACTGGATTGGGAAACTTGAACCTGTAAATAAATAGATTGTTTGCCTTTCGTCTTCAGCAGCTTAAACTTCAAACTTGTTGGGTGCAAGAAACTCAAGGTTCCGTGACCTTTGTTTTCACCGTGTGTCATCTATGGATGCTTGTGGCTCTGAGCATGAAACTTGCAACGCCAAATTGCTCTAGGTTACTCTGCGTCTGTGCCATAATAACCAGGGATGGCAGAGACTGCCGCACCGGCGGCATGGCATTTGGGCTTCGTCATCTGTTGTGCAGTCAGCCATTCAGCTAGTGGCCATTACAATGTCTAAGCAAGGACCTAGCTACTAGCCACTACATGCCATATCTTCTCAACAAACCACACACTTCCTAGGACCGTCCCTATTTCATGTCCCACTTGCTTCACACTCTCACCTACACTTCCTTGCCTAGAAGTTATACACCCGTATAGGCTATACTCTCTCCAGATTTGGTAGTGGAAGTCGTTTCGAATATCGATACGATCTTCAAAAATAACTTTGATCACTATTTTTTTACTATAAAAAATTATGAAATACATCATTTTCATATATTCCACTCAACCAAAAAGGATTTATTTATAGTCACATTTTATTTTATTTTTTTGAGTGCACAAAGTTTAAAATATTAACTTAAAGACAGACTCAAAACTACTTTCTTTACCAACACGGAGGGAGTAGCTGAGAAGAAGAGCCTCACACACAGCTTGCTTGACCGTCCAAGATGGCAACATGTTCACATCCTTTTTCTTCCACTTTTAGGAACAGCAGCACGGACCAGACCAAGAACAACTCTCAGGGGCTTATTACATCAGGAGCCTTGTGAAGAAGCATCTGATCTGAGCTCCTCGTCGTCATCTCCCCAGCAAGATATACCACGAGGACCATCACCTCAACACCATGACCAACAACACCATGCCACACCATCACCAGCTGCAGCTGCAGCAGGAGCAACACGAGCAAGCACCAGTTGCAAGGCCACAGATGAAGAAGCAGGCGAGGAGGAGGAGGCACGCGAGCAGGCCGTACCAGGAGAGGCTGCTCAACATGGCGGAGGCCCGGCGGGAGATCGTCACCGCCCTCAAGATCCACCGGGCCAGCATGAAGCAGCAACCCTTCACGTATCAGCGTCAGGAGCCGCTGCTTCTTCGTCAGCCGCCACCGCTCGAGCTGCGACAGCAAGAGCATCAGCAGCAGCAGCAAGGGCAACTGGCGTTTCAGGATCGAAGCCGAGCGGTTGAAGAAGCACCTCTTCTGGCGCCGACGAGCCACGCCGCCTCCCTCGCCGCCCATCAGCTGCGCAGCCCGCTTGGGCAGTGGGTTGCCGCCGCCACCGCTCCTTCTGGTAGCTACTACTACCCATCACCCGTTCGTTGTCGTCCTTATGATCTCACACCACCTGAGGCGCCCACCGCCATGGGTGGCTTGGATCAGTGGGCTCGCAGCCTCCCTGCGCAGCCACTAGGGCTCAACCTTAGCTTCCAAGGTTTTGGTGGCTCCGTGGATAGTGCCAAGGACTGTGAAGATCTCTTTGGCGTTCCGTCGATCCGATCCTCATCGCCGGCCGCTTCGTCGTACTCGCCGCCGGCAACGGAGATGGCGAGCGGCACGCACGGGCACGGGTCACCGGCGCTCAGCGCCGCGGAGAAGTACGACCCACCGTCGGTCGACGCACCGGCTGCGTTCATCGCCCTGGTGCTGGACGACATGGAGACGCAGTCGACCGGCGAGTTGCAGCAGAAGGGCGTGGAGTGGTGGGGCGAGGCGACGGCCGCGGACGTGGGCGCCGCGTCCGCGTGGTGGAGCAAGATCCTCCTCGAGAGCATGGAGGGCGGCGGCGGCGAGGTCGCGGAGGGCGGCGCGGCTGGCAGCGCGGCGGACGTCGTGGCAACGGCGGCGGACGCGGAGGCGGCCGGTTTGCCGGCGGAGTGGCGGTGGCTGTGCGAGCCCGGCGTCGGCGCGGTCACGGGGGGCGATGATAAACCGCCGGACGTCCTGGAGACGATGCACGCGGACGACGGCGACTACAGCACCTGCTGCTACGAAGGGGTTCGTCGCAGCGACGACGGCGACGGTGGCATCGCCTTGCCCTGGTAAGATCCTGCCGATGGTCGATCGGAGCTCAACTAGTTTTAGTTTTTAATCGTACGACAAGAATCTTGGACTTCTGGTTATTGTTTACACAATTAAAATGTTTACATATACAATTACATTGATGATGAGGATGAGGATGAGATTGATTGGTTTGTTTCTTTCAGCCTGGACGACATTGAAGGGTGGGACGGGGAGTGGTTCTCATGCTCATCGTGATCACAACACCACCACTCGAAGACTCGGCTCCTCTATCGATGCCGTTTACGTTGTCCGCCGCCCATTTCTGCACACAAATCATGCAGTATGTGATTCGATTCGACAAGCAACGTGATACCAATCCAGAGCACCTGTCTATCAGACCAGTTCTCACGATTCTTCAGTATATACGTTATCTGTGCGAAGCAGGGCTGCCAACATGTTCAGACAGTTGAATGACACATCCCCTCTGTATTGTTCTATGAGTCTAGTCAAGCTGCAACGGCAGTTGTTAGCTCCTGAACCCCGGCAACAAGAGCAGATGGCATCCAGTTAACCTGCCTGTGCGTGAAGAAAAGGAACAGCTAGAGATTGCCTCCACTCTGTAAGCTGCTGTAATGCTTGCTGGACCCACTCCGTAACTTTTTAGGGCGTTGGCTGGCACGTCGGATTGATTGCTACTTGTTTCTTTTCTTTTTTTTGGAATGATGATTGCAAGTTTCTGCATTGCACTTGCAAGCGCCGACATGTTCAGGCAGCTAGCATCCAGTTATCTGCTGTTGAAATGTTCAGAAGCTGTTCTTTGCGAGAGGAAGGTACCCACCGAACGATCACTGACAGGTATAGATGAAATGAAAATCGATCTGATCTGCCCTGCTGAACCCACGAGTGGCATGCTGGCGTAGTCCATTCCAATAACAAGTGGATTATGGCAAATCCAAGCTCCTCTCGGCGACGATCCCGCACACATACTAGTATACTACATGTGTCTGAGCTTTGAAGCAACGACATGCCCAGCGTAGGTAGAAAGGGGAGACGAGATCATACTGGCATGAACTTTCAGATGTAAAACTCATGCTTGCAAGCCTTCGACAGCAGATTCACTGAACTAAGGAGCAGCACAGAGAAAATCAACAGCCTCTGTTCAGTTTGGGCACCTACTGCTTGGACACGGCGAGTCACACATGGGGAGTGAGCAGCAAGGGGACGCTACCCTTTTATGGCAAGGTTGAGTATGTGCCCGAGCTCAATCTCTGGTTTGGCCTCTCTCCGCCGAAACCCTTTAGCACTTGGCTGCAGCTTGACCTCTCCACTATGGACTCCGAGCCCCAGCTAGGGGGCGCTTGGAAGGAGCTTTGCCTAGCTGCCAGAGCAATGGAAGGATAGCAAGGATCCTCAATTTGTCATCCTGGGCTCAGGCAGGTTCTGCATCGCAAGGTTCTTCCCAACTACGAACCCGGACGACCTTAGCCATTGACCTCAGGTTCTGAATCGTCTGGTAAGAATTTTGCTGTCTTTTGACTGGTGTGGTGTGGAGGTGGTGCCGCGTTGACCCTGATGTCAATGGCAGTGGCGGCCATGTGAAAGCGAAACTCCGAATGATCCCTCACATATTAAGACGTATCAACAATACAAGCATAGAGGTATTGTTCTGGGGAAAAAAAAGACTTGGCTTTCAGGTCTCCTTGTTCAGTCCGTCATGCTGACTCTGAAGGATTTTGGGACTTCGCTGTAGGAGACAACTCGGCATCTTGTTCTAGTTTAGGACTTGCACATGAAAGGATTTACGTATTGATTGTTGCATCGTCTCGTGTGATAGTAGGTTCTGAATTAATTAATTTAATCCTGCATTTATTTGGAAATCTTTATCATAAGGTGTCTTCTGCAGTGGTAAATTGCATTGTCTTCAGCCTGCCTAGCCTCCCAGGCAGCAACTCTGTGCATGCTGCCAGGCTAGCTGACTATACTTGCAGCTCCTGGGGGCAAAGGTAAGTTCATAGAGTCATAGTACAGAGAAAGCCGAACAGCGCCACCAATCACATATCTTTTAAGTTTTAACTCAGGAAAAGCAGAAAAACGACCAAAGTGAAAATGCCAAGCAATTCTTACAGGGAAACCAGCAATTCATGGCTAATAACCGACATTGTTCACAACATCAATACAACATAAAATCCCATCACCTCCGCAGGGAAAAGGATCATCTACTGACTAGGCAGACACGGTGAAGGTGAAAACACCGGCCAGATACAGCAAGTCGTTTGATAGATACCATATATTTGCAATTTTGTGATATAGTTGAACCTTGCATGGGCCTGATGTTTTCAAATAGTTATAGCGTCCTCCCCTCAGCTTGGACCTCCATGTAGTATGTGTAGTGTATAGGAAGCCACAGAGTCCACTAGTCTTCTATATGCAGGTCTAGATGTATGAAGCCGTTGGACGAAGATGGTAGTTTGTCGGCCATGTTCACTTGAAGGGTGCAAAGAGAATTGATGAGTTGTGCCCACCAAATCCGAATGAGTTGGATAGTGCCACATTCACTTCACATCTCTCCTTCTGTGGTCCTACCAAGACGCCCACATCCTGTATCAAGATCAACATTGATACATTTATATTAGATACATATTGAGTTGATGTTTGAAAATGCAAGCCATTCAACTTATAGATTCCTGTAGATTTTGCTCTTCCATATCTAGCTCCTTTAGTAGTAGAGTAGAAAAGATGACATTGAAATCTTGCATCACTAAAGGAGCTTACCACAATATTCTCTGGATTTTCTAAATTCAGATTTGGATGGACCCAACCAGTTCTTATAGCCTGCAATGAACAACAGAGATGAGAGGCCCACCATGCTTGCATTGAAACGCATAACAAAGCACATGCATTGGCATATTTATGCGGATTGTAGCCAAAAACACCCAAACAGCAGGAGTTGTGGTAAATGGTAACAAAGAATGAGATATAGTTCATGGCTATATGTGACTAAACCCGAACGTCTCATGTTTATTGCAAAAGCACCATCATATCATATTTAATATCCTTGGTTTAGGATAATTGGAGTGATATCCAAATGACCAATGCTTATGAATCTTCTAAAAAAGTATGAGGAAACTGGGTCAAGCAAAGATAAATAAATAGGAGCAAGACAAATATATATTTGTCTGTAAATAATTTCATCAGCCACAAAGCAATATACAAACAAGGCACATGTAGTCGAAGATAATTTTAGAATAACTTAGCTTCAGTGCCACTGCATCAAACAAATATTTCAATTGAAGGGTAATATTAAGTGATGTGCTTGTTTTCCAGGGAAACAAATTGTAGCGGGTGATGTGTCAATTTTTCTTCACTTATAGAGTTTTCATCTTCCAACAAATTACCAATCGCACTGGAAATCACTACACTGGATAAACCGAAAAATACAATGGACATGTAGAACTCAACACCATAAATGCCTAACTCAATGGAGTAAAATTTTGCATTAGTGATACAATAGTACCGAGTAAACATGGCCCCTGTAAGAGTAAAAACAATTCCTTACTTGTATAGAAGCAACTGCTTCAATTCCACCAGCTGCTCCTATAAGATGGCCAGTCATTGATTTTGTTGAGTTCACCCTTAGCTGCATACCAGAAAAAAGAGATTTAGATGGATTACTTTATAAAATTACTGTAAAATCGCTGGCACCAGGTGGCATACTTGAGGATTCTGGCCGAAACAACGCACAATAGCTTCGTACTCCTTCAAGTCACCCGATTGTGTAGACGTTGCGTGTGCATTCACATAGTTGATTTCCTCCCTTGCTACCCCTGCATCAGCTAGTGCATTTTCGATGCAGAGAGTAATCCCTCTTCCTGATATTGAATTAATGAAAATGCTAGCATCAGAGTCCCATTAGATTTTTAGGTAGGAAAAGAACAGGAAGAGCATGGCAGAGCCAAGATATACACTTCACCTTCAGGATGTGGCTCAGTCATATGGTAAGCATCACATGTAAAGCTTCCACCAAGAAATTCAGCATATATTTTTGCACCTCTTTCCTGAAAGAATATGCAAAGATCTCAGGAGGAAGAATATACACTTCACCTTCAGGATGTGGCTCTGTCTTTGAGCTGGAAAAAAAACAGCAGAAGGATATATAAAGAGAGACAACAGAAATTGTATGTTTAAAACCTTAGCATGCTCAAGTTCCTCCAATACGAGGACACCAGCCCCTTCCCCCATAACAAAACCATCACGGTCCTGCAACATGAAAGATAAATTATCTCACACTAGCACAATAAATGGACCAAGCCAGCAAATTATTTAAAGCAACACGGTGCTGATGTGCGTGTAATAAATTATGGTAACAATTATCAGCCAGCAAAATTTTGTCAAGAAACTGACCGTTTGAATCAAATCTGTAGGGAGAATGCACATGAAGTAAATCATTCAACTACTTTGATCATAAGAGTTGCACAGCAAATATACTAACCATGTCCCAAGGCCGGGAAGCTTTTGTTGGATCACTGTTTCTCTGTGAAAGAGCCCTGCAGGCCACAAAACCTCCCAATCCTGCATTACATATGGTTAAAACACTTGAAAGTACAAAGATCAAGATATTGCAGAAACTGGAGTCAGAGGAATGATGAACTGAGGCCACGAACCAATTGGGATAAGAGGTGCATCAGATCCACCACAGAGCATAACATCCTAAAAATCATAAATAAGGTCACAAACAGAAGTTAAGTCAAAGAGAACATGGAAGGTTTAAGTTACTTACAACTTCCCCTCTTCTGATGTGGTTTGCTGCATTGAGGATACAGAAGTTACTGGTAGCACAAGCAGTGGAAATAGAATAGTTTGGTCCCATCCATCCCTATAAATCACAGAAAGTATGAGCTGTGGTAATCGCTGTTATCCACAAATAGATTATACAAAAGGATGAAAGGAGAGATCATGTCGCACCAGATCCATTGCAAGGATTGCAGAGCCCATGTTTGTAGTAGCAAAGGGAACACAAAATGGGTTCATTTTCTTGTAAGAAACCCTCAGTGCTTCAATCGCATCATTGAAAACCTGCATGAGAGTCCAGCATAACTTGTATGAGATTATGGGAAACAGGTATCTGTATGAGATTATGGGAAACAGGTATCCATGGATGGTCATAATCATTGGGATATAGCTGATACTAGTATAATACAAACCTTCATGCCGCCCATCGCAGAACCAATGAGAACACCACATCTGGTTTTGTCCAACTCATTCCCGAGTTCTTCAGTGAGTCCACCATTTTCTAATGCCTTCTTTCCAGCAGTTATCAAATATAGCATAAACTTGTCCATCCGCTTAGCAAGCTTAGGTGCTACCCAACCATCAGTAGAAAAGGATTTTATTTCTCCTGCAATTCTCTGTATTATAGTCAAAATATCAACCATTGTGTGATAATATTTGACCAAATTGCCAAACCAGCCCAAACACCACTCCCCAAAATTGAAGGAAATCAAGTGCTCTGTATTACCGTGGGGAAGTTGGAGCAGTCAAACCTCTCTATCTCGCTGATTCCACTAACTCCATCAAGAAGGTTGTTGTAAAACACATCGGGATCATGGCCCAATGGTGTCACTACACCCATGCCAGTGACAACCACCCTCCTTTGTTTGATATCAGGTTTCTTCTTTTCGATAACACTTCTTTCAGCTTGTAGGGCAACAGCCATGGCCATTCCTGCAAACCATAACCAATTTTGTTGAGACCCTTGTCTGCTTGGGTGAAAAACAAACGGCAGCCTTAAGAGGTGTGAACAAACATGCAAACAGTATAAAACTAAAGAATCAAACGGATGGAGTATGTTTGGTTGATAGAAGATGGGGCGTAACAAATGTGACTCTCATAATCTCATTGCTATTTTAAAAAAAAAGCATTTTGGAGTCTTCCACGCCCACCCTTTCTGTTTTATATAGCAATGAGCAACACCCATTCTATCTCAATTTTCAAGTCAAACTCTGTGCTAATAACAAATGAAATGAGAACAAGCAGAGCCAGACAAGCTGAAAGAAAATTATGTTGACGTCACCAGTTCAGCAGCAGCCACAAGCGAATGCATCCCAAGCAGAAGCAGGGGAACCAGACAGCAAGGTCAAAACCACAAGCGGGCTATGCTACTACTCACGACACCAAGAATCCAAATATCCTCAGCACAATCCAAGGAATAATCCTACTCCTCCAAACGCATTACGCATCGAAAACGCATAATGACAGCCCGGAACGGGATAAAAATGGTCCATTTAGCCCGGGCGATACTACCGATGCTCTGAGATTACACTAGGATTCGAACGTACGGTCATGCAAGGATCCAGCAAAGCGAACAAAGGACATACGGCAACCAATTGCTGAGTGTGTCTCATCTCACCAGAGCGCGCCGCGCCGCGCCGCCGCGCACCGAGGCGGCGGCGCTCACGGCCCTGGGCGAACATGGCGCCGCCCCCCGCGCCGCTTCCGCCAGGAAAGCAATGCTTCTGCTTATGCTCGTCGGCGTCGCATGCCGCGGACAAGCATGCGGCTACGAGCCACGTGCAGATAGGAGTCACCACGGCCGCCATTGCGCGTCCCCCGGTGTGTGGCGCCGCTCCCGCTCCCGCTAACCGCCTGCTGGATCCCGCCCACAAGAAGGGTCCGCACGGGTCAGTCGGATTCAGCGGCACGGGCACCGGGGGGCGCGCCAGGCCAAGAACGGCTGAGGCCAAGAACCCGGAGCACGACGAGATGCGGGGGCGAACGGGCGATGGCTCGGGGCCGAAGAAACGAACGAGGAGGGAGAATGGAGCACGCGGAGGAGGCGCGTCGATCTCACGAGGAGAGGAGGAGGCTGGCGCGCATCGGAAGGGCGTGGGCGGGAGCCGCCATTGGCAGTGCCAAGTGCTCGACGGGAGGAGTGGAGGGACAGGGACGACTGGAGGAGGAGGGGGGTTGGGGGAGTTTAATATAGGAGGAGGAGAAAAATGGGAGATTTTTCGGTGAATTTTTTAAATCTTCTTTCTATTTCTTTTCCAGTATTTCTCTCAGCACTTTTGTCCTTTTATCAGCCCCTTGTGATTTTATTATTTGTTGTTCCTTAGGTGGGGTCCATTTGATTTGATTCTGAGATGTTTAGGCTTGGACACGCCAGTTAAGTCCAGTGTGGGATGGGATCATGAAATAGAAAAATGGGTTTTAAGGGGGGAAGGAGCTTGGGGATTTGTTTTCTCCTGAGCGATTTCTTTTATTTTTATTTTTTGGTTTGGGTTTGGTTGGTGAGACTAGAGAGAGACTGTGGGTGTGCATGTGTAAGAGAGAGAGGGGGAGAAGTTTTGTTTTCTTTGGCTATAGTAGTTATATTGGATGGAGGATGAGGACAGTTACTTTGGAATTTGATGCCAAGCGTTTTTGGCACAGCTCTAGCGTCACACAAGAGAGAGGAGATTTGAGGTAACAATGGATTTCATGCCTTCATGGGTAAGTAAGAGTAGAGTGATAGTTTGCTGGATCCATCAGGGCGGACAGGCTAAAATAAATAGATAATGCTGTTTTCCGTATGGATCATATGTAGAGGTAAGGATGCAACTAATAGTATTTTTTTGAATCAGATAATTAATTATGATGGAAATGTCACTCTAGTTCATTTCTTCTCTCAAGTTATTTACGCAGAATGTTATTCTATTTTATTTTATTAATTTTTTGGGTTGATCCAATGACCCAAAATATATCAAACTTGCACCCCCAAACATATTGGGTGCACAAAATCCATTCGATACATGTACGCATGAATTATAGTTTGAGATAACTTTGTATGAAAATTTTGGGAAATTTTCTTCTAATATAAAGTTCGTATGGCCCCATATAAAAACTTGAAGTTCATATTCAGCACTACGGAGTAGTATTTGGGAGTAAAAGATGAGTAGCTTTTGAAAAGTAATAAATTGGAGACGAGACGATGTTGCTATCAAATAAAGTTATAATAATAAGTAGTAGCATGGTTACATGGCCGTCTTCTTGGAAAATTTTTACGTAGTTTTTTTCTGTGGGTAGTGCGTATGGGCGCCAGATGAAGCGTCCGCCCTTTTGCCTAGTCGATCTGAATCACCCACTCAATGCAAATCACTCTTGCTAACCTGCTGACCCCAAACAAGTTACGACTGGTGTAGTGGGGAATGTGCACACATGCTCGCAGAATGGGCTTCGGCCTGCTCGCGTTCTGGTGGGCTGGGCTGATGGCCTGTTCGAAGTCGTCTTGTCTGCTGTCTGTCTTGGCTCGAACGACGACGCGATTGTCAAATGTCAATCAATCTGCTGTCTCTCGATTAGCCAAACTCTTGCACGACGAACCAAATTGTTGACGGGGAAACTTCGAAAACGCACCGTCACGTTGAGCACGTCACGTGTAAGGCTCCTCCTCGTAACACTCGACTGAACCGGGGTACACGTCCATCGGCGCGGCGCCACCTGCGACCGAAACGGCTCAGACGTGGCAGTTGTCCTCGGTCTCCAGCTCAACACGTGGCGCCGCCGCGGCGGCCTCCGATCCTCTCCCTCTCTCAAGAGTCTCCGGCGGCCGGCGCCGCGTTCCCGGCTGGCACGAGCGGCGCTCGCCGCCGGCGGTCAGGGCGTCGTCGACTCGTCGCCCCCCGCGCGCGCGTTCCTCCGGTGAGCGGTGAGCTGGGCGGCCAGTCGATGCAAGTCGCGGGCATCAATGCGTCGCGGCAGATATATCACATCACTACATCAGGGTGGGACGCTCCTGGGACCTTCATTTGCGATGGGTCAAGGACAAGATTAAAATATGCTTATAAAGATTTCCCAATCATTATGGGTCTTACAAAATACTACGGAGTAAAATGGAGGGGGTGATGTTTGCAGTGTCATTAATCTACAAGGCGAAGGGCTTTCCAACATCTATAAGGTTTTCAAATATTAAATGTTGTCGATTGCAATCTAATCTTTGATTAAGCTTGGTGCGCCGCAGAAAAAGCCAACCAAAAGGACAAGAAGCTACTATACCCAAAAGCCTTACAACTGGTGCACGTCAACTAACATTCCTACGGCAAAATTACTGTTACAGCACTGTTGGTACCACAACCACATCGGCAGGACGGCAAAATGAAATCATCCAAGGTAAGTAAATCCCATGAAAAGTAAAAGCACGGGTACCAAATTTAGTATGTAAATAATAACTTGTTATTGGCCTATTGCTAGTGCCACAGTAATAGTCATCGCAAGTCACATGGGGGGTGGGGTCAACTAGCAAGACCAGTTTTTTTTTTATGAACAACTAGCAAGACCAGTGAGCAACAGTACTACTTTTTTCGCCAAAAAAAAAGGAAAAAGAAAACCAAAATGCGCAGCGCTACTGTTGCAACTGCATTGATCATGTGAACCTAACGAAGCATGTTTTCATGCAGCAATGAGTGTGTGCATCCACTCCACTCATGGGCCAGTCACTCTAGGCCAGTCTCAATGCTTGAGTCATGAGAATATTATAGATATTAGAAAAAAGTCTACTTTTGACCCCTCAACTATTGTGCTTGTTCAACTTTAACCTCTAACTATAAAACCAGACACAATGCACACCCAAACTTTCAAAACCAGATCAATTTATACCCTGGGACTGATTTGGGTGGTATTGAGCTGACGTGGACAAAATTGGTCACGTGGACGCGCTACTTCCTCGGTGGTTTTGACTGTGTTGACCATGACGTGGACAAAATTGGTCACGTGGACGCGCTACTTCCTTCTTCCCGACGCCAGCGACGACCACGACGAGGGCGCGGTGTCGCAACTTCCTCCGCCGGCCCCGACCGGAGCTCTCCTCGGCCTCGGCAGCGGCGGCGGTCGCGGCGCGCGCGAGCTCGGCACATCTCGGGCGGCGGCGAGCGGGGGGCTCGACCGCGCAAGGAGAGCCGCGGCCCGCGCGGGTATATCTACCACCGCACACGCGTCCCTCGGCTCGGCGCCCCTCCGCCTTTCCCCTCTCCCCCGCTGCATTTCGGCCTCGGTGGCCACGGCCATGGCCTCTTCGGTGGCCGCTATGCCCCACGAGCCCGCGCAGTGGAGGGACCCCTCCCGCCCCACCCTGTCCAGGGGATTCTTCAACTCCTCATCCCGCCGCCGCAGCCCGCGTCCTCCTCCTTCTCCTCCTCCTCCTCCCCGGACGCCGGTGCCGGTGCTTCCTCCTCCGCGAGCGAGCCCACGCCCAGGCGCCGCCGCCAAATCCTCGAGCGCCCGCCCCCGCCGAGCAGCGCCAGGGAGGCCGAGCTCTCCGAGCTGGCGTCCGCCACGCACCCCGTCGCCGCGCGCGCGGCCGTGTTCCACGAGCCGTCCCCAGCGCCCTCCGACACCTCCTCGTCCTCCGCCAGTGCGCCCATCGAGCTCCCGCCGTTGGGGCCCCATCATCGCTTGACAAGCCCGATCCGCTCCTGCAGGGCACCAGCGGGGCAGCCATCTCCGTCCGGGGCGGCCTCGCCCCATCACCGCTTGACGTCCCGGTCTTCGCCTTTCTCGCCACGCCGCACCGTGCGTGCCCCACCTGTGTCGTGCATGCATTCGCGTGCGTCACGCCCGCGGCAGAGCGTGCCGCCGTCCGCCGATCCCAAAACAGGGGAGCTCTGGTGCCGACCAAATTCGCGAGGCACAGCCCATCGCCGTCTGATTCCTCAGGCGGGGAGCACCCCCCCACCACCACCGCGACCTCCCCAGCCTGTTGTCCCATCTCACCGCGCGCCACCGCGTCCTCCCGCCGGCGAGCTGCGCCGCCCTCAGGCCACCGTCCGCCGCGCCGGTGAGCTTGCCCTTCCGCGCCTTCTCGTTTCGATTCGAGGCCATAAATGGAGTCTCCTAGGTCCCCCGTCATGATGCTTCTGCTAACTTTTGGCGTTCTCAGCTTGGTCGCGCGGGGATGCAGAGTGTCGCCGCCGCCGAGGACCCCGCGCTCGGCGAGGATGGCACGCGAGAGGCCAACCTCCGCGACCTGCTCCTCTTCCTCTACATCCAGTTCTACAAGGAGAAGGGGAAGGGATGAGCACGGGGATGAGGAGTAGACGCTCGTTCCCATCCCCGGCGCACCACTCCTCCACGACAGCGGCGCCGCCGTCGCCGCAGCGCCGGGCAGCCGTGCGTGCACATGGTCGCCGGATGAACTGTCGGCGGCGCGACGGCGGCGGCTGTGGCCTAGCTCCTTGCCCCCCGCGCGCATGGCCGTTTCACGCAAGGTGACTAGCTTCTCGCCCGCGCGCACCGTGGCAGCCCCGGCCCGCACGCCCGCGCCACCGCCGTCGATGCGGAGGCTCTGCTCGGCTCGCTTTCTCTCTCTCTTAGTCTCTCTCCCCCTCACTATGGCACGTGGGCCTCGGGCCCCACCTAACGGCCACCTCAGCGCCACGTGTCCAAAACCGCCGCCACGTCATCGTGAAATCCCAAAAACCGGCCTGAGGGTATAAATTGACCGGTTTGTAGAGTTGAGGTACCTAAATTAGACGGTTTTGAAGTTGGGGGTCAAAATTAGACTTCTCGAAGAGTTGAGGGGCTAAGAGTAGACTTTTTCCTAGATATTAAAGACTATGACACATCAGCATAATAGCTGATGTGGCAACAGAGTTAAAAGAAGAGAGATGATTCGGATCATCACCATGACCCTCTCATAACACGGTTTGTCAAGTCATGACGCGGGGATGACACTCCCCACTGAGGCGGTTCTTCATCAAGTCATGACATATTTGATCACACAATTATTGAACTATTTAATGTATAAATTGTCTATGAAATTATATCATGACACTGTACTCTGAGAGTGGTTATGTCATTCCGGTGTCAAAGTAACGTGGTACTCTTGGCAATTTTGTACTTTTCGCTGAGACTGAACAGCAATAAAAGGGCCTGCACTGAGGGCACAGGGCGGCTGTGCCCCTTTCCGAGAGAAGCGTACAT
This sequence comes from Panicum virgatum, assembly GCF_016808335.1. NCBI lineage: Eukaryota > Viridiplantae > Streptophyta > Magnoliopsida > Poales > Poaceae > Panicum > Panicum virgatum. The sequence goes on from NC_053146.1 coordinate 65,519,732, forward strand.
GTGGATATGGATACCGTACCTGTGCGTCACAGGCCTGATGATCCTCCTCTGAACGAACCCCAGCAGCCCACATGCACCTGCGAGATGCCAAGGTACAGCCTCCATTGATGCGCACAAGTTTTGTGGGATCGAGGAGGATATTTGTTGTGGCGGGCGGCTGTAATGTAGTAATGCTGTATTCATCGATCGTTGGACTGGATTATCGATCCCTTTTTTCTGTCGCGGAATTGATATGCATCCGGAGCAAACGTGCTTGATGCTAAGCCTTGTACCAACGACAACGAGATCCAGCGGAGAGGTAAGCCAGTCCAGTAGAAAGCTGATGGTTGGGTTTGGTAGATTGGGGAAAAGTTTATTTTTCAATCCTAAACTGTCATAATTATCCGATTTTGATTATAGAACTACAAAATCAGACATCATACACCTCCAACTATCTAAACCGTTCGAAAAACAACCCATACCTCAACCTAAGACGTTTGCTACAGTATAATTTCCGAATTTCTAAAATTTTACACTTCTCTCAATTAAATAACAGGGAAAGTATAGTTAATATTATCTAGAAATCATGATATTTTCCTGATAGGCAGCACAAGAGACCAGGAATCAATTTTGCTAGATGTGCTACATTAGACATAAAAAATTGAATTATAAAATTTTAAAATGGATAGAATTCAAAATTCCTTGATTTTTTAGGCTTGCTAAACCTTTGCTAAAAATAAATTAGAAACATGATAATTCATACTTCTTTATTTAGTTTAATAAAATATTTTTATTGGTCCAAGTTTTATAAAAAAATTCAAAAATTTGAATTTTGAGGAAATAATCAAATTTGAGCGTTGTGAAGGAATTCAAAATTTTCAACAAAACTTGGACCAACAAAAAATACCTTATTGAACTAAATAAAAAAGTATGAATTATCATGTTTTAATGCATTTTTATCAAAGGTTTAGCTGGCCTAAAAATTAAAGGAATATTGAATTATACCCAAAATATCAAGATTTTTAGACAATAGTAACTATGTTTTCTCCATTATTTAATTGAGAGAGGTGTAAAATCTAGAAATTCAGAAATTATAATGTAGCAAAACCGCTTTTGGTTGAGGCCAAGATCGTTTTTCGAAAGGTTTCGGTAGTTGGAGACAGGGCCGTATCTAGGCCCGTGCGGGCCGTGCGACCGCACAGGGCCCCTAAATTTTAGGGGCCCCAAAATATAATGAGTATACTAGGTATAGTTACATAGTAGATTTTGTTTTAGTTATATTTTGATCTAATATGAAGCAAACTGTAGCCCAAATATGTCATAGAAGAGGAAATATGCGGCTTGACCATTGTCTTTCAATCAAATCTGCAGATCGCAGTGCAATCTTTTTCGCTTCCACTATAACCGCTCGCCAGGCACGACACAAGTCACGTCTGCACTTCCACCTTCCAGATTTCACTGGGCACTCGCAGGCGCAACGATGGTACTAGGGTCCAGTTCATAGTTTCGCACAGGGCCTTCGAATTTGCCGGTACGGCCCTGGTTGGAGGTGTAGGATGTCCTGTTTCGTAGTTTAAGAACCAAAATAGGAGTACAGGACGATCGTGATAGTTCAAGGTTGAAAAATGATTTTTTCCCAATAGGTTGCTACTGTTGATATGCAAACATCACCAATCGCAATTGGCAGCTTTATCAGAATTTTTTGTAGACATTTCTCAGATTTGTACAAGTCTCAGCAAGATTGTCCTACGTTTAGGTAGCAGTAGTAAATTCCAAGGGTAGCAGAAGAACACGGGGCTGTACTCTGCAGTCCCAGGAAAGGAAAATGATTCGATAATGCTTCTGGCTGGTAGGAGTACTACAATCTGAGATCGGAAGGACTACGGTGTTTTAAATTCTCCTGTTCAAGGGACATGCTTCTTAAAGTCCAAAGTAATGAATGGCAGGCACATGAATATGCTGGTTATTTAATAACTACGATATATTAGTAACTCTTTTTTGCTTGTACAGTTCCTTATCTAATGATACATGATCCACTTAATACTTGCAATCTAGCCCATTAAAAATGCTGGCTATTCAGCTAGAATTGGTTCGTAGTATTTGGCGAAAGTCAGGCAAGACAGAGCAAAGCCATTCTTCGTTACATAACATAACATCTGCTATTCTTAAAGAGTGATGTCACCAACTTAAAATAGGATTTTGCATGACCAAGCAAGACATTTTGTTAATGGCGTGTTAGGGGAAAGAGTAAGACGGTAAGTGAAACATGACTGTCAATTTGATTCAGAGTGCAGGATCAGGGTGTGGCCCAGCACCGGGGCTTTGTCCTCTATCGGAGCTTCTGACATCACAGATCACACCCACCGAGGAGGCAAGACCGAGGAAGCTGCTGCCTTTTCACTCTACTTCATCCTCTACCTCGATAGCGGTCCTTCCTCCCGGCCTCCTCCAACCAAGACCCTAGAGGTATGGTGCTGCGACTCACTGTTGTTTCATCAATTCACTCACATATGAGATTTTTTCTCTCAGTTCCCTGTTTCAATCAACCACGTGGAGAGTCCCCTGTGTGCATCTTCTTGATTTTTGCGGAACCCTAGGTGGATGGCCATGTTAGATGCTGCGGCAATCTTGAATGCTCCCTAACTGTAAGCAATTAAAGGGATTGCCATGCTAGAGGGCCTGCCAATTTTGTACAGTCCGCACCACTGTCCGCCGTTCCTCCGATTCGGGCTTATCTTGAACTCAGTGGGGCACCGTTCAGTTATATTTCGTCAGAAAAAAAATATCTTTCAGTTGTGTTGTGGACTTCCATTGACCTCCTTGGTCTTCTAATAATCGCCGCTTCAATTTACCACTTTGGACCTGAATATTATTAGGACGAGCGATCTGGGTTTCCCTGTGCTTTGCAGTCCTGCAGAAGCTTAGTCGTTTCTAATTATATCAGTTTTTTAGCCTTCAGCAGGATGTAGCAGTATGTGTATAAGATGTCTGCAAGCTTCAGTATTTTTCGAAGAACAGGTGTCTCGAAACTGTAGTAACCACATCAGTTTAAGCTAGATCTGAATTAGCTTACTCTAACTAACTAATTGGGCCTTCAAGGTAGAGAGGAAGTTAACTCAAAGTTCAGAAAGAGTAGGTGCCCTGATGCAACTATTTCTTCAGCTAAAATATTTCTGTTCATGTCAGACACTTGAATATGACGAGAAATAAAGGACTCTGGCATTTTGTGTTCAAGTACCACTGCTTCCCAGCAAGCTTAACCCATGTTACCCACCTTATCATTTATGGGGCCTGGGGGACATCTCTTGTGAAAATGGAAATATTCCCTTCCTAAGTCTTTACATATTTGACATAGCAGTGGTATACATCAAAATATACGTATTTATCATGTCAGTGCACTTGTCTCTGAAGTATGATGAAGAACTGGACAGACTGGGTTCTGTTTCAGTGAGATGAGTAAGACCGGGTCTAGGTCATACAGTGATTTCAGTCATTTTAGTTTACTTATTGCCCTTTCATTTCCCACTGTACGTTGCAGATCATGACTAGATGTCCTCATAGCCATTTTTGCCGCCTTGTTGTTGTCTGTGCTTTGTTGTGTCTAGATGTAGCTGGAGTCACAACAAAAGGTATAAGTTGCAGTAGTTATTTTCGCAGTACAAAATACCAATGCAAATTAGAATGTACTGTCTTCCCTGAAACCATATGCAGATTGTACCCAAGGATTGTAGTTTGGCCACACTAGGTTGCTTGTCTTAAAAATTCTTATGCCCAATATGTAGGGTTCTTTCTTGATCTTTTTTTTTTTGAAACGATTCTTGATCTATTATGTACTCTTAGAGAAAAGCAATATTATAAACTCTAGGAAATCTACAGGTTTTGGATTAGTTTGAACGTCTGAGGAACAACATAAAGTGCTAAGTGTCTATTCCAAAAACTTATAGGCAAGATCTAAAATGCATATACTACTATTCTTATCTTTGAAACATACAAGTATTCCAAAGTTTTGATATGCGTCCAAAATGAAATGTTGGACTGTGCTGAAAAACGAACATATTGATGGTTTTGTTTCTATAATTTTCTGTATAAGCATAACACAGGTACTTGCAGTGTCAAGAATGACCTTTTTATGAATTTAATGTAGCAAAAATGGAGGATAATCTACCAGTCAATGTCCGGGAGTATCAAGAACTCGCCAAGAAAGCACTACCGAAGATGCACTATGATTATATCAATGGGGGAGCGGAGGATGAGTACACACTGAGGGAGAATATTGCAGCATATGGAAGAATTCTGTACGATGCACCAAACCAATAATTTTAAACCTCATTAAGAAGTAGGACCTGACTTTTTGGCATGAATCCCACAGGTTACGTCCGAGGGTTCTTATAGATGTCAGCAAGATAGACATGTCTACAACCTTGTTAGGATATAATATGCCATCGCCAATAATTGTCGCTCCAACAGGAGCACACAAATTAGCAAATCCAGAAGGTACAAAGCTCAAGTCAATCAAGTTTTAAATGATACGTTATATTGCCTAACGACTGGTGCTATCTCCATAACTCTTGGTTAAATGTTCATCTTAGGGGAGGTGGCCACAGCGAGAGCAGCAGCAGCATGTAACACCATAATGGTAACTACTGATTGTTCTTCTAATCATAATCTGATGTACTACTAACCTTTATGCCTTCCGTGACTGTTAAAACTTTCGTATATGTCATACAGGTTCTTTCCTTTGGATCCAGCTGCAAAATCGAGGAGGTTGCCTCCAGTTGTGACGCCATTCGCTTTTATCAATTATATGTATGATCTTGATATTGATGTTCTTTGAGAGTTTGAGTAAATTTCTCTATCTGCATCTACTTTGAATTATATTTCTTTTGTGTACCTTAGGTGTACAGGAGAAGGGATGTTTCAGCAACATTGGTGCGACGGGCTGAAAGTTTAGGATTTAAGGCAATTGTTCTGACAGTTGACACGCCTGTGCTCGGTAGGCGTGAAGCCGATATCAGAAACAAGTATGCAGTGCGGGTTATCTAACCCGATTTTCATGAACATTCACTTGAAATTTGTTGTTTTACAAATCACAAGTCATTATTGTGGTAACCTATCGTTACTCACAGAAGGTTAAATTTTGATAAGCTACTGCCTTCACATGCCATATGTTAGATCGTCAAGATATTTATGTAGAGCAGTTTGCCGCTTGAGGGTCAGGGTGTCACAAAAATTTCCTTTCTTTTGGTGATGTTCTGTAACTGAGCAGATCGTTGATGCAGGATGGTTGCTCCACGAATGGCAAACCTTGAAGGCCTGATGTCATTCGATGATGATATTGACAGTGTGAGTGAAACATTCGCTCTGGTTACTGGTTAGAACGGCATAGGAATCTATTGATTGTGGATGAACTCCTTTTCCTTCTGGAAGACTGAACCATTATCTTCTTATGATCATCAGAAAGGCGGCTCCAAGCTGGAAAGATTCGCGCATGAGACGCTGGATCCATCTTTGTCATGGAAGGTATGCACAGAGAACACAGCTCAACCCCCATAAATTCCATAAATCTTGGGTTCCATAGCATGTGCCCACAATACTTGCCGAGCATATGGAACAGTTATGGGATGCAAAGGACGCGTCCGCATCAGGCATCATCAGAGCTGTACGCAGGATCCTGAAAGCCTGCTCTGACAACAGTGAATACAGCTTGCTGGTATAGAAATGGCGGCCTACGCCTACCGGCGTCCTGCTCCTGCCCCATGGACACGTAGACGTACTGCTCTTTGAATTGCATGCATCAGTACTTGGCTACAGCCTACAGCGACCTTGAATGGCCTGTACCGGCGATAATGGCGTGATGGGCGAGATGTAGTGGCCTTGCTAGCAATTAAGTGGCGAGTGGTTGATGCTGTGTGTGTGTGTCCTGAACTGTGGTTGCAGGACGTGGAGTGGCTCAAGTCCATAACCAGCCTGCCGATCCTGCTCAAGGGCATCGTCACCGCCGAGGACGGTAATGAATTGAATTACCATAATAATATCAGTGTTGGACTGCATACGAAGTGCTGAATCGGAGCAATTGTGCTTTGGTATGGTCACTGAACTCGCTGACTCTGCGGCGGCGTTTGACAGCCAGGAAGGCCGTGGAGGTTGGGGCGGCCGGCGTGATCGTGTCCAACCACGGCGCTCGGCAGCTGGACTACGCGCCGCCCACCATCTCCGCGCTCGAAGAGGTAACGCCGCCGGCGGGCCGCATTCATCTCCCGAGTCCGGACTCCGGACACGCGGCCCACATGCAAATGCGGGGCATGCATGTGCAGCCCGCAGCCAGCGTGATGAGGGCGCGGCGGCGTGCTGTTACCGCGACGTACGGTGGTGGTCGTCTGCGCGGAGCTGCCGGAACTGACAGTGGCCCGGGGTGTCGTTGCAGGTGGTTAAGGCGGTGGCGGGGGCCGTGCCGGTGCTGGTGGACGGCGGGGTCCGGCGGGGCACCGACGTGTTCAAGGCGCTGGCGCTGGGCGCCACGGCAGTCATGGTACAAGCCCGACCCTGGCCGAGCTAATTCATGTTCGGGACCATGGAAAATTCCCTTGGGAAGACGGGGACCGTGGAAAATTCTGACGAGGATTTGGTTTGCAGGTGGGGAGGCCGGTGTTCTACGGGCTGGCGGCGCGCGGGGAGGCCGGGGCGAGGCACGTCATCGAGATGCTGAACCGGGAGCTGGAGCTGGCCATGGCGCTCTGCGGCTGCCGGAGCGTCGCCGAGGTCACCAGGCGGCACGTCCTGACGGAGGGCGACCGGATCAGGGCCCTGCTGTGAGCCTGCCTTTGACTTTAGATAAGATACATGGAGACTGCCCGCCCGTCTACCTATCTAGTGTCAGGGTTGCGATGTGAATGTGAGCGCACGCATGTGACATTGATTGATCGCTCCAAAAGTTAAGCCATTGTGCATTTCCAATACCCAAACGAAGGTTAGCAGAATCTGTGCTGGATTAAGCTCTCTGTTCTGTGAGAACTTGGTCATTGTATCTTGGGATCCACTTCTGGAATAACATGAGAACATGGTGAGGTAAATAAGCAACTTTCAAGCACCAAATTCCGATGACAAGCAACTCCATTCAGCTCATCAACCGTGACAGCGGCTAGACGGCGCCGCTGCCGCTTCAGCCATGGTTGTGCTCGTCGGCGCCGCGTGCAGACTTGCAGAGTGGGTCCGCCATTGCTGGTCTCCTGGTGTGTGGCGCGTTCGCGCCCCTCCCGCTTGCTCACCGCCTGCTGGATCCCTCTCCAAACGACGGGGCGCGCGTGCCACTCGTGCTCGGCGGCGCAGACCGGGCTGAGCGAACGGCGGAGGAATGGAACGGGCAGGGGACGGAGCACGCGGAAGAGGCGCGTCGATCTCACTCTCACGAGGGAAGGGGGCGGCGGCTTGCGGGATCGGATCGAGATGCTTAGCAGCGTGCTGGAGCTGGCCATGGCGCTCTGCGACTGCCGGAGCGTGGCGGAGGTCACCAGCCGGCAAGTCCAGACTGAGGGCTACCGGATCAGGGCCCTGCTGTGATCCTGTGACAGTGACAGAGTAGCAACAAACACCATGCGCCGAGATCTTGGGTGCTATGTCCGTGTCCCCGAACATTACAACAATGACAATTCAGAGAAACAGAGAGCACACGATCAGCGAGCAGGCAAAACATTTTCTGCAATGAACGATATACGGTTCTCAAAATGCGCTTAACATAGTGCTATCCATTTGAGGTAACAAAAAAGGGCCGGTTTACTCGCTGTCCCAGCAGAGTCAATAACACAAAATTGATTTGCATCTAACTCATTACAGTAAAAAAAAAAATCCATGCCACTCGAGCAGTGTCTACCAACAAATTCTGATCACATGTAACTCAGTTTTCAGCTCATCAGGCGGCGACGGGGGCAACACCTTGTTCCCATCCAGGGGTTGCTGCAGGAGGGGCAGCAGCTGCATCCCAGACACCTTCAGCCGGAGGAGCTGCAGTTCAGAAGAAAGCATACAAGTACTTGTAAGGCTACCATCACAAAACAAACCACATCAAGGCAGTTACCGGTGTCCAGGTCTGTGCACAAAACAGACAACACGCCAGAAGAGGGAAATCTACAATTCTACATAGCAACATTACTCGCAGGCCATGTTAAAATAAATGATTTACTCAACTTCCCGAAACAAGAATTTGGGCAAGCATGGAAGATAAAAGAAACAAGCAAATTCCAATAAACCTTCATCTATCTCATAAAAAACATATCAAAGCTTCACCTTGTGTCAACTTCTTGCTTAGACCGAGCATCAAGCCACTTATAGGCATATGCATAAGGTAGAACATTCAACACTGATAGTATCAAGAAAAAATTGTATCCTAGACAAAACTAAGCATGTGTAGACAAAACACTATGAGCATACATATAACCAAATTATATTATTATGGAAGAAGAAGAATTAGACCTGGAGCAGCAGTCCAGTCGGCACCAGTTGGTGCAGGAGCGCCAGCAGGTGGAGCTGCAGTATCACCAGCCCCCCAATCACCACCCCAGTTGTCAGTCCCTGTAGCAGCATATTCTGCAACAGCACCATAGTCAGGAGCAACCAAAGCCTCTTCCTCCTCCAGCTCCTTAGTTTCTTCTGGGTCTCTGTAGAAGAAAAGATCAACCTGCAACAGGAAAATATCTTATTTCTACAAGCCAAACATTAGCAAGAAAGATACTAGTTCAGATTGTGTTAGCTTACCATGACATCCCACTCGTGTCCTGGGAGAATTGTACCCCGCATCTCAAGGACCATCCTAGCAAGCAATCAGAAGAGACAGCCGATGCTCTGCTTCCCCTTGTTATTTGCAGGAATGCCAATATCCACATAGCGCACAGGTGAGTCAGTGTCGCAGAAGGCAATTGTGGGGATGTTTCCAAGTGCAGACTCCTTAATGGGCTGTACACAGTTTGATAAAGAAGATATAAGAGCATTCTGAGTTGACAAACTGACCTACATACACTGGTTTAACAGATAAGTTCACCTGATGATCAGTCCTGGGGTCAGTCAGGATAAGAAGACGCGGCTCACTGAAAGAGGTTTGCAACTGGTTGGTGAATGTACCAGGAGTGTGCCTGCCGGCAATGGCATGAGCACCAGTGTACTGCGCAAACTTGTGGACAGCCCTCTGGCCATATGGCCTAGCAGACAGCACGATGATGTCCTTGGGGTTTTCAATTGCAGCGATCACTCTCGCAGCCAATTCAAGTTTCTCCAAGGTCTTTCCAAGGTTAATAATGTAAATACCTGAAACATAGTATAGAAAGGCCCTCGTGTTAACTAGCAGTTCACCACTTGTTAGCTTGCAGTTCACCATGGTCAAGTGACAAAGAAACTTGCTCAACGTTAAGCAACTCGGGTTGGCACTATACCACTTGACTTTCTTACCATAAATTCCCGTGAACAAACACAGCAACATAGACATAAGATCTCCAATATCAGTCAATTGATCCTTAAATTTGGATAATATCTATGAACTCAGCCCACAGCTCATATTTATGAGATAAGATTGCGATGAGCATTTATACATAGCAGCTAGACATTACACACATGGATACCACAATCACTCCAGTGACCTCCAAATCCTCATGCTAGACGAGTCTCAAGGCCTAAGATGCTGAGTACGATTTGAAACGGACTACAATCCGAAACACGTAGTACTTGAAACGCTACCAAAGGACGAGACACATCTACCAACGGGAGCACTACCAACTAAAATGCCTTACACATCAATACTTATCTTAAATTGGATCCATACCATTAAAAGAACTCATCTTTGGATATATATACCATCAAAAGATTCAAATATAGAGATATACCATTAAAAGATGACACTTTTTGGTAGCTTACTATTTCTGTCAACTCCATGTTAACTGTGACAGTTGTACCCTTGCTGAGAAAAGAATTCTATACCCACAACCCACCCCTCATTCCAGCTTCATCAACGTTTCAACAGGCTCCATCCCTAGGTGATGGTAACGGAGCCTACCATGGCTGGCGGAACCAGATAGATGGCTGCTACGAGCCACGAACCTCGCTGCCACAAGCCAGATCAGAGGCACCCTCCTCCTCTGATCTGAAGCAGAACGTTTGAACGTGTACATGTTTTTATTTAATATAATCATGCCCAACTATTAGGATTTCTATTGCACTTATTTTCTTTCTGATGGATATGGCCAAATATATGTGTAGTGCCGAATGGCCTGACCAGAAAAGGTACCTATAATCTATACTAGCAAAAAGATGATACGGCCAAATATAAGCAGAAGGAGATTGAGAAGTATATTGTCACTAATGCAGGGCACTCTTCAAGTGAGCAGAAGGTCAGACATAGAGCCGTGTGTTCCTCCGGATTGTGTTCAATTTCAATAGAAAAGGTTGTGTTTCATGCGAGCAGAAGGCAACTACTTCATTTAACTCCAGTGGATATAACAATGCTTTTATGTAATGATTGCGACGTTTTATTCAAAATAAAATTGGTGATCTATTTTGACAGGATAATCGGTGAGTTTTAGACTTTTTTATAAGCACAAGGCAGTGGCATCGATGATATTTTAGCATGGACCAACCATAGTTTTTTGTTGCGATATCAAAAATAACAAATAATATATTTATATAACATCAGTCCGTAGTAACGCACGGACATTTTCGCTAATATCTAATAATGAGTACTTTTAGTGGTATAGATCCAATTTTACCCTCTATTAAAATACACATCGCAACAAAATATCTGCATAGGCATGACAAGATCCAAATAGAAGATATTATGAACAGATCTATTATAACTAATATATCTAATTCGTCGCGCATTCGATGTAAACAATTGGTTAGATTCGAGAGGATCGGATCGGATTGATACCGTCAGTGCGGCGCATGTGGGTGTAGCGCTCCATCTGGAAGTCGCAGTTTTTGGTGCCCAGGTGGACTTCGGCGGCGAGCATCATCTGCATGTACCGCTCTCGACGGGCGAGCTCCCGCGCGGCGCCGCATGCCGGTGCTGCCACCATCGTCACTGCTGGAGCTGAGGGTTTCGGGCGCAGGCACCGTGCGCGAGGGAGCCGGAGCAGGATGATGGGGGCGCACACGTGCGAGACTGCGAGAGGCGGCGGCGCGACAGGACGCGAGGGGCTGACGCTCTGCACTTTTTATAGAAAAAAGTCATTTTTACCTCCCAAACTTTGGGGGCGAGTTCACGTTTCCTCCCTAAAGTCAGAAAAACGAATTTGTTTCCACCTGGACTATGCAAACCAGGCGCGAGACCTCCCGGAGACTATTTTTGGGCGGTTTAGTCTGACGTGGCGCCAAGTCGGCATGACGACGTGTCCCGCGCCGAGGACGTGGCATCAGACCCACCCGTCATTGAGGAGGCCCGCGTGGCGGTTAAGAAATGGTGACGCCGTCGGCGTCTCCCAATCGCCATCAGCCTCCGCTGGAAGTCCACCCTGCGAGGAGGCGCCCCGCCGGCGCTGAGCTCGTGGCGGCCGGGCACCACCCCGTGCACCAGCAACTGGACCGGCGTCGAGAGGCCGACGGCGTCACCATCTCTTAAAGCAGGGCGCTTAGGTTCGCCAAGAACCCAATCTCATGAGGGAGCGGACCTGTGAGCTGATTCTTGGACAGAATCCATGTGAACTGATTCTTGGACAGAATCAGCAGGTCCCGTTTAGTGAGGTTTCCCAGGGAGGTTGGAATCTGAAGCGTCCTCTCATAAGAGAAGACTTAAATGTGATACAATATCAGTCCCAGGAGGCTGATAACACATTTATTACATCAGATGGTACATCACTGTACAACTGTACGCGGTAATGGGCAGTGAAGCGTCACTATCACGAGGATAATAACTAAAACCCACACAACGATATTAACTACGAAGAGGTCATCAGAGTCTTGCGCCATACGGAGCTTCCTGCGGGTGACCCTAACCACAGCCAAAGTTGAGTGCAGGACGGAACCCCTACTCAACGTCTTCGGGAACGAAGTCTGGATCTTCCTCTGTAAAAATTAGAAAAAGGGGGGTGAGTACAAACGTACTCAGCAAGTCTGTAGCGAAAATGGCCTCTCATGCCATATTTCAATATAATGTTTTGGTGATTGATATAGACAACACAACACTTGGACTAATATGATTGTTAAGATGACCATTCTCAGACTTTTAGGTTCAAGTGATGACAAAGAGAAGATAGACGTAGCTAGATCCGAAGGGCCGCACCTACGGTGGCTCCGCTAATCGATTAGCAGACGGGGTTGAGGGGGAGCCACCCTTCGCGGGTCTCAGGGCAGCGCCCTGAAACCTCTTCGGTCCAAAGGACAAGAATTGAAAAGACCGTAAAGAAATCCAAGTCAAAAAGATCAAAACGAAGACAATTTGCTATCACCGGTTAAACCGATGATGAGAAAATTGTACTCATCGGTGCAATGAACACAGAAGCTGCGAGCTAGGGTTTGGCACCGGATTAACCGGCGTTGGGTGTTTTACACTCACCGGTGTAATGGACTTGGAGGCCGAAGAAGCAGCAGGAGTTTTACAGCCACCGGTTAAACCGGCGATCAAGGCAAAGTGAACATCGGTGTAGTAGTCCAGAGAGTTGGTTTTCGGGAACTCTGGGACAATTACATGCACCGGTTAAACCGGCGATGAAGATACATTCACCAGTTGATTACGTCGGTTGATTAAGGTAGCCGTTGAAGTATAACGGCTAGTTGAAAAAAGGTGCTCACCGGTTAAACCGGTGATGACACAAAGTGGATCATCGGTTTAACCGGTGATAGCGCTTTTTGTCAGTCACTTTTCCAACGGCTCTTTTGGGGTGTGTGGGCTATATATACCCCCCAAGGCCGGTTGCTGCATAAGGTTGGACGGCAGAAAAGTTGAAGGAAGTGTTGCCCAAGCAAACTAACATCTCCAACCATCCTAGCAAAGCTTAGTGTTATATCTAGCTTGTGAGAAGCTTTGAGAGAGTGCTTTGTGCACCTGTATAGGGATTAGTTCTTGCGAGAGCTCCCTTGAACAAAGTCTTGTTGCGGCAAGCAATCGTGTACTTGTCGTGTGACCCTCCGACTTGGTGTGGAGAGACAACGACACTTTGTGCGGGGAAGGAGATCCCTCTTGGTGAGAAGCTCCAATAGTGAAGACGGTGCCGTTGGTGACGCTTTGAGAGAGACGGTGGCAGTGGCCTTGTCTTGGTGACTTGGCGCCACTTAGCCTTTGCTTGCCGGAAGCCTTGGTGGCGAATGCAAGACGGTGATCAAGCGAAAAGACTCGGCATCACACTTGTTCTTGTTGGACAAGCGGCCGTGGACGTAGGGAGGGACTTGGTGTCCTAACCGAACCACGTTAAATCGTGTGTCTTGGTGTCTTCACGGGAGTTTGCATATTCTCTCCCGTACCTCTTTACTTACCGTATTACGTTTCCGTATTTACTCTTCTTGCGTGCCTTTACTTTCCTAGTTTGTTTGATTAGGATTGGCTATATGTTGCAAGTCTTTTAGGGGTAAGTAGAGAGTAGCATAGATAAACCTTAGTCATAACTAGCATGTGTAGGACGTATTAGGTTTATCTCATGCAAATAGATTGAGCTATAGGATAGAAAGCGATTAGCGACCCTATTCACCCCCTCCCCCTCTAGGGTCGGACACCCCGGTGATTCTTACAAAGTCCAACCACACCCACGGAGGGGGTATAAACAGAATATATTGCACAGGGTAAACCAAGGATAAGGCCAGTGTTTAAATTTGCGGAAAGCTAATTTTTATGCATGAGTTTATTTGAAAGAAAGGGGTTTCCAAAAGCCATTATCTTGCACTGAGTAACCCGTAAGGTTGATCCACACAGGATCCCAGTTTTAAGTTGCTACCGGACTCCTCATCTGTCGTAGCACATGGCACAGCTGCCGGACACTTGTCCAAAACAACTCACGCCAACCCATCCATTCCCAGAAGAAACACTAGTTGTGTGACCAAACCGTAACTCGCCCAGTACCGTGGGCACGGCTATTCGAATAGATTTTAACTCTGCAGAGGTGTGCAACTTTACCCACAAGCGGGGTACCACAGCACGATCACCTTAGTGTCGGTGCAGATCCCAACAAAGTCATTACCCACCTTAGCTAGACCTGACTAGCCACCACGGGATCCACCAAGGGGCCATTGACCTATCACAGAGGTTTTAACCGGGGCATAAGTCACACAGAGCTTATCCCTCCTCCTTGATCACCCGTTGCTCTCAGCTCTCCTGATGGCTATCAGATTAACTAGTGGGATTTATGCTAAGCCGTTGCCCATACAACAGTCGAGTGATTTGCACGATAGTGGAGTTAGGCAAGATGACACACCAACTCGATCCTTAATTGTGACGAGATGGATATCTCCCAACCTTGCTCTACCACACAGGTACGAGCACACCATTTGGCAATTCACACAGAAGTGCCATTCATCCCGTCTAAACTCATCTTTCGAAAATTCTATATTTTCCCTTCCCACACACTCACATATTTTCCTTTTATAAAACAAGTTGTACCGGGTTTAAGATCCTAAGCGTTCTAGCAGCGATTAACATCCAAATAGAATAAATCATATTCAGATATTAATCTAGGTGGTCAAGGAATGATTATAACAAATCAAGGGGTGGCTATCCAACCATGTTTTCAGCAAGCAAAATATATGCAGTTTTGTAAAACATACCAATAGGTTGCGTTTATAAAACTGGGACAAAACATGCATCAAAAGGATAGGATTGAACTTGCCGTTCTCAAAGCCTTCCGGGAAGTCCTGCTCGAGGTACTGTCCTTCGGTTCGGGGTCGCGGAATTGGTCCTCGTTCCCTTGCTCACAGTACTACTCGTCGACGGGTTCTCCCTCGTTCACACCATGATCTACGACGCACACAAGCAAGCACACAATCAAGAAAAAGAAATAAAGATTTTATCGCTGAGCTCGAATCGGAAACAATTAAGATATGGGGATAGGAGTAATATTTTTGGGCGGTTTTCTAATGGCACGGCCGAAATTATGCTAGGAATGGCGTGGTAAAGTTTCGGGGTGATTGGAGAATTTTTGGCGCATGAAATGATAGGCCGAAGAGGGGTTTAGGGTTAAATAAGGATTCAGGGGCTCATTTGTAATTAATGAAGGGACCTGATTATAATATTTGGAAATATCAGGGTTATTCTCGGAAAGGGTAAGGATCTATTCATAATTATTTCTATATGGCAGAGGGACTAATTCTCAAAAAGAGAGAAGGGAAGGGGCCTTTTTGTAAAAGGTTATAGAGAGGGGGGTGGACTCTTAATGGAAATGGGAAAAAAGGGAGGGGGCTCAAGGAAATTTTGCCTTTCCTCTTCCTCTCTCCCGTGGAACAGAGGAGGGAAGGGGGCGCTCGGCGCCGGCGCCGATTCCAACACCCTGGGGCTCGGCGGCGGCCGGGGATGGGGGCAAAAGAGGGAGGGAGGCGAGGGGATTCCATCCCCCTTCTCACCTCGGGCCGGGATGGAGCGTGGAGGGCGGGCCACGAGGGCCGGCAGCGGCGGCGCTAGGCGGCTCTGGTGGCGGCGCTAGGGAACCAGGGAGAAGGAACGCGTTGGCGGCGTGGCTTGTGGTGGTGATGGGCGACGCGAGGGGCCTTTTTATAGGCGGAATAAGGCGGTGGGAGGAGGGGCGCCGGTGGTGGCCGGTGAGCTCATCGGGGCGGCCTTAATGGCGGCGGGACCGGTGGTGGCGCTGTGCTACGCGGGTGTCAAGGCGAGCAGGGGGGCGGTGGCGTGTAGCGGGGACGACGGTAGCTGGGGAAGTTCTCGCAGGGGGGGTCGATGCGTGGCGGCTGTGCGAGCTCTGCTCGCAGCGAGCGCGAGCGCCAAGGCGGCGGCGCGGCGAGCGCAGGGTGACGAGACCTATCGGGCAGCGAGCGGCGCGGCGCTTGACGACGGGCGGCGCGGCGTGTTGGTCACATGCGCGCGCGGCATGGACAGGGAGCAGTGCGCGCGCATGCGGCCGGCGGCGATGGCGGGGCGCTGTGCGCGCTCTGCTCGCGCGAGCTCGGGCGCCAAGGCGGCACTGGTGGCAGCGGCGAGCGGCGCGACGGGCGTCGCGGCAGCATGGAGCGCGTGGGGCGGTGGCGAGCAGGGGCGTGCGGCGCCGAGCAGAACGCGGGAGGGCGCGGCAGCGAGGAGAGGGAGGGAGGGAGGGAGGGAGAGAGAGAGAGAAAGAAAAAGAAAAGGGAAAAGAAAGAAAAATAAAGGGGAGAGAAAGAGAGAGAGAGAAAGGGAGATCGCGCCGGCGGATTTTGCGGCGGCGACCGCGACCGGACGCGCGCGTGCCTGTCGGCGACACGCAGTGTGTTGCGCGGAATGAGGAAAAAAAGATGGGACGCCCATTTGAATTCGGGTGTCGGGACGGCGAAAATCGCCGAGAAGGATTTTGGGAGATCAGGAGCTCGGATGGGAAGGGGTTTAGAAAAGGATTGAGCTCAATGATGAAAAAAAATTTTGAAATAAAAATTTTAGCGCGTGATTTATTTGGCAAATTTTCGGGCTGTTACAGAATCCCACCGCTCAGGTGGTTTTCGGCGAGCTCGAGGTCGAGCAGGTTCACCAGGTTCCCGAGAGAAGGTGGTATGGGTCCTGACTGCCGGTTGGTGTACAGCTGCAGGGTGGTGAGCCTGGTCAGGTTGCCGATGCACTCAGGAATCTCCCCACTTACCGACGTCGTGGTGAGCAGCAAGGTCTCGAGGCCGGCAAGCTTCCCGAGCTCGCCGGGGATCGGCCCGGTCAGCGTGTTCTGCTGGAGGGCGAGGAAAGCCAGCGCCGTCAGGTTCCCGAGGGACGCCGGGATGCAGCTGGTGAGGTTGTTGGTGGAGAGGTCGAGGTGGGCGAGGCGCCGCATGCCGCCGGCCTCCGGCGGGATGCGGCCGCGGAGCCAGTTCCCGGCGAGGTCGAGGTAGGCGAGCGCGCGCAGGGAGGCGACGGCCGCCAGGATCTCCTCGCGGAGGCGGTTGTGCGAGAGGTCCACGCGCCGGAGGGACGGGAGCGCCGAGGCGGCCGTCGACGCCGGCGCGCGGCAGGGAGATGGCGGTCACCTCCGTCGGGGAGCCGCGGCGCACGTCGTCATGCCGACTTGGCGCCACGTCGGACTAAACTGCCCAAAAATGGTCTTCGAAAGGTCTCGCGCCTGGTTTTCATAGTCCAGGGTGGAAACAAATCTGGTTTTCGACTTTAGGCAGGAAACGTGAACTCTGGGAGATAAAAAGGACTTTTTCCCTTTTTATATGGGCTGGCACGTTTGGGCGAGTGGGCCGGCCTACTGTTTACATGGGGCCATTTCTTTCCGGCCTGGCCGGCCCACTGGCCGCGATTCGCCATCACTCTCGCTCGCACGCAAGTCATTCGCCAAGTCGCCACCCAAGAAGTGCGCCGAACTGCTCAAAAAAAAAAAAAAAAGGTGCGCCGAAGGTTGGAGTCCCCGCCGTCGGCCGTCGCCGGCATATCCGACCCGCGGCAATTCGTCAATCCCCGACGCGTCTCTTGGCTCTTGCCGTCCGGCCAGCCCGCCCGTCGCCGCCATCGACCATCCTGAACTGGGAGTCTTCGACCCTAATCCCATCAACACCGCCGCCATCCACTCCACCCAGGTCAGGAATCACAACACCGCTTATCCAAATCCAAGGATCAACGTCCTTGGCCTTGCCTTGGATCTTCTCATAGAGGGCTTCACTTGATCCCTGGACTTGCTTGTTCTAGCGGTTCTTATTAATCGGTTTTGAAGAAATCAGAAAGGGCTCGACCAGTTGTGTAGAGTACTGGTTCTGTATGCACGTTCCCTTGCAATAGATCATCCTAGTGACCCTACTCGTTCAGGGGTTCTCTATATTGCCAAGATTGACTGACCTTCCTAGTCATGTACTGTGATGAATAGGCAATTCCGGTTACATACTTACAGATTTGCGGGTCATAAGTGATGTAATATTTGAGGAAAAACGAGTTGTTTCTGAAGGTGCTATAGCTGGCATTACTACTCTACCTAGATCTACTATCAGCCTACAAATAGCAAATGTGCTACTAGTTTAGTTGTAACATTTTCTTGTGCTGATTTTGTGAATTATTCAAGGATATTTTTAGGTGGCAATATCCAGTTTTAGAGTGACTTTGTGCTTTTTTGTTAATTCTCATAACAATTTTTACATGCATAGATTCCAAATGGCTAGTGAGGACTCAAAAGATATGCTGAAGAATGTGGACTGGAAGACAGTGGGCGGTGCAGTAACTACTGAATCTAGCCAGCCAGTCATCAAGAAGCGCCTTCCAAAGAAGATCAGACAAGTTCCTGAGTGTTATTTTCTGCCTCGGCGATCTTTGCCTTCTGCATTGGCAATCTATGGTGCCGTTTGTGCTGCTGGTGTTGGTGCAGGAATGCTGCTTGAGGTGTGGATAAACAAAAAGATCAAAGGTGCATGGAAGGACATACCACTTACTCTATTTTCTTAAGGATTTACAGTAGCACCGTGTCTCCAAAACTTGCACTGCTTGTGTATTTTGCACATGTTCTGTTTCTTATTAATTGCTGCATGCAGAGGATGGTGGCATTATCTGGGAGATGGATAAATGATGTTATGGTGGAACCACTTCTGGGACTAAGGTAATTGCTAGCTCTGAAGTTCTCTGCTCTTGCATAAAATATATATGACGAATTATGTTCACCCTTTTGTTCCAGAGGGTCTATTGAGTTTTGACCTGAGAAAGCAAATTCTGTTTTCCGTTGTGAGCTAGCACATCCTTAAATCCTTTCCTGTGTAGCCCTGATTTCCTTTTGCACTCAAGCAACATGATGCTTCAAATACATAGCCTCATTAGGCACATGAAATTGCAAATAATAGAATCACAGTGCATTTTGATTCTAGACTACAGGCACAGTTGCTGCTTGAGTTGTAAGAACATGTTGCATATGAAATGTGATATTCTGTTTGATGGATGCAAAAGATGAAAAGAACATGCTGTCACGATGAGCTATTCTTCTGTTAACTTCAGTGCCTTTCGTTCCTCTGTTTGGTGTCTAGTAGAGATTGCATCGGTTCTTTTTTTCTTTGTAGTATACATTACGAATTATTCTGGTCTTCTGTACAGTCTGCTATTCTCCTCTTACCGAAAAGTGAATATTGTTCATTTCAGATGACTCCCTCCTTGTCCTTGGAATGGCTACAATAACGTCTACCCGTTGCAACTTGCAAGACGGGAAGACCCTTTGATTGGTACTTCTCACATTGAATCTATTGTATGGACCTTTGCATTCACACAGCTGGAAGGTGAATATCGACTGGTAGCAAGCGTTTTTGCCTTATGTATATGCTTCTGTGGACCTTTTTGTCCTAAAGGACGGCCTCACGCCGATGCAACATCTCGCTCTTCCTTCCAGATCCTATTGCCACGAACTGTGCAATGACTTGTAGCAGCTCTAAAAAGGGTTTAAAACAGCAAAACCTGTATTGTATTTGTTTGAGAAGTACAAATGGCTTCATATCCATCCTTGAGTCTTTTCAGCTTTCTGACCCGTGTACTGGCTGGAATTACAGTTTGCCTCTGGTAATAAAGCGGGGGAAACCTTTTCTCTAAAAAATATAACAAATAAATATTAAGACATATATTTTGGGCAGCTTTTCTTAACGTCCGTATATAAAAAAGTACTAACGGTACAAAATTGGAAAAAATTACCAGAGGCGTCATCAATCACCAGGCAACTAGAAAGGAAGGCAGCCCGACAAGCCCAATAGTTAAACCGCGTCGCCCAGCCTGGCAGCACGTAACCGGGCCGGATAACACGCCTGAGGCAGGCAGAGCTAATTTCCAGCTCAGATCCTCTTCCTCCTTCCACGGCCCCACGCGTCAGTGACCTGATCCTCGTCCCCGATAAGGCGACTCTCCAAATCAACTGGCAGCAAAAAGGCGGTCGATAACTTGTTCCGAGTCCCATCTCCCTTGATCTTCCCTTCCATCCTCCCCTAACGTTGCCGGCGGGAGAGACAATCGAACCAGCCAGCGGAACCCGATCCCCACCCCCGACGCCAAGGCCGCCGCCGGGAGCCGCTTCCTCTCCCTCCGCTCCCCCGCGGCGAGACGACCGCGCCGGCGCCCGTCCGATCGGACCACGCGTAAGCCTCGCTGTTCTTCTTACTCGCTTTTCCTCCGTGCGAAGAGGGTGGTAGCTAGCTCCCACGCCGCGCCGTCCGATCGCGCAGGTTTGTCCGCGCTTAAGTCGATGGATGTTCTGTTGATTAGATCGTTTCGCCTCGCCGGGTTGATCGGCCGGCCTGCTGGTCTGCCCCATCTAGGGTTCCGCAATTGTTTTCGTTTCAATCCTGTACCTGTACCAGTATGTAGAGGTCCATCATCCACGCACGTCCGCGGTCATCTCTGTTCTAGCGGTTATTTCCGTCGTATTGCGCTGGCGCGGCCGCGCGTCGTGTTGTATATATCTTGGATTAGTTTCAGATGGTAGGTGCCCTTTTTGGTATCATGTCTCGTACGTATGGCATTGCCTAGATGGCTTGGTTTGAATGCTTAGTGTTGAAAGCAGGATGCATCACTTTGTTTGGACTTGAAATGATGTTGTACTTAAAACTTGTCTAAAGTGATTGTTTGTGAATTATGCACAAAATAGCTAGTATATAATGAACACATGATAAGGTGAATTTATTAATGTGGTGATGAGATGTGTTGTTGCAAATCTTTTCCCTCCTTGCATCTCGTTTTGACAATTTACATGCAATCACCTTCTTGTAGGTGGCCCCTTTGTTCTACTATAAGCTATAAATGATTCCATGGGAACTCCAGACGAAATGATGGCATACTCTTCCCTGTCCAAAATCGATACCAGTCAGAACCAGAGAGCTGCTCTGTCCAATGGAGTTGCTGGAAACAACTACCCAGCTCACGATTATCTCTATGAGCCATCATTTGAACCAGACTTCCCAGAGTATGATTCACGGGATGACCCATTCACCCCAACACGAGCTAGTCCAAAAGTTGATCTGAAGACTGTTCTTGGTGGGCTGGTTTCAATAATCACGGGTGCAAACAAGAGTGAGGATGATTCATCACAGCAGCGAAGTTTCAGCACAGACATCTCGTTTCTTGGATCTGACAAGAATGGCGATGTCGATGTGCATCCATCCGTCTGTGTTCCAAGTGCACCACCACTACTTGAAGCAAACGCTTTGCAATTTAGTGCATACAGGGAGGTTTTGCTTGCAGATCCACCAGAGTGGTTGCCAGATAGCTCTGCTAATGCGTGCCTGCAGTGCAACTTGCCTTTCACAGCTCTGACTCGTGGAAGACACCATTGCCGGTTCTGTGGAGGTATATTCTGCAAAGATTGTTCCAAGGCAAGGTGTTTGCTGCCCATGAAATTCAGAATTCGTGATCCTCAGAGAGTTTGTGATTCTTGCTACGAGAGGCTCGATCCACTTCAGGGCTTATTGATCAACTACAATAGTAACTCCATGCAGCCAGCAAAACACGATGTCATGGATTGGACAAGCACTAGAAGCTGGTTGAACATGCCTGTCGGTGTATCAATGGAGTATGAAATATACAAGGCCACAAACACAATGAAGAAATATTGTCAGGTATGTATGGTGTTTTATTACTCATCAAAGATATATAACCTTATAATCCAGAGCTGAGAAATGTTTCTTTTTTTCGAATATGTAGGTTGCAAGGTTAAACCCTGAGAAGTCCATCCCATCATCTATTCTCAAGGGAGCAAAGGGACTTGCAATTCTAACAGTTGCCAAGGCGGGTGCAGTTGTAACATACAAAGTTGGCACTGGTCTTGTAGTTGCTCGCAGATCAGATGGATCATGGTCTGCCCCATCAGCAATTTTATCTGTTGGATTGGGATGGGGAGTACAGGTATTTGCCCGTAAATCTCATGTCTCTTTTAATACGCAGGCTGTATCTATAGCTTTTTTAGACAAATCTTCTTTTTGCCTTTCACCAGAAAATAGATGATCTTTGTTATTCAATAAAGATGTGGTCATAACAAGTATACATTGGTTGTATAGAAGACTATGCTACTCCCTCCATATTTTTCTATGGCATATTAGGATTAAGGAAAGTCTTTACAACTATACTTTGACCATCAGTTACTTACACGATATATTATCAATTGCTAAAAAATCAGTTCAAATTAAAAGGTATGTGAAATTTGAATCTATCAATACACCTTTCCTTTAGTATACTATGCATATAATTCAAGTTATTGTCGCATGTTGGTCAAAGTTTACAAAGTTTTAACTTTCGAATTCGAACATGCCTTATATTTTGAAACTGAGAGTAGCTTGCACCAGGCGACTGAGTGATGAGAAAACTCTAGCTTTCCTTTGCCTTGCTTTGCTGTAGGTATGCAAAAATGTCCATAAAATTACAATAGGCTCCTAACTATCTGCATATTTTCCATTAAAAGATCAGCATAGCTATCCTGAACTTGTCTGAAAATAGATCACATTATGGCCCTTGTCTGAACATCTACACAATGATTTTTATGCTTCACTGCATTTGTTGTTTGGATCCTTAAATTTCCACTTCATGGTGACCTTTCTTCGTATATTCCAGATTGGTGGAGAACTGACGGACTTTATCATTGTGCTTCATGACCGTAAAGCTGTCAAGGCATTCAGCAGTCGCATTCATCTTTCTCTTGGGGCGGGATTAAGTGCTGCAGCAGGGCCAGTAGGCAGAGCCTTTGAGGCAGATGTTCGGGCCAGTGAGAAAGGTTCTGGAATATGCTACACTCACAGCTGCAGCAAAGGTAATAATCTGAACCAATGTTCAATGCTGATAAGGTTGTCAAGTAGTAGGACCTGTTTTTATTAATAAAAAAATTGAAAAAAAAAACACATAAAGGCTCACCTCTGTTTTTTTTTTTTGCAATGTAATAATGTTTAGATGACCTGCCTATTTTATTCATAGTTGACATTGAGGAGTCCTGTCTTTCCAACCTATGATTGGTACACTGTAGTAAGTTCAGGTTATCTTAATAGTAATCCTGAATTCACTTGACGTCCCGAGAACTTGCAAACAGGTGCGTTCGTCGGGGCTTCACTGGAAGGGAACGTCGTGACAACCAGATCAGAGACCAATCTTCGTTTCTATGGCGATGCTTATCTGACCACAACTGACATCCTGTTTGGGAGAGTGGAGAGGCCCCGAGCCGCCCAGCCCCTGTACTCAGCTCTAGACGACCTTTTCGCCAGAATGGTCTGCTAGTCCATTTAGATTGGTGCAATACTCTGCTGCATGCCCACGGTCGTTAGCTTGCAGCCATGTACATAAAACAGATCATACCAGGAAAATCCTAAAAAAAAAGAAAGATGACAGGGAAAAAAGTGTACCTTTTGTTGGATGGTTGCACATTCACTGCAGTACTAGATATCCAGTCGACACTTGTAAATATTGGCAGATATGCTGTCCTTTGCCGGTTTGGACTCATTCATGCAATGGAAGACTGATAAATTTGTTGGTTAGTTTATGGCTGAATTAATTGGGCACATCTTCAGTATATCCAGTTATTCTGTAGCAACTCGGTGCTGGTGGAATGTACAATATGTAGCTCTTGTGTCCAGCATGAGGAATTAGAGATGTATTTGGAATGTGGATCTGGTGAGTGCTCGGCTTGCGTTGCCGAAGACGCTGTAGAGGACGAAGCTTGCGAGTTGATTGAGGATGCTATTACGAAGGCGAGAGAGAGACCAAAGTTGTTATAATCTCAGTTAATTCATGTATATGTGCGCATACCATTTTTGTTCATTCGTGGATAGCCAAATTACTAGTTGAAGACTAATTTGAGCAACTCGAGAGAGCAACAACCTTTACTTAACACCATTGTGGGGCTCGTTCATGAAGTGGAAGACTGGTAAAGTTGCTAGCGGGTTCGTAAATATTATTACTAGCTCATTATCTGTTTGGTTTCCATAAGTCTCTAGACCCTCCAAAAGACCCTGGGTCTAAACAAAAGTCCTATCCTGTTTGTTTTCAATGATTAAAGGGACTAAACCTCATTAAATAGTGTGTTCAAAAGACATTTTTACTCTTTCTCCCTACATGCATGCGGATAGGGTAGGGGACAGTAGGTGGAATTGTAGCCCAAAAGTCCCTAAAAGCTCCTCATGAGGGTCTTCTTCAAAAAAAATCTCTACCTAAAAAAAAGTCCCTAAAAGTCCCACCTATTTGGTTTAAAAGTCTCATAAGTCCTAGGGACTTCAACAAAAGTCTCTCAAACCAAACAGGGCATATGTTTCTACAGCAGCTCTACCGGAGCATTTCGCTGTAGCATGCCGCCGGCTGCGCCCCGCGAGGATTCGGCTGCAGCCTGCAGGCCGCGTCGCCCACCGTCTCCCTCAGCAGCCGAGCCGCGCCCTCGGTTGCAGAACACCAGCAGAACCCGCCCACCTGGCACGCGAAAAGGTCTGGAGGCGAGCCCAAGAACCAACCCTTCGCCTGCCTCGGCACATGCGTGCACGCTTGGCGCCGCCGCCGGCCGCGTCTCGCCTCGCCTCGCCTCGCCTCGCCCGTCCGCCTCGCCCCCCGGGGGAAGCATCGACGCAGTCGCCGTAGCAACAAGAGGGCCCGGTCGCGTCCAATCTAGCAGAGATTCCTTGGCTTGCCGTCCGTCTGGTCAAAACGAAACGACCCTTTGCCTGTACCGCGGTCTCGTGTCAAGGTTCTTTGGTCTCACCTTCCAAGGAATAATTTTGGCAGTAAACGATTAGGTTGGCAGATTCCTGGCAACACAAAAAAATGGCATGTTGGTCCTTCCGTCGTCAATTAGGTTAACTGCTTCGTCTTTGCTTCTGCACCATGGAAAACCTGGCGTGACATACAGGATATCTTCTTCGTTCAGCAAGTTGCGCATGGCGCCGTCAGCACGGATTTTTTACAGCAGGATTTCGCTTCACCGTGGCATTCAGACACAACCATACAAGCTCAGCAGATTGAGTTGAATTTGATATTAAGCACAAACTCATGATACAGAAAGATTCCAGTACACATACACCTGAATGGTAAATGGATGGAACAATGATTTGGGGGTTGGGGACATGATATGAAAAAAAAATCACGCAACAGCTAAACATGTTTCTCAGCTCACAAGTTCATCATGCCCCACTCTTTGGGTATTCCAACCGGAAAGAACTAGGAATCATCTTGGAGTAGCACCACAGGTCGACAGAAGTTATGTCACTGCAAAATCACCTGAAATACAGCCTGCTTCTTCCTGATGTGCTTCAGGCTGAATCAGTGATTTCTTCAGGCTGTTGTGCTTCAGTAAACACCACGGTCCATTGGCACATCATCGAAATTCCAAAGACCTCCGATGTTCACTCCATCCTGAGCAGCTTCACCGTTGAAAAGAGTGTCAATGTTTTCATACGAGTCACCTTCTAGATAAGGTAACTGCATAAAATTTGGGTAAGGCTCGTAAGACGCAAAATCATCTGAAAGCCGCACTTCGCCATTGCCAAAAAACATATCCGCTGTCACTCCCGTTTCATGATCAGTTTCTTCAGGGGTTTCTCTCCCATCAGCTTCAGGGGTTTCTCCACCAAGCTGCTTCAGCTCAAAAGCATCAAGCCATGCGCTGGACACTGGTAGTGGAGAAGCTGGTGACTGTGACAACTCGATCTTGACAACGGTGCCATCAGTACTGCTGCCTGCTGAGATGACATGACCAGAGGCATTGCTTGACTTCAGGCTCTCTTGTGACGTCTTCTTTGCCGGTCGAGCCACACGCTGCCGGTGGTGTTTCCCAGCAGCTGTGATGGTGGTAGGGAAATTCATCTTGGCTTTCTTGCCACGTATGCGTAGAGCTTCCACGTCATATGCCCTTGCAGCTTCCTCGGCAGTGCTGAACGTGCCAAGCCAAACTCGGACGCCCTTCTGTGGGTCTCTGATTTCTGCTGCCCATTTGCCCCAAGGCCGCCGCCGGATCCCTCGGTACTGGATCTTTCGCTTCCTGCTGGTGACTTTGGCAGTATGGCCATTGAATTCCACGAAATTCGAACTGTTCAATTGGAATTCTGCATCAGAGACACGATAGAAAAACACAGGTTAAGGTAATAGAAACTTCTGTTCCCTCTATGATCAGGTCATAAGGATCCATAACTAGATTTCAATAAATATTCTGCTTGTCAAAAACTGTATGCTGGATCTCCTGGTGCATTGATGCCCAGATGTGAGGATATGAAATCATGACAAGCAAGGCACGACAAAACATATGGGAAGCATGCATGCCATCAACATGAAAACAGAAGGATACACCAAAGAAACAAAAACAGGAACAACATAATCAAGAACCCAAGACCTAAATGATAAGAAAACAAGGATGGCCTAATTACGAACCTTTTTCCTCATGTCCAAAATCTACCTCCTCCTCGCTACTGCAATCCTCAAAATCCTTGAAATCAGCTTCAAAGTCTTCATCGCCTTCATCAAACTTCCAAGAACTCCTTTTCCAGTTCTTCACATTCTTGCTGCTGCCACTCTCTCCCCATAGGTCACCGGCAGTGACCGTCCGCCTCACTGGTGAGTAGAGATCACTGAGAATGGCCCCGCCGCACATGGCGAGAGTTTTACCCAAGGATCTAACAAAGGAGATGAGGGATACAGGGGTGGGTGGTAGCTTCTGCAAATGGCTT
Organism: Panicum virgatum; assembly: GCF_016808335.1. Taxonomy (NCBI): domain Eukaryota; kingdom Viridiplantae; phylum Streptophyta; class Magnoliopsida; order Poales; family Poaceae; genus Panicum; species Panicum virgatum. The sequence continues at coordinate 65,546,432 of NC_053146.1, forward strand.
AGTGCAGTTAAGTTTGTGCTTTTGCATATTTGTACAACACTTGGCTTGTTCTAGGTGAGCTAATTTATTACAATTGCAAGTAATATATATACTAGTAGCATTAGAGTAGTCTGCGTTACTATAGCGCAAGTGGAGTTGGTGAGTGGACAAGTTGGCATTGGTGTGCCAGGATGCAAATGTTCTGCATTGGAATATATGTGGGTGCATGAACCAAATGGAGTTCCTGGACAACACGACAAGATACTATAATCTTATATGAACAAGTTGCCAACTTGTGATAAGTGAAATGTGCCAAAAGTTAAATATCTACAAGGTCTAAAATCTGCTTTGATTTCGCATTACAGTGGCAATTACACAGAACCAAAAGGTTGAGTTTTTGCTGCTTTTGTTCATTCGCAAACTCAAGTGGGTCATGCTTGGCATTTTTCATGGATTTTTTAGTAGCTCGCTATTATACTACATAACAAGTAGAAGATATCATTTTTCAATTAAGCATTATGTATGCAGTAGAATTTTGAATAAGAAGGCAGCTAGTAGGCAAAAGAACATGTCAAACTTTTTTTTGAACAAAAGTAGTACTATGCCAATTGCCAAGTACATCAAATAAAATATAACGAAAATTGTCAGAAATTCAGCATTCTTGCGACCATTTTTTTGTGTCAAATAAGAAAATTTTCTCATATGGAATTGTTGGATTTTGGTATCTCTTTGAAGTTCAAATGTGTGGCATATGTTTTCCTTTTATTTTAGCTTTTCTCCATTTGGTCAGCAATTGCCACAATGTTTAATAGTTCTGTTGGCCAATCTTTTATCCATCTACAGGATACTTTTTATTTCCAAGTACAAGAGTGCACTATTGAATTGTCCTACATAACTCAACTCTTCCATGCAAATTGAAAGATTATGCAATCATGAACCTCACATTCAGAAGTTCTAGAGCCTCAGATAAAAAATGTGCCATCCAAACAGTACAGATTTCGTTAGCACGTGATTAAATACCTCAAGATATTGTTCAGCTAGATCTGATTGCTTTACGCCTAGATGTAGGATCAAGAACACCGACTAGAGGGGGGTGAATAGGCGGTTTAAAATCTAAAGCCAACAACACTAGAGAAATTTAATTAGTAACAAAGGAAAGCCCTATGTCATGGTATTACTATCTCTAGATGGGTTTGCAACATAGGGTGACAAGATACAAAAACAAGCTCTAGTAAAGTAAATTGCTCAAAGTAAAAATAAGAATTAAAGTGAGCAAGAGAAGTAACCAATCTTGACACAAGAATTTATCCCGTGGTGTCGATGACTTGCCGGTCACCCCTAATCCACGTTGAGGTGGATTCCAAGAATCAACCGCTCCTCTATCAAGAACCTCTTGATCTTGAGCCGGCTTGAATCAAGGAACCGCTCCACACCTTGATTACACTAGAGTTGCTCTTCACCACTCCGGTGAGATGAGCACAAGACCTCTCACAACCGAAATCGAGGATCCTCAACAATCTCCTTGGAGGAGCTCCACGAAATCCTCTTCTCCAAGCCGTCTAGGGAGCGGCAACTCCCAAGAGTAACAAGTCGATGACGCTTGTTTGAAGTTTCCCTAGTGCCACAAAGCTCAAACTCTTGATGCAATGCACTAGGAAGCCCTCACACCCTCAAGAATGCAATCTCTAAGCAAGTGTGTGTGAGAGAGGTATGCCTTAGCTCTATGATGTCAAGTATGCAGTCCAAATAGCCAAGAAGACCACCCAATGGCCGGGCATTGGGTATATATAGACATCCCTCCAAAAACTAGCCGTTACACTCTTTTCTATGAAGTCGCGGACCGTCCGCGTTTCAAAAACCGGACCGTCCGCCGTTATAAACTAGTGAGTCAGAGTGCATTTAATGCGTGCCAGAACTAGCCGTTACAGCCCTGGCGGACCATCCGCGCCCCAGGGGCGGACAGTCCGCGGTTATGAGATCTGACTCACCAGAGACAAACATGCTCTCTGGTACAAATTCGAATTAGCCTGCGGACCGTCCGCGCCCCAAGGGCGGACCGTCCTCAGTTCACTTTTCAGCCCAAACCAGAGAAACAACCTCTCTGGTACAAATCTGAGATTAGCCGGCGGACCGTCCGCGCCCCATGGGCGGACTGTCCGCCGTTCAACTTTGAAGCCCACCAGAGAGACACCCTCTCTGGTACATTTTTTGAAATAAAGTGGCGGTCCGTCCGCCCACCTGGGCCGGACCGTCCGCGAGCCCACCAGAGCCTTTGCAAGCTCTCTGGAACGGGCGCAGACTGTCCTCCCCTCAGGTGCGGACTGTCCGCCGTTACTCAGTCAGCTCTCAAACTTAGTCTTTTTCAAATCTTTTCAAAACGCCGTTAGCCCTCATGCATGCAACTAGACATTTTGAGCAAAATGACACTAAAGACCCGTCAAGCATGAGTACACAACCCCTCTTGATAGTACGGCTATCTATCCAACAAATCCGGTCACTTTTCATCCACTAAACGTCTTGTGACCGGTAAAATACAAAAGCCCTATTTTACCTTTGCCTTGAGCCCGAGCTTTGCTCATCATCTCCAAAACTCCATACATTCACAACCAAATCTCTTTCATCCGTGGATCAAACTATACTCATTATCTCAAATGAAATTGTTAATCCACAAACCATTGTCATTAATTACCAAAACTCGAATTAGGGGTCTAGATGCTTTCACTAGCAAGACGTCTTAAAGAACACAACTAGCTGAGAGGATTCAGTCAACATTACCAATAGAATAGAATCGACCTAACACAACTATATGTCTATAACCAGACACACACCAGAAATGTACAGGCTAAGGAGACCAACTGGTAAATTTTTTCAATTGGGCATAAAACACAAGTCTTCTTAACCAAGCAGATATTCAGACTTACGCCCGGTCCGGTCAGAGCCTGAACCCACAAGCCTGAAATCAAATTACAATGCCATGCTTGATGCAATGATGTGTAAGAGACATGGCCCCATTAGACTATTGTTTTGTGATTTTAGTGATTGAGTAACAACATAATTAATGTGACTAATGAATTTGTCAAGTGAACATTAATAGATCCCATAGATGAAGCAAAAAGGCCAAACAAAGTTAAACACGAAGAAAGAATTCAAAGAAAGATTGAAATGGACGAGTTCTGCAGAAACCAGTGGCAACAGATGAACCGATGCAGGAACACCGGTGTATCCGGTTGGCATCGGATAAACCGACGCATAGGCGTCGGTGCAATTTGTAGCACTGGTGGGGGAAAGAGCCAAGTGGCACCGGATGAACCGACAGTGCCAAAAAGAAGCGTCGGTGCAATCACCGGAGGATTGACCAGAGAGCATGTCAAGCGCGCTGAAGCAAAGTCTTCAGCACCGGATGATCCGACGAGCACTAGTGCATTGCGTCGGAGCAATGACGTCAGCAGCCAGCCGAAGATTCCTTCAGCACCGGATAAACCGAAGCACACCGGATGAACCGACGCCTCCTAACTGGATTATCCGGTGACTGCCACGTCATCTATCAGAGACCCAACGGCTACCCCGTGGTGCAGTGTGACCGGATGAACCGGTGCCCTACCGTCGGTCTATCCGACGCCACACAGAAAAGTTAGGTAACGGCTCCCAACGGCTCTCTCCACTTGGTGGCCTATATATATGGGCTCCCCCGGTCATTTGAAGATGGCTGGAGTTGCTACAAGCTTCATACACACCCATGAAACCCTCCAAGTCAACCCAAATGCATATTGATCAAATCTTTAAGTTTAGCACTAGCTTTAAGAGTGTAAGTACTAGATTAGCTCTTGAGTGAGTAAGCAAGCAAGGTGCCTTGTGGATGGTTTTTGAGTGAACCAACAAGAAGATCTTGGTGCGCCGACCCCTTGGAGCATTAGTGGCTCGCGGGCACGTCATCGACCCTCCGACTTGGTGTGGAGCGGCGACGACAATCTTGTACGGAGGACGTGGAGACTCTCTTCCTTTGTGGACAAGCTCCTTTGTCGTGGAGCTGCAACCACGGCCGGGTGGCGGAAGGCACCCGCCCTAGCCCAGAAGGTGTGTACTCGGGGGTTAGCTAGTCCCAGAACGATCTCCCTCAAGAACACGATGAACACAGCAAGATTTAGAGTGGTTCGGACCGCCGGAGCGTAATACCCTACGTCCACTGTGTATTGTATTCCCACCCCCACGAGAGCGTCAGAGCTGCAAGAGCTTGTGTCCGTCTGAAAAAACTGTCCTGTGCACAGCGAATGCCTCCCTTTTATATCCCAAGGGAGGCGCATACATGGCTGCCGGGACCCCGACAAGTGGGCCCAGCGATGCGGTATAAAATATAGTACTGTTCATCATTATGGCGCTGCAGGCAAAGGAGATCTTTCTCTGGATATCTTTGCCTGCTCTTGGAGTCTCCCGTTCAGCGTGTCTAGGCGCTGTCTTGTCGGAACGGCGCCCGTCGTAGCCAGTGGCGTCGCCTGCCACGTAGCTGAACGGCTGTGTAGGGAGCGGCGTAGGCGGCATGATGGAAAAGTGCCGTGCCGTCGTATCCATTTAATGCGGCTGACGAGCTCTGCGCGGGCGCGGCACAGGCGGCTGCACTGTGCACCTTGGTAATACGCGGTGCACAGCGGGGCCTGTCAAAGGCTGTCCCGCGTGCTGCGGCGGCAGAGCATGCGTCAACCATCCGCATTAAATGTGGTGGGTGGGCGAGTCCCCCTTGCGGAGGACTCACGCACGAGCCCGCGCCCGTGCCCCCGGGACACGTGGCGTCTCCGGACCCCCGCACGATAAGGGGGGTCCGGACGGCGCAGGAGGTCCCGGACCCCTATGGGGGGTCCGAGGCCTGGCTGTCAGCTCGGAGCTTCCATCCCTTAGAGACACGTGGCGTCTCCGGACCCATCCCCAGGCGGGGAACGGGTCCGGGGCCGTTGGCCTGGTGAGGGAAGAGCCTGACCGGTGGGGCCTGGCTACTCCGTCCTTACGCGTAGTTACGGATAACTACGAGGGTCCTGTCTTGCTGCGGTAAGAGTGGGTACCCCTGCTACAGGGTACCGACAGTGGCCCCCGGGCCCACCTTGGGGGAGGTACGAACCCGCAGGTGGGGCCACTACTGCGATTTGGCTCTGCATAGCTTGAAGTTTCTTGCTGCAGAGGTTTTGACCGGCCTTGACCATCCATCGGATTATTCGCTGCCTCATCACATCGCAACGGCTTATTGACTCGTGGCCCCCACGCACAGTGGTACACCTAGTCATGCGCGCGACGCTCGGCATTCTTGCGGCCAGAGTAAACGGATCATTTACCACCGGCGCAGTTCCCGAAAAGCTCGGCCACGCCAGCGCTTAATGCGCGCACGTCAGCTCGGCATCCGCCTCGCTCCGCGCGCGCGTGGGCAACGGTTCAGATCCCGTCTTTTCGCACCCTTGTTCGTTACCCGCTCACCCCGCCAGGTGGGCCTGGGCCCCCGTGTCATGGACTGGGCGGTTAACTCCAGGCGCGGGCGTCGCTTGGGTTCCGGCGACGGTTCCGGAGTGCGCCGGTTGAATCGGGCTTATAATGGGATGAATCCGCATTCCGCGGTTACTTTCCCGCATTCGCCTTCTTCCTTCCAACCTTTGCGCCCCTTTGCTTTCGAGCTTTCCTCGCCCCTTTCTCCCCCACACAGGTTGCTTCTTACTCCACCGAGAGATGGCGTCCCTTGTTCATCCCCGCCGCTACCAGACCGAGGGAGAGCTGAACACAGTGCGCCGTCTGCTGGGATGGAGTGCTCAGGAGACCGGCTGGGGGGTGCGAGCAGGCTCGGTTCCCCTTGGCAACCCTGCGTCATCCTCTTCCGCTATTTCTTCATTCTGGTGAGGTCCGGAAGGAGCAAGGACGAGGTGGGGGGGGTACTACTTCCAGGTGAGGAGTGACCTGGCGACTCCTTACATTCCCGGCCTTGCTGGCGGAAAGTGGGAGGAGTGGCGCAGGGACTGGGTGATCGCCACCACTGAAGCCAACGAGCGCCTCGCCCTGCCGACCGAGGGGCCCGCCTCCGACAAGGCATCCTGGAGGGCCAAGCCGTTGCTGCAGCTGGAGTTCGACTCCGTGCTGGACAAGATCAGGTCACTGGCGGAGAGCGGCCTCACCTCGTGGCACATGCTCGGAGACTTCGTGAAGCGCCGGATCGCTCCCCTGAAGCAGCGGCCGCGTCCTGTGTGGAACTTCACCGGCCTCAACGACTGCAGCAGGACCCAACGCGGTGAGGGGAGCGACCTGACTCAGGAGGCCTTGGAGGTTCTGGTGCGGAACGTGACTGGGGACACCTTCATCCCGGAGAACCTGATCCTCCCGCAGAGCATAGTCCCCCTCTGCGAGGACTCCGCGAGGACGGCGGTGCTGGCCACCCTGCCAACCCTGGACGACGGGGGACTGGCCCCACGTCAAACCGGAGGCGACGCGAACCGTGGGCTCCGGATCCCTGGCGCATCCGGGGATCAAGCCACGCTGAGTGCTGCGGGGTCCGGCGCCACCACGAAGGGGAAACAGGCCGCGGCTAGCAGCGCGGCCGCAGCCGGCTCCAGCCGGGCACAGGGCAGCTCCGGTGCATCGTCGGGCGACGCAGGCCGGCGCAGGCTACTCCGGGGCGACGGGACCCTGGTCTCGGAGCCCGCCGCGAAGCGCCAGAGGTCTTCCGAGGGTGCAGGCCAGGGTAGCTCCCGGGCTGCCGGCCCCCACGGGCCCTCTGGGGCGACTGGACCACCACCATCGCCGCCGAGGAATTCCTCCCGCCGGCAGCAAGAGCAGCAGCAGCGGCAACAGCCGCAAGAGCAGCGGCAGTAGGCACGCGGGCGGCAACAGCAGCAACAGGTGCGACCCCGGGTTGCGCCCATGTCGCAGCCACAGGGATAGCAGCAGCGGGAGCAAGCCCGGGTTGCACCTGCAACGCAGCTGCAAGGGCAGCAGCAGCAACAGCAGCAGCAGCAGCCGCAAGAGAAGAGGCCCGGGCTCCGGGGACGCTGGGTACCCGGTACTTCTGGTTTAGTGTCATCCTGCTCTCTTCCCTTGCGCCGGTGCTCTGTTTTGTTTTTTGAAGGCTTTTCTGCTTTGTTACCAGGGCTCCTCGCCCCAGCGGTTCTTCTACCCTCGCCGGCACATCGGCAGGTGCCCAGGCGTCGGCGGCCTCGGCGTCGACAGCGACGGCGACAGCAAATGCGGGACCCACAGGTACGGCGACCTGCTGCTAGCTTCGTGGCGTATGACGTGATGCTGACTGGCGTGTCATTTTTGGACTCCACAGCGCACAACGCGGCGGCGACGACGGGGGCGCCGGTGCTGGGTGCAGCCGCGCCCGACACGGCGACGGTGGAGACGCCGGTGCCGGGTGCTGCCGCACCCGATGCCGCGGCGGCTGAAATGCCAGCTCTGGGCGCCGCGGCCCCCGGCGCTGCGGCGGCGGAGGCGCCAGTGCTGGGCGCAGCCGCACCCGACGCGGTGGTGGAGATGCCGGTGCTGGGCGCAGCCGCACCCGACGCGGCGGCGGCGGAGGCACCGGAGCTGGGCGCAGCCGCACCCGACGCGGCGGCGACGGAGGCACCGGAGCTGGGCACGGCCGCACCCGACGCGGCGGCGGCGGAGGCACCGGAGTTGAGCTCGGCCGTGCCCGACACGGCGGCAGCGGGGGCACCGGAGCTGAGCTCGGCCGCGCCCGACACGACGGCAGCAGGGGCGCCGGAGCTGGGCACAGCCGCACCCGACGCGGTGGCAGCGGAGGCGCCAGAGACAAGTGCCGCAGCGGAAGCCCCCACTTCCAGCTCCGGTCCGGTTGCAGAGGAGTTGGAGGTGGTCTTTGGCTGGCGGCTCCTGCAGCTCCAACTCCCGGAGGAGGATGCGACTCCCCTTCCCCAGGTGCTGTTGCAGGTTCGGCGGTCGATCGAGGAGGCAACCTCTTCTGCCGAGGTGGCCTTCCGGCGGGAGTGGTCTGCCCTGGAGAGCGAGCGCCAGCGCCTCTCCGACTGGCACACCCGCCTGGAAGCGCGCACGAAGGCTGAAGCCTCCCTCGCTGCGGAAACTCGGTCAAAACTCAAGGCGGACCAAGAGGCCTACCGAGCCAACCTTAGGAAGGTGTTTGTCCGAGAGTTCGCAGTGTCAAACCGAGAGAAATCCTTGGCGCAGCGGGAGCAGGACTTCACCCTGGAGGTTGTTGGCTTCGCTGCTCAGCGGTCCGACCTCGAGGCTCACCTCGCAGCTCAACAGTCCGAGCTGGAGGCTCGCAGCGGGGACCTCGAGGTCCGAAGGCAGGAGCTCGACGTCTTCTCTGCGACTCTGCAGGGATGGCGTGAACAACTGCAGGAGAGAGCCCGCCAGCTAACTGCCGACGAGGCGGATTTGGAGGAGGGCCGGAAATCCCTCGCCAAGCGGGAGGCTCACGCCACCGGCATAGAGAAAGAACTTGGGCGCCAGCGAGACTCGCTCAAGAAGCTGAAGGAGTGGGCGGAGCAGAGGGAGGCCAAGCTCGAGGAGAGGTCCCGCGTGCTCGAGGAGAGGTCCCGCGAGGTGGAGGTGGCCAAGGCGGCCCTGGACACCCGGGTGCAAGAGGCGGTCCAGCAAGCGGTCCGGAAGCACCAGGAGGACCGGCGCGCGGGAGCCCAGCGGATCGCTGACTGGGCGGCCGAAGCGAGCCTCGCACTGGTGCCATTGGGAATGAGCCCGATCCAGGTGGCGGAGCCGCCAGCTTTGATAGCTGACGCTCTCCCAGTGCTGAGCTCTGCTTCGGATAGGCTCCATCGTCTGGAGCCAGTCCTTGCTGGTCAGCTTGAAGCCGAGGGTCGCGAGCTGATCCGGATGGTGGCGGAGCACATCCTAACTTGCCTCCGGAGCCATGACCCGGCCATGTCGCTGGCGCCCGTGGTCAATGGCCCTGTAGCGGAGACGGAGGCCGCCGCTCGGGACAGCGTGCGAGAGGTCGTTGACTTCGTTGCCGCCTACTTCAAGCGGGAACCTACGGACCCTTGAGCGGGGCATTGTACCTTTTTCCTTTTGCATTATGTAACAAACTTTGTATTAGCTGAAATTTTTGAAGTAGAAGAAACTTCAACTTAGCTGTTTGTCTGTTGATTTGCGGTATGCAGCACCCCGGCGCCCTGGCCCCCTGGCGGATAGGTTCAATTGATTGGACCTGTCTGCCACGTGAGCCGTAGGAGATGCTCTGGACCTCCTTGGTATAGGGCAGCATAGTCTGTAAGACGAGCTAGCGCCTTGCTCCCTGTGTAATATTCAGGACTTCATATAGAAGAATCAAGTTCACTTATACAGTAGCAATGATACTGCAACTTAGCTGCTTGACGCATGCAGAATCCGTCCGTGATGTGTGGAACAAAGCGGATGCTCCGGGCCCCCTGGAAGATAGACTCAGTTATTTTGAGTCTGTCTACCATTGAGACTGGATCTTGATCTGCATGAAGGCTTTGAAGCAGATGCTAGGACCCCCTGGTAGGTAGGCTCAATGGTTTGAGGCTGGCTACCACCAATCAGGGCTTAACCTGTGTACCACTTCAAATTTACAGCTTAGTAACAGGCCCGCGGGACTCGTCCGTGACCAGTGCCAGGCTGGTACAAGGTCCGGGCTCTAGATGCGTAGGTCCAGGTTGTTCAGCGCTTTTTACAGAGTGGTGGAGTGTGTAGGCTTAGGGTACGGGACCAGGCTAAGGCGCTACACAAGGCTCCGGACCATTCCAGGAAACAGCACGATCTTCCCGGACCTGGCTTCATCATCCCAGGCCTCTGGCAGCAGTGGCAAGGTCACTTCGCTGTACTCGATCTTTTGAGTTATAGGACTGGGCATGCCGTGTTGGATTTAGGAAACCAACTCTTGAGCTGGAACGGGGTCCGGGCCCTTAATTACCTGACTCCAGGTACTAGAGTACTTGTTACAGGGTGGTGGAGTGTGTAGGCTTTTGGGTACGGAACCAGCTAAGCGGCTACACAGGACTCCGGACCACCCCAGGAAACAAGCACCCGCTCTCCAGAGTAGGTCCCTAAGGGTCTGGACTCTTCTCCAGCAGCAAGAGAGTCCGGATCTGTACGGCAGTCCAGTAACTCAGCTCAGATCTTAGTTGTAGCAACAAGGGCAGAGGTCCCCGCGGGGGTTAGAGAGGTAAAAACTTTGAGAATCGGCATGTGAATTTAAATTTTAACACAAAGACAGAACTGGGAGAAATTATTTCCTTTGCAATCTTGTTGTACATGGCTTGCGCGATGGATGCCAGAGACCGAGTTTACGAGGTCAGACCTCTACCGTTTTGGGCCGCGCGTTAGCCGACGGTGCGATGGATGCCAGAGGTCGGGTTTACGAGGGTGGTCCCCAACCGCTCTGGGCCGCATGGTAACTCTATCTTATTACAAAGGAAAGGATTATTTTCCGGCTCTGCCTAGGTGTAGAACTTACGCAGATGCTCTATGTTCCATGGGTTGGGCAGCGGCACTCCATCTTCTGTGGCGAGGCGAACGCATCCGGGCCGGCATACCTCTGTAACCCTGAAGGGCCCCTCCCAGCTGGGGGAGAGTTTGTGAAGCCTTGCTCGGCTCAGGATTCGTCTGAGGACGAGGTCGCCAGCCCAAATACCCATAATGAGCAATGGCCATGAAGCGGTAGAGCGCCGGCCGGCCAATGATGGCGTTGAACGGGAGGTTTACTTCCGCAACATCGAACAGAACGCTCTCTGTGCGGAAGTTCTCCGCAGTCCCGAACGTGACCGGCAGTGTGATGCTCCCCAGGGGGAACACCGGGTGTGGGCCCACTCCAGAGAATGGGCGAGAGGGAGTCAGCTTGGACTCCGGGATCTGCAGCTGCTTGAACGCCGCATAGCTGATGACATTGAGGCCTGCCCCACCGTCAATCAGCACGTGATAGAGCCTTACGTTGGATATGACAGGAGCGGTGACTAGAGGTAGTACACCAGCTCCGGCCATATTTTCCGGGCAGTCAGATGGCCCAAAAGAGATGGTGGTGTTCATCCACCTCTGATGCGGCGCCGCCTTCGGGACCCCCGGCTTCACCGAGAGGACCTCCCGGCGAAGGGTCTTCACATCCCGTCGGGAGACAAGCTCCCAGCTTCTGCCGTACATTACATACAGCTTCTTGCGGCGGTCGCCGTTGTCGGAATCGGAGTCGTCGTCGTGGTAGACGCCCTTCAGCTCTCGAGCGGGGGATTGGTACCCCAGCTCCTTCTCCCCGGCAGCGGCCCCGCTGTCGGAGGCCTTCTCCTTGCCGGCCCGCTGGCGAGGAGGGGATGAACCGTCCTTGGAGGACTGCTCACGCCGCCCACTGACCCGCTTCGCGAGCTTCTGGATCTCACGGCAGTCAGCGGCGCTGTGGCGAGCGGTGGGATGCACTGGGCATGAACCTCCGCTTCCACCTTGCGGGCGAGGGCGTTTGCCGTGTGCATTCTGGCCTCCAGCCGCTGCTGCCGCAGCCGGCGTCGCCGCTGGCGCCGCCGCTGCAACGACTGGTCCACCAGATTGCAGTTCCCCGCGATTCCGGTTCTTGTTCTTCTTCTTCTAAAGTCCGTAGCAAATGTCGTGGAGCTGCAAATAGTTCCTACCAGATTGCTTAGGAATAGTTCTGTTTCCTAAGCAGAAGGCCGTAGGTTCGACCCCTACCTGGCGCGCCAAATGTCGTGGAGCTGCAACCACGGCCGGGTGGCGGAAGGCACCCGCCCTAGCCCAGAGGGTGTGTACTCGGGGGTTAGCTAGTCCCAGAACGATCTCCCTCAAGAACACGATAAACACAGCAAGATTTAGAGTAGTTCGGGCCGCCGGAGCGTAATACCCCCACACGTGTCCATTTGTTCTGCTTCTACGGCCTTCTGTTTGGACCGTGCGGGGGTCCGGAGACGCCCAAATGTCGTGGGATTTCTAGGGTACCCACAGCCGGGTGGCGGAGCGCACCCGCCTATTCCCAGAGAGGGAGTTCTCGGGGAGGTACTAGGCGATTGGGCTGTTCTAGCTCTGAGGCGTGCACACAAGAACACACGATCTAAAGTGGTTCGGGCCGCCGGAGCGTAATACCCTACGTCCACTGGGAGAAGTTTTGATCTCTGTTGTGTATGAATCTATCCTCTGCCGGGCCTTGGCTCTCACCCAGCCTGAGTCTTCCTTCTAGCGGGCGCCCCCTTTTATAGACCAAGGGGGCGGATACATAGGACGTTGGGGCCCCGACAGGTGGGCCCAACGTGACTGCGCAGCATACTACGCAGAGTATTCAGATGGGTACAGTGGTTACGGATCTTTCCTCCGATACGCTCTGCTAGCGCTACAGTGGTCTTCTCTTGTCCCGTCACCAAGGTGTCCGTTGGGGGAGCGTAGCTTGCGGCGTAGCCTGTGGAGGCTATTATGTAGGCGTCATAATGGGTGAAGCCGAGCCATCGTATCCATCTGTTATGGCAGACTTGGCAGGTGCGGCGTGGGCGGCGCCTGCGGCTCCACTATCTTGGTAACACGCGATCAATAGTGCCTCCTGGTCAAAGAATCGCCTTGGCTTCCACCGCATCAATGCGGGTGTCCACCTACCACAATAAATGCAGTGGTGGGTGAGGCTTAGTATGGAGACCAAGCGGCCTTGAAATGTCGTGCTTGTAGACACGTGTCGCTCCGGACCACCCCGAGGCAGAGCGTCGACTTCTTCCCTTAGCGAGTGGTCCGGTTACCATACAAGGGGTCCGGGACCCTATGAGGGGTCCGGGACTTCCGCGGGGGTCCGGACCCCTCGGGAGGTCCGGAGCCCCGGCTGTTCGGGCTGCCCGCCTCTTCCGGGACACGCGTCGTTCCCGGACCTTTCCCAGTCGTGAGGCAGGTCCGGAACCGTCGCCGAGAGATCAGGACTACGGACCACAGGGGTCCGGCTGTTTGGACGTAGTCAAGGATAACTACAAGGCTCTTGCCTAGATACAGCAAGAAGGGGTACCCCAGTCCTGGGGTACCGACATCCTTAGTGGAATACGGGATCAAGGTGACAGTGGTTAAGTTCACGGAAGAGACTTGATTGCCGGGAAGCGATACTCTTAATGAGTGCTTCAACAACATGGATGTAGGTGTGCCTTTGTGGCTAACTGAACCACGGGATAAACACCCGCGTCGAGAGTTTGCTTCCTCCTATCCCGCTCTTTACGTTTCCGCATTTCATACTAGCAATTCTTGTGTGACTTTACTTTTATAGAGTAGTATTTTGATAGGAAATGCTATAAGTTGCTAAATTTTTTTGGGATAAGAGTTTCACACTAGAACAACTTTAGTTGCACATATAGATAGCATATTTTAGTTAATATTGTGCAATTTAGTTGGGGTATAGGTTAAGATTTTAAGTTGCCTAATTTATCCTCTTTTCTTCTTAAGTTAGAGCATCCGATCCGGTCTTTCCTGAAGCTTCTCAGAACCTGTCAAAAGGCACGCATAACGCAATTAATGGAGCGCACGAATGAGAAATGTATGTTGTATGCACGAGTAAGGGCTGAGCCATGAGTCGCTCACCTCGGCGTGCTCGATTGCAAGAACGGGTCCTCCGGCTCAATGCTCATCGGGAACCGCGAATATCCTTGTATTGAATCCTCCACGGCTCCACCTCCCTGCCAAACCCAAGCTCCGCATCACTTCCTCCCTCCCTGAGGTCGTCAAGGCGTCCATGCAGGTGGCCAGGTGGGGCCGTGGGGCGGTGGGGCGAGGACCCGACGCAGGGGCGAATTCAGAGTTTGGACCAAGAGGGCTCATCCCCCCCCCCCCCTTTTCTTTCTCTTTTCTCGTTCTTCCTTCTTTTCACTGTGCTAAAATTTTTTAGGATGAGCTTGGGCTACAATAGATAACATGGGGAGGGGGGTTGTCGAGTCCCCTGCCCCCTGACCCGATGTCATGGCAGAGGCAATCACCGGCGGCGGATTGGCGAGACCGTGCGGAGGTAGTGGAATATGCTTCATGCCGGGCAATCCATTGGAGTGGAAGAGGTGGCGTGGCGGCATACCCCCGGAGGGTAGCGGTGAGAGAAGGAACCCTTGAGTGATCTTACTTTTTGTTAGGTGATGAGTTGGACCTGTATCTGATAGTAAGTAGTTGGAGGGTGTTTCTGCAAACATTCCCCACCTTGAAACCTTGGATCTCGGCCGTGCAAGCATAATCAGTGGGCCGATTCGGATTGCGATTATTAGCGGCGATCCGACTAGGGATGTAAAAGAATATATTAGATTGTACGACGGCATTGCCAGAAAAGTCCATCTCGTGCCATTCCTGAGGAGATCGTGGCTGCACAGTTCGATCCGACTGCTAAAAAGTACCGCCTCCATTCTGAAATGTAAGATATTTGAGTGTTTAAAATTTGTACTCAAATATAAAACATTCTAGAGTGCTTTGAACAAAAAAAATGCTAATCTTCTTGGTTTGATGCTAGTTTTATAAAAAAAAATCAATTGTGGTGGGTCGGGAGAGTAAAAAAGGCATGCTAATTTTTTTGGTTTTGATGCGGGCACTGAAAACTAAGTAATTGATTGAGTGGGTATATATGTCTTTTCTCTACTTTTATAATCTGTCTCTAAAAATTTAGAATGTCTTATATTTGAGGACGGAGATTTAAAATATCTTACATTTGAGGACGAAGGGAGTATCAGACTCGGATCGTAATTATCCAATCTTGGGGCATAACTAATAAGGAAAATAGAAAGGTGACTTTTGGTAAAATTTCCTCGCAACATTTCCATTTCGTGGCACCTAGCCGTGTAAGTGCATTGTGCAACACGAACCAACGGTCCAATGGGCGAAATCGCGGCCCTTCTCCAGCCCGGATGCTAGTAGCGCCGCCGCCGGTCGCCATCGCCGAGAGGGTGGAACCAGTTCACCTTCCAGCGAGGAGAGCGGCCTCCGGAGAGGGGCTCGTCTCGAGGAGAAGGATGGGCCGTGCGTCCGCATCACTCACGGCTGGAATAGTAGAATTAGAAGCCTAGAACGGGCGGGGGCGGGGCGGCTTCCTGTTCTCCGCCGATCGTGCGCGCTGAGAGGCCACTTTTTCGTGATGAAGAGTATCAGGTATCGTGGTTCTTAGCTCTGAGCTTCTCGCTTCTCTTATGCTTTTCTTATGCTGCATGCGTCGGAACTGTTTGATGTTTTTCCTACTTGGTTGGTGCCGCGCATTACGACTCCTCTGTGGAGTGGTCGAGATAGATCGGCAGGAACAAATGTAGAGCTGCTTCATTGTAGATTATGTTAGGGGAAAGCTACGGTTTTCCTGAACTTTAGTATCTGTACCTTTTGTTTGCAAGGAAAATAGCTACCGTACTTATTTGTGCATGCCCATCAATATCTATTTGATGCGCAAGTTTTTAAGTTCCTTGAAAATTGGTTTTGCAGTGGCAATGAGTGAGGGATTGTTAAGTTTTATGTAATGGCAAATTTATGTAAAATCATATGTATTTAATATACGCACCCCATATCTGATATTGACAGTTGACATGTGAAAGCACATAAGACTGGGATTTGTTTCTCGAAGAACACCTGAAACAGTAATCTATGTTACTCTCTCGCTAGAAGCTCCATTTAAATATACAGTTAAAAGTACTAAATAATAAATATACAGCTAAATTACACATACACTGATTAAAAAAGTATAAGTAGGTGAAATTTTCATTTAAACGTCACTGTTAGTTCTCTAACAGCATTGCAACATATAAACCTTAGATACATGTGATGCTTATGCAAATGCCCCAATCCAAATACCAACATGTGCAGTCGCGCGCACATACAGATCGAAGAACACTTAATGTACAAGGTTTGCTGAAACTGAAGCAATGAACAACCTGAATATACACACATGTACGGTTTGCAGCATAGACTCAAAGCATAGACAGATGGTGGTCCTTATGAAAGTTAGACCAGTGGCCTGTTCTGGTTGTCTTCTAGCATTAAACGGAGGCGGCTAACTACTTCTGTGAAGGTTGGTCTTTTCTCAGGCTCATTTGACCAGCACTGCTCCATCAGTTCCCTCCATTGCAGATCACATGATGCTGGTACTGTTGGCCTCAATGTGTTGCTCAAAATTCCTCCTGCAAATTTTCAGTTTGTAATCAGGACCTCAGATGGCATTAGAGGATAGGATACCCTTCATTATAACTTCAGAATGTTTTAAGCACACCTATAACTCCTCCATGGTGCGTGCCAGCATATGGCTCCTGGCCCGTGAGTATTTCCCACATTATGATTCCAAAAGAATATACATCAACCTGTCATAGTTTTAGATAAAGGTACATTTATTTATAGATAATGCAGATAACTAAGAAGCATTTTTTTCTTTTCTTTTTCAGTTAAGCAACTTGAGTATGTAGAAATAAGTATTCTCTAATTTCCATATAAACGATAACCCTCCTAAATAGCAGAGTTAGGCAAATCAATTATTAGTACCAAAATCACAATTTAATGGTTGGTTTTCAGCTTGTTGAGTGCCATATGTTAAACAAACATAATGCCACAGTGCATTTTCTGTTTTGTAGTATTATTAATTTTCGGGACCATCAAGATACTTAGTGAGTAATACCTTGGTTGATACCATATTGCTGCTCATTTCAAGCATTTCAGGAGCCATCCAAGGAAGAGTTCCTCTCATTCCACCAGAGACCATTGTAGTTTGTTTCACCTTGGACAAACCAAAATCAGCTACCTGCAGCCAAGATTACCGGTTGCTTTGTTTCAGCTCACGTGGGAAGGCCAGGAATGGGCTATTTATAAATCTCTTGCGACTCATTTTATACAAACATAAATATCACATTGATGGAAAGGGGCACACCTTGCATATGGGACGAAACGGATCATTAAGATTCACCAGCAAGTTATCACACTTCAGGTCGAAATGAATTATATCCTTGGAATGCAAGTATTCCATTCCAATAGCCACATCCATAGCAAGAGTTATCCGCCTGCGCCTATCCAGAAGTTTTTCTTTGCGCAAAAGGACTTTCTTGAGGGATCCACTGGCCATGAATTCTGTCACAGTTGCTAATGTCCCCCCAGGCCCATTATTCACAATCCCGTAGAATGCCAGCACATTAGGGTGGTGAAGTTTTGAGAGGATGGCTGCTTCTCTCCAAAACTCCGCAATCTGCATAATAAAATTATTGTTTTATGATGAGCAAAGCCTAGTTCACTAGATTCTGAGAGACTGATCTTGTGGTATTCTACTATTAACTGCTGAGTCTCCATTGTGAATTTGTGATTGCAGCTCCAATATGTCATGTGATTTTAACTAACCAGTTTATCTGTATCTGATGATGGATACATGAAGCAGCTATTCTTTATCCGTTTGATGGCAACATCAGTTCCCCTCCATTTTCCATGAAAGACAGTTCCGAATGCACCAGAGCCCATCTCCTGCAGATCTTCGAGGTCCTCATTCCTTATTATCTGTGGCGTAATTCAAATGAATAATCAATGATACATTGGGGAAAATCATGTGCAATAATGTGATTGATTGACGGTTCCTTGCCAGAACTGCAAATATTACTTGTATTAAAGTTTCTTTTTTCCTTGATTTTCTTTTAACCTCCTCCTGTCTGTATATTTTCCTAACAGTATTGTGCAGATTCTTTTTTTTTTAACTGAGAACTGGAGGGAGATCCCTACAAAATACTATGCATATTCACACGAACATGTAGTCCTGATTGAACTAATGGTTGGCAGTTGGGACTGAAGATTCTAGCTTAAATTACAAACAACCTACCCACCTGGACATTGCTTATAATATCCATGCCCAATGTTACATTTGCAGGAAGGGATGGTTTATTTTCACTGGTTTCACGTACCTGCCATCAGAGGAAATGCAAAGACTGTCATAAAAAATGCTTTCAGAGTTGCATCTCACGAGTACTTACGTGGAGCTGATGAGATGTACCTCAAGTTCTGAGATTGGCGATGCAAAACTTTCTATAACTTCTACCGATGAAGCTCCAACTTGCATATGGTTGCCATTGCCTCCAAGTGAAGTAGACCTAAAAATTTGTGCATCCCGTTGTACGCTACTGGGAGAAGGTTGTTGTTTGTCCCTTGAAGATTGTACAGGACCATTTTTCTGCAGCTCAGGTAACTTGCTATCTGAAGATGTAAACGGAGTTGGGGAAAATACTATTTCACTGTCATAGATAACTGGCATAGAAGGATTGTCTTTCTTGGCAGCACCACTGCACATAACATCAGGAAGTGTATGCTCTATACTCCCTGTTGTATTCACTGAAAATTCTCGCTCATGGGTGTATGGGTTCACACTGATGTGTGTGTTGTCCCACAAAATGTGACCTCCTGCTTCATTTGACTCAGATGACTGGGTTGGTGCTGGCCGCTCTGTCTGGTTATGCAACTGATCTGTATCGGAATAAGGAATGGTGTCTCTTTGGGAGCTATACCTTCTTGTATCTATGCTTTCATCAGAGCTCAGGCATTTGTGCGCTGGTTTTTGATAATCTCCTGAAGGAGATGCAAACATTTCATATACAGCTCTTCCAACAGGCTCTTCTGTCACCGACTTTTCAAAATCAGTTGAATTATTGGACTGGATAAATTGGATGGTTATCTCAGTCTGTTCTCTCAGGAACTTATTGACTGGACTGGTATGTTGTGTTGGGCTGCTGTAGTTTGAACTCAGTGATGGAATCCTCAAACTGTTCTCGGCTGATGGTATGATCAGCTCTGTTCTTAATGATGTGCTTCCCTTATCTGTTTCAGCACGTTGACCTATCATTGAAATGTTGGTTGCTGTCCTTTGCAGTTCAGGAATTCTCCTTGGTGTGACATTACTACCATTTCGCTCCCACTGAGATGGATATGCGAACTCCAATGGCATAGATGAAGCAGGATTAATATTTCTTGACTTTCTGGCAGGATAAGAGCTCTCCTTGCCTTCATCACTCCGTATGACAGAGTCTTGATTGGTCATTTGTTCCATGACTACGGGAGGAATTTTATGCAGGGGGATCCTGGATGCCTTTGGTGGAACTGTAACAGTATTTTGTGAACGGTTGCTCCTAATGCATGATGAAGCTTCTTCAGTCCTGCCTATCAATGATCCTTCATCGTCAATATCAAACATCAGCTGATCCAGATCACTGGCTGATGTACTCCCAGGACCTTGTGCACTTAATTTCTCACCTGGTCCAGTGTATCCATATCCATTTATTAGAGCAATGTATTTTGCTTCAGTATCTTCATCTGATGAGCTCCCTACCACAAAATGTACATGGTGCTCATCATCTTCATCTGTAAATAGGTACATAGCTGGCCTTTCTTTGCTTTCTTCTAGTACAATGCACTCATCAATCATATGGTGAACATCATCATCGGAGGCAACAGAGATAAGCACATTCACTTGTTCCCCTGGCAAGTGATACTTGACTATGTGAGCTTGCCTGATGAGTTTGGTTGTCTTGCTGATCAGTCCTTGCCATGAAATTCCCCGACTGATCTGAATCAGATGCTTCTCACCACCAACATATCGAAGCTTGCCATCTATTGGCCTTGGTAGGAATCTGCCACCAAAGTTGCAAAGGAACTTCATTCTAGTTGATCCAGAGTCATATATCTCTTGTGGGTTCCTCTTATTTGATCCTTGACTTTTTATTTCACTGAATGGAGGAAACGCCAACAGCTTCTTTGATGGTTTATCTCCAGAAATATTAGCTTCTTCTCCCCAAGGAGGGAAGCTGGTGTTGATGGTCCTGTCATCACAGATGATTGGAACCAAAGGCTTCCTTATATTTGCCCTATCTTGCATGAATCCAAGAGCAAACTCTTCGCCAGTTCGGAAGGAGTAATTCAGCAACTGTGTCTGCCCAGTCGTAACGAAAAATACTGGAGGCCTAGGGCTGGTATTTGGGGAACTTGTTGGCAAAGCTTCTGAGAATCTTAGATGTGCAGCTTCAGGACCTCCAGATCCAATTGTCTCTAAATTGCCTGGAGAATATACAATGTTCTTTGACATTACCTCTCAGGTCAGCGCTTGAGAGTTCTATTTCTCAATCCATTTTTTGTATACAAGCTAACTATGATATTAGCTGCCATTAATAGTCACATAGCATCCTAATTCAGGTAGTTGTAGTTTTGTCCCCAGTGAGCTTAGAAAACAGTCTGGAGATATGCAATTAGAGGGTTAAAAAATAAGATATAACTTGTATCTCATAAGAAATTATTACAATTTCTTGAAATTGTAAACCTGTAAGATAAGGCAGAAAGTCAAAACTTAAAGGCTTAGCCATGATGCTTATTACAAGAAAGTGAAAGCATTCAATAATTCTGAAACGGTGTATTCTTGTTTGAGCTCTCTTCTTGTTTCCAGTTTCTGCTACTAGTGATTATGCAATGTTTGCCAATATTTACAAAATCAAATAATATTTTACTATCAAGTATAAACTTTACTTCAACAGGATAATATTAACTATATTAGTAATCACTTCTGCCAAAAGGAAACAGTGAATCATAGATGGACATAGTTTGTGAAGATTCTTGTTCTTCTGAAGGTGAAAACCACACATGCTGTTGCAAAGGAAATAGGAAGGTAAAGAAGAAGATAGGTGCTAACCCTCACGACCTCCAGATGAAGGCTGAGACAGATGAAGGCTGAGACGACTCGTCAAAGCTTAAGAGCTGGTATGTACCATCTACCTTACCTCTGTGATGCTTGAGATATTGTTATATATAGATGGGTTAGGTTGATTTAGAATAATACTAGGAGATTTCAAGATGGCTGGATTGGAGTTGGGGCAATGGGGCCTAAACCGAGTCATCTGTGACGCAGTTAATTGTTTTTGTCCAGACTTCAAATTGAATGACAGCAATGGGCTAAATAGTTTTAATCAGGGCTGCTGCTGGTTGAACATTTTTTTAGATATTATTAGGTTATACACTTCACAGGCAGACTAGCAGGTCAATGGTTGTTAATATGGAACTGGAGTGAAGTGTAGTGTTTATTTTCAAAAAAAAAAGAGGGAGAGAAGTGTAGTGTGTAGTATTGTGACACGTCGATCAGCTTTAAAGATATGCACATCAATATTCTCCATCCATGTAATTAATATGTAATAACGAATAAAGGAACTCAGTTGCCAGATTATCTTTCGATTTTGCATCTGTAAGTGTAACTGAAAGTGAAACATTTATATGACATGAACAGTAAGGTTGTAGTCAACTGTCATGCAATGCAGTTTTGCACACATAAAAAAAAATAACGCAATGCACAGCAAACTCAATTCTATAAACCTCGACTGGAGATTACTTGGGGCAAGGGAATGCCTTCTGAAACTCCCATTTGGCCATTTGTCACTATCAGATACTGACTTAGACATAGATACTGTGGCTCATACACTATATATGTGCAGCACTGCTGCATCATATTGAGTTCTATAGTGCCATTTATAGCCCAACTGGACTATTCTTTTATCTTGAAATGTATTGTTTTTTGCTGTCAGGAGGTAAGTGTCTTTCATACGCAAACTGGACCCAGTAGGTGCAACTTGATTTAGTCACACATTGGTCCCGCCATTTGCGTACTCTTAGTTATTTTAAGTTGACCTGCGACTTGTTGCCTGAAGATATTTTGATTCACTTGCCATCAGATGATACTGAATCTTCTTTTCCCCTTCGTGGTTTTTTATCTATCCACCTGCAGATGAGAACTCCGTAAGTAGTTTTTGCATTGATTTCATTGGTAAAGAGGTAAGGTTTTCCTTAATTTTTTGGTATGCTAACTAAAAAGGCCTGCTTGCGTTTTGCTTGCCTAGGTACTATTGTTACGGAAGGGTTATAAGGGCGCGCTTGGTTGATCGGCACGTCAGTTGACAGTACGTGGAAGCTCAGGTCGAATGATCAAACTGTACTGAACCGCAGACGGGATGAAAAATTCGTGTACTGTTTTCCTGGATTGAACAATGCAAGGGATTTGTCACCCAATCTTTTCCCATGATTTCTGCAAGAAGACATGACCAGCCGGCATGCAGATGTTGACACTGATATCCCTTGTACTCTGTATTCTGAAGATGGAGAGGGCCCATGACGCAGGTTGCTAGCTAGGAGTCCAACCTAGGGTGGTGTAAAGGATCTAAATTTTTAGTCTAGATAATCTAGGGGCTGGACTTTAAGAGAGTCGGGCTCTAATTTTATGCAATTTTGAGTTAAAAAAATTAAGGGTCAAGTTGGATGGTGAAGAAAATATTAGGAATCATGGCTATTACCGCCCCTAGTCCATATAAATTTCACCATAATGGGACGACGAAAACTGTAGTATAAATTAATTACAGAAAAGTATATATCTAAAGTTACAGTAAAAAAACTATATTAAAGTATATCATATAATATATTCACTGTGTATATCTACTCGTGTGGAGTCCAACAAAATTGGATTTTCTATTTTATGATTTTTTTTTGATTTACTATGATTTTTCAAAGATTCAACTGAAATTTTTTTAAAAAAGAAAAAGAGAAAACTATGGTTACTGTAGCAAACAGTCTTCAAAAACGCTCGAGGGAGGTAAAATGCACGGTTTGAAAAGTTGAGGGAGGTGAAATACCCGGTTTTATAGTTGTAGGAGGAAAACCAAACTTTGATGATAGTTGGAGGAGGTAAAATAGATTTTTTTCCTTTTTTAAAACACGGAATGAAGTATTGGGCCGGCCCAAAAAAATCGCGTTCCCTTTGTATGTTATGGGCTTGGGCCTCCGGCCTCCCTCTCCTTCCCAAATCTTTCGCACGTCTTACAGTCTTCCACTACCCGCACTGCGAGATCCTATATATCTTTCGGAAGGTAAAATTTTATATAACTTCTGCTTTAAGATTCGTGTGCATGTACAGATCCAATAGCTGCAAAACGAGCACGAGCTGTTGATTAGTCATCTGAGCGCTGGCACCAGGCAACAAGAGGACACGTGCCTACTGCTGAGTCGTGGCGCATCTAGGGTGCAGTGAGAAATCGGATGGTTCCTTTTGAATTTGAGACTTTGATTTTAATTTTCTTTCAAACCGTAAGTGCGTTTTAGATTCCGTTTGAACCACAATGTTATTTGGAATTTTTGCAACAGAACAAGATCCAATATGAATATATTTTGACTTCTCAAATATTTTTTGAAAATTCAACATTCAGATTATAACACTTCAACATTTGAAATATGCATGTTCAACATTGTAGATATACTGCATCAATAATTCCATGTGAAATGTTGAAATAGTTCATTAGAATTGTTGAACTAGGTTTTGATTCATGTTGACTATAGTGACTTAAAATGTTGACTATACCAGTTTAATATTTTAAACATGCTAGGTCTTAAACATTTTTTAAAAAAAAACTATGAATCATGGTCGCATATACTAGGAAAAAAAGCAAAGAAAGTTTACCTGCCGACAGCCAATCCCCCTGCCATCCTGTCCGTTGCTTTTTTTTGTGGACCTGTCCATTGCTGTGCTGCATGTGTGTGTCGGTGTGTGTGAATGGCTGCGTGCTTGTAATGGGCCGTTGTGTTGCATGTATGATATAATAAGTTGTTTGTGGGCTTAGTGAACTTTAAAGACATATCTCTCAACCATCTTCCGGAAGTAGTATAGGAAGTGCACTGCATACTGCACACTCCCCCTACCCTTTCCCACGCCGCCGCCTCTTCCACCGTCACCATGGCCGCCGCCCCCGCCTCTTCTGCCGCCGCTATGGCCGCAGCCCCCGCAATCCCCGCGTCCTCCTCCTTCATCTCGTCGTCTCCGTGCTCTCTCAGGTACCAATTTGCACCCTGCTCCGCGTCGCACGCTGCGCGTCTTTGTTAATCCGATGGATACCTCTAATCCGTGGAACGCTTCTAGGGTGTCGAAGACAAGCCCCCGGCGGCCCACGGGAAGAGTGTCTCACAAAATCAGCTGCGTCAGTAGGCCACCGGCCGTCGAAACATGTACTACCAAGCCCCTCGTGCACTTCATTTCTAGTGGTTTCGATCCTGTTCCTGAAATTCATGTCTAAGCTTTAATCTCTGTTAGTTTTCGTTTGAGGCATCCAATCGAATGCTGCAGGTGCTGGTTCGGATTAGGGTATTATTCTAGATTGCTGCAAGCAGTAGTAGCTTCTTGTTTGGCTGCTGTTGCATTCATGTAAAGAGTTTGCCTGTAGATGCTGTAGGAACAGAAATAGCGGTGTTGTTTGCTAACATTTTCTTACTTCTGTCCTGAAGCTTACAAGACTAGTGTCCCGCGCAATGCTAACATGGCCAAGCTCCAAGCAGGATATTTATTTCCTGAGGTTATCACCTTTTCTTGTTGATGCTGTTCTGTTGTAGTTTCAACTTCTGATAATGTTGACTTGTTCACTGTCATTCAGATCGCCAGGAGAAGAGCAGCTCACTTGCTCAAGTACCCTGATGCTAAGATTATAAGCCTGGGGATAGGTGACACTACGGAACCCATTCCAGATGTCATAACAAATGCCATGGCAGAGGTGCGTTTTTGTTGTGAAAAATAATAAGATACTAATGGTGCTTTCAATTGTATATCTTCGCTTCACACACAAAAAAGCCAGTGTTCCTTAGCGGTGCTTTCACTTTATGTTTAATTAATTAATTAATTAGTTTCGGTTCTCATTTAGTTCCACTTGTACATATCTGTAGGAATTTTCTAAGAAAATTCATCTACACGTTTCTTTTGCTTAATACCTCTTTTGCAATTACATTATTTATTGATTTGTCCATTTGTAAACACAGAGAGCACATGCCTTATCAACAATTGATGGCTACAGTGGTTATGGAGCTGAGCAAGGTGAAAAGGTACTATATATAGCTTGTGGCTTTACTAGAAACTTTCAATGCATTTGAAAATGGATCCAGACAACTCATTGCGCTGATCGACTTAGCTCTTTATCTTCAGTGTCATAAAATGTTGTGTTGGTTGTCAATGCAGAAAGTAAGGTCAGCAATTGCTGCGACAGACTATGCGGACCTTGGTATTGAAGATTCAGACATATTTGTCTCTGATGGTGCCAAATGTGACATTTCCCGCCTACAGGTACCAAAGGAACTTGCATCTTCCCTTTTAAGCTTACAGTTCATGTTAAAATTGTTTGTTGACAAGTGTCCTGATTCTAATGTTCCAGGTCCTTTTTGGATCTAATGTGACAATTGCGGTCCAAGACCCATCATATCCTGTAAGAGAATTGTTGGATTGACTTTAACTTGCACTTACTCTCATATTCATGATTCTGAACATTGTGTGATGATAATGGTGAAAATGGTTCTTTTTTATTATTGTTTTCATACTGTTACTTTTGGCTTATAGCTGCTACTTCTTTTACATATTATCTGGTGAAATTAATGGACATCTTTCATATTGACAGGCATATGTTGATTCAAGTGTTATCATGGGCCAAACTGGCTTATATCAGCAAGATGTTCAGAAGTATGGGAACATTGAGTACATGAGATGCAATCCTGAAAATGGATTTTTCCCTGATCTGTCAACTGTCGCACGTACAGATATAATTTTCTTTTGCTCACCGAACAACCCCACTGGTGCTGCTGCCTCTCGGGACCAACTGACGAGACTAGTCAAATTTGCTAAGGATAATGGGTCTATCATTGTCTATGATTCTGCCTATGCTATGTACATATCAGATGACAGCCCAAAGTCCATCTTTGAAATTCCTGGAGCGAGAGAGGTGGGTTCTGTGTTCCAGTTGTTTACTTATTAATACTGCATATTGGATTTTTTTAGCCCTTAATTACATTTTGTCCTATGTATATAGTGCCATGGTTATGATAATAAAGAAAGTAAATTGAACTGCACTTTTGTCATCATGGCTTGTTTACGTGCAGGTTGCTATTGAGACAGCGTCATTCTCGAAATATGCTGGGTTCACTGGAGTCCGTCTAGGTTGGACTGTTGTCCCCAAGGAACTTCTTTTCTCAGATGGGCATCCAGTCGCTAAAGATTTCAACCGCATAGTGTGTACTTGCTTCAATGGCGCATCAAACATTGCTCAAGCTGGTGGCTTAGCTTGCCTCTCTCCAGAGGGTCTGAAGGTAGACTTTCAGTTTGATGAAATCTTCAAATGGCACTTTTGCATTGTCTCTGCTCATATCTGTTTGTTCTTATACAGGCTATGCATGATGTTGTTGGCTTCTACAAGGAGAATACTGAAATAATTGTCGACACATTTACGTCGCTTGGATTCAACGTGTATGGTGCCAAGAACGCTCCTTATGTGTGGGTGCACTTCCCTGGTCGCAATTCATGGGATGTGTTTGCTGAGATCCTTGAGAAGGCGAACGTTGTCACTACCCCTGGCAGTGGATTTGGACCCGGCGGTGAAGGCTTCGTGAGGGTCAGCGCATTCGGCCACAGAGATAACATCATTGAAGCAGCTAGGAGACTAAAACAGCTGTACAAGTGAGCACTGACGCAGCTTCAGTAACGTCTTGGAAGGACGATATCAATAAGATTGCAGCAGGATTTGTTTCACCAAATTCGCTCTGTCGAGCTACTTGGAGATATCAGAAGCGGAACTTGATAATTTCCTAGGCTTTATGTGGTGGCAGTTCTTTCAAATTATTTCCAATTCGAAACTATGCTTGTTGTATCCCCGAGACATTTGAATCACCAGGTAGTTCATCTGTTGTTGCTGTTTTCGAATCTCTCCCCAAAGCTTTCTTTTTGGCATGTAAATAATTACCGGCAGGATGCAGTGATAGACCAGTATCTATGGAAGTTGACCACCTAGATGGCTGGATTGGAATAGGAGCAAGGTAGCGATCGAAGCAGCAGCACAAGCAGGAGCTCACGTGCATCAGCATTAACGTCACCATACGTCATAATTAATTCGGAAAATCCACATTAATCAGACAAAAGACCAGCTCTCAATTGCATATAAGTAGAATTTTTTCCCCAGAAGCATCAATGCATACATGATGTTCTGTTCTGTTCTGTTCAGGCTGTTGAGCTGACCCGCTCCGCTAGCAGGCCAGTCGCTGCCGCCGCGGCGAACTGCTACCTGCCAAGCCTTGTAAATTGTAACGGAGCAGCATCCGGCTGGGCGGATTGATCGACACTGCAAAATCGCTTGGAACCATTCTTCGCTGATCTGCACTCGATTTTTTCATTGTTAGTTAAGCTAAACAAAGTAGCTAGCATCTTGCACGCATGCGCCGCTCCATGTCCTGTCCGGTTGTCTTGTCCCTCGTCGACCGATCCATGACCGCTCCGGCGAGCTAGCACGGACCAAGCCACCGCCCACTGGTGCTATATATTCACATTACGATCAGGCTCTCGAGGCAAGAAACATTAGCACCGTGCAAATCTCCAGCTCCGGTCGATATCACGCAACCCCCTAGTCTCAATCCAGCCTCGCCGCCATCAGATCAATGGCCTCCTCGCCGTCGCTGCTGGTGGTCATCGCCCTGCTGGCCCTCCTCTCGCCGGCCGCCCTCGCCGCCGGCCGAGAGGAGCGCGCGCGCATCCGCGTCTACGTGCACGAGCAGTTCTCGGGTCCGAACGCGACGGTGGGGTCCGTGGCGCCGTCCCGGCTCGGCGGCAACTCGACGTTCGGCGAGGTGGGCGTGGTCGACGACGTTCTGCGCGCGGGCCCGGACCCGTCGTCCCGGGAGGTCGGGCGGTACCAGGGCCTCTTCGCCGGCGCGGACCTCGCGGACGCCAACTACTTCTCGGCCATCACGCTCGTGTTCACCGCCGGCGAGCACCGCGGCAGCACGCTGTCCCTGCAGGGCAGCTACAACTTCCCCGGCGACGAGGCCCTCGAGCGCGCCGTCGTGGGCGGCACCGGCGGGTTCAGGATGGCGCGCGGCGTCTCCCTACTCAAGGTCGTGAGCACCCCGCCGGAGGCGGCCGTGTTCCAGCTCGACCTGGTCGTGTTCACGCCCCGCCAACGATACTAGCTTGGTGGTGGCCTGCGGGCGGAGCATGCAACTTTTCGTTCTCTAATCTCTACACTACACGTTAACAATTTTGTTTTGGTGTGAGTTCCTGCGTCACGACAAGACGATATTCAGTTTTCACCAATAACTGGATAATGTCCAACACTTGCAAATTATTTGAATTAAAGTGAAGTTCATCTTGGATGCTCAGTTTTCCTCTTTGCTTTTTTTATAATCAAACTAGTTTTTTTAAAAAAACTGCTGTATTTGAATAGTGGTATTCAAGTACAACTAGTTTTGAATAAACTTTTGTATTCGGATGCGGGACGGTCAAGTGATGGTTCTGGTGCACAGACTGCAGATTTCGTTCTTCAGAGAGAGACTTTTTTTTTAGAGAGAGGTTCTTCAGCGAGACATGCGTATATGTTCCTTTTGTAGCGAGTGAAACAGGCACAGCCCACATTTGTGGACCAGGGCCTATATGTTCCTTATGAGAATTAAGCAGCCCATATGTCCCGTTCCATCCCGCCGCCAGCCCAAGTGAAAAAACGGCCCATCAACTAGTTCTTTCCGTGGCGCCCAGCCCACTGCTCATCGCAGCAAAATCATTCAGAGGGGCTGCAAACAAACATGCAGCTGCGCCTTCCACGAAATCGTGTCGCAGACGTCCAATCCAAATTTTCGAACGATGAAGGCATCTAAGGGCCTTTCTAATGCCGCTCGCGCACGATCTCGGACTGCAGGCGAGTTCCATTTTTAGGAAACTTTTCTCATCCCCAACTTTTTAATTTTGAAAACTTATAGCTTATGCACATAAATTTTAATGGAAAGTGTCATGAGATGTGAAAAGAAAATCACCGCTATAACATCCTTCAGCTCGATTACTTAGGCCCCGTTTGGTTTGCAGCGTGCTAGTGAATAGTGACAATTTGACCGTTAATTACAGTGTCAAACAAAGCCAGTTTATAAAACCAACTTCAGAACCCCACGCTAGTGACCCTGAAGAATCTAATAAGACTTTTGACCGCGCGATTAGAGAATGATTACTATAGTATCACTGTAGCAAATCATCGATTAATTACCATCGTTAGATTTGTCGCAAAAAATTACACACATCCCTGAAATTTTTTTTGCAAATAGACTTCATTTGGTCTTTCATGCGGAGACTAGAAGAGACGCGCTAGAATCCTAGCGCGCCTAACCAAATAAGGTCATAGTTCAGGATCTTGATAACTGTGCGTGTGCGATGACACCCCTCACTAAAACTATCCTAATATTTATTTCTCGTCAGTCTACCCGTGTTTCGGTTCTGTGGAAACAGTTACAGTGTCCATGTGCGTGAGCTTCCTTTACAACCATGCGTCCATGCTGAGTCACAAAGTTCATAGCACAAATTATTATAAACAAAAAGTTCATACGTACAACCGCGTGCAACAAATTTAAAAAAAAGGCACCGAACTAAAGTGGCTCGAAGAAAAGGCTAAGCACATCAAACACCCAAAAAGTTGTTAGACTCTTGCTATGAATATATATAACTAACACGTTTCTTTCACTCACACAGACCTGCTGGCAAAAGCATCCACTTGGCCAAATAATAGCAGTCAAAGACGGCAAACGCCTGGACTGGAGTAGCTAATGTTTATTCTCGTTAGTCTACCCGTGTCAGTTGTCACACAGACCAAAGAATAGCACTCAAATACGGCAAACGCCTCGACTGGAGTAGCTAAGGCCAGTCTCAGTGTTGGAGTCATGAGGATGTCATCAACATTAATGATGACCGTGACATATCAGCAAAAATACTGATTTGGCATGAAAGTTAAGAAAAGAGAGAAGAAATCAGAGTTGTCCGTACCCTACAGCTGGGGTACCCACTCCTACTGTGCCAAGACTCGCGTGGTTATCCGTAACTACGCCCTAAGGAGCTGAGCAGCCGGACTCCTGGGTTCCGACTCCATCTCACCGGACCAACGGTCCCGGACCCGCTTCCCGTTCGGGGACGGGTCCGGTGTCACCACGTGTCCCAGAGGTGGAAATGCTCAGCACCTGTGGCCGCGGACCCGGATCCCCGCAGGTGGCTCCGGGTCCTCCACGTGCCATCCGGACTCCCGCAGATGGGTCCTGGACCTCCACGTGCCTATCCGGACCCCCGTGAGCTCTCGGCTCAGCTAGCTGCTCGGGAGGGGTCCGGAGCCACCACGTGTCACGCGGGCGCGGGCGCAAGCCTTCCGCTGGAAGCTCCCTCACCCACCCGCATTAAGTGCGAGTGGTTGAGGCAGGCTCTGCTGCCGCTGGGCACGGGGCAGCTTTTGTCAGTCCACACTGTGGATCGCCAGTTACCGAGGCGGCTCGTCAGTTACCAAGTGCACGCTGCTACAGTGGACTGAGTCAGTAGTTCGGCGCTTCATCATGACCTCGACGCGCGGCTGCAGAGGCTAGACTTTACTCTGACAGGACAGCTCAAGACCATCCCTGGTCAGAAGCTACGCACGGAAGCCGACGACAAGATCTCCGGATCTGAGGCATTGAAGGCCAAAATGTAGTTTATAATACATCGCCGGGTCCACATGTCGGGGCCCCGCTCAGTGTACGTGCTCCCCTTGGACATATAAAAGGGAGAGCACGCCCGCTAGAACGGACAATCTCCACAATCCAGACAGGCTGAAACTCTCGCACCTTCTCACTCTCGTGGGAAGGCAATACAACACACAGTGGACGTAGGGTATTACGCTCCGGCGGCCCGAACCACTCTAAATCCCGTTGTGTTCATCGAGTTCTTGAGGAAGATTGATCTAAGACTAGCTAACCCCCGAGTACACACCCTCTGGGCTAGGGCGGGTGCCTTCCGCCACCCGGCTGTGGTTTGCAGCACCACGACATTTGGCGCGCCAGGTAGGGGACTTTTAGCTGGTCGCATTTCATCATCTTCTTCGTCCCCATGGTTCGCGTGGACAACGTGGAGATGACGGAGGGTGTGGCGTCCTCCACGCCACATGCCTCTCGCGTTCCTGCTCCAGGGGCAACTGTGCCTGTGGAGCAGCCACCGTTGGCGGCGGCGCGCGCCGCTCGCCGGCAAGAGTCAAGGCGCCCATCAAAGGCCCCCTCACAAGCTGCGAGCGGCGGAGTGACAAATCCCAGCTCGCAGCATACCTCACTCATGTGAGGAAGCCCGCTCCGGCGGAAAGCCGACTCCGGTCGCACCAAGCCCGCTCCGGCGGAAAGCCGACTCCGGTCGCACCAAGCCCGCTCCGGCGGAAAGCCGACTCTGGTGGCTCTCTCCGGCGGAAAGCCGACTCCGGTCGTACCCCCGACTCTACATCTCTGTAAGTCCTACTCTTAGAGGCCCAGCAGGGAATAAAACTTTTTCCTTTGTAACTATGTAGTACTTCCGTGTGGTCCAGTCCGGTGAGCCTCCCCCGTGGAGGGGTCCGGACCTCTGCGAACCAGGTTCAGGGAAGCGTATTCACCCTCTGGGGAGGTCCGGAGCCGTGTAGCCGCTTAGCCTGGTTCCGTACCCTAAGCCTGCATGCTCTACCTCCCTAGGGTGAGTACCGTAGTACCTAAGACTGGAGGCCCGGAGGTCCGGACAGCTCCGGCCTCATAAACCCGTGTTCTGGCTTACATCGCACATCTCATGTACATCTAGTTATAAAGGAAAATTTTATTCCCAGTTCGCCTCTAAGGATGTTACATTCCAATTTCAATCTACGCATTCTGTTTGCGCTAACCCCCACGTGGCTTCTTACTCTTGTGCGGTGATTGTGGTCCGAATTGAGTTGGCTAGTTAGTGACTTAGCTCGAGACCCCTCATGGAAGAGAGGGGTTCGGACCCCTGGGAACCTGCAGGTTCAGGGAAGCGCACTCATTCTCCGGGGAGGTCCGGAGCCGTGTAGCCGCTTAGCCTGGTTCCGTACCCTAAGCCTGCACGCACCACCTCCTGTGAATGAGTGCCGTAGTACCTAGGACTGGGAACCTGGAGGTCCGGACTTTCTCTTAACCTAAAGGCCGGCCCCTTGAGCTCCGTTCACTGAACCTAGCTGTCTATCTCAAAGGATTACAGCCAACAGGATTTGGGACCCGTGGGCACGCTACTAAGCATCTACCTTGAGTCATGTGCAGGTCCAAACGTGATGATGCAGCAGGTGACCCAAAGGATGGACGATGCAGGGCAAGACCCTTGTGGCGCGCACCGTTGGGCGCCAGAAGCAGCCAAGTTGCTCACAGTAGTGGCCCCACCTGCGGGTTCGTTGCCTCTCCCGAGGCGGGCCCGGGGGCCACTGTCGGTACCCTACAGCTGGGGTACCCACTCCTACTGTGCCAAGACTCGCGTGGTTATCCGTAACTACGCCCTAAGGAGCTGAGCAACCGGACTCCTGGGTTCCGACTCCATCTCACCGGACCAACGGTCCCGGACCCGCTTCCCGTTCGGGGACGGGTCCGGTGTCACCACGTGTCCCAGAGGTGGAAATGCTCAGCACCTGTGGCCGCGGACCCGGATCCCCGCAGGTGGCTCCGGGTCCTCCACGTGCCATCCGGACTCCCGCAGATGGGTCCTGGACCTCCACGTGCCTATCCGGACCCCCGTGAGCTCTCGGCTCAGCTAGCTGCTCGGGAGGGGTCCGGAGCCACCACGTGTCACGCGGGCGCGGGCGCAAGCCTTCCGCTGGAAGCTCCCTCACCCACCCGCATTAAGTGCGAGTGGTTGAGGCAGGCTCTGCTGCCGCTGGGCACGGGGCAGCTTTTGTCAGTCCACACTGTGGATCGCCAGTTACCGAGGCGGCTCGTCAGTTACCAAGTGCACGCTGCTACAGTGGACTGAGTCAGTAGTTCGGCGCTTCATCATGACCTCGACGCGCGGCTGCAGAGGCTAGACTTTACTCTGACAGGACAGCTCAAGACCATCCCTGGTCAGAAGCTACGCACGAAAGCCGACGACAAGATCTCCGGATCTGAGGCATTGAAGGTCAAAATGTAGTTTATAATACATCGCCGGGTCCACATGTCGAGGCCCCGCTCAGTGTACGTGCTCCCCTTGGACATATAAAAGGGAGAGCACGCCCACTAGAACGGACAATCTCCACAATCCAGACAGGCTGAAACTCTCGCACCTTCTCACTCTCGTGGGAAGGCAATACAACACACAGTGGACGTAGGGTATTACGCTCCGGCGGCCCGAACCACTCTAAATCCCGTTGTGTTCATCGAGTTCTTGAGGAAGATTGATCTAAGACTAGCTAACCCCCGAGTACACACCCTCTGGGCTAGGGCGGGTGCCTTCCGCCACCCAGCTGTGGTTTGCAGCACCACGACAAGAGTCATCGGGATGACCCGCTCGTGGCGCGGTTCTCAGACGTATGACACGGAGATGACCCCAGCACTGAGGGTGTTCTTCGCTTCATCCGAGATCCAATGCTCCCCACTCCGCCGCGGTACCTCCCGCGCCCAAATTCCTCCGCCGCTCCCGCGCTCAACCCCCCTCCCCTGCCTCTCCCGCGCGCGAACCCATTCGCCGCTCCCGCGCTCGGCGCTCACGCGCCCAAATCTCCCGCCGCCGCGCTCGCGTAGTCGCGTGCATGTTCTCGCGTGTGCATGCTTGCAATGTTGATCTATGCCGTGTGATTGCTGTTGGCTTGTTGATCCATACCGTGTGAATGCTGTGGCAGCAAGCCAGCAATGCCTTTTTCTCTCTCCCTGTTCGCTACCTTGAGTTTGGAATATTGTACGGATATAATATTAAAGTTAAATGAATCATATATATTATAGTACATTGTTTTACAAATGGTTACATAGTTCACATGTTACATTTGATCACACCACCATTAAACAATTTAATGCTGTAATATGTCTATGAAACTATGCTATGACACTCTGCACTGAGAGAGGTAGTGTCATGACAGTGTCAATCTGACATGTCTCTTTTGGTAACCGTGTGATGACACTGTGCATTGAGACTAGCCTAAATGTTTGTTCTCGTTAGTCTACTCGTGTCTCCGTTCCGTGAAAACAGTTATAGTGTCCATGTGTGTGAGCTTCCTTTACAGCCATATGCTATCATCCCAGGTCTTAGAAGGAGAGAATCACAAAGTTCATAGTGCATTATGGTCTTAGAAGGAGAGAGTCACAAAGTTCATAGTGCATTATTATAGACGGGTGCAAATGGGCGATTTTTAATGCACCTCCAACCATTTTTAGTTAAAATTTTTGTACTACTTCTGCAAAATGGAATTCAATTTTGAAAAGTAGTACAAATATTTCAACTAAAGAGGATTGAAGGTGCACCTAAAGATCACCTATTTGCACTCCTAATTATAAACAAAAAGTTCATACGTACAATCGCGTGCAATAAATAGAAAAAAAGGACACAGAACTAAAGTTTCTCGAAGAAAAAGGCTCAAACACATCAAACACCCACCTAAAGAGTTGTTACTCTTGCCATGACTTTGACTAACACGTTCTCTCTCACATGGACATGCTGGCAAAGCATCCACTTGTAGACAAATAATGACCAAAGAATAGCAGTCTAGGTCAATGGGGTTTGTCCACACCACATTGGTCCCTGACTCCCTGCCGATATATACAGACTCCGAGTCATTTCGCAACTCGCACAAACCTTCTATCGATCTCCTAGCTTGCAGCCTTTTCTCCTCACCGGCGCCGTGAGCAGGCCCGACGATGGACCGGCTGGCAAGCGCATGCGACTGGTTGTTGATGACCGTCACGGGCGCAGTCGCCATTAGCCATGCCGTCTTGAAATTCACACTAGATTTGCTGGTTTTTCTGACCCATCAAAGAAGTGCAAGCCAACACAGCCAACATTTGTGCGACGTCATCACAGATGGCTTTCGCAGCCTCTTGGCGGAGTTCACGCATCTCGTAGAGCTGCTGGATCGTTACCTCATGAGCATCAACCAATTTGTTGTATTTCTCGCATTCTTCGTCGTCGTTCTTCCCTTGATCATGTTTGTCCTGCTCCTCGGCTTTGTGCTCCTCATCGCAGCCGCCATAATCGTTGCTGGCGCCTCAGCCATCTGCCTTGTCGTCGATGTCATCGTCATCTTCACTCGAGAGAATAGCAATGTCGCCGAGCCACCTCCACAGCCAGCTATCAACTTTGAAGGTAAGAGATACGAGGTTTGGGTACTCTAGCATTTTCATTGTCATTTAACAATTAATATCTAATTATGGACTAATTAGTCTTAAAAGATTCGTCTTGTCATTTACAGATGAACGATGTAATTGGTTATTTTTTTAACTGCATTTAATATTCCATGCATGTGTTCGAAGATTTGATGTGATGGGTACTGTAGGAAAATTTTTGGGAACTAAACATGTATGATATACATGCATGTAGTTGGACAATCACCTCTCGTCTAAATCTGTTTGTTTACCATGTTACTCTCAGATTTGCCAGGGAACAAGCGCTCAGGAAGCATACTTTTGATACTTGTCATCATCCTGGGTACTTACTTTGGAGAAACTAATCGCAAGGTCTAGTATGATTTCTGGCAACTAAACCCTCTACGACCTTTTGATCGACCTTTGTATCATTTTTGAAAAATAAACGTCTACTATCTAGAAATTGAGGTTTGGTAGGCTTCAACTTTTGTAGCTCGGTGGAAGTTGTCGGTCAGATCGATGCTAACTGCATGTCGGGGCTGTCTTGCTGCAATTGGGATGGCTGCGTTCGCCAAAAGTGCGTCCAAACAACGGTTGCCAGCCCGTTTGACACAATTGTAAGTGATACATCTGTTGTACTACCATTCCACGTCTATCTTCTTCATTCCAACTTAAATTATATCAGAACTTAAATTATATCCTTTTATGGATCAGCTGTAACAAAACAAAAATAAAAATAATCGAGTCCAGCTCATAAGATTCGTGTCCATTTCTACGACTCTGAAGTTTCAGAACTTGTGTCCTGTTTTCCATCCCTTAGGACACATCTCTGCCGTTCAACAAATATGCCTTCCTGACGACACACAACTCATTTTCAATAACCGGAGTCACACGCTTGACGTTCTACAACCAGGAAGATTCAGTCACCGATCAACTGAATGTAAGTATGTCAGTTTTGCTTGCCAAGTATACCAAACTTGTAGTAGTCGATTGGTATTGCAATTGATCACTCAAGACTCTGATCCTCAATTAGGCCCTGAAAGATTTATGCAATTAAGCCACCTTCTGACAGAATGGTGTCCGTGCGCTGATGCTGGATGTGTACGACTTCAGGGACGACATATGGTTGTGCCACTCGTTAGGAGGGACGTGCTACGATCTCACTGCCTTCGTGAGTGACCTGATATTGAATAGAGCATCATGTTTTATCCATTGTCATTGTTTCATGGGATAAGAACATCTTTCTGTCTTTATGCTTATTAATTCTTCAGGAACCAGCCATACATACACTGAGGGAAGTTGAGGCGTTTCTGCTGAGAAACCCATCAGAGATCGTGACACTGATTCTTGAGGACCACGTCTCTTCTCACCAGGGATTGACCAAGTTATTCAATAAGACAGGCCTTGGCAAGTACTGGTTTCCTGTACCAAATATGCCCCAAAAGGGTGAGGACTGGCCAATCGTCAGCGACATGATCAAGCACAACCACCGGTTGCTCGTGTTTACCTCCAACAGATCTAAGGAATTGACCGAAGGAATTTCCTACCAATGGAACTACATGGTTGAAAACCAATGTAAGCTTCAAGTTCTAATACTAGGTCATCGATCATAATAGATGCTTGGAAAAGAAATACTCCCTCGGTATCTAAATAGATGTTGCCGTTGACTTTTTGTCATGAGTTTGACCACTCATTTTATTTTCAAAAAATTTGTGCAAACATATAAATACATAAACCATGCTTAAAGTACGTTGATGATGAAGTGAGTTATACATAAGATTTTTGAAATTGACAAAAAAAATTGAATAAAATGAGTGGTCAAAATCGTGATAAAAAGTCAATAGCAACATCTATTTAGATACGAAGGGAGTAGTTTGTTATTATTGATAACTTGACCAACCACTTATTATATATGATATGGAGATGGTGATGGCGGAATGGACCCGGCTGCGTGTTACAACCGCTCCGAATCATCGTTCCTTGGTATCTTTGGTTTTGGTAAATTATTTCCGCTCAATTCCACGTCAAGGAACGGCTTGCAAGGAGCGCTCGAGTGGACTTATGGGTGTGATCAACACATGCTATGCTGTTGCCGGCAACCGTTGGGCTAACTTCTTGGCAGTTGATTACTACAAGGTACGTTATGCCTTGATGAGTCCATGACTGTCACTAATGGAGGTGCAAATTGGTGATTTTTAGATGCACCTCCAACCCTCTTTAATTTAAAGTTTGTAGGTTACGACTACTTAGCATTGTCAAAAACCTCGTAAGTGCGCGAATGGCAGTGTAACCCAGATGCTTGGCCCTTCGATTGCAGAGAAGTAATGGTGGGGGGGTATTCCAAGCCACAGAAACGCTGAACGGTAAGCTAATTTGCGGGCGCGACGATGTACGTTCTTGCAGGGTGAGATCTCAGTTACCTTTCTTACATTTTAAGTTCAAGTTAGTTCAGTGCGTGTTTGCAGAACTTCTGTGCGTGTTTGCAGAAAGGAATTCTGAAGCATGCATTCAACGATCTGCTTCTCAGACTTGGTCTGACGTGGAAGGGTAATGCAACTTGAAACCATTTTAAATTTTGTTTCCATCCACCATAGGGATGATTCTAATTTAAAACTTTCTTATCGCTCCTGGCCTTTAGCTCGCTGTACACTGATTGCTGATTTTTTTTTATTTTCCACTTCAAAACCTCTGGCTTGCAGATAATGATTAGTGGAAGACATGGTAATTTTGAGAATTAATGTTATCTTTTCTAGCTCCATTTTTATTTCAGTTAGAACTGGTTTAGGAGGCCCGGTATCGCAGGACTGGTGAAAGTTTTTGTTCAGGCACATTATTGGTGAATGATTGTTAGGCTGAAAGGTTGGAGCCCATCTTTTTTTTTTTTTTGAGGAACCCTCGAGCCCATCTAAATGCGTGGCACAAGAGTAGCCTGGTTTTTGAGGGTATGGTTGGGCGCATGTGCCATTTTCCTTTTGTTCCCCTTTCGGCCGTTTCAAACATGGGCTCAGCTGCAATTCCATCCTCAGGAGTGACGTCGAATCCTGTACGCTCTCTGCTTTCTCACCGACAATAGTAATTGCTTACAGCAGAAACAATTGTGGCAGGACCGGGGCACGGAGGAGCAGAAGTAGCACGAAGCGATCGAGATCAAATATTGAGCATCATGTCGGCCCAAGGCAAGCCCTTTGAACTTCTCTCTCAGTTTTCATCCCAGTTCCGTTAAGCATATCTTTAATCCTTCAATTGGACTCTATTCGCTTCACATAGTTGTTCTACGAAATTTTAGATTAAAAAAGTGTTGTGACAAATTATACAATTACCCTCATTAAATATATAAATTCTTGCGGAACGGAGGGAGTATTTTCTCGCGCTAACTGTCAGTAACAATGCTTTGAAAAAAATAAATGTTAGCACTACAATTTTTGCGGAACGGAGGGAGTATTTGTGCTGAAGCTTGACGTGTAACTTGTTCTCACAAACATTGTCCGTAGAAAAATCATCACCGGGAGAGAACGAAGATCCCGAATTCAATCTCAAAGAGGAGAAGAATCATTCAGGACTGAACCTCGGAGATGATGAGTTCCTTGATGAACTTTGAGTGGCAGTACAGCTTTCGTCATTCAATAGAAAGCAGGCTCGGTGTTGCCGAGCCACCCATGGCTTGCGAAATGGAGCACTAATGTTTCTTCAGCATGATGTGCCTCATATTTTTAGTATGCAATTGTTCGTTTTTTTTTTACTGGATTGTGTCTTTTAATAGACTTCCTGTTTGACATAGGATCAGTTTTTGTATTTTATTTACTATTTGCACAAAGAATGAAAGATGTTGAATCACTACGATAACATCCATAAGATTACTACAAAATTCTGGTGCAACCATAAGTTTTCATATGAAACATTGTTATTTCAATGTTACTATATGTTGGCGATCCTATTATTTAACAACCGTGAACACACAGAAAATGATAATTTTTAAGTATCTTTTGTGGACTTGTGGCTAGATTAGTTGGAATTTATTTATATAATTATGTTATTAATAATTTATTTGCACATGTGGTCAACTCTATGTTGCTAATCTATTATCTTATTATTTGGCCAATAAACAGAGCCTTTACGTTCGCTCCCAAGGCCTAGAAATTCCCACGTTAATCGGAGAAAAATAGAAAAATAAAAATTACCCACCACTGTCATTACGATAAAAATTAGCCTAAAATACTCGTGTGGCTAATTAAAAATCAATGCCATTATGAAAAATTAAATATAAAATACCACATACTAATAATAAAAACTAAAGCTAACAACAGTCAATCAAAATAAAAAGAAAATAAGAATAATTTCATGAATAATATTATTAAAGCTCAACAAATCAAATTGTTATTATAGGTAGATCATATTTGAATTGTTTTAACCAACAATAAGACATAATTTACGATAACGAGCAGGGTGATATATGGTAACAAATAGTATAATCTTTAAAAAATATTAAGGATATAATGACATGCAAATTTTTTAATTTTCAATACTAGCCGCGCAAATGCGCGGGCCATACACCTAGTTATCTATTATATATTATGATATGGTACCGGTTTGAAAGTATTTATGAGTGGTTCAATTCTTCGGTCCAAAACTATCGGTTGGACCAGTGAACCTGCAAATTGATAGTTTCACCGGTTCGATTTCTGGTCCAGTGTAACTATGGTCCGTGGCGCCCAGCCCACTACTCATCGCAATGCAACGGAGCAAAATCATTCAGAGCCGAGGGCTGCAAACATGCAGCTGCACCTTGCACGAAATCGTGTCGCAGACATCCAATCCAAAATTCAAACGATAAACTTTTCAAAAAAAAAAATGAATAGGTCAAACGATGAAGGCATCACCTGATTCGCATCATGCTTCCTAGGATCGTCACAAAATGGTAACGGTGTCCTCTGAACAAGCAGGGAGGGTTGACGCGGCCGGCTAGAGTCAGAGAGCCTGTTCAAGTTAATGCCAAATATACATAGACACATTAGCTACAACCTTAGCTTATAAATGTTATGGTATAATGCCAAATCTAGGTGTTTTAGTGAATGCACTATATTTTGTTATATGTATGGTGAAAGTCACAAGCAAGACAAATGCTATAATATACTAGTTCGTAGAAATGGCTCTGATGTTTACGAAGGCTAAAAACTTCTCCTCTTTGCAACTATGAAAAACCAAGGATCCAACACAAGTCTGTAATATTTTGGTGTATCATATACGCAAAGTTATCATAACAGAAATAATTACGCGTGTGCAACGAATTATAACTCCAAGTGCTGAACAATTAAGCTTTTTCTCAGAACTTCCACATCCTTCTCTCTATTGTAGCCACCTCCCTGCACATGCTTCTTTGTATCACAGAGAC
The DNA here is from genome assembly GCF_016808335.1 of Panicum virgatum. Classification (NCBI taxonomy): domain Eukaryota; kingdom Viridiplantae; phylum Streptophyta; class Magnoliopsida; order Poales; family Poaceae; genus Panicum; species Panicum virgatum. Next base: position 65,586,807 of record NC_053146.1, read on the forward strand.
GATAAACAAAAAAGACGTTCCGCCACACTGTCCTACAAGTCGAGGCACGGCAACGATGCGCCAGTTTTTCTAGTCTCTACACTACACGTTGACAATGTTTTGGTGTGAGTTCCTGCGTCACGACAAGGCGATGTTCAGTTTTCACCGATAACTGGATAATGTCCAACACTTGCAAATTATTTGAATTAAGTGAAGTTCATGTATCTAGGATGCTCAAGTTTCCTCTTTGCTTTTATAATCAAACTAGCTTTTTAGTTTGCAAGCATGCGTTCCCACCCTCCCTCTCCCCCTTCCCTTTCTGGCCCAAGCAAACCGAGCCGAGCTCGCCCAGAACCACGGCCATGGCCGCCGCCATTGTTGCCGTGGAGCTCGGGCTCACCGCGGAGACCCCACCTCCGGCACCTTTCCGCCCGAGTAGACCCCGCAGCGAGTTTCCTCTCGCCATGGCGCAGCTCCTCGACCCGCTCGCCTCCGCCCAAGGCCGCCGGAGCGGCGCCGCCGCGGTTCAGACCGCCGCCGGCCGCCCGCTCCACGTCGAGCTCCCACCTCTGCCCTCCCACAGCTCCAATCAACCCCGGGAACGGCTTCACCTTGCCCCAACGGAGCTCTCAAGCCTAGCCAAGCCACCTCCCCCTCGCCAGAGTGCCACAGCCACGGCACAGGGCCGCCACCGGCCGCCGGCGCCCGCGGACAGCCCGCTACGGGCCACCCCAACCCCCACCGAGACCATCTGCAGGTGCGGCTCGAACTCCTCTTCATTTTCCCCAACCTATCCCCCACCTCTAGTGCCTCCCCTCGCCGGAAAACGCCGCGCAAACTCTCCTCTGTTCTGTCCCGTCCGCCAGGGACCTTCCCTGAGAAGAAACAAACTTCCAGGGGCCTAGATGCAAAAGTTCGTTTCCTTTTTCTTTTGTTTTCAAAAACAGCAAACTTGTAAATTCTATATAAAATCGTATAAAAATCATAAAAATGCAAACTAAAATGTCTTGGAATCCTTAGATCAAAACCTACAACTTTTGTTACAGTCACATGTTCATATTATGCTTCTATTTTAATCTAGGATAAAGATTAGATTAAATAGCACACAAATGTATCTCCTGTTGTAGTCATGAACTAAGGCTAGTTTTTGGATAGAGTGCTACACTGTAGATTAATAGCTTACTGTAAAAATTTGAGGACATTTTGACAAATCTAGCTATAGGTTTCATTAGATCTTGGGTTGTGCCTGTGTTAAATAAAATTAAATCCACAGGGTCCTATACAAGTTTTCTTGAGCTGAAATTTTTACGACAGCCTTAACTTTGTTTATAGATTCTATAGAAAAATGTTGGGAATTTTTAGTAATGTATAACTAGTCCTTTTGATTTATTCATGACTAAACTTTGTAAATCGAAAGCCCTAATTTCCTTCATTAGAAAAATCTCATATTTTCTTTACTAGAGCTTTCCCTTGAATACATAATCATGACAGCAAAGTTTGAGCCTATGAAACTCAGTATAATTGCTTGTATGACTTAAACTTGATTAATGTAGCGATCACTTGTTTTATTTTTCATGCCTTGTGTACTGATCTTTTAAATCTGAAAAATTTATAGTAATCTCATCTTATGATAGTCAACGTTCAGTTAAGCTTTCACTGCCATTAATTGCACTATCTGACCTATACAATTTAACCTTTAGCTAGGAGGAACTTTATTGTTAGACTATACACTGGTGAATTAGTCTTTGTTAAAGTGCTGGTGTTACATGAGTTAGTAAGATTTTGAAACCACCCCGTTCCTTTATGAACTAAGTTGTGTTAAATAACTACTCTATAAATGACTGCCCAGTTGTTGGACTACGACTTTATCGTGAAGGAAAAATAATAAAACCTAAATTGCGAAACAACTCGGAACATTGCATTCATACATATGCATTGTTGCATTTCATTTAGGTACGATAGATGTACCACGGGAAGGATGTGATGTTGAAGCCGAGCCAGGAGACGGTGAATGGTGGATACATCTAGAAGATGGACGGATGGATTCCGATGTGCACGACCAAGGAAGATGTTCGCCGAGCAGTATTCTCTAACTAACACCGACCTAGTGTTAATTCCAGGCAAGCCCCGGAGCATGTCCTATCTATTTTAAATTTATGAAACTTATTATTGTTTCTATCTACTTGCGCATTTAAGTTTACAGGAGTTGCTTGGAACCTTAGCTGCATAATCCTAGATACCTATGCTTGAACACTAGTATGTGTAGGTCGCTAGTTGGCTATGCTAATGGTTCCGTAGAAGTCGAGTGATTTCCTGTCACTCGCGAGAATTATAGGAGTTGAATGTTTTCTACATACTGCAACTATAAGGCTCACAGGCGGGGCTGTGGTACCTGTGATGCCCCGTCTGTTTAGTGAAAGATGATAAGGCCGCAGTGTGTGGTAGTAGTGGTTAAGCTTTTGAACGTACTAACCACATGCCGAGAAATATGGTAATCGGTAAGCTTAAGTACCTGATCGACCCGGCGGGTGGACTTCTCCCTCACCCTCTTTGAACGTTGTTCTCATGCGGCCACATGCGGGTGCAAGAAGGCTCACGACCCGGCGTCGTACCGTGGCGTGGATTCTTGTAGTCGAGGTGGGTGACCCTGATCCACAACCCGTAAAGAAAGGGGAAAAGTCGTGTGGGTGACTTGGTTCCCATACGTGTGTGTTAGGTTTGCCTGGCCAGGTTAACAAATTCGATTCGAATCGTCCGCTTCTCACGGTTTGGGACTGCTTAACCCTTTTGCCACATAGAGTAAGAAGTGAAAGATGATGATGATGAATATGGTTGGTTGGATGATGAAAGATAATTATTTTCTACCATTTATGCTATTGGATAGATGCTCACCTAGAATGGTTAATTGAACTAGATTTCGGAAGCTAAAACCTGAAATTAAGGATCTACTCTTTACTGCTTTTCGGCAAACCAAACCCCTCCAGCCAAAAGCCTTGCATGTCTAGATAAAGGGCTAAGTATACCCTTAGTCGGGTAAGACTTGCTGAGTATTAGTATACTCAGCCTTGCTTGTGGCTTTGTTTTTCAGGTGGTCCATCTGAGGATGTGATTGATGTCATGTACGGGCTTCATCATGACGTCTTCTATCGTCGCTAGACTATCGTGTATTTTTCTGCTGCACTTGAATTCTGTTGTCTTTTTTATAAATTCAAACTTGGTTTGTAATGATAATTCAATTTCATACTCTGTGCTATAAAATTTGTGGAATGTTGCACGCTCTGAACTGCTTTGTCGATCCTGTTTTAAGTGGTTTAATCGGGATTTTACCCGACAGCACTGCCGGATTACTCCGTTTTAAGTGCGCCTTAACCCTGATTGTCGTTTTGATGATGGTTAGCGCACTTAAGCCGGATTAATTTAGGCGGGACTGCCACATTTTTCCTTCCATAAATAATAATGTCAATTACTATCCTTCCAAAAGAAAAAATGACGTGAATTATAGGTTAATGTATGTGCAAAGGAAAATATGTGTATACTAAAGGAAGGTAACATGTTAATATATGTTTTTATTTTTCTTCCATAAACAATGATGTCAATCATTATCCTTCTAAAAAAATGACGTGAATTATGGGTCAATGAATATGCAAAGGAAAATATGTGTGTGCTAAACGAGAATAATAGGTGGGTACAAGAGGTGGGTATAAGAAATTGCTGGTGTGAAAAGTAATACGATTTTGGTGGAACACATTGACGAAATCAATCTCCCCCTCTTTTTCGTCAAACATTTTAGTCTGACAAATGGGGCCTCCGTGAGGGGTACGGTGGGCTTAATCTTGGTGAGAAAATGTTTCAATTGTTTCAACTTTTACAGGTTAGACGAGAGAGATCTCGTAAATGCGTTTGCTTGGTTTTGTTCCTTTTCTAGCGAGTGAAACAGGCACAGCCCACATTTGTGGACCTGGGTGGCGGGCTTTTCCTTTGTTTGGGCAACGTTTCTCCAACTGGGCCCATATGTTCCTTATGAGAATTAAGCGGCCCGTTAGTCCCTTTCCAGCCCGCTGCCAGCCCAAGTAAAAAAACGGCCCGTCAACCAGTTCTGTCCGTGGCGCCCAGCCCACTGCTCATTGCAATGCAGCGGGGCAAAATCATTCAGAGCCGAGGGCTGCAAACATGCAGCCGCGCCTTGCACGAAATCGTGTCGCAGACGTCCAATCCAAAATTCAAACGATGAACTTTTCAAAAAAAAAAAGATCAAACGATGAAGGCATCACCTGATTCGCATCTTGCTTCCTAGGATCGTCACGGAATTGTAATGGTATCCTCTGAACAAGCAGGGTGGGCTGACGCGTCCTGCTAGAGTCAGAGAGCCTGTCCAAGTTAAGCGGACCGATTCAGCTTAAATTCGAACTAATTCTTCGAAACTTTACAAGCATATCCACACAAAACGCTTAAGCTGGCACCCGTGCAGATTCGCTTTGGGCCCATTTCGGCTTTGGCAATTGGCAGGTCAAAACTCGCACGACTAAGCAAGCAACAACCATGCTTCGGATGCTGGTGATACAAAAGCAAGCTGCAAAAGAAAGAAGAGCCAGCTGCATCTGCATCCACTTGTACAATCTAATCTGTGCGTGCAAGGCTGACCGGAACAGGCGGCCGGCGCGGGCCACCGGCCTCGGGGAAGGCGAAAGGCAAAAGCGCCGCGCCGAGGCTCGTGTGTATCAGCAAAAGTCGCCGGACGCCGCCGCGGCTGCCCCCCCCCCCCCCCCCCCCCCCCCCTCTCCTTCCGTCCTTTCACACTCGCGCAAGCTAAGGGGAGGACGTGAACGGAGGAGCTTTGCTCTGCTCTCCGTGCGCGAGGTCGTCGTCGTCGTCAGTCATCGACGGCCAGTGGCAGCATCCTTCCTTCCTTCCTTCCACGCATCATCGCCATTGATCCGTCCACTCCGCTGGCCCTGCTGGTGCTGGAACAACCGCGTACACTCAACGATGTCGCGGCCTTTCCTGCCAGGGCACGTACGGCGCTGCTCGCCTTGCCGGCGACAAGCCCGGCGTATACGGTATACCAGCTAGCTCTAGCTGCTGCGGCTGCGGCGAGGCTAAAGCGCTTTTTGTAGCCGGTGCTCGCCTTCTTGTAGACGCCATGATTGTGGTTTGTCTACATGACAAAACCGCATAATTACAGTCGTTAATGACAAAAGCGTAGCCTACTCGCTACTGAACATGCCGTGGAAACCTCAGTTAGCTTTACCAAAAGCTCTAGGTACTTACTAGTAGAGCGAGGTCTGAGAAGAGAACAAAGTGTAGATGCATACGACCAAAAATGCGCGTGGTTAGGGTTATAATTGCAGGCACCGTGCCGGGCCTCAAAGGCTTAACCTCGCGCTCATGACCGCGCATGAGGCATGTCGCCTGCTAACTGCATGAATGCTGCTGGCTCGATCATGCAGATCCATCAGACTAGATGAAGCACATGCTGCTGCAATGGCAGCACCTCTCAAAAGGCGCATGTTTTGTTATGCATGCATGCTATGCTAGCTCTTCGAATTAGGAGCGGTGTTTGGGACTGTTTTGATACTAGTGTGTGTACTGATGTGATGAGTAAGCCCAGTTGCGGATGGGTGTTTGCAGAACAGCATCAGGGTTGATGATAGACCGACTCCAGCGGGCTTCCCATCCCGTCCCCGCCGCGGTAAATGGGACGCTGGGCGCACTGTTCACGCGCCCGGCGGATTGCCCATTGCGTCTCGGAAAAACGGGGTACCTCCCTCCCGTCCCGCAGATCCGCGCGAGCCCCCCCCCCCCCCCCCGCCTCCCATCCCAACTGCCGCTCCCGTCCTCCCCTTCTCCCTCTCTGGTGCATCTCGGGCGGACGGAGCACCGCCACCACCACCACTGGCGTGGACGGAGATCCGGCGCGGACGGACCACCCCCACCGCTTCTCGGGCGGACGGAGAAGCAGCTGCAAGAGCCGGCGGCGCACGAGGTCTTCTTCACCCCCCAGCGCTGGATCTTCCACTGCTCCGGCAGTCCGGCACCATCTGCACGAGGTCTTCTCAAAAGATGACGTTTTTTTTGAGGAGGAGCGATTTTTGGGGAGCATCGATGCATACCTCCGTGGTGGAGTTGGAGCAGAGAAGGAACGATTTTGGGGGTGGGGGGAGAGTGCCGCCGGGAAGGAGCTGTCGGACCAATTTGGGGACGACGACCCGAGGGCGCCGTCGGGAGTGCTGCAGCGCCGGCGGGATCTTGATTCCGGCTAGGGGCTGTGCGCGCCGACGCCGTCGTCCACCGGAACCCCTCGTCGCCTTCAAGGTTCACGCGGGATCCAACGGCCGCCGGCGGAGTGGGCGGGGATGCGACGGCCGTTCCACAAGCCGCTGGAAGGAGGCCGCGGTTCTTCTTTCCCAAAGGGCGGGCCCCACGCTCCGCGTCCCGGGCGAATGCCGATCCGCAGCCGCGAACCGTTGGGCTGTACCAATCTGAACCTGAGCCTCTCTTTAGCTCCGTCCAAGGCAAAACACACAACACCCAAGCACTTAGCTTGTTTAGCGCCTCATGCTTTGGCTTTTGCAAGTATCAAGGAGAGGAGAAGCTGGCCTGCTGGGCTCCGTCCTTGTCTCACGTGTGACGCCAGCTACACATCGCGTGCATGCGGCCAAGCCAAGCTCGACCGAGATCTAGCTACACACGTAGTACATCATCTGCTGGACCACGTGCTGTACGTACGTACGTACGTATGTATGTATGTATCATATCAGTATATCACAGTATCATCATCGTATCTGTATACGTATACTCTACTGGCACGCAGAGGACGTCACGGCCTTGCTTCAGGGATTCTAGCTCTGAAGTCTAATGAGCAAACATTCAGAGAATCAGTGGCTGTCGTAATATAAAATCCTTCGTTTTTATCGGATGTGCTCATCATTAGAGCAGGCTGCCAGCCTCAGCTTGTGTGCTAGCTTAGCTTGTGTCGGGGGAAGCGTTCTTCCTTGACGACCTGTTCGGTTTAATATTACTCCTACGTGGCTGTGTTCTGCATGCCTTTCAACTTCCAATAGTTTCGGCCGGTAGTTTTAGTTTTTCTAACTTTTTTTTTTGATTTTTTTGTCTACAGCACACTAACAAAACGAGATTTAGTGGGCAGCACATTCCACTCTTCAATTTAGCCTGGAACACATCGTAAAAACACAAATTTGTATGTAGCACATCCTTCCTATTAAAAATTACATTTTCTAACAGGATAGGAGAGAGGGAACGGTAAAAGGACTAAAGTACCCTTGCTGCAGGTCCCACATGTCATCTCCCTCTCCATCCTCCCTCCCCTTCCGCCTCGCCATGGCGGCCTCCCGCGGCTGCCCCGCCCCACGGCCGCCGCCAGCCCATACCCTGCCTTGCCCCGCGCCCTCCTGCGGAGGCCCGCTGCCGGCCCGTGCCCCACGTGGACGGCAGTCCGCGCCGCCGCCGTTTCGTGCCGCCGCCGCCGACCCGCGCCCGGGCGAGGCTCTTTGACCGCAAGGGCCACGAGTACGCTGTCTCTCTCTGTGCCATGGCCACACGCTGCTCGCTGTCGTCGTCTGGCTCATGCTCGCCACCACCACCACCGCTGCGTGCATGGAGGCCACCGTCTTGCTGGGCTTCCTAGGCTCCGCGCGATGAGGGCGGGTGTAGGCGGACGAAGCTGGGTGGCACGGACGGCAGTGCGGTCGCCGGCTCCGCGCGATGGGCGGCCCGATCGCGTGCTCCACGCGGACGCGCGCGCGACGGCCGGCGCGATCGTCGTGGGCTCCTCCATGGGCGGCGCGGTCGCGGTCTCCTCCATGCCTTTGGCCGTCGCCGGCCTTCACCCTCGCGCCGGCAGAAGCGGAGCAGCAGCAAGGAGGCGGAAGGGGCGGGGCGGGGCGGCCGTGGGAGGACGCCATGGCGAGGCGAAAGGGGAGGGAGGGAGGATGGAGAGAGAGATGACATGTGAGACCCGCAACAAGGGAACTTTGGTCTTTTTACCGTTCCCTCTCTCCTATCTAGTTAGAAAATATAATTTTTAATAGGAAGGATGTGCTGCATACAAATTTGTATTTTCACGGTGTGTTCCAGCCTAAATTGAAGAGTAGGATGTGCTGCCCACTAAATGTCGAGTGGCCATCATCAGGGGTCCTACTGCCATTCTCATCTTGAAAGGCAGATAATAAAAAAAGAGAAGAAAGTAAAGGATATATAGGCCCTGTTTAGTTCTCAAAAAATGTTACACGGTTCCCGTCACATCGAATCTTCGAACACATACATAGAGCATTAAATGCAGTTGGAAAAAATAACTAATTACATAGTCTAACTGATTAGCACGAGCTGAATCTTTTAAGCCTAATTAGTCTATAATTAGATATTATTTGTCAAATAACAACAAAATGTGCTACAGTACCAAAATCCTAACTTTGTCAAGGCCTTGTTTGGTTTGTGTAGTAGCACGAGTAGCACAAACTTTGACCAATAATTAGAGGTACTAAATAAAGTCAGTTTGCAAATCTAACTTCACAACAACTATGCTACTTCGCGAGACGAATCTAACGAGGCTTTTGACCACACGATTAGATATTGGTTACTATAGCATTACTGTAGCCAATCATCAATTAATTACCGCGTCATTAGATTTATCGCGAAAAATTACATTCATTCATAAAGAGATTTTACAAATAAATTTCATTTAATAACATACAAAATTGTCACGTAGCGCTACTCGCGCTACTGGGAACCAAACAAGGCCCAAGTAACACACCCATAGCTGGCTCCGCCACTGATCGACTGGCCACAGCCGCTGCCACCGATAGACGCACAGGCACAGCGGCACAGCCGCACAGGCACAGGGTCAACCGTACCAGATTAAAGAGAGACCACGCCTGGCCGCCCCATGCTCACGCACAATCACGGATGGCAGGAGGACGTCGTCGCCGTCTCGTTTCCGTCCGGTCACATCGCCCGTGTCTTTAGCTCTGCGGCACGGCGAGAAGCCGCCGCGGAGCTGCACGGCCGGCGGGGCCCGGGCGATGGCCGTCGATACGGCGCGCCGCAGCAAATCTACGCGCATGCATGGGTCGGGTCACCTCTTTATCTTTGGTCCGAGCTAGCTGATGTGTACGTGCTCCAACGTTGGTGCGTACGGGGGAGCAGCATCTTTCTCGGGTTCCGGCGAGTCTTGGATGGATCCTGCTGTCACAACGTTGCTGTCACTGTTCCAAATCATGAATTAAGCAGTCTCATTAAATTCATCTCCTGATTTACAGCCTATCCATATAAAAATTTTTATAAATATACTTCATTTAGTGTTCTATGTATGTGCCCAAATATTCAATGTGATATTTTTTTGTGTTTACCGGATTTACGTTTAAACAGGGGCTAAGGGCGTCCGCAGTGGAGCCGGCGACTTCGCTAGCTGAGCTGGAGCAGCGGAGAGAGAAAAAAAATATTTTTTACATCCTGTCATCTATGCATACAAACATAGTCCCTATGAACCTGTTTCATATAGTCTCGATACATGTGAAATCGCCTTGTTCTTCTTTGAGTTAATTCCCTGTGTGCCATCGCAAAATTAGACCAATTCCTTACGTGCCATTGAAAATATAGTCATCCCTCCAATGCCATTGTTTCTAATTTTTCATCCCCTCTGTGCCATTCCGTCAGCTTCAGCCGTTAGTTGTGCCTGACGCTGCAGCTCTTGCGCTTCTTGCTGCTGCAGTTGCTGCCCATGCTGCTCCAGCTCCCGAGCTTCGCCGCCTTCCTGTCCACGCCCGCGGGGGACTCCTTGTCCGGCACCACGGGGGACTCCATGCGGCGGCGCGGGTCGCGCTCGAGAAGCCGCCCGACGAGGTCCCGCAGCTCGAAGACCCACGCAGTCCTTGGAGCTCGCCGTCGCCCCGAAGCAGGACTTTCTCCGGCTCGAGGTCGCGGTACACGAAGCCGAGGGCGTGGAGGTACTCGCCGCCACCGGCCATGGGCCGCTCCTCCTCGCCGCCGCCGGCCACGGGCCGCTCCTCCTCGCCGCCGGCCACGACCTCCGCGCGCTGTCCCTTTACGCCACCCCGCGGTCGTGCTCGTGCGCCCGTGCCTGCTGTGGCGGCCGCGCGATGCCTCGCCCCCCGACGCCGTCGCCGCGGCCCTGCCCGCGCACGCGCAAGTCATCTTCGTCTTCCTCGGGCGGGCGAGCTTCGGGCAGGCGGCGCGGGCGTGGGCGACGTGGCGCTGCGTGGGCTCCCTCCCCGGCCGGTCCCTGCTCGCTGGCCCGCACGAGGAGCTGCGGCGAGCCGGGCCGCGGAGGGAGACAGCGCGTGCGCGGGGCGGGCACGGCGAGCTAGCGAGCCGGCGGCGCGGCGAGCGGGCGGTGGCGCGGAGGCTCACGTCCGGGACCTCGTGCGCCTGTGCGACGACGACGGGGAGGCCCGCGGGCGTCGGCGGCCATGGCAGCGGCAGGCGGAGCGCGGCTGCAGGCGGCGGAGTCGAGCGGGGCCTCCCTCTCCGCGCCGGGCCCCCTGCTCCCTCCCTCCCTCCCTGCGCGCGGCGGTCGGGTTTTGGCACGGCGGCGTCCGGCGGCCTGGGTGCCGGCGAGCCGCACCGCCCCCTCCCTGCTCCCTTCGTCCGGCACCTGCGCGAGGAGGGAAGTCCATGAAGAGGAGACGGCGGCGAGATGGAGACGGCAGCAAACGACCCAACTAATGCCGTTAGTAACGGAATGGCACACAAGGGATGAAAAATTAAAACTAGTGGCATAGAAAGAATGAGCTAATTTTCAATGACATATAAGGGATGAGTTATATTTCTCGATGGCATAAAAAGAATTTAAGGCATGTTTGGTTTGTAGGCTACGTCGCCGCACCGTGCTATTCGGCCGCCGCCGCCGCCACCTGCGGCGCGGAATGTGTGGCGCGGTGTGGCGGCATAGGCCACGAACCCAACACGCCCTTACTCTTCTCCTTTTGTCGCTCGTGAGTCTTCTCTTTCCTCCTTTTCGCCTGCCGTCCGGACGCCCTAAACCTGCTCTTAGCCGGCCTGGCCTGGCGGACGGGCCTCGCTCTGCCTGCGCCAGTGAGCCTGACTGACTCAGACTCTGATGCACGCAGTCAAAGCAGCAGGCGCTCCACAGTCCGAGCAGCTGCCGCCTCTGAATCCGAACCATACGAGCGCATGGGATGCTGGCGGCCCACCCGCAGCCTGCGGCTTGACCGGCTCCCACCCCACCTGCCAGTGTTGCTACAGACCAGGTGCAGAGAGTGAGAGTGACCAATGGTTGTACTGTGGTAGGTCAACACAGTAGTGGTGAGTACTGTGGTACTCCTAGGTCAGATACACGCCCGGCGCTGTACCCGTACGTGCACCGCCCCCTCGACATACGTACTCCTACATTCCAGGGAAAATACCAGTACAGTATATTCCCTCCATCCAACTATCTAAGGCCCATTAGCAAATCTGAAAAATCCATCTATGTAAAGCCTATTTCTGTTTTCCCTCGTAAGATGAGGCTCGACGCTTCGTTTCTCGGCGCGGCAGTAACCTGCCTCCTTTCTTTCCGATTCGACCATGGACGTTTCGCCGGCCGCTCGTCGGCCTGGGCGACGAAGCGCGCGACGGGCTGGACGTCTCGCTGCGTGAGGGGCGGGACGTCGAGCCGGTCGTCTGCCTGGGCGTCGAAGCGCGCGACGGCGAGGAGGATTGGCACGTCGAGGCTGTTCTGCGCGACGGCGAGGATTGGGCCGCCAAGAAGCGGCGCGTCGTCCTTGGCGTGCAGCCGCGCGTTGTCCTTGGCGAGGGTGGAAGTTAAAAAGCAGCGATTTTTTTGGATCGGCAAGTTTGGCTTCCAGCCGTGCACAGGGGATCCGCCGGGGGAAACGGAGTAACTACAGGATTAATTGGTTTGTTTGCTTAACGAGGAAGGATTAAATGGTTTTCTCTCCCTATTAACTCTTCATTGGTCTTTGCGTCATGAATAAATGGGCCTGGGATAGTTGGATCAAATGGGTCTTGGATGGTTGGATGGAGGGAGCACTACTGTTGTTGTGCTCGGAGAGGGATAGTAAGAGAGGAAGAAGACGGGCAAGTCTCATCTCATCACCTCGGGACCTAATAAAGTAACAAGGCGGCGGCCCACCTCGTGTTCTCTCGCCATGGGGTGGGGCCGCGGCGGGCCCTGCCCATCCATTTGACTTGCGCAAAAGCAAAAGCTCCCCCATCCATCACATGACCGGCCGGCAAGCCGGCGCACACGACACGAGCCCCAGACGAGAGCGAGCGTATAGAAAGAAGAGATTCCCCCTACGAGGAGGAGCCGAGAGCAGCGGAGGCGCACGCAGGGCAAGACGGGACGTGCAGCCGCGCGGCGTGTTGCAGAGGAGCCGCTAGCGAGCGAGAGCTCGCCTAGCTGCCTCCGTGCCCCGCGCTTGTCGCTTGCTCCTGCTTTCACGCTACGGCGGGCCCCGCCCCCCTGCGGCCGCCCGCTTTGCCCAAGTTCAGCCGCGCCCGCGCGGGCGGCGAGGCCCGTCGGCCGTCGCAGCTGCGCCGCGCTGGCCGGGCCTGGGGAGCGTGGCCTTTGACATGGCCGTGCGCCGCGCGGGGCAGCCCACGGACGCAGGCGGGCGGCTTCACGTGCGCCGGGCAGCCGGGCCCGTGTTCCACGGGACGGGGGTCTCGTGGTTCCGTTCACGCAGCCAGCCAGCCGACAGACTGGCCGCACGCCTGTTCTGCCCCTCTCATCCACTGTTGGCATGGGTTTGGACTCGCCGTACGTACCGGCCTGCCTGCTGGCTGCTGCCGGCGTGCGAGTACGGCGGCGCGCTGGGGTAGCATGCACTCTGCGGCAGGCGCGTACTTATGATTCGGATTCGGCACAGGATACGGGCCGAGTAGCCGGCTCGTCGTCGGCTCGCCAGGTCTATAGGTATAGCACTGCTCCTACTTCGTCATCATCGGTCGTAGCACGTCGTACATGTCTCCCATCCGCGCGCGCGCTCTCTCTCTGTGCGTACGAGAGCCGTACGCAGATCAGTTCGGGGGCTTCCCGGCAAGCTCAACGAGACGACGTACAGCCCGGACATGTTGCGACGCAACGGTGAGTGGAGACGTGAGAGGCAGAGAGGCCGAGATGGGTACCTTACCACCCATCTCTATGCATTATATAGCTTATTCTATAATACAAAGATAAGCAAGATCTTGTTTAGTTGCAAAATCAAAATTTCCAAACTATCAAATCGAAAGAAAATATTATATGCATGAAGTATTAAATCTAGAGACGAATGGCTGTGTTTGGTTAGATTTTGTGAATTTTTTTCTACTTTGACCACTAATTAGAAGTATTAAATAAAGTCTAATTACAAAACTACTTGCAGAATCCTTGGCTAAATTCGCGAGACGAATCTAATGAGACTGTCGGGTACCATAATTAGGGTCACCCTAATCCAAGGACTAAACCGCCATCATAAACGCAAAACACAATTAGGCAATCGGGCCCACCGCGCCTACCACCTTGTCGGACTCTACAGTCACGATGAACCAATGCAAACAGTCTTTCTCCGATCCAAAGGGGAACAAGGACTACTCGATGGCGATCTTGGAGAGGAAGAAGCCACCAATGATGACAACTCCGTCGTCGCTCTGCACCCGGATACCATGGAGCTCCTTCAACAATCCTACAGCACCTGGATTCTCTCCAGGTCCCAAAGAGGCCCAATCCTCACTCAGCCTACGGCCTGGCTCCGCGGTACGGCCGATCCGAGACCCCCCTCGGACCTGCGGAGCAACCTCCGCTTCGCTTGAGGCCTCCCCGCCGAGGCCCTCGACAGCGGACCTACCCTCGGAAGGCAGGCCACCTCCGCCTCGCTCGAGGGTAGCAGACCTACCATCGGGAGGCAGGCCAACTCCGCCTCGCTCGAGACTACCCTTCGGCAGTTGGATCTAGCAACTCATCTGCTCACCGGCCCGTCTGAAAGAAGCATTAAACGCCAACCACTCCGCACTCAGACGGCGTCAGGCCACCATACCGCACAGCAGCTGTGATCGGAGTCCCGTCTGCCAGCTCCGGTCACTGTTCCGCCATCTCCGGCACTATTCTGACACTGTGGGAACCAGCGACATCCTGTGCAGACTTGCCCGGCACTGCTCTTGCTACTGTGTTGCCTACTCCTCGTACTTTCTCCCCAGCGGAACCCTCGATCAGCACGGGCACGACCCTCGAACATGGCTTGGGTCTTGACCAGAGCAAGACCCCCGCCCGCAGGACCCTCGGCACGCCGCCACGACAAGCATGGAGGACGGTACCCTCCACAGCGACCACCATGACGCTCACAGGAGCCATCAGGACGCCGGCGCAATCTCCGAGACCAGGGAGCCGCCTAGGACAACTGTCACGCCCCGGCGCCTTACTCTCCAGTGCGCCACAGTGTACATCCTACAGTGGTCATCCACTGCTCACCCCCGAATCGGGGAGAAGGCGACAACTTCTGATCTCCCCGTACATGTATTCCGCCCCTCCTTGTGTCTATAAAAGGAGGATGCGGGCGCTTTCATCTTCATTACCACATGCTCAACCCATCCCACAGCACACACACCCGCTCCCCATAGCACGATATTGGCACTTGCCACAATCACTTAGCAGAGACTTATGAGCTTTCCTTCCTCTCTCGCCACACTTGTACCCCCTACTACAGGCACTACGGTGCAAGATAATACAGTGCACTCGCACATCCCTGCTGGACGTACGGCCCCGTGGCCGGAACCAGGATAAACATTGCGTTACTGTTTTACCTCTTGCATCAACCATCTAGGGTTGGGGACACGCAACATCATCACTCGTTGGTGCCGGGCCGCTGGGTCTGGACACTGACAGTTGGCGCGTCATGTAGGTGAATTCGCTGCGTGACTTTTTTCTTCGTTCCCCTTGTTCCCTAGATGGCAGACGGGCCACACCTGCTCCCGGCAGACACGGTGCTCCGGTTCGGGAGTCTCAACTTCGCGGCGACCGGCAACGGTTACAACATGGAGCTTCTCCCGGCCGGGGCCGACCCCAACACTCCGACTTCACCGCCCCGATGCAGGAGGCCCTCGACAGGCGCGCATGGAGTGGCACAGAGCGGCTCACCTCAGCTCCCCCCCACGTGGGTCGAGGCGGCGTGTCGCAGCCCGGCGCCGCGGCGGAGGACGTCACTGCTTCACCACCAACAAGTGCAGCCCCGGCGCCTCCCAAGGAGGGTGCGACCACGCCGTCGCCCTTTCCCTTTGGGATGCACTCCGCTGCTGTGACCTACGCTTCGTTGGTCAGCACCAACATGAGCGCGTACGAGGATATGCTGGGTCATCACCTCGTCTCGATCCACAACCTTATCGCATCAACTCCCGACGATTCGTACCCCGAGTCTGCTGATGACGTGTACTTCTTCGTGGAGAATGTCGCGGCCCCGGAGTGGGACTACTCCGGGGTCCGCAACCTCGACGCCTTCCTGTCGTTCCAGGCGGCGGCAGACTATTGCCTCACCTGCTCCGACAACTCTAGCGAGGGGGATTACGATCCCACTAGGGAGTGCTTCATGGTCGAGCTGGCGGATGGGGCCATCGATGACGCGCCAAGCGACGATGGAAACGGCGAGGAAAACCCACCAGCAAACCCAGTGGTGGTGCCTGCTGCAAATCCGGCTGCTTCGTCAAGCTCGGCGGCGCGGCAGGCGCAGCTGGCGCAACTCAAAGAGCTTCAGGCCAAGCTCGATGAGGAGCGTCGCCAGGCACGGGAACTACGTACCCAGCTCGAGCAAGAGCGTCGCCAGCTGGGCGCGTGCTCGGGCGACAGGGCGTGTCGCCCAGGAGCAGATCCTGGTCGATGACAACGTCGACAACCCGCTGGACCTGAAAAGGGCCAGCCAGAAACTCGTCACCGCGGCTTACCTACTTTAGGCGATGCCCGAACCCTCTACGCCCGCAGGTCGCAATTTGTGCAACGAGGCACGGATGCTCATCGAGTAGGCTGCAGTGCAGCAGGCTGAGAGCTCCGCATCTCGTATGCGCTCAGTGGCCTCGGCAAAGGCTGGTAGGACTGCCCAGCAGGACCACGAGGCCTCGGTGCGCACTCCACCGGATGGACGGGGCAAGGCGACCGCGGCGGACGATACGAAAGCACCCTCGGTGCACAACCGCACCAAGAAACCCGCCACAAAGGAGAGTCTCCAAGACACGCGCGGGCGCGCCGACGATGGTGACGCCCGCAACATCATCAACGGGAAGAAGTATGCCCCTCGACGGGGTGGGCGGATCAACCCCGAGCACGATAGGGGTGTATCACCGGAGCCTCCGGCCACCCGTGTGTTCAGCCGAGAGATCCGCACTGCTCCTTTTCTCCCGTGCTTTCGTCAGCCCACCACCCTCCTCAAGTACACGGGAGAGACCGATCCCGCGCTTTGGCTCAACGACTACCGCCTGGCATGCCAGCTAGGTGGCGCGATGGACGACGCCGTGATCATCCGCAACCTTCCTCTGCACCTCGCAGATTCTATGCGGACGTGGCTTGAGCAGCTCCCCGCGAACTAGATCCACGACTGGGCCGACCTGGTTAAGGTCTTCGTGGGCAACTTCTAGGGCACTTACATGCAACCTAGGAATGCCTAGGATCTCCGAGGGTGTCAGCAGAAGCCCAACGAATCCCTGCGCGACTACATCCGATGCTTTTCCAAGCAGTGCACCGGGCTTCCCAGCGTCGCCGACGTTGAAGTCATCAATGCCTTCCTCGAGGGCACGACATGCAGGAATCTGGTGCACGAGCTCGCGCGAAGCCGTCCTACCAGCGCGAACGTGCTGTTTGACGTTGCCACCAACTCCGCTTCCGGCAAGGAGGCAGTCGGCGCCATCTTCGACGGCAAGACGAGCAAGCGCAAGGAAGATGCGCCCGCGGAGGGCAGCAGCAGCAAGACCAAGGCCCCCGCTAAGAAGCAAAAGTGGGGGAAGAAAGGCAAGAAGCAGGCCCCATAGAACCAGCACGATCAGTGTCAAGCGGAGGACTCCGACGAGGCCTTCATCGCCTCCCCAGATCGCAAGGGTCCCCGAGGGCCCTCTCTTGGCGGCGGCGGCCTGTTCGACGATATGATCAAGAAGCCGTGCCCTTACCACAAGGGCTCAGTCAATCAGACCCTCGAGCAGTGCGAAATGCTCCGCAAGTACTACAACCACGTCGCACACCGCGACGAGGATAAGAAGGATGCAGATGACAAGGGTGGTGACGGCAAGTTCCCCTCGGTGGAGAACGTCTTCTTCATCTTCAGAGGACCCACGGCAAACATGACCTCTCGGCAGTGCAAGCGCGAGCGCCGAGAAGTCTTCTCCGTCACCAAGGCCACGCCATCCTACCTCGACTGGTCGGAGGACACCATCTCCTTCGGCCATGAGGACCACCCCGACTACATCCCGAACCCGGGACAGTATCCACTCGTTGTGGATCCCATCATTGGCAACACTCGCTTCTCCAAGGTGCTCATGGACGGAGGTAGCAGCCTCAACATCATGTACGCCCACACCTTGGAGCTCATGGGCATCGGCTTGGACAAGCTCCGCTCCAACAAGTCGCCATTCCACGGTGTTGCGCCGGGGAAGTGAGTCCAACCCCTTGGCCAGATCGACCTACCCGTCTGCTTCGCCACGGCGGCCAACTTCCACAAGGAAGTGCTCACCTTCAAGGTGGTGGGGTTCTGAGGAGCGTACCACACCATTCTTGGGCAGCCATGCTACGCCAAGTTTATGGCGATCCTCAACTACACCTACCTCAAGCTGAAGATGCCAGGCCCGAAGGGTGTCATCACCGTCGTCTCCTCATTCGAGCATGCCTACGAGTGCGACGTCGAGTGCGTTGAGCATGCCGAGGCATTGGCTATGGATGAGGCCCTCGTCGCGGACCTACAGAGGATGGCCAACGAGGCCATGGAATCCAAGCAGCGACACGCGGACAGCTTCGAGGCTGCCGAGGGTGCCAAGGATATCCCCCTCAACCCAAACACCCCCGACGGCAAGGTGCTGAAGATCAGCGCTACACTCGACAACAAATAGGAAGTGGTGCTCGTCGACTTCCTCCGCGCCAGTGCCGACATCTTCACGTGGAGCCCCTCGGACATGCCTGGCATCCCGAGGGAGGTTGCCGAGCACTCCCTTGATATCCTGCCGAACTCCAAGATGGTCAAGCAACGCCTGCGGTGCTTCGTCGAGCTCAAGCGATGGGCGATCGGCGAGGACGTGCACAAGCTTTTGGAGGCCGGATTCATCAAGGAGGTATTCCATCCCGAGTAGCTAGCTAATCCTGTATTAGTTAAGAAAAAGAATGGGAAATGGAGGATGTGTGTATACTATACTGGTTTAAATAAAGCATGTCCTAAAGTTCCTTTTCCTTTGCCACGTATTGATCAAATAGTTGATTCAACTGCGGGATGTGAACTTTTATCCTTTCTTGATGCGTATTTCGATTACCACCAAATCAAGATGAAAGAGTCGACCAGCTCGCGACTTCTTTCATCACCCCTTTCGGCATGTACTGCTACATTACGATGCCCTTTGGTCTTAGGAACGCCGGAGCTACATACCAGCGATGTATGCTCCACGTGTTTAAGGATCACATCGGGCGAACCGTAGACGCATATGTCGACGACATTGTCGTGAAATCCAAGAAGGCGGACGACCTGGTAGCCTATTTTAGGATCGCGTTCGATTGCATTAGGGCCAAAGGGGTAAAACTCAATCCCGAGAAGTGCTTGTTCGGAGTCCCTCGAGGCATGCTCTTGGGTTTCATTGTCTCCCAACGAGGCATTGTGCCCAACCATGAAAAAGTCTCGGCCATCACTCGAATGGGACCGATCCGGGACCTAAAGAGGGTACAGAAGGTCATGGGTTACCTGGCGGCCCTTAGCCGCTTCATCTCACGCCTCGGTGAGAAAGGCTTGCCTCTGTATCAGCTCTTAAGGAAGTCCGAGAGCTTTTTATGGACCCCCGAGGCCTAGGAGGCCCTCGATAAACTTAAGCGTCGCTCACCAGTGCGCCGATCCTCACACTGCCAATGGACGGCGAGCCCCTCTACCTGCACGTGGCAGCCACGACCCAGGTCGTCAGTGCGGCCATCGTTGTGGAATGACAAGAGGAGGGACATTCTTTGCCCGTCCAGAGGCCGGTGAACTTCATCAGTGAAGTGTTGTCTGAAACCAAGACACGGTATCCACAGATCCAGAAGCTGCTCTACGCAGTGATCCTGGCTCAGCATAAGCTGCGCCACTACTTCGAGGCCTACCCATTACCGTGGTCTCATACTTCTGTCTCGGGGAGATCTTCCACAACCGGGAGGTCACGGGTAGGATAGCCATGTGGTCAGTGGAGCTGATGGGAGAGGCCCTCACCTATGCACCTCACAAGGCGGTCAAATCCCAGATCTTGGCAGATTTCATTGCCGAGTGGACTGACACTCAGCTGCCCCCACCCCAAGTCCAAGCAGAATGCTGGCTCATGTACTTCGACGGGTCTGTGATGAAAACCGGCGCAGGCGCGAGCCTGCTTTTCGTCTCACTTCTCGGAGAGCACATGCGCTTCGTGGTACGCTTGCACTTCCCGGCGTCCAACAACATGGCGGAGTACGAGGCCCTCCTCAGCGGCCTCCGCATCGCCATCGAGCTTGGCATCAAGCGCCTCGACGTCCGGGGAGATTCTCAACTCGTCATCGATCAGGTGATGAAGGAATCCAGCTGCCATAAGGAGAAGATGGAGGCGTACTGCAACGTAGTGTGTCGCCTCGAGGACAAGTTCGACGGGCTCGAGCTCAATCACATCGCGCGCAAGTACAACGAGGAAGCGGACGAGCCGGCCAAGATCGCGTCTGGGCGGACGACCATTCCCCGAACGTCTTCGCCCGCGACGTGACCAAGCCATCTGTCGACTTCAAGAACCCTGCCGAAGCCATCGGAGCGGCACCCAAACCCTCGGGGGCTGCGACCATCGAGCCATTGGCCAAAGACCCCTCGGCAGAGGAGTCCGAGGCCATGGACACTGAAGCCGTGACCTCCTCGGCAAATGAGGCTGAAGCAATGGAGATCGACGAGGCCCACCCCCATGTGACTGGCGTACCCAGTACCTCGACTGGATGATCCGAGGGGTCCTACCCTCGGCCCGCGCTCAGGCGCGGCGCATCGCCGGGCAGGCCAAGTCCTTCGTCTTGATCGACGACGAGCTGTACAAGCGCAGTCCCTCGGCCGTCCTGCAACATTGCATCCCCATCCAGGAGGGCAAGGAGCTGATCTGTGACATCCATGCCGGGATCTGCGGGCATCACGCCGCACCGTGCACCCTCGTGGGCAACGCATTCCGACAGGGATTCTACTGGCCCACTGCAGTCGCCGATGCCACCGATATCGTGCAGACCTACGAGGGCTGCCAAATCTACGCCCGGAAGACGCACCTCCCGGCTCACGCTCTACAAACCATTCCCATCAGATGGTTGTTCGCCGTGTGGGGATTGGACCTCGTTGGGCCATTGGAGAAAGCACCCGAGGGCTTCACCCACCTGTTGGTGGCAATCGACAAGTTCTCGAATTGGATCGAGGCCATTGCAGCCACCGCGTCATCTCCCTCGATGCCAGGCGTGACGACATATCCCGTCGCCACCCACTCGAGGTCCATGACGTAGTGCGTCAACACCACACCGAGGGTTTTCTGGACACCGAGGCGGAAGGCATCCTTGAGGCGTTCGGTCACCCGGCCGCTCAAGGACCTCAGACGGCTGGCCACTGAGCTGCCGGATGAACCTGCCTCCCATTGAGTTCCTGGCATACGGCCACGGCGGTCCTCTCCAGGTCCTCATGTTCATCCTGCGCTGATGTGAGCGTGACCTGGAGGGCTTCCTTCGCAGTGGTCTCGTCCGCCACCGCCTTCTTCAACGCTGAACAAGAAAATAGATAAGTTTCGGCAAATCGAAAGCAATTCGAGTGAATTCCGGATTACTTACCCTCGATGCGCTCCTGTGCCTTCTCCAGCTGAGCCCGCGCGGCGTCTGCTTGCTCCTGGAGCGCGGACAAGGAGGCCTCCTTTTCCTTGAGGGCGGCCTCTGCGTCCCGAGCGGCCACCTCCTGCGCTGCGAGGACGACGTCCTTCTGCACGAGGGCCTCAGTGAGCGTCGTGACGGCCGCCTTCTTGCCTTGGAGCTCGGCCTCCTTCGCCTCGAGCGCTTTGTACTTCTACTCCAGCGCAGCCGCATTCTGCCGCAGCTCGGCCGCTTGCGCCTCGACCTCCTGAGCCTTATGCTCGGCTGCGGCTCTCTGCACGTCGCGCTTGCGGCGAGCTTGGGCTACCTCCTCCTCCCGCACGTGGTCCCGCTCCTCCAGCTCAGACACATGGACGTTGACTTCACCTATCTGCGCGAGCAGACGGGTGTTGTCTTCCTCGAGCCAGTACAACCTGGTGAACTGGTGGGCCAACTCGTCGCTCTTGTCGCGCGACTTTTGCTTCAGCCATTGCAAGTGGAAGGACGTGAGCAAGAAACCACAAAAACACAAAGGGACAAGTTGCAGGACAGTACTTACGTCGCCGACTTGAAGATGGAACCCCCGGTGGATGTCCAGGGCGAACGCGAGGGCGCGCTCGATGTCATAGTTGGCTTGGTCATAGCCCTCCCAGGCCTCGATCTCTGTCCGCTCATTGTGGTCGAATGTCGAGGGGATCCCAGGCTGGACCATCACCCAAGTCCCCTCTCGCACGGGCCTCCTGGGCCGCCAGGTGTCGATGTCACCCTCGGATGCGGACACGACGGTGGCGGCGGCAACGGTGGCCTCCCAGGGGTCCTCCGCTGGCATCTCCATCGACGCTGGCGCCTCCGCCCCTGGCGTAGCTTCTGGCGGTGCCGCCGCCTCCTGCGTCACCTCCGTCGGCACCTCCACCGCAGGCGCCCTCGTCCCTGGCCTTCGCGCGCTCGGGGATGAGGACTTCCCCCTCTGTCTGGCTGGTGGGGTGCTCCGACGCATCATCGCCAGTCTCTCCCCCTCCGGCTCCTGACCGAGCGGCGTCAACTGCGTCGCCTCGGCCCGCATCACCTCCAGCTCTCGGCCGTGTGGCGTCTTCTGTGCCGCCGCGGCCGTTTTCGTCTCTGGCGACCGGCCGGACAACACCCTCCGTGCTGCCCCAGCCGGCCTCCTCCTCGGCGTCCGACCGAGCAGCCGCTGCTACACTACTCTGGCCGGCGTCGCCCACATCCATCTGTGCCCGGACCCGCTGGGCCCCCCGAAGCTTCGTCGCGGCCGCCTCTAGCGTCTGAGGCCCTCCGGTCGGGGGCTGCGCCGCCGAGCGTGGCGTAGCGCTTTTCCCGGACTAAAGGACCTTGGACGGCATGAGTGGGGCCGTATACCTGGTACGGCCTTATGGCTGGACAGAGCAGGAGAGAAAGCCAAGATTTGCAAAAGACTGAGGGATTGAACGATGAACACAAAAAGCGAAGCATAAAATTACTTACCCTGATAGGGCGCCGAGCTTGCGCTTGCCCGAGCCGCTCCTCGGGCCTCGCGACACTCTGCCACTCCCCGACGACTGGCCTGGAGGTGTCGCCCTCGGGCCGGCCCGTACCCGCGGGCACAGACGTCCGCTCGCCCGCCGCCATCACCGGCACGAGCATTCCACCGCCTGCAGTTCCGAGCACCATCCTCTCATCCACCGGCGACGCCGAGGCCTCGATGCCGGTCTATTGTGGGACCGATGGAGGGCTTCCGGCCGTCACCGCCTCGAACTCATCGGACTTCGAGAAATCCAACCCGTCGAACGAGGAGCTTTCCTCCAGGGTGGACTCGGGCGTGGTCGGCGGAGAGAGGCCTTCCTTCTGCCGCCTGTTGCACTCCTTCTCATGGCCCTCCCTCCTCAACCTCTTCCTGCGGGCGGTCGCCTTTGCCTCGTCCTTCCTCTTCTTCTCCTCCTGCATGCGCGGGCGGTTTGCTTCGCGGATCTCAGGAAGCGGGGGTCGGGAGACGTACCCGGTGTGGGTTAGCCCCTGCGAACGCAACAGGGATAAGGAAGGGAAAGGAGAAAGTAGCTCAAAATCGACAACAATCGAAAGCCAAACTCACCAGACTGATGTACCCATCCTCGGGGCGCATCTTGACCTTCCAGAGATCTGCAGGGTCGGAGGGGAAGTTCGCCACCGCGCTCTTCGCCCTCTGGGCGGTGGCGTCGCGGGAGAGCGTCCTTGTCTCCATCCGTGAACCCTCAACCGCGGCCCTAGGGGTCAGCTGGAAGATAGCCAGCCTCTTCTCCATGAGGGGGAGCACCCTCTGCCGTTGGAAAATCGTGATGACGGCGGCCGCCGTCAGCCCCTTCTTCGCCAACTGCCTCAGCGCGTCGGTGCTTGACCTGCCGTTCGGAGGGTGACACCCCCCACCCCCACGCGTCCAGTTTCTCCCGCAGGATCTTGTCGGTGAACGCCGGAAGCCGCCCGTCATCGTTGCGCAGGTAGAACCACCCTCGGCTCCACCCGGCGTTGTTCATTGTCATCTTGTAGGGGATGTACTGATTCCCCCTCTTCTCACGCACTTGAAGCGTGAGGCCACCGGCGCGGGTGGCTCTCCTCGACTGGCCTTGAACGTGCTCGGTGTAGAGCTCCCGGCAGAATAGGTGCTGCCACAGCTCCCAGTGCACGTCCACCCCCAAGTAACCCTCGCAAATGGCGACGAAGACTGCCGCCTGCGAGATGGAGTTGTGGGCGAAGTTGTGCAGCTCCACCTGGTAGTGATAGCAGAGCGCACGGATGAACCGACCAGCGGGGAAGCAAAATCCACGCTCATGAAGCCTCACGAGACTCATGACGTAGCCGCTTGGGGGCTTCGGCTCCCTCTCCTATGCCATCGGGGCGATCCACACCAGCCGCGACGGATTGGTGTTCGGCGGCAAGAGCTCATCGGCGACCAGCGCCTCCAAGACCGTCGCGTCGGTGGAGGACCTGCCCCACAGCACAGGACCAGCAAGCTGCGCCATCGCTTCAGCAAAGGGGGAATGCAGGGAGTGGGCTCGAACGAAGGGAAACGTGCACACGCTTCTCCTCTTCCTCTTCTTCCTCTCGCTTCTTGGCTTTGGGCTCCGATGCAGGGGAAGCAGAGGAGACGGGGAAGGCAAAAGCAAATGGCAAGGTGAGGCGAACCGATCCCCCTCTCTCTCTTGTACCTCTGCGTCGTGCAGATTCGCTACACGGCCCCGGATCCGCCGTATTAAACGCGGTAGGTTTCGCGGTCGCTGACAGCTGGGCCCCACACCCGCGAAACCCCCACGCGCACGCGCAGTAGTTATCGCGGTGCCAGTCGCCGCCCATGCCGCTCCGTACTGCACGCGCCGGGCCACATCACCCACGACCAGCGGGAGACCTGCGCGCGATCCACGTCTCCGCGCCATTTGCGGACTGTGAAGGAATATTCCCCCCGGGGGTTCCTTACCATCGAATGAATCTTATTCCGAGGCCTTACTGATCGGGGGTTTGAAGCCTGGCACGCCGAGGGTTCGACAGGCACCCCAGATCACCAGAGTCAGGGACTGCATGAATGTGCCGTACAAGCTACCCTCGAACGCAGAGTTCGAGACGTCCTACGCAGTATTGGTATTTCTTAACGATCACAGACTAATCCGTATGCGCACGGAAGATACCGTTGTAGCACTTCACCCGGAGAGTATTCAGGGCATCGAGATTTCACAAGGAACAGATGTGTAACGACCTTCTGGCTAGCTTAACCCTGGAGAACAAGAAGTAGGAGAGCTTTGGGTAGTGTGGTTTATCTATGGTTAAGGATCAAGGCAAGGTAAACTTAGGCTCGTCACTTGTTTACTTCGGGCACCGGTCTGACCCAAGTACTGTTAGGGACCTCCGGCTTGTGGCTCTACGCTGTACTCGGACAGGGGGGAGTGCACTAACCACGAAACAGCTTTGTAACGGACCGACAGAGCTGTCACCACCTACGGTCTACCCTGCAATACTGTGGAGCACGAGGCAAATAAAGGCAATCTAGGACCTAAGCACCACGCTTAAGCCTTCGACTACTTATTCTAGCATTGCGCAGGGTTACCCGTCTTTATCAGGGGCTCTCTACTAGAGCAACCGTTACAAAAACGGACGATGAACCCATAAACAAATGAATAACTTAAGAATACTAAACGAGAACGGACGATGAACCCATAAACAAATGAATAACTTAAGAATACTAAACCAAGAACTTAACAGAAGTTGAACTCTGGATACTTACTCAAGTGATTCGTACCCATCGAGGTACAAGACGAAGAGAGGCCGACACGTCTGGCTCTTCTCCGATCCTTCTCCTCGCACACTCCCTCAACTCTATTGATACAAGTGGAGTCCTACTACTACTTCTCCAACAAGTGAATGGAGTGGTGAATGGTGAATATTCTGAATGCCTTGAGAGGGTGTGTAGAGGCTCTTTATATAGCTCCAAAGGTCGGTTTCTGCCTTCAACAAATATGGGAACACTGCCAACCGCCTTCTAGATGATAAGAACGATGTTCCTGCCAAAACTCAGCGTGAGAGTCTTCCATGTGGGGTTGGCCGACCCCCTATGGCCGTCTCTGGCCACCACCTTCGTCTGGGTCTCTGCCTGGTGGGTCCTAATGTCAGATGGTCGGTGCCGGGGCTTGGTTGGTCGATTTGATCTGGTTTGTGGGCCCTCTTTGTTGGTATGATGTCGTGTTGGATATTCTGTACAATTGTGTTGCGTCTTTTGTTCGTTTTTGCTCTATTCCGGGTGTGGGTGCCTGCAATCCGATAATCACCAAAACTCGTGGAAATGGTTAGAAATAAACCCTATAACTATGTTTGGTGTTTGAATGATATGAAAAGCTGTAGGAGTTGACGGCTTTATTTCTGACTTAAAGACCGTCAATAGCAGTGTACAAGGCCAGCCGAGGGTGCCTAGCAGGGGGATCCCATCGATGGAGAGCATCGAGCCCTCGGACCCTATCTAATGGGTCCGAGCCCCGCCTAGCGAACCTTTGCGAGCGCTTTATGTGATGTGTCCACGAACCACGAGCCGACCCTTATCGAACGGGGCACGGACGTCCACTTGAATTACCCGCTAACAGCTCACTGGAGCATCCATAGCTCGCGGCCCGGGCATGGGTAGCATGGCTTGCTTCACCCCTCCTCCCTGCGGATGGGCGACGAGGGTCATAACGCTAAGTCGGGGATCCCCCGGAACGCCTTCACACAGGCCAGGGCTCGGGGGTTCCTCGCATGCCATGGCTAAGGCCGTGCCCTCGAATAAATTGGATGCCGCCGAATGTGAGATTCCGCGTGTCAAACAAACCCCCCCTCGCATGGTCAACAAAACTTTCTTGCGCGTTCAACACGCCCTCCGGATTGATCAAGAGGGTAGCAGGCCACCACATCAGCACTGAAAAACACCGAGGCCGGCTGAAAGGAAAGCTGAATGGTTGCCTCGCCCAACGACCACGCGAATATGACGTCTATAGCCCTTGGACGAGTGCTCACACTCCTCCAAGGCCTCGGGGGCTACACCCGCGGGTGTGCTGACGCGCCCCCGCAGAGGAAACCTCACACATTCGAGGGCCAAAGCCCACAACCAGCATCCGAGTCACAACTCCGAGGGATCAAGCCTCTGCAGGGTTGATACTCATCCCTACAAAGGCTCGGGGGCTACTGTCGGGTACTATAATTAGGGGCACCCTAATCCAGGGACTAAACCACCCTCATAAATGCAAAACACAATTAGGCAATCAGGCCCACCGCTCCTACCACCTTGTCGGACTCGACAGTCATGACGAACCAAGGCAAACAGTCTTCCTCCGATTCGAAGGGGAAGAAGGACTACTCGACGGCGATCTTGGAGAGGAAGAAGCCACCAAAGATGACAACTCCATCGTCGCTCTGCACCTGGATACCATGGAGCTCCTTCAACTCTCCTACAACACCTGGATCCTCTCCAAGTCCCAAAGAGGCCCAATCCTCACTCAGCCTACGGCCCGGCTCCGCGGTACGGCCCGGCTCCGCGGTACGGCCCATCCGAGGCCCCCCTTGGACCCGCGGAGCAACCTCCGCTTCGCTCGAGGCCTCCTCGCTGATGCCCTCGACAGCGGACCTTCCCTCGGAAGGCAGGCCACCTCCGCCTCACTCGAGGGTAGCAGACCTACCCTCGGGAGGAAGGCCAACTCCGCCTCGCTCGAGGCTACCCCTCGGCAGTTGGAACTAGCAACCCATCTGCTCACCGGCCAGTCTGACAGAAGCATTAAATGCCAACCACTCCACACTCAGACGGCGTCAGGCCACCATACCGCACAACAGCTGTGATCGGAGTTCCGTCCGCCAGCTCCGGTCACTGTTCCGCCATCCCTGGCACTATTCTGACACTGTGGGAACCTGCAACATCCTGTGTAGACGTGCCCGGCACTGCTCTTGCTACTATGCTGCCTACTCCTCGTACTTTCTCCCCAGCGGAACCCTCGATCAGCACGGGCGCGACCCTCGAACACGGCTCGAGTCTTGACCAGAGCAAGACCCCTGCCCGCAGGACCCTCGCCACGCCGCCACGGCAAGCATGGAGGACGGTACCCTCCTCAACGACCACCACGACGCCCACAGGATCCATCAGGACGCCGGCGCAATCTCCGCAAGACCAGGGAGCCGCCTAGGACAACTGCCACGCCTACTCTCCAGTGCGCCACAGTGTACTTCCTACAGTGGTCATCCACTGCTCACCCCCGAATCTGGAAGAAGGCGACGACTTCTGACCTCCCCATACATGTACTTCGCCCCTCCTTGTGTCTATAAAAGGAGGAGGCGGGCGCTTTCATCTTCATGACCACACGCTCAACCCATCCCACAGCACACACACCCGCTCTCCACAGCACGATATTGGCACTTGCCTCAATCACTTAGCAGAGACTTGGGAGCTTCCCTCCCTCTCTCGCCATGCTTGTACCCCCTACTACAGGCACTCCGGTGAAAGATAATAAAGTGCACTCGCACATCCCTGCTGGACGTACGGCCCCGTGGCCGGAACCAGGATAAACCTTGCGTTACTGTGTTACCTCTTGCATCAACCATCTAGGGTTGGGGACACGCAGCATCATCACGCGTTGGTGCTGGGCCGCCGGGTCTGGGCACCGACAGAGACCTTTGACCGCATAATTAGAGAATGGTTACTGCAGCATCACTGTAGCAAATCATGGATTAATTAGGCTCATTTAGATTCATCCCTCCAAAATGCACTCAACTGTGAAAAAGTTTTTCAAATGGACTATATTTAGTACTTCATGCATGCAAGATTCCCTTTTCACGACTTTTTTTGCCTTAACCAAACATGGCAAAAAAAAACGAATTGCATAGTTTACTTGTAAATTAAGAGACCAATTTAATGAGCTTAATTAGACCATGATTAGATACTAAGTTACTAAAGTACTCCCTCCTTCCCTGTTTATAAGGCATACACGTATATCAAGATTCAAACTTTGTCATCTTTGACCAATAATTTGACTATTAAATTTTTATTTTTATAATGCAAATTTCATATGATTGGATTCATAATCAAATATATTTTACAATGATTATAAGTTTATAATCAAAAGTGATATAATATATGATAAATAAATGGTCAAAGTGTTGTTTAGAAGACCGTGTCATGTTCCACCATGCCTTATAAACGGGGAAGGAGGGAGTAATTGCTAGAGTACACATGTGATAATGATAGATTAATTTGTTTTCATAAATTCGTATCAGAGTGACGGGTTCTGTAATCAATTTTGTAATTAGTCGATATTTTATATTTTAAACATGCAAAAATTTCATTTAAAAAATTTTACTAAACGAGGCCCAACTCTCCATCATCTATTATCTTATTATTTGGCCAACAAACGGAGTCTCCACGTTCGCTGTCAAGACTTAGAAATTCCCACGTTAATCGGAGAAAAATAGAAAAATAAAAATTACCCACCACTGCCATTATAATAAAATTAGCCTAAAATACTCCTATACTTAATTAAAAATTACCCACTAATGCCATTATGAAAAACTAAATGTAAAATACCATTTAGCTATGTTCAGTTACAAACATATTATATTAATGAAAACTAAAGCTAACAACCATCAATCAAAATAAAACGAAAATAATAATAATTTTATGCATAATATTATTAAAGCTCAACAAATCAAATTGTTATTATTAGTAGATCGTATTTGAATTGTTTTAACCAACAATAAGACATAATTTACGTAAGGATAATAACGACATACAAATTTTTGAATTTTCAATATTAGCTGCGCAAATACGCGGACTGGACGCCTAGTTCTATGCATTCTACACGACAGATGAAAAAAAATCCCCCAATTTACAGGGACGGCACAGAGACCTTTTGTTGCGGCCGCGCAACAGCTATAAAAACACACGGGCTCACCTCGCACGCAGGCAGTGGCAAGGCAGGGGGAGCAACTGGCAAGGTGGCGCCTACACTCTCGCGCCAGTCGCCACGCGACGAGCCCACTGGCCACGGCCACCTCCGCTCGGGCTGGAGCTTGTGTGTCCCCTTTGCGTGTCTCGATCCGTGTCTCCCCATGCATCAACGACATCCGTGCCTCTTAGAAAATGTGGGCCCTCTCTTGTTATCTCCGTCCGCACCGCATGCAAGAAACGGAACGGAGCCGTCCGTCTGGTCCGTCTCCCCAAATAATCACATGGCCCCACATTAATTTCCCGCCAACTAAATGAAATGGAGGCGGCAAAAGGCATTAGACACAGAAAAATGGCGCCAATTTCGATAGGTGGTTCCATCAGATTAGCATCTAATACGGAAGGGTAACTAGTTTAGTATTCTTCTCGTTTGTCTCAATCTACATAACAATTGCATCTCAGCCAATTGTATCTCAATCTACACAACAATTACATCTCAGCCAATTCTCTCCATGCCTGACGAGATCAGTGCCGACTACATGGGGGCATCTCAGGCGATCCCGCCAATGGCTGACGAGCCTAACTACATGGAGTCCGATTCTCCACAGGTACCCAAATCTTGATACCACCTCTTGGTGCTGTCACATCCTCAGAAAACTTCTCTAGATAAACATTCCCTCATCTGGCACAATAAGAACAAAGTTAGAAAGTGCAAGTCATAATGGATTACCATTCATAATCTGTCTATACTTGTTTTGTCTATACAAATATTTGAAATGCCTATGCTCCAGACCGAAGCTACTCAAGTAGAAAATTGTACAGAAGACAGGATACCTAAGGTTGGTATGAAATTCTGCACTGAAGAAGAGGCATACCAATTTTACAATGCCTATGCTCGAGACAAGGGTTTTAGTATTCGAAGGAGCAGTTCACATAATGTGAAAAACAGCACCACCATAAAGAATAGAACCTTCTGTTGTTCTCGTGAAGGTATTGAATCACTTTGTTATTGTGCCCTTTCTTCATCATTAAGGATATAACATCAATTTGATCAATTATTTATTTAATTATCAATAGGTGTTCGGCGTCCTGATAAAAGAGAAGAATCTTCCAGCTATAGTAGACCAGAGACACGATGTATGTGTCAAGCTCGCATGAAGATAAGTCTCACAGATGGATTGTACTGCATCTATGAGTTTGAGCCTGAACATAATCATATTCTTGCTAGTAGCAGTCAAGTTCATCATTTAAGATCTCAAAGAAAAATAACAGAAGCACAACTCGCGAGTGTAGAAAATGCTAAAGCAGTCGGCATTTCAAATAAAGCTACCTTTGATCTCATGGCAAAAGAAGCAGGTGGAGTTGAGAATCTTGGATTTACTCGTGAAGATATGAAGAATAAATTGTATTCAAAGAGATCACTACAGACAAACTATGGGGACACAGGAGGAGTATTGGAATATCTAGAGAAAAAAACATCAGAGGATGGGAAGTTTTTCTATTCCATTCAGGTTGATGAGGATGACTTGATAACAAATATTTTTTGGACAGATTCTAAAATGGTTGCAGACTATGAACTTTTTGGTGATGTTGTTTGCTTTGACACAACATACAGAAAATTAAATGATGGACGTCCATTTGGTTTGCTAGTTGGAGTGAATAATCACAAGAAGACAACAATTTTTGGTGCTGCACTTTTGTATGATGAAACTGCAGAGAGTTTTGTTTGGCTTTTCAACACATTTTTAACTGCTATGTCAGGGAAAAAGCCAAAAACTATTTTAACCGATGAAGATGCAGCCATGGCAAAAGCAATCAAGATAGTACTACCAGAGACTCATCACAGAATTTGTGTTTGGCATATGAACCAGAATGCTTGCAAGCATCTTGCTGGAGTTGTGGAGGACTATAAGAAGTTCAATAAAGATTTTCAAAACTGTATTTATGATCAAGAGGAGGAGGAGGAATTTATAAATACATGGAACAATTTGCTAGACAAGTATAAGCTACAAAACAATGAATGGCTGCAAAGATTATTTGATAAAAGGGAGAAATGGGCCTTAGCGTATGGAAGAAATACCTTTTCTGCTGATATGGTTAGCACTCAAAGAAGTGAAAGCATGAACAATGAGTTGAAGGGGTACATTAGTGTCAAATATGACATACTTACCTTTTTCGAGCACTTTGAAAGGTTGGTGGCAGATAAAAGAAATGAGGAGGTAAAATGTGATTTCAAGGCAACACAAAGTACACCTAAGTTGAAATCTGAGTTGAGAATACTAAGGCATGCAGCAAGAATTTATACTCCAACCATATTTAAGGTATTCCAAGAGCAAGTGATGCAAACACTGAATTGTGATCTGTTCTATTGTGGTGAAAGTAATGCTGAAAAGGAGTACAAAGTAAAGGTTTATGGTAGGAGGAATGAACATGTCGTGAAGTTTTCTGCATTGGAAGTTGAAGTAAAGTGTAGCTGCAAAAAGTATGAATTTGTTGGAATCTTATGCTGTCATGCGTTGAAGATACTTGATATCAACAATATCAAAAAAATTCCTGAACATTACATACTAAATAGATGGACAATTGATGCAAAAGTAGTTCATATAAAGAGCAATTCTGAGACACATGAAGATCCCAAAACAAAGTTATCAAAACGCAGACAGGAGTTATGCAGGATGTACATTCATTTAGCTAATCGAGCTGCAGAATCTGATGAAACGTACTTAATGGCTGTGAATAATGCGCAAAAATTAGCAGAAGATGTGGAGAAAAGCCTAAAAATAAGACCTGATTCAGATGTTGGTACCTCATCTCATCCCGAAGGTTCGCACTCCAGTATAGCCTGAGTAATAATTGTGTGAACACCATACATATGACACCAAACTAATTATTATATATTTTGTAGGTACAGAAGAAGAAGAACAAACTATAAAACCAAAAGGCCTGAAGGTTAAGGAGAAGGAAATTCATGGATCTGCGAGACCTATTGGTGGTTTTGAGAAGGCAACACAGCAGAAAAAGAAGACCAAAAAAGACCCAATGGTTTCTGGTTCTGCAAAAGAGGCAAACACACAACGGAAAAAGAAAGGCAAGAATGACCCAAAGGATTGTGGTCCTATAGTGGAAGTAGATAATGTAACATATGGGCAGCCACACTACACTGACCTGGTACGAGATTTCAGTTATATTTAATTTAATACTATCAAGACTAGTCATATTTTCATTACTGATATTCGTATTCCTTTTTCTTTGCTACAGGGGCATTTAGGGACTAGCACGTACCAAAATCAAATTCAGATGGCAGGTTACTATCCGGGCTACTATCCACATGGAAATGCTTTTGTGCCTCCGCCTTTCAGTTCATTCTTTGGGACCCCTAACCATGGTCAAGATACACAAGGAAATGTCACTCAGTCATTCAATCCAAATCCCTATAATGTGTTTGCCAATTTTAAGTGAAGGTCCTATCCCATTAGGAGAACCGATGAGTCATGTGCTAAACTCTACTTGTTTTTTTTGCTAACTGGTATATTTGATTTGATAGCATCAGACTGAATGCGGAAGATTGCATCTTTATTACTGTGTCATGAAAAAATAGGGACTAGCACTAGAAAAATAAACTTGCAAAATAATGCTAGAGAGGTCATGAAAGCAACGTCACCTTCATGCTGAACAGCATCTACGAGCTGCTGCCAAATATCTTGAATCCACCATGGTGTGATGTCAGTTTGATGGACCTGAAGAGGAAAGGTAGAGTACACATTCTCATAGCACAAATCGAAATCTGCAAAGTCAAATCCAGATCCCCAATCCAAAATCAAAATCGGAGCAATCAAAACCAAAATCGGAGCTTGAATCTAGGTTCCAGTAAATATAATCAACTCACTGCTATGAGCTTGAGGTCGTTCCTGCCCAAATCGAGTTTAGCATATGAGATTTGAAAGGAATCGAGTTTAGCATATGAGATTTGAGAGGAGAGCGGACAAGCTTCGAGCTGAGAGGAAGAGGGGAAAGCGGAGGGAGACGGGTGGCTCAAGGCTGTGAGAGGAGAGGTTGAGATGCGAAAACAGAGGGAGACGGACCAGACGGACGGCACCGCACGGCGCGGACGGAGAGAATACGTGAGGGGGGCTGTCTTGAGAGGGGATCCAATACAACTTGGACACGTGTCTGGAGACACCGAAGGGGACACGCGAGGGAGACACACAAGCTTCAAGCCGCAAAAGGCATTAGACACAGAAAAATGGCGCCAATTTCGATAGGTGGTTCCATCAGATTAGCATCTAATACGGAAGGGTAACTAGTTTAGTATTCTTCTCGTTTGTCTCAATCTACATAACAATTGCATCTCAGCCAATTGTATCTCAATCTACACAACAATTACATCTCAGCCAATTCTCTCCATGCCTGACGAGATCAGTGCCGACTACATGGGGGCATCTCAGGCGATCCCGCCAATGGCTGACGAGCCTAACTACATGGAGTCCGATTCTCCACAGGTACCCAAATCTTGATACCACCTCTTGGTGCTGTCACATCCTCAGAAAACTTCTCTAGATAAACATTCCCTCATCTGGCACAATAAGAACAAAGTTAGAAAGTGCAAGTCATAATGGATTACCATTCATAATCTGTCTATACTTGTTTTGTCTATACAAATATTTGAAATGCCTATGCTCCAGACCGAAGCTACTCAAGTAGAAAATTGTACAGAAGACAGGATACCTAAGGTTGGTATGAAATTCTGCACTGAAGAAGAGGCATACCAATTTTACAATGCCTATGCTCGAGACAAGGGTTTTAGTATTCGAAGGAGCAGTTCACATAATGTGAAAAACAGCACCACCATAAAGAATAGAACCTTCTGTTGTTCTCGTGAAGGTATTGAATCACTTTGTTATTGTGCCCTTTCTTCATCATTAAGGATATAACATCAATTTGATCAATTATTTATTTAATTATCAATAGGTGTTCGGCGTCCTGATAAAAGAGAAGAATCTTCCAGCTATAGTAGACCAGAGACACGATGTATGTGTCAAGCTCGCATGAAGATAAGTCTCACAGATGGATTGTACTGCATCTATGAGTTTGAGCCTGAACATAATCATATTCTTGCTAGTAGCAGTCAAGTTCATCATTTAAGATCTCAAAGAAAAATAACAGAAGCACAACTCGCGAGTGTAGAAAATGCTAAAGCAGTCGGCATTTCAAATAAAGCTACCTTTGATCTCATGGCAAAAGAAGCAGGTGGAGTTGAGAATCTTGGATTTACTCGTGAAGATATGAAGAATAAATTGTATTCAAAGAGATCACTACAGACAAACTATGGGGACACAGGAGGAGTATTGGAATATCTAGAGAAAAAAACATCAGAGGATGGGAAGTTTTTCTATTCCATTCAGGTTGATGAGGATGACTTGATAACAAATATTTTTTGGACAGATTCTAAAATGGTTGCAGACTATGAACTTTTTGGTGATGTTGTTTGCTTTGACACAACATACAGAAAATTAAATGATGGACGTCCATTTGGTTTGCTAGTTGGAGTGAATAATCACAAGAAGACAACAATTTTTGGTGCTGCACTTTTGTATGATGAAACTGCAGAGAGTTTTGTTTGGCTTTTCAACACATTTTTAACTGCTATGTCAGGGAAAAAGCCAAAAACTATTTTAACCGATGAAGATGCAGCCATGGCAAAAGCAATCAAGATAGTACTACCAGAGACTCATCACAGAATTTGTGTTTGGCATATGAACCAGAATGCTTGCAAGCATCTTGCTGGAGTTGTGGAGGACTATAAGAAGTTCAATAAAGATTTTCAAAACTGTATTTATGATCAAGAGGAGGAGGAGGAATTTATAAATACATGGAACAATTTGCTAGACAAGTATAAGCTACAAAACAATGAATGGCTGCAAAGATTATTTGATAAAAGGGAGAAATGGGCCTTAGCGTATGGAAGAAATACCTTTTCTGCTGATATGGTTAGCACTCAAAGAAGTGAAAGCATGAACAATGAGTTGAAGGGGTACATTAGTGTCAAATATGACATACTTACCTTTTTCGAGCACTTTGAAAGGTTGGTGGCAGATAAAAGAAATGAGGAGGTAAAATGTGATTTCAAGGCAACACAAAGTACACCTAAGTTGAAATCTGAGTTGAGAATACTAAGGCATGCAGCAAGAATTTATACTCCAACCATATTTAAGGTATTCCAAGAGCAAGTGATGCAAACACTGAATTGTGATCTGTTCTATTGTGGTGAAAGTAATGCTGAAAAGGAGTACAAAGTAAAGGTTTATGGTAGGAGGAATGAACATGTCGTGAAGTTTTCTGCATTGGAAGTTGAAGTAAAGTGTAGCTGCAAAAAGTATGAATTTGTTGGAATCTTATGCTGTCATGCGTTGAAGATACTTGATATCAACAATATCAAAAAAATTCCTGAACATTACATACTAAATAGATGGACAATTGATGCAAAAGTAGTTCATATAAAGAGCAATTCTGAGACACATGAAGATCCCAAAACAAAGTTATCAAAACGCAGACAGGAGTTATGCAGGATGTACATTCATTTAGCTAATCGAGCTGCAGAATCTGATGAAACGTACTTAATGGCTGTGAATAATGCGCAAAAATTAGCAGAAGATGTGGAGAAAAGCCTAAAAATAAGACCTGATTCAGATGTTGGTACCTCATCTCATCCCGAAGGTTCGCACTCCAGTATAGCCTGAGTAATAATTGTGTGAACACCATACATATGACACCAAACTAATTATTATATATTTTGTAGGTACAGAAGAAGAAGAACAAACTATAAAACCAAAAGGCCTGAAGGTTAAGGAGAAGGAAATTCATGGATCTGCGAGACCTATTGGTGGTTTTGAGAAGGCAACACAGCAGAAAAAGAAGACCAAAAAAGACCCAATGGTTTCTGGTTCTGCAAAAGAGGCAAACACACAACGGAAAAAGAAAGGCAAGAATGACCCAAAGGATTGTGGTCCTATAGTGGAAGTAGATAATGTAACATATGGGCAGCCACACTACACTGACCTGGTACGAGATTTCAGTTATATTTAATTTAATACTATCAAGACTAGTCATATTTTCATTACTGATATTCGTATTCCTTTTTCTTTGCTACAGGGGCATTTAGGGACTAGCACGTACCAAAATCAAATTCAGATGGCAGGTTACTATCCGGGCTACTATCCACATGGAAATGCTTTTGTGCCTCCGCCTTTCAGTTCATTCTTTGGGACCCCTAACCATGGTCAAGATACACAAGGAAATGTCACTCAGTCATTCAATCCAAATCCCTATAATGTGTTTGCCAATTTTAAGTGAAGGTCCTATCCCATTAGGAGAACCGATGAGTCATGTGCTAAACTCTACTTGTTTTTTTTGCTAACTGGTATATTTGATTTGATAGCATCAGACTGAATACGGAAGATTGCATCTTTATTACTGTGTCATGAAAAAATAGGGACTAGCACTAGAAAAATAAACTTGCAAAATAATGCTAGAGAGGTCATGAAAGCAACGTCACCTTCATGCTGAACAGCATCTACGAGCTGCTGCCAAATATCTTGAATCCACCATGGTGTGATGTCAGTTTGATGGACCTGAAGAGGAAAGGTAGAGTACACATTCTCATAGCACAAATCGAAATCTGCAAAGTCAAATCCAGATCCCCAATCCAAAATCAAAATCGGAGCAATCAAAACCAAAATCGGAGCTTGAATCTAGGTTCCAGTAAATATAATCAACTCACTGCTATGAGCTTGAGGTCGTTCCTGCCCAAATCGAGTTTAGCATATGAGATTTGAAAGGAATCGAGTTTAGCATATGAGATTTGAGAGGAGAGCGGACAAGCTTCGAGCTGAGAGGAAGAGGGGAAAGCGGAGGGAGACGGGTGGCTCAAGGCTGTGAGAGGAGAGGTTGAGATGCGAAAACAGAGGGAGACGGACCAGACGGACGGCACCGCACGGCGCGGACGGAGAGAATACGTGAGGGGGGCTGTCTTGAGAGGGGATCCAATACAACTTGGACACGTGTCTGGAGACACCGAAGGGGACACGCGAGGGAGACACACAAGCTTCAGCCCTCGGCTCGCCTCCACCCACCCTCCTGAAAGCGCTCGTCTTTCTCTTTCCCTCCTCCCGCCCGTGCTCCGCCGCATCTGCATGTCAACGCGAACAAAAGGAGCCCCCTCCTCCACCACCGCTGCCACGCAACGAAGCTTCGCTCCCACTCCCACCACCCCCGCCGCTCCGCGCCCGGGCTGGAGGGCGCCTCCACTCGTATAAAGCCAGCGGCCTCGCCCCGCTACTCCGCTAGTGGCGCTCCGATTCCCTCCGCTTCACCTCTGCTGCCGCCTGCTGCGCTGCGCTGCCTCTCCTTGAGGCTAAGCATCCGCCCCTCGCGTGCGTGCGTCGGGCATGGCGGCCGCGGCGGGAAGGTGTGGCGGCGGCTGCGGGAAGAAGCGCAAGCGCGCGGCGGCCGGCCTCGGCGACCTCCACGACGACATGCTCGAGCGCGTGCTCGCGCGCCTCCCGCCGGCGAGCTACTTCCGCCTCCGGGGCGTCTCCCGCCGGTGGCGCGCGGCCGCGGAGTCCACCACGTTCCGCGCCGCCTGCGCGCGCGTCCCGGCGCGGGACCCGTGGTTCCTCATGCTCGAGGAGTCCGGCCACCAGGGCCCGGAGGAGCAGAACAAGCAGCTGCCGGCGCGCCCCGCCGCCGTCTTCGACTCGGCCGAGCGCGCCTGGGCGCGGTGGCGCGGCGCCCCGGTGGCCGCGCCGGTGGCCGCCGCGGGCGGGCTCGTGCTCTACCGCGACGCGGCCACGGGGGAGCTCACCGTCGTCAACCCGCTCACGGGCGCGTCGCGCGCGCTCCCGCAGCCGCCGTCGAGCGCGGCGGGCGCGCTGCAGGCCGTCGCCATGTACGGCTCCCCGTACCGCGTGGTGCTCATCCTGGGCGAGCTCCCGGACCTGTCCATGGCGTCGTACGACTCGACCGCAGACGCGTGGGAGGTCCCCGTGGCGCTGACCCGGAAGGCGGAGGACGACGAGGCCTCGTCGCGGGAGCGCGTCGCGGAAGAAGGCGAGGGCGGCGGCGATGACACGGTCTACTTCCTTAGCAAGTCCGGCGACGTGGTGGCCACCACCATGCAGCGGAGCGCGTCGCGGGAGTACTCGTCCGCCGTGGCCTGCCTCGGAAGCGGCAGCGGCGACGCCGTGGCCTACTTCCTGAGCCGCTCGGGCACGGTGGTGGCCTGCGACCTGGCGCGCCGCGCGTTCGCGGAGCTGCCCCGGATCCTCCCCGCGTACCACGAGTACTCCATCGGCGTCGTGGCGTGCGGCGGCGCCGCGTACGCGGTCGTCCTCTCGGAGCTCCTCGACACGGCGAGCCTGCGCGTGTGGGAGCACGCGGGCGGCGCGTGGCGGCAGGTGGCCGCGATGCCGCCCGCGATGTCGCACGCCTTCCGCGGCGCCAAGGCCGACGTCAACTGCGTCGGGCACGGCGACCGCCTCATGGTCTGCGTCAGCTCCGGCGACGCCGCCGCCCGCGGCTGCTTCCTGTGCGACGTCAGGACCAACCGGTGGGAGGAGCTCCCGGGGCTCGCCGACGGGGAAGGGGAGGCCGCTACGGGCTTCGTGGCCGCCCTCTCCTTCGAGCCAAGAATGGAGGCCGCCGTCTGATTCGTTGGAGCCTCAGCATTTGCTAGTTCCTTTCGTGTTAGGTTCGCTTAATCTGGCATCCCTGATGCCCATTGTACCTAGTGATCCGCCATTGTTCATTTGTTCGTGCAATCGTGTTAACGATTTCCTTTCCTCAGTGATTTGAGATCGTTCGATTTCGTGTGAAGCAAATCGCCGAGCCTGTCCATCGCTTCAGACAATCAGCCCGCTAGCCGCTGATTCTGTCTGACTAGGACCAGGAGGCTGGCTACCTGCTGGTGGCTGCTGTCGTTTCTTGATCCTCGTGTCAATGGCAGAGCACTCAACCCTCAACAGTCAATTGCAACTACAGCCAGCCACTACCACATCTCAACCGAGAGCTCACTTTTCTTTCCTAAATTAGCAAATGGCGATTGGCCGCGATATGCATTCCGGCCATCGACTGATCTTAACGTCCCTCATGGCCATGAGCCAGCCGGAAGTCCGGCCGTCGAAAATTCAGTCAAATGTGCAAAACCTGCTCTGAAACGACCCCCATTTCATTGTCTCGGGTGTTCAGACTTCAGAGTACAGGAACAGACACCATGCCGAACAGAACACCCACCGGAACGAAGCAAACCAGCAGCAGCGGTGCCGGTGCCGGTGCCTTTTCCTTTTTTCCGCGCAATTGCAAGGCCATGATGCGGTGCTCGCCCATGCAACAGCGAAAGCGGATGCTCCTGCCGGCCTTTGCCTCGCTTTGGAAGGGAGGCTGGTGCTCTTCCACTGACGCCGGCCGGCCGGCCGTCCGCCTCGCCGAGAGACACGGCAAAGGAGCATCAGGGATATCGGCAAAGGAGTCACGGGGCGCGCCCGGCGCAATCCTTGTGGGGATATCGCCGTCCGTCTCATCTGCGGGTTCGTGCTCGCCACTGCTCGTGCTCGGCCTCCTTCCTCCTCCTCTCTTTTCGCCGTGCGAATCGCGTCGCGTCTGCTGCTTTGGGTTGCTGTGGATCCGTAGCCGTGCGAGCGAGCGCCTAGTGTGCGTGTGCGTGCTGCCGCTTTTGTTTTTCGGGTGTTTTTGTTTTGTTGCTGCTGCTGCTTTGCTTTGAGGTGTACTAGTGTGGATGGATGAGCTGCTTTGGCAAGTGCAAACAAAGCTCCCTCGCTCAAAGCGGGGTTACGCCTTTAGTAGTTACTACTGCCTCTCCCAGGAGGCTTTTCCTGCCCCGTTTGGCTTCCTTTAGCCTAGTAGTATCAGTGTTGTTGTTTTTACTGCAGCGATCGGTAATCCTATGCTGGGGTTCCAGTTACGCTGACGACCTGACCTGCCAAGAACCTTTTTTCTTAACACTATTATGCCCTGTTCAGCTGTCTGTGGCTGATAGCTGGTGTTGACTTGTTGTCATAGGAAAATATTGTTGGCTGGTGGCTGGTGGCTGATGCTGATTTGGTATGAGAGAAATATTGCTGGCTGACTGGCTGACAAGCCAACTAAATAGAGCGATGCATCAGGCTCATGCTGCAGGAGAGTTTGGAAATTCTTCGAAGTTCCAAGTGACCTCCCAATTTGTTCGTCAGATCGGGACACGTGATTCTTCCATGGTGATCTGTGAATTGGTGAGCATGAATTGTGGCCGATCACCATTCATCAGTTCACCCCGCATGGAGCATGCTGTCTGGAGTGTGATCCGCTCCGAGATTGGCTTTATTCTAGATGGAGCATGGCTGGAACTAGGCTTTGCTTTGGGGGCGAAATGGAGATGGGGACCGGGAATCATGAGCTGACTGATAGATGATGCAAGGGGGGAAAAAAGAACAATGATGGAATGGTTGACAATGTGATAGGGGAATTATTTACTATCATTGCTCTTACATTTTTGGATCGCTATGGAAGCCTAGAGCTGCGCGTGCTCAACTGCGACGTGGATCGAACAAGTCGTCAAGACGAGCACAGTGAATTGTTATGAGGAATTCGCTGTCTCTTTGAGAAGCTAATCGTGAGGAATTCGCAGAAGCTACTAGGTACATGCTTAGCAGCAACAATGTATTGTCATAAAAAAAAAGCAGCAACAATGTATTGTGCTCAAGCAAGCAGCAGGCAAAGCTGATCCAGGCTGGGCGGGCGGAGACACTTTTGGGCCCATCACCGTAGGTGAACCACCTGTACAAGACAACCCACTTCGAGTCCCAAGCAACGAGAATGAATCGGCGAGCCTACAATTAACAATTTCCTCTCCGAAGATGAAGCTACAATTGAAGGGTTTAAAATTTCCTCAACTCTATGAATGAGTCTTGATTTGAACAGAAACTCAGCTCAGCAGCCACATTTCTGACAGAAGAGTAGACGCAGGTTCTAACCTGACAGGAAGACACTCTTGTACTTGTGCCTTACCAGCTTACCTGTAGGATGCAGCATTGTCCAAGGAGCAGAAGCAGCTCAATCAAACTCCATCACAAAACAGATCAACTGGGCAGTGAGATTCTCCACAAGACAAGGCAGAATTTCAGGGATGTGCTGAGTGATTTCAATTGACCTCAAAATTCGGGTAAGTTTGTACACATCAGGGCCAGGAGCCTAAATTACACTTGTCACAAGGCAAGCAGAAGCATGGTTCTGCCACGCTCGAAGATTCTGTAAAGTTTCATCTAACATTTGCCCGTGGCAAAAGCTGGGAAAAATTTGGCTGTAGCATCCAAAGGATGAAGGGACGCCAGGGGTGACCTTATTAGTTCATCAGAAACAAAATTACAGAATGCCTCTGACAGAAAACTGATGGTACGCCGAGTCTGAGGTGGACGCCCAGTGTCAGCAACTTTTTTACAAGTCTGTATATTTAATCACGGAACTCATCCATGAACTTCTCGTGAAACTCCTTGAACCTAGATATGATTTCTGGCATTTTGTCCTCCTGTGGCAAGATCGTGCATCTGAAGTGCCATGTTCCAGGGACCTTCACAGTATCACACAGTTAAAATCCAGCAGAAAACGTGTCAGTGCAAACTCAATTATGCTTGGAACTGACAAGGATCATGTAATCTTTCACGAGGCTTTTGAGATTACCAACCTGCCCAAAACCAGAACCAGGGACAACGACAATTCCAGTGGCTTCCAATAGGCGTTTGGCGTAGTATGCATCTGGGGCAGTGCCAGCTGCTTGGGCAGTTCCAATCGCCTTCTGGGGTAAATGAAGGCGTGGGAACAGATACATTGCACCCTTGGCTTTGTTGCATGTGATACCTTCTAAACTATTGAATGCTTCTTCCAAAGCCTGTGATAAAGAAGAGTATGTAAAAAGGAGTACCTTAGCAAAGCCCAACTGTAAGGTACTTGAAATGTTCAGAATAAATTTTTAAGGTGGTCCGCATCCTCAGCTTGCATATGTGAACTGACTACCGGACCAGGGGTTGCAATCCTGTACCCATAATTTCTTATAACTACAGTTCCAGTATTACGATATTTTTTATAGGCCAGAAAAAATGGAGGGGGAAATAGCACCAACACATATAAACTTGCACTTCCAGCCTAGGAGTAGTACAAACCTTTGCACGCCGAGCCAATGATGAAAGGATACCATCCCTCTCTACCATGAAGGATTCAAAGGATTCATCCCCAGCCTGTGGTGGTAGCAAACATCTTAGTTACTGCTATCACTACTGTACTTAAGTTTCCTATGTATCATATACTGACCTTTGGTGGGTTCATTACAAGACTAGCAAGTATTTGGCCTGAGACATTGGAGCACAGATTTACTGATGCCAACTTGTAAATCTGTTCCCGTACTTCAGGACTGAATCCAGTTATCTCCATGTAACCACCTCGTTTTCCACATTCTCCATAGTAACCTAGCATGGCAAAGGGTAAGTTTTACCATAGACTATGAGATGCAAACAGAAAATTACAGAGCACAGAACCACCTGAATCTGATTTGATTACCTTTAGAAACTGACTGGAATGATACCAAAGGAAGATCATCATCAGTGTATCCCAATGATCGTGCGATTTTTTTGAATGAGTGGAATTGCTTATCCTCAGCATATACATTTTCTTGGTAAACCTAGGGACGAGACAAGGATAAATAAATGGTCTTAGTAGACCTACCAAGTTTAGGTGTTTGTGTAGCTCAATAGCTCGTGTATTGACATAGTGAAAACCTCAGATACAGGTTCTGTTTCACCTCATCCGCAAGAAGAACAAGTCCTTCATTCTTGCAGAATTCGACAATTTTCTTTTGGTTTTCCTCAGCAAGAACCTGTTGGAAGTGTTAGTGATCACTCAAACAGACTATTCTCTTAAAAAAAATGAGCAGGGGAGGGGTGGGGGGGGGGGGCGAATTGTTTATTCTCACATGTTAAAAAATTATAACCTGCAATGCATTACGAGGTATAAATATTCCTAATGAGGAAACCATGCAGCATCTGTCTTTTTGCATGTAACAGATAGATAAACAATTACCTGTCCCGTTGGGTTTCCAGGATTTATGACAACAAGTGCCCTGACAGTGATGCCTTTAGATCGAGCCTCCTCCAGTTGTTTCTTTAATTCCTCGACCTCAAGTCCCCACCCTGTCTCTTCATCAAGGAAATAAGGAACCTGAAAGAAAATTTGTTCCACAAAAAAAATTGTCAGACATACAGATCATGCCACTCCAATAGTCATAAATACAAAGCAATGCTGACTGGTGACGATCAATTCATAAATCATTATGAAATGACCTAATTGAACTTAAGGAATTATAAAATTATATGAAAGATTTAAGTCAAATTATTGCCTGAAACTGCAATTTGAGATGACATTGATCTAATTCAACGAGCAACAATGAACATAATCTGTCAAAGAACATACAAGGGAACCACCATGAAGAGCAATCGATGCAGAATACAGCGGGTACTGTGGAATAGGGCAGAGAATACCATCCTTCTCAGAGCTTATCAACAATTGCATCATCATGTGCACCTAGTTGAATCAGAAATCACACTGTATAAGTAATGACGGCAAGCTTTATTCACAAGTGAGAACTCAGACAAATTGGTCCTTATTCCACATAAATGGATTACTGCTGATCAAAGAAGACATGGAGTACATACTGCTGGGCTTGCTCCATCTGTTAGGAAGATGTTGTCTCCGCTGGCATGAAACCCATCACGGGCAGCAATTCCAGCAGCAATTTCATCACGCAAACCTTTTATACCCTGAAAGAGCAGCATGAATGATCAAGCTCATCCAATCATTGTCCATTCATGACGGCATTCATCCAAGAGCGTATAAATATGTACCTGACTATGGCTATAGGCTCCCGTCGCTCTTCCTGGTATCTTGTCCAGAATTTGCCATGCTCTCTCTATAGCATCTGAACTGTATGGAAACATACAAATCAGCATTCAAAGCCCACAAACAAAAACCTTGTGTAGTTATACAACTACCTAGCACACAAACTCATATAGGAAAGCTGTTTAAAATCAATGTGTCAATATGTGGATATTCCATTACCATGCAATCTTTGCAAGACCATACATATGGCAGTTTCCACAGATTCAAAGGTCAAAAGAAAAGATCACATGCTTGTGAGCCAGACAGATACTTGCTCTAGAGATTGAGTTCTCATGTCTCAGGAGTCACAACTTCATGGGTGCACCATGAAAGGTAGCTAGATAAGGGCTCTAAAGAAATCAAGCAAGTACTTTTTCCCCATATCAAAAGCAGGCACACAAGTGTTGCGCTGGGTGTTAGGCAGTTACTCTACTTTAG
Organism: Panicum virgatum; assembly: GCF_016808335.1. NCBI lineage: Eukaryota > Viridiplantae > Streptophyta > Magnoliopsida > Poales > Poaceae > Panicum > Panicum virgatum. Next base: position 65,631,608 of record NC_053146.1, read on the forward strand.
ATTATATTCTACATACTGACATATGCACTAAGAAACAGTTACAAATGACTGATAAAGAAAGTTGGTCCTCTTTGTTTTTTATTATTTCTGAGCGGGTGACCTAGCATATAACAGTAAGTCAACCAGCCAATAAAAATCAATTACAGTAGGGGTCATATAAATTCAACCGACCAATTTCATATTAATTTACTTGTGCTCATCCAATGCTGAATGCTTTGATGTACCTGTATAGAGCATGAGTTTCACTTTTGTCCAAGAGAGCTGGATGATCACATAAAGAGAGGACCTGTAAAGGAGCAACATGAGCTAGTAAGGAACCATCAACCAAACTTTCATCCATCATTGCAACGAATAACAAAAGATACAAGGAAAGCAAACTCACTTCTCTGAAATATGTAACTGGCTGTTGGCCAAGGGATTGGGGATTTCCAACATTGCAGTAAAGTATCTGCCATTGAAGTAGATAAACGTAACTAATTCGATTGATCATGGATGAGTGGATGTGTGGTTGTTGACGGAACCAAAATACAAACCTCATCAAAAGGAAGTGAATCTGGATTTTTCTGTAATTCTTGCTGCAAGTTCTGTAGAAGGAAAACAGGACCATAGACTGAGTCCAACAGAATCATACTAAAAACGACTTCTAGATAGTGCAGTCCTCTTTCATATAAATATATATAAGGCCATAATATGTGAATAGGAAACATCAACATCCACCCTGACCCTGGACTAACTAGTTCCTTGTGCTCTCCTGATGTGGACTATGAACATCTCCAAATTATTCAAGGCAACAAAAGTTACTGTTATTTATTGAATTTTAGAATGCTTTGCATATTGGACGCACCTGAGCATGTGTAACAATCTCTCCTCGAACTGCATATTCACACTTCAAGACCTGGAGGGGGAAAAACTAATCACATCAACTGGGGATAATACCGTTTGCGGGTTAAAGCAAACAGATTGCATTTTAGAAGCCGCATTACTACTAGCACACTCACAGTACTGCGTGTAAGTAAACATTTGACTTCGATCAAACTCCGGTACACATCGATAGATACTCGGCTCCCATTGCGTGCGTATAAACCCAGCAGTCCAGTAGGGTAGGAACAGAACAGAGCAACACAAAGGTAGCAAGGCAGCAGCACTCGAACAGGGATCGAAACTTTTCGTGCTCGCGCTAATCGGTCACATGACTGCCAGTCTACCACCGAACCCAAACAAGTCTCAAACGAATCGAATATGTGGGGGCAAAAGCGGCACCTTGGGGTTGATGGTATTCAGCGACACTGGGGGCGTTCCCGCGGCGGCCGTGGACATAGTCCTGGCCAGGGCCGCCGCCCCCACGGGAGGAGCTGGATAGCGCGGCGCCGGAGCGAGGGGCGACGGCGCGGCTGATCTGTAGGAGGAGGCGGCCCGCAGGGACGCGGCCACCGCGCGGCGCGCCCTGTCGGCTGCGAACCGGCGCATGGCGTCGTAGTGGCGGCGGCGGCGAAGCAGGGATGGCGACCGGCGCTGGCGCTCGGGCGCTGATGTGGGCAGGTGGGGTGGGGAGGCGCTAGTGGGAATTTTTCTTTCGCGACACGGCTTCCGTTTTTTTTCGCTCGCGTGTTTTACGTCTCCGGCAAGAAAGAAACCGAGAGGATCCCGTTGAATTTTGCTTGATCAAAAAGACAATACGATTAAATCTTGCAATCGCTACTCCCCCGTCCTTAAACATCTCGTAAGATATTTAATTTATTCTAGATTAAACAGTTATAAGTTTAACTAAATCTATAAAAAGGAGTAGTAATATTTTGAATGCCAAATGAAAATAATTAGATCCATATGAAATATAATTATATATATTTGATGTGTTAGATATTAATATTTTCTCTATAAACTAGTCGAGCTTAACTAGAATAAAGTAAAATATTTTATATTTTTAGACGGAGGAAGTATTTGAGCTAAGCGTGAAGGCTTAGGGCTGATGTTTATACGCACTTACAGTACATGGAGACTGATCAGCAATGCAGCAAGGGTTGTTTTGGGGAAGCTCCGGCTAATATTTTCTGGTGCTTGTCTTCTGTAGAACCTTGCTTTCAGACATTGTGAGATAGTTAAAATTTATTGGTTTACTCTATGGTTGGTTCGTTCGTTCCCTGCAAGTTTAGCGCATATTCAAATGAAAATGTCTCAAATACTGCAAAATTACTCCCACACAATTTAGCGCAAAATCTATAGGCCTGCTTTGACCCAGTAACTCCAGCAACTCTTTGCATCATCACCCAGCAGGGCCGACCAATAAAGAAAAGGCCCGCAACTTCTCTTTACCCTCAGCCCAAAAGAAGGCCCAAACAACAGGGCTTAGGCTGAATCGCAGGCCCATGGAACCTCCTCCGGCCCTAGCCAGATGGCCCTCTCGCTCGCGCGTGGGCCCCAGTTGTGTGGAGCGAATACAGACGCGGCTGCGCTTAGTCCTGGGCGTTCGGTTCTAACCGAACCGATCGGTTCGGTTCTTCGGTTCTTGAAGAACTTCGGTTCCTGGAAAACAGGAACCGTTCGGTTCTTTTCAAAGTTAAGAACCGAGAAACTTCGGGTTCGGTTCTTTCGGTTCGGTTCCGGTTATAACCGAAAGAACCGAACTTCCAGGATGTAAAAAAAATAGCCCATTCAATAGCAAATTTTGACAGCATTTCACCTAATTTTTCATGCAATCAACAGGGATAATTCAATATAAAACAACAGCACAAGACATAAATATTATGGTTCTCTCAAATTCAAAGAACAAGCAACAATCACTAACAATCCAGTGATTCACGCTCAGAAGTCACAAGCAGTACTACAATTCACAGTTTTAAAATAAAGGCAGCAGCCAGCAAGCAGTTTCAAACTTGGAATAATTAAAAACAGCATTACAGCAAGGCACGAAGCCACCACTCATTTCCTCAACATGCAAGCAGTAGGCCACAACAACACCCTTCGTCAACGACTTAACATCAACAAGCCTGAAAATGGTTTACAAACTGAAACAAGTAAGAAAGAATAGAATGTATGTTGACTAAACATTTCTAAATTCAAGTGTTTAACTCAGCAAGCAAGGCAGAGCAGGCAGCAGTATTGCAGCAAGCAAGGCAGAGCAGGCAGCAGTATTGCAGCAAGCAGGGCAGCAGTATATGACTAGAAGAAATGAATATTAGCTCACATGGTCATTTATCTTTAGATGAGTTCTTGTTTTTGCTTTCCTTGGAGGACTTGCTTGGCTGGGAGCTAATGTTGGTGGATGTAACCATCTTCTTTTTGCTGCCTTGGATTTGTGACTTGGCAGCATGTGCATCAGCAATTGCTTTGTCCTTAAATTCCTGAATAATATCTGAAAACAGAAACAACAAATAATGGATATGTTAAATAATTTTTCATTGTTGAAAACAACAAATAAATAGTACAATAAATAGTCACATTCTTCTAGTTTGGTCAACTCTTCTATATTCTCTACAACATTGATAGGAGTTCCTCTTCTAAGCCAATCTTGAGTGCAAACAAGAGCTTCAACCATAAATGGAGTGAGTGAACTCCTAAAATCATCTAGAATGCGGCCACCTGTGCTAAAGGCAGATTCACTAGCAACGGTGGAGATTGGAATGGCGAGCACATCACGAGCCAAGCTGGACAATATTGGAAATCTAGTTGACTGCCCCTTCCACCAAGTAAGAATATCAAACTTTTTGCAATCTTCTTCACACTCTTCGGCCAAGTATCTATCTAATTCAGTCCTGCTGCCCCTGCTGCAACTGCTTGCTGTTCCACTATTCAGCTCTGCTCTGCTGATTGATTCGGGAGGGCATGAATGATAACACCGTGTGCCTTTTTACTGAAAATATAACAGTCAGGGATGAATGCAGACAAGTACTTCAGAGCTTGGCACATAATTTTTGGTTGGATGCTCATGCACGGAAAGTCATCTTTATATAAGGAAAGCATAAGAGTTTATTGTACACAGAGAAGTCCCTTGCTCTGTCCTCTGACCAATCGAAACAAGAAAAAAGAAACAGCAACCTATTTTAACAAGCAAAGAAACTTCCACAGAATTGTTCACTGGTTTATGAACCACAATCATTGATCATCGATGCAGGATATGATCCTTGGGGTGAGTGCAGATGCTATAAAGCATGATAAAACAGAAATTGAAGAATCTATCATCAACACGTACTACCCAATTACCCATACAAGGAGCCAATGCAAGTGATTTTCCTCAGCAACCAGAAGAACAGGAGCTAATACTTTGGGCCAACAATGTCGAGTGAAGTGATCAGAACTTCAGAAGGTTGTGAATCTTGGAGATAGCAACCAATCAGACGAGAAATTAAGAATGTCTATACAAGATCTAGGAATCAGGAGAAAGGAGATCAAACCCTAGGCAATATAGGAGAGGAGAGGAAGAACTCACATATGACGAGGAAGAAGATTGAAGTGGAGGCACCGGCCGCACCGCGGTGGCTGTGGAGGTGGCGGCCTAGGTGGTGGCGTCGTTGCAGAGAAGCGGAGCAGGTACCGAGTGGGCGCCTGGGCGGATCCGCGCCTCCGCGACCGCGAGTGGTGACCGGCTGGGGGCCTCGCCGCCTTGGGGTCTTGCCTGCGGTGCGGAGTTGGGGTCGCCGGGTCGGGCCGTCGGGGGGCCGGGAGCGCGAGCGCGGGGTGCCGGTGGCCGCCTGGCCGGTGCCGTGCCGCCGAGCGCCCGAGCCGGGGAGGGTGGCCGCCGCCGCGTCGCCTTGCCCTTGGCCTTGGGGGTCGCCGGATCTGGGTAGTGGGTACCGAGTGGGCGTCGGGCCTGGCCGGGTCGCGCCTCCGCGACCGCCGACCGCGAGTGGTGAGGGAGCGCCGGAGCGGCGGCTGGGGTGGGGGCACGGGCACTAGGGATGGGGGCGTCGCCTCAGGTACTCAGGTCAGAGGGAGGGGCAGGTCGGGGTCGCGGCCTCGCGGGTGGGTGAGTGGGGGATTTAGGGTTTTGTTTGAGTGGGCCTTGGGCCACATTATTCGTGGTGGGCTGTATTCGGTTCCTCGGGTAACCGGAATAAAAACCGAAACCGAACCGACGACTTCGGTTCCTAAGAACCAGGAACCGAAATGGAACCGAACTTCTCGGTTTCGGTTCGGTTCGGCTCCGGTTCTCGGTTTTTTCGGTTCGGTTTTCGGTTTTCGGTTTTTCGTGCCCAGGGTGAGCTGCGCTTGCGCAGTCCACGCGGCAGGCAAACCGGCATGCAGCGGCGCCGTTTGCGGCGGTCATCTCATCCCGCCGCCTCACGCCCGCCCGAATCTGATCGCGCCACGACGCGGACGGCGCCTTTCCGGCTGCCGCCGACCTGGCGGCTATGCGGCGGCCGCTCCCTCCAGACGCCACCGCCGCCGTGAGCCGCGCCGCCAACACGAGCGCTCCACCTCCACCTGCGGTTGGGCTTGCGCGTCGCGACCGCCGGTGCCACCTGGACCAGGACCAGGACAAATCCCACTCCCCGTACTCGTGTAGTACCTGTCACGCCGCTGGTCCGTGGCCGTGCACGACGAGGCTCCCCTCGGTATGCATCTGCATGCCGGCCGCGTAACCCGTCCACGTGGACGGCTCTTCTTCCTCCCCTCTCCTACCAGGAAAAGATCGCGGGCGCACCACACGCCAGCTTTGCGAAAGGAAGCTTCGGAACCCGCAGCCAGCAGCTCTCCGAATTCTCAATTCAGAGGAGCAGCCAGCATCCGGTGTCATACTTGAACACTTCAATTATGCAGCACTAGCTGGACGAGTACTAGATTTCTCCGGAACAATTCTTCGCCGCCGCCGAAGCGACAGAGTGTTCGCTCTGTATTCTGCGAGACCGCAGGTATTCAATTCCCAAGATCCAAACGGATTCAAAGACCCTTCTAGTCTAGATAAAGTAAAAGAAAATATTCAGAGACTAATCCCGGCAGGCACTCATGTCCCCTTGATGCGCTGTCAAGGCAAACCAAGCCCTAAACACCAGGCTTTGGGGGCTTTGACCCATCATTGTCTGCGCGCGGCGCCGGCGCCCGGAAAAGAGGCGTCCTGTAACCAGCGTGCGTGTCCGCTGATGAGGCGCGGCCATCATTTCAGAGTTCGGAGGCTGCTGTCTTTGAGTGCGCCCGTGCGTTTGTTTCTTGTTTTTCAGTTCCGCTGCACATGCCTGCAACTGCACCCTGCTTCCAGGGTAAAGGGAGAAGAACAAAGGCAACCTCGCGTGCGCTGCACACGGAAGCGTACGCGACCTGCATATACCATCGGCATGGAATGGATCCGACCGGATATTCAAGGTCAGATTTTGGTCGTGTCATGATGATGGAAAGCACAGACAAGTTTGCGTACTCGAATGAATGCATCTATTGAATTCATTCATCTTCATCCCTGAAGCGGAGCAAGGTAAAGTAGTATTTGAATCTTGATTAGGTCGTTCTATTCGGCTAGTTGGCTGGTGCAGATTTGTTATGAAAGAAAAATACTCTTGACAGGTCGGTGAATGGTAGCTGATGCTGATTTAGTTTGAGAAAAAAAACACTGTTGTCTGATTGGCTGATAAGCCAGTTGAACAAATCATAAAATTCAGTTTTCAAATGGCCTTACTGCGACCGTATGGTGGTCCATTCAACCGCCTGAATGCCTCTACCGTTCAAAGTTCCTGGAGAATTGAGAAATCCATGCGAACCGCAACTATTTGACTATTCCCCGGTCATCTTTCCCCGGCTTAAACAATGTCCCCAACCCCAACTGCTGCAGCGCTCCCGCGTGCAAGCATGCCCAACTCGGGACGGCGACGCCATTTTCGGGATAAGGGTTATCGCAAATCCTCATATCATCTCTGATTCTCTGTGGAGATATTATTATTTACATCCCTCGCACGCCCGGAATCTGAAGCTAAGCTCGCCCGCTGCCACATCTTCGGAATTAGAACCTTCCTGCCCCGGAGGACAAGTACCCGGGTTACGACGGAACGCTCTCGGATGGCCGGTCAGGGAAGGGATGCCTGCACTGCAGATGGACAGGTCGAATCGCCGTCGATGAGAACATCTAGAAAGCTCAAGGGGTTAAACAAAGCAAGGGCAACGACGCTTCGTCGTTCATCGATCAGCCTGCAACTGCAAGCATTCGTGTTGCAGTACGGGGAAGGGCAGAGAAGGCAGGGCCCTGTTTGGTTTAGTAACGCTAGTTACTATAGTTAACTTTAACAATTAATTATGAGTATAAAATAAAAGCAGTTTACAAAACTAACTTCACAATCTCAGCACTACTTTGCGAGACGAATTTAATGAAGTCTTTGGCCGTGTAATTAGAGGGTGGTTACTGTAGCATTACTGTAGTCAATCATAAATTAATTAGACTCATTAAATTCATCGCGCAAAGTTACACTCATATGTAAAAAGATTCATTTAGTACTTCATGCATTCAATATTCTTTTTGTAGCGCAAGCAGCGCTAGCCAACCAAACAAGGAGAACCTGCTGTTTTTTTTCTGAAAGCTTGAGAACCTGCTGTGACCTGTGAGATGAGCAGAAGCAAGCAGGAAACGAGACGCAAGGAAACGCAGCGTGTGACGCCGATGTATATGGACACAAAGCCTTTAGTATCGCCGCTGATGTCCGCGCGTTTGTCCGGGCGCGTGCTGACGGCGAAATGGTTCCCTCTCACTCGATACTCCCTCCGTCTCAAAATAAATACAATTCTAAAATCAGACACGCAAACCAATGCTAGATGGAAATTATCAAATTGTCTTTTATCTTTTGTAAGAAAAATCTAGACTTTAACTTATCTTTCGTACAAGAAACTTCCGAAGACTCTTGACTTTTGTTGTTGCTTGATAAAAATTGCATTTTTTGTGGGACAAATTTTAAACCATAGAATTGCATTTATTTTGAGACGGAACTGAAATTGGTCTAACGAATAGCTACAGCTCCATGAGCGCGACGCGTCGATCGGTGCCTATCCGTTTTGGCGGTTTCGGTTGAGCAAACCCATTGGCAGCCTAGCTCCTTCCTGCGCCGATCGCGTGGCGTCACGCGCGCGCAGAGAGAGATTGGCCGATTAGCTCATCGGCCGTCTCGATTCGCTGACGCTGGTGTTGCTGTTGTTGTTGCTTGTTCGGCCACCTGCCCGGCCCGGCCATGCTTGCTGCTAACTCTACTATCTCCCAGCCAGCCAGGTCAACTCTGCTTCCTTCGGATTTGGACAGAGATTTGGAGCAGCCACACAAGTCACGCACAATGACGCAATTGCTCTGCAAAAATGTTCTGAAGGAAAAAATAAAGGAAGAGAGCAATTATGCAGGAGCTCAGGCTCGATTATGTATGGTGCGCTGGATTTTTCCGAGTGGTTGTTCAGACTGATGATGAGTAGTCGATTGGGCGTTTTCAGGGGTTTTCAATGGAACTGGTGTTTTGTTAGTGCATCAGGTGGCCGCGGCGGTTGGTTATGGCCGGGGCCGCCTGTGGAATTGAAGGAGCAGCCGAACAGGATGCAGTCACAAATGTTCTTCTCAGCTTATCTGCCGTCAAATCTTCCGTTTTGGCGGGTACAGGGTGTGAGGTCCTGCTGGTTCCTGACAAAACGCTGCTGCACTGTGACCCTGACTCGGACCCTTCCCACCCCATAAACCCCGTAAATACAAAAAAACGTCACATCGAATATTTCTACACATGCATGGAGTACTAAATGAAGTCTATTTACAAAACTTTTTATATGGATGGGCTGTAAATCGCGAGACGAATCTAATGAGCCTACTTAATCCATAATTTGCAATAGTAATGCTACAGTAACTATCCGCTAATTATTAATTAATCATGGATTAATTAGCATCATTAGATTCGTCTCGCGATTTACAATCCATCTGTGCAAAAAATTTTGTAAATAGACTTCATTTAGTACTTTAAATTAATAAGATTCCATCGCAATTTTTTTTGCAAAACATCTAAACACGGCCTCGTTTGTGGTGTGTGACCCTTTGACAGCGGCACATCGACACGCAATATTCTACTGGGCACTGGCTGCTGCAACTATCGGTTACAGGTAGCCGTAGCCTGCAACGGAGGGAAACTGAATATAACTGCCGAGTTGGCTGCTGCAGGCAAGAAGAACAAACAGCAGGTAAGAACAGCACACTGCACAAGTGTGTTCCAAGATTCGATCTCTCTTTTTTTTTTTGGTTCGATATCTCTCCCCAGTTCATGTTCTATCAACACGAGGAATTTACATCATACGGCTATAAGAATGGTCTGTACATTTTTTTAATCGTTCTCTCTTCCTACGGGAAACACTCACGCGAAGAAGGGAAGGAAAAAAAAATCGCGATGTCACACAAGGAAACGGGCAAACAGCACGAAAGAAACCAGCAGCCTCAGGAACCGGGCTGCGGCGGCTTCACCGGCCGCGACGCCGCGCTGCTCTCGCCGGCGGCGAGGCCCATCTCGATGTCCCCGTCCGTGTCGTCGTGTTGGTGGTGGTGGTAATGGTGCGGCGGCTGCGTGGGCGGCGTCGCGCCGCCACACCCAATCAGCCTCCGCAGCCCACACGGCCGCGCCGCCTCGGCGGCGACATGCTCTTGCGGTGGGGAAGGCGTCGCCCGGGCCGGCGACTGGTGCTGCGAACGACCGATGCTGACCCCGTCCTCCGAGCCGAAGAAGAGCACGTTGGTGGGGAAGTTGGGGGACTCCGGGTCGGCCTCCGGCGTGGGCACGGCGGGCCGCACGGGGGGCACGGGCGGCTCGTCGACGGCGGGGCAGCGGCAGAGCGGGCAGGTGGAGTGGGAGCGGAGCCACATGTCGACGCAGTCGACGTGGAAGCCGTGGCCGCACCGCGGCAGCACGCGCGCCGTGTCCCCGGCCTTGAGCTCCGTGATGCAGACGGCGCAGTCGTCGAGCACCTCGCCCTTGCCCACCTCCCGGCGCGGTAGCTTCGCCATGGACTTGTCGTCGAGCCCGCCCTCGTAGCACCACGCCTCGGCGCCGCCGTCCGCGACTCCCCTCCCTCCTCCTCCCCCGCCGCAGAGCATGAAGCGCAACCACGCCGCGACGCCGCGCCCCGCGGGCAGGGGCGGCGCCCTGCCGCCGCCGTAGCGCTTGGTGCAGAGGAAGATGTAGAAGCAGAGCACGAAGGTGAGGAAGACCGCCGCCACGGCCGCCAGCATCGGGGTCGCCGCCACGACCGTCGTGGCCGTCACCGCCATCGACGACCGATCGATCGATCAACCACACGCGCCGCCCTGCGCTCCCTCTCCCTCTGCCTTGGCTTCAAAGAACCTCAATTATGCTCCTCCCTTACGCGAGCAGGATCCTCTGCTGCCGGTGTACCCGCCCCCCTTTCCCTCCCTGGTGCTGCAGCTAGCCGCGGGCTCCTCGGCGTCCGTGCCCCGAAGCTCTTGATGACATAAATGTTTAAGCGCTCGTGTCGTGCTGGGGCGTTGTGGGGATTCGAATGATTAGCGCGCTACTTATACGAGGGCGGCGCGGGATTGGGGAGGATAAGAGCCGGGCGGGAGGAGGCTGGCCGTTTGGAGGGGAAGGTGAGCGAACCGTGGAGGTCTGTGGCCTGGACTGGACCTGGAGGGAAAGCGAGGACGGCGACCGTTTTGAAAGCGTTGACGCGCGGCGCAGGTGGAGGCCGTGGAACCAGAGGCGGCCGGCGGCCTCTCCGTTGGACCTCCCTCCCACGGCCGTCGCCGTCTAATCCCCCGGCGATGTTCCGATTCGCGCCGCTAGCTGCACGGTTGCACCCGATGCGGTGCAACCAACCACACGGGCCGCCGGACCGGTGAGCCGCGACGCCGACCGCCCGCGCGGCCTCCGCCGGTGGCTGGCACGCGCAGCCACTGACACCACGAGCCTCCTCAGAATCCGGCGTCCGGAGCGTGTGCTCTGCGTTGTGTGAAACTGAAAGTTCTACTACTAGTTGCTTCTGAGGAATACGGTTACCAGTGACGATTTCGACAGCGACATGATCCAGGTGCCCGACCCTGCTTCGCGGATCGCAGTTGCCTCCGTGGTTTGTGCAGGACACGCCGCCAGAATGCAAGGAGACGCTCGCATCCATCCGCGCTCCAGGAAACGTGGGCCGTCTGCCGTGAGAGCGTGTCGCGGGGGTCCCAGCCGCCGGTGGAGTGGAATGAGCATCAGCAGCGGGCAAAGGCAAGGAAGCCGGCCGGGACCCCGGGGGGGTTGGAGTTGGACAGGACCGCCGTGGCTGGCTGGCTGTGGCTGCCGTGGTTGGGGAGGTTCGGTATAGCGGTTTGTGCTCGCGCGCATCCTGTCCCTTTCCCTTCCGGTTATGCGATTTGGGCGGAAGCGACTGCCGGACCCCCAACTGGTGGACGTGGATTTTCTGGGAAGCAACTCTGGAGGAGGGCCGGCGCCAAACCAAACACGCCCAAAGTCTGGGAGGGTTTGACCAAGGCGTTTCCAAGTTGGCCCAACCCGGTCTCATCTAACTCAACCTTCTAGTCGTGCCAAAAGGAAGACTTGGTGTGCTAGTCGATTACTTGGTCGTCGTCAGAGGACGATTGGAATTTGTGGCTGCACGTGAAATAGGCAACCAAAAAAAAGTCACGTAGTTTGCAACGTGGGGACTCGGTTTTAACTTTTTAACCTTGGTGTTCAGGTGTTGACCACAGTAGTGACTGGGTGGCGTACTTGCTGTGGGAGCAATGGACCGCCGCAGCCTGGGCCCTGGGGGGCTTGGGGATAGCCGTGGGGCCACAGGTAGCCAGTACGAGGATGGACGGCGACCTCGGCCGTGTCCTCTGCACAGGTCCAAGTAGAGCCGAACATACGAGTACTTACTGACAGCTGCGCTGTACGGAATACGGGTGTTCGTTACTGTGCACCAACGGGACGGGCCAAGCCGATCCACATAAACCCAAGCCAAGTCCTCGTTGCTATCTCGAGCCGGAGACGCTTTCAACGAACAGTCCGGTCCAAGCCCGACCAAGTGCTCTGAACCTGCTAGCTAGCCTGACCGGGCGCACCCCGCCCTTCGCCGAACCAGCGCCTGCCTCGACGGCCGCACGGCTGGCCTGGGGTGAGGTGGCCCGCGAGGGCGACCCAGCAGCGCGACCCTTATCCGGCGCCGGGGTCTCGGCCGCAACGCGGGGGCGTGGTGGCGGCCCATTGGGGACGATGGGTCCGGCGCCGGCCGCGAGCACGGGCGCGGACAGCGACGGGAGCCGTCCGCGCCCCGGTCCCGTCCCGTGCGCGGGCGGTTGGCCGCGGCGCGCCCATGACTCGGTTGCTTCTGGCAGTTTGGAAGGAGCGCCACGCGGGCGCTGCTGCTGAATGGTGTGGGAGCCGGCAGGTCGGCCGAAAGCGGGCAGATCAAAGCGCGCCACGCGTCGCGCGCGCGCCGGCATCATCGTGCCGAGTTGCCTGCCGACCGGAGGCCGCCGCTCGCCGGACGCCGGGCCGGTGGCGGCGCTCAGCTCCTCCGGGGGGACGCTGGTGGGTCGGCCGGTCGATCGATCGGTGGCGCGCCGGCCGGGCCTTTTTGACCGGCCGGACGGCCGCTGTGCTGACGGCCGGCCACAAAGCGGAGCCTTTCTGCACGGCGCTTTTCGTAAACAAGAGAGGGCGAGGCGGCGTGGTGCGCCGGTTGTGGTAGGGTCGCCTGCGCGTTCAGCTTACTTGGATCACACGTGGCTTGGACTCTGGATAGCGTGCGTCCAGTTTGAGGCCCAAACGTGCGCGCGTAGTTTGCTTCTGCCGCCCGCGTTGCCAACCGGGACATCCATCCGTCGCTTCTACTACTATCTGGTTGTGGCTTCGAGCTCGATTGCCTATGCGCGAGCAGATCACAGCACGTCTTCACGAATCTTGCCGCTTCTTCTGCAGTAACACGCGCGCGTGCACACACACAAGTCATTCAGTTCCAAGAATCAGCCCGGGCATTTGTGTTTGTGCATCGACGGAATCTGGCGGTACGGAATGTGGTTGGGCAATCAGGGCCTTTTTGGTTTTCAGTGCTCGAGCGGCCGACATCCCTGGGACCAGAGACCCGGCGGGCGCGTGTCCGGTCGGCTACAAAGATTTTTGATTTTTCTGCAAGCGCCATTGACCGTCCACGCATTGGCACTGGCACTACTAAACTTCTGCCCGAGTTGGGGCCGAGCCATGAGATCTGGCGGGGGCATGAATTGCCATGGAATCTGGGGCGACATGATTTGCCATCAGCGATCCGCCCGGGCCACAATCAGAATCAGAGCAGAATGAGCAGTGCCTATGTGCTCTCTCTCGTTCGTGCGCAGGGTGCAGTCAGTGATCTTACCGACCCTTTTGTCCTGCCCCAATGCTTGCAAATCTGTGTCATTCTGTTCGGTCGGCTTGTCAACCAACTAGCTAGTAATTATTTTTTAATATTAAATCATCACCAACTACAGTACCTTTTTCTCACGGGAGGTTCAAAATTTATCTGATGGGAGCATTGACGTGTTAAAGGATGGTAGGTCAGCATCAAATCAAGAGCCTTTTCAGCGGTTGCAGCCAAACTGTGTCGTGCCTTTGTTGCGTCTTGCTTCGACTTGAAAAATGCTAAAGCCCCCAAAGTGCAGCAAACTTGGCCGTTTTTAGCATGGATGCTCGAACAAACAGACCATTTCACAACGTCTTTTTGTAGTGCCTGTGACGTTTTTTTAAACCTTCACGACCCGGCCTGGTGACAATTCGGCCCACATAGTACGCATGCATCTCTCGGTCTTTCCTTTCCCTGGACCAGGCCCGGGAAGGTATAGAATTGGGCATACGATACGTAGCGTGGCCCATTTGCTTTCGCCCTTGGCTGGGCTGATGACCGTTGCACAGGGTCACACTTGGCGTATTTGCGGAAACATTTGCAGCAAGCACGTGACGAGGAAAATTTCCTTAAAAACTAGGCCTTTAATTTGATCCTGAAGATGACATCAAACTCGTCCGTCTTTGGTGATTGTAAATGCCTGTGACACTGTCCTCAGGATCACTTATTTTTTTCTTAAATATGCAGGAAAGCTGCACATCTTTGTATTAAAGATAGAAACTATGAAGTACACATCGCGTCATGTCGTAAGCTGGCCGGTCTTAAGCTAGGGGGCTGTTCGGCTGGTCTAAAAGCCGGCTGATTTCGGCTGATTTAATAGTACCATGTGAGAAGAAATAAGCCAAAACAAGCCGAAATAAGCCGGGAAAAGAAAAACAAACAGGGCCTAGATTGCATATCATGGTTTGGGCCAAAGGTTACCTAAAAAATGACTATTCACAAACTAAACAATCGAGCTTGACAGCTCCCGCTTCGATCCAGAGCTCAGCGTCTCTCTTCTGGATCAGTTATTCATCCTAACTGAATGCGGAACTGGTTGCAATCATTCAAGCCACCGCTCGTGTCAATACTCCAAGAGCTGTAAGTGTGAACACTGCACGTCTGCACAGACTGCACGGAACCTTCCGTATTGTAAATGCTAGGTGTACATTGAGATAATAAGAAGACAATTTAGCTTTACCTCACGGTACTCATGTTCCGTTAAAGATAAATCACACTATCCTGTTAGTCAATGGAAATTTTCCTGCAACACCCACACCCTCGAAACCCCATTTGTGGAAGGCAGGCGTCTGCTCTTCTCCAGAGCAGCCGTGTCTGCTGGGCAGTGAACACACACACACACATCAGACAGCCCGTGATATGAACCCTGGAGGCCAACATGTATGCATGGCCTGCAGAAATTAAGTAAAAATGTCTTGCAACCCTGGTCGATAAGGTGGCATCCAGACTTCCATCATGGAAGGCCGGCCTCCTAAACCATGCAGGGCGTACTGTTTTGATCAGAAGCACGTTGTCGGCCATTCCGATACACACGGCAATGGCTGTGAAGATCTCTCCATGGGTGATCAAATGTATTGATGGCTATCGCAGGGGTTTCCTTTGGAGTGGGGCCAAAGATGCTAAACGTGGGCACTCTCGGTTGGCTTGGCTGCGAGTATGCAGACCAACTGATCTTGGAGGGCTCGGCATTGTGGACCTACAGCGGTTGGGTTATGCCTTACGCATGAGATGGTTATGGCTAAAGCGTACTGATGACTCTCGTACATGGTGCGACCTCCCCGTGGAGTCTGAGAGTGTGGTCGACCAGATGTTTCAAGCGTCGATCTATGTCGAGTTGGGAAATGGACACAAGGCATTATTTTGGACAGATCGTTGGTTACAAGGCAAGTCCATATCCGATCTTGCTCCATGCCTAACTAATGCTGTGGGTCCCCGAATCAAGAAACAAAGAACTGTAGCTCAAGCGTTGAATGGGGATGCCTGGGTCCGTGACATAACCGCAGCCTTAACTGTCCAGGTAATTTTGGATTACTTTCTCATATGGGACCTAACAAGGGACATACAGCTTGATGTGAATTCAACGGACACAATTTTGTGGAGGTGGACATCGGATAGGGTTTTCACTACCGCCTCCGCGTACCGTTCCTTCTTCATTGGTCAACACCCGGTGGAGGGAGCTAGACTCTTCCGCAAGACACGTGCGCCGGAAAAATGCAAATTTTTCATTTGGCTTGTCATTCACGACCGTTGCTGGACAGCTGCTAGAAGGAAAAAGCATGGGTTGCAAGACGATGACACCTGCGTGCTGTGTGCACAAATGTCGGAGACGATTGATCACTTGTTAACTGCCTGTCCGTTTACAAGAGAAGTGTGGTTTCGCTTGTTGCGTAGATTTGGCTGGGAGACGTTGGCGCCAGACTCTCAATCCACTTCTTTTATTAGATGGTGGTTCGATGCAAGGAAACAAATTCCAAAGGACAACCGCCGGTGTTTGGACACCCTCATTACCCTCACTTCTTGGTTGCTATGGAAGGAGAGAAACGATAGGACATTTAATCGGCGAGTGCGGACAATCGATGACGTACTCACTTGGGTGTATGATGAGATTGACGCTTGGCATCAAGCTGGTTTTAGGTGCCTTGTATTGGCGGTTTGTAGGCTTGGTAGACTTCCGGGTCGCGCAACGGGGATCATGTAGTCTTTTTCTTTGGAGTGTTCTGTGTCGGTTTTGATTCTAAAACCGACCCTTGTGTATTACTTCTCTTTTCTTCTTAATGAAAAACGTGCTCAGGCACGGTCGCGAAAAAAAAAAACATGTATGCATGGCATTCTGACATGGCATGCATATTTCAGAGCCGTGGGGTGGGCCTTGGCGGTCCCCTTGACCGAGACTTTGGAAGTTCGTCATGAGTGATCACTCTAGGCCCCTAGGGGTTGCCGGGTTGGCTAACCAGACTACCTGCTCTTGTTTTTCAGTTAGGTCGAGAGGACCGCCAGAATCGGGCTGCTCCCCCTTCCTTTCCTCCATGCTCTTGTCGTAGTCAGAGCTAACTCTTCCAGTTGGTGTTGGTGGTCAACTTCGTTACTCGTCCCATCATCTCAACCTACCTTGAACTTCTATCAAGAGAGATCAAGTATTATAAGAGGGTGTAAGCAGGCTGAATACTAAAGTGGAGAAGAGAAAAGAGAGAAAAAACAGATTGTAAACTTACAACCGGCTTCGACATAAGAACTAAAAATCTTTGTGAGAAAAAAATGGACCATATATTAATACAACTGGTTGTATCATTAACCTTGCTCAGTATCAAGTCTGACACCCTTTCCGAACCAGGAGCCCCATTATATTAGGTTTGTTTAGGTATAGCATAATGAAACGTGTCAACATGTGGTGCGCCATCCCTTGCCGTTGGCCTGCTCATCTAACACAAGAATGCCACGTTCTTGGCTCTCAAACATGCCATTCTTAGCGACTCGGAACGCCGTGTTTCCTGAATGAACAAACAGTTGCGACGAAATCGTGCTGGCGAGACCGTCACCAACCGGTTCCCATCCATAATCCATCGGATTAAAAAAGGTGATCTCGATGACGAGCGACGAAAGCTAAACATGCCTACTCAGTTCCGGATCACGACAGATACAAGTATTTTTAGCAGCCCTGTTCTTGGAAGCGGTTGCTTTCGACACAGTGCGGTGATGTGTACAGCTCCTGGTTTCGCCCCCAGCACGAGGCAAGCCCTCGATCATACTATCTTGCGTCATTGCGTGGCGAAACGGCAAAAGAGGAACGGCACAGGTGGACGAATCCAAGGAGATAGCAGGAAAACTCATCTCTGGTACGGTGTCGAAAACAGCTCACGAAAGTGACAAGTTTTATGGGTGCAAACGCAGCGTCATGGAACCGTCGGATTGGGCGAGTTTGGCCACCTGTTATCACGCACAACCCCGGGGTCTACCTACAATCGCCCTCTACTACAGGGGCGAAGCTATGTGGAGCATCCCCGGTGCCCATGCACCAGGATAAACTTGTATTTTTCCACTAACTAAGCTTATATTCATCAAATAATTCTAAAAAACATATTAGTTTTTTGGGCAGTGCACCACGGTCAATTTAACAGTGGCTTCATCCCTGCTCTTCTACTTATAATTACTATACATTTATTTATATATGCAAATATCATAGGGGAGGGATGAGAGCCAAGATGAAGGATGCTAGTACGAGGTATGGCCATCATCATGGCAGGGTGCACAACCAACACGCTTTTCCTTCCCCTCCTTTTTGCTCGAGCGTGTGCAGATTTGGCTGTCTCTTAGGGCTAGACTGCAGACGTTATTTGGAACGAGAGAACTTCATATGGATTTTACAGAAATTTCACTGCAAAAATAGTTCAGATTTCACAGTTTTGGGAAAGGTTCTCGTGTTTCAAATTATTTGGAACGGGAAGCTGTACAGTGTACCAATCTGCTTAATTATTTGAGTAATAACTGGGCACAGGTCCATTTCAATCAGGCAAAGCTCTGCCTCGTCGTCAGGTCACTGCAATCGTGAGAGGCCATAACCCATAACGAGATCGATGGGGCTTTCGACTGTAGCCATACTGATGGTGGTCAAAAGAGGAGCTCGAGCGCATACCGCCACACGCGCGCATTGCATCATTGCCAATCAGCAAAAGCGATCCTGCAGATGGACGTCAATGCTTCGTTATGGGAGCCACGATGCACGAACGGCTGAAAAACAAAAGCTTCGTTATCTTCCACTAGCTTCTTCAACGTGTCATGGCACACGCATTCTTTTGCTAAACAAGGATCAGCATTCACGCACAAAAAAAAAGGATCAGCATTAAAATGTTAACCCAGAAAGAATAATTGATATTAAATGTTTGTGCCTTCTGCAGTAGTACTCCGTAGTCCGTACACGCATCAACAAGAACTGCAGGTGTTTTGCTTTTTCCTACGGAATAGTGCGACTCGTTTCACTATGCAAATGATTATGCTTTTGCTTTCTTGCCGCAAAATTAGATTTGTTTGAGAGGCTTTAGGTTAAATACTTATTCATGTATTCCGTACTGAACTATTGCTGCTTTTTTATTACACATTTTCCAGTGTATTGCATGTCCTCTTTGCTAAAAAAGATGGAGCCAAATCTCAATTATCTAGAAGATTAAGACACTAATTAGGCTGCTCTAACAACCTTACAATCATCACAACCACCAAAAATTTGCCTTTAGTTTGATACACGAAACAAAAGAAGCAGTCACTAAGCTATTTAATAGATACCCTTTCCCCACTTCTAATTTCTAGCTTGCTGACACCAGAGAGAGAAAAGCAGCAATACTAGCATACAAAAAGAGTGGAACAAGAAAGGAGACCCCTCCTTTTCTATTTCTTTTGCCATATAATAAGCTGGTCTGTTTCTTGGAGCCTGCGGAGAAATGGTGCAGCGGTGAAGGGAGGCACGAAGGGGAGGGTTAGGGGGAGAGGAGCTGCTGAAGCCGCAGTCTGGCGCAGACATGGCTGGGGCGGCCATTGGGGTGGTGGTGCTGTTCTTGGCTGCAGCTCCATTTGGGGCTAATGCCAACACCGATTCGAACGATGGTGAGTGAGTTCTGCTCCTTTTAGTCGGTTCTATTATCTCCAAGCATATGTTTCGCTTCCGCACATAAAAAAACGATGCATTTCTTCGTTTTTAGTTTGGTTTGCGCAGCCGTAAAGGGATGCGGGAGGTGTGTTCTTGTATGTTTCCCTCTCGTTCCCGTCAGTTCATTTCGACTGCAGAAGCATGAGTTTTTCTTTCTTTTTTTTTTTTTTTGGGGGGGGGGGCGCAAGCGCAATTGCAGAAGCATCAAGCATGAGCCCTGAAGTTTCGGTTTGTATAAATGGCCGGTTTCTGAAATTTTAGTTTACATGCATGTATTCTGTCCAGACTCTATAGGAACTTTTCCTTGTTATCAGTTAAAGTTGACCAACGGAATGCTATCCTCCAGTTTGCTGCATGCGAGCAAAGTATGGACGAAACATTATGGTACCTGAAATAATCCTCCATTGTTACTGATTTACCCCAAATCTTTGTTCTTTCCTTTGCAGTAAACGCCCTCAATGTCTTCTACACAACCATGAATTCGCCACCCCAGCTGACGAACTGGGTGTCCCAAAATGGGGATCCCTGTGGACAGTCGTGGCTTGGGGTCACCTGCTCCGGTCCCAGAGTGACAACAATGTGAGCTAGCTGAAATCTTCAGAAGGGCTGCGTTTCTGCATCAGAGCAACTTATCCATCTCATCTGATTTTTCTTTCTCTTGAATCCTCGGCAGAAAGCTATCTGGAATGCAGCTTAACGGTACCTTGGGGTACAACATGAATCAACTGACTGCACTAGTTCAACTGTTAGTGAGATCCTTCATGCTCTCGACTCTCAGTGCGCCAATGTTTAAACTGAACATGTGATTATGTGATCTAACTTAATTTTCTGCAGCGATATGAGCAACAACAATCTTGGAGGCAGTGACATCCCTTACAATCTTCCTCCAAATCTCGAGAGCTTGTGGGTCATGCCTCGTGTACTGTAGATCATCCTTGTGATTTATGTAGAAAATAATTTTAGGTCTGATATACACCTTTGGCATGCAGAAATCTTGCCAGCAATAACTTCACTGGGACTGTACCTTACTCCATCTCCCAGATGGTTGCACTTAAGAATTTGTACGTTGCCTTCAGACTCTTGTATACATGATGTTTTGCTCAAGCACTTTGATGAGATTTGACCAAATTATAATCGTCTCTTTGTTGTAGAAATCTTGGTCATAATCAGCTCTCAAACATCAATGATATGTTCAATCAGCTCACAAACTTAACAACATTGTGAGTGATTTCCCGTCCTCCCCGACTGCTTATGCTTGTTTGTTGCCTTCATTGTTCCACAAAACCAGCAGTGAACCTGAACAAAATTTCAATTTCCCAGGGATTTGTCACACAACAACTTTTCTGGTAATATTCCACAGAGCTTTGACTCCTTGACAAGTTTGAAAGCACTGTGAGTGTTCATTTTCCGTACGTTCTGTTTAACTTCATTTCATCAGTGAGAAAAGATCACATGGTTACTTACAAATCCAATTTCTCCTCTTGTCAGTTATCTTCAGAACAACAAATTTAGTGGCACAATAGATGTTCTTGCCAATCTTCCTCTTACTGACTTGTAAGTTGAAATATTGATCACCTACTCTATTTACAAGTTGAATTTTTTTAATGTAACATTTAACAATCCTTGCAGAAATGTTGAAAACAACCAATTCACCGGTTGGGTACCTGATAAACTAAAGGGAATCAATAATCTCCAGTAAGTAATTTTATTGCAACTATTGCAGTGATTGCATTTGTGTTGGCATATGGGATGGATTCAATAATTTAGCCCTCCTTTTTACAGGACAAGTGGAAACTCATTTAACAATGGTCCCGCTCCACCACCGCCACCATCATCACCGTCATCATATACACCTCCACCATCAGCACCCTCTCAGCAGGCTCCTGTTCCAAGTACTGATGGTAACAATAGCCCAGCTGAAGATGCTAGCAAAGGCAAACACTCTAAACTGGGAGGTGGTGCAGTAGCAGGAATTGTAATATGTTTGCTGGTTGTTGGTGCGTTAGTTGCATTCCTTGTGATCAAAAGGAAATCATGGAGATTGTCATGGGGACAAGACCCTGAACACAATGAACCTCTCAGCCCTCTTGCTTCTGGACTTAAACGTAACTCTCACGGTAGTTATGTTTTCACCTTAATATTGCTGCTGTTGTAGGAAAGAATTGGAAGCTCTTCTTTTCTACAGGCAATTGTGCAGCTTCTTTCTTCTGTATAATGCGCTTCTAAATAATGCGCTTCTTTCTCAAAACTGTACTTTTCAGAGATGAAATCTATTAAATCTGTTAAGATCATATCAACAATCGGCAAAGAAGAATTGCAGAAGACCATTTCAATGAGTTTGAAGCCTCCAACGAAAATTGACCTGCACAAGTCCTTTGATGAAAGTGGTACTACTAGCAAGTCTATAACAAGGAAAGTAAGTTTGTCTTCCATCACAATTCCTGCATACACAGTGGCGGATCTGCAGGTGGCAACAGGCAGCTTCAGTCCTGACAGTCTTATTGGAGAGGGGTCGTTTGGTCGTGTTTACCGGGCAAAATTCAGTGATCAGAAGGTGCTTACCTAATTATAAGATATCTTTTATCTCCCGCATGCAGCATCATATATATGAACCCGGCAGCATCCATCTTTGAAATGTGCTCTTGGCAATACGAATAATCAGTATTAGTTTTTTTTTTCATTTTTTTTATATAGCCATAAAATCTGCAATGAAGTGGATATGCTAAAGTTTGAACATGTCATTATGTCAAGATATTTGGCTAATATCTTGATGATATCCTTCATTTGAGCATGTGCAGTAGGTTCAAAAAACTAATTTCCTCCTTTCACTGCTTTCTGATTATTATCCATATTCCATAGTATTTAGTTACCATCTTTTTATGGTTGCTTTTCTCTTGCAAATTTCAGGTCCTGGCCGTAAAGAAAATCAATTTTTCTGCATTTTCAAGCCATCCTTCAGATTTGTTCATTGAGTTGGTGGCAAACATTTCAAGCCTAAATCATCCAAACCTTGCTGAGCTAGCTGGTTACTGCTCAGAGCATGGTCAGTGCTTGCTGGTATATGAATTCTACCGAAATGGTTCTCTGCATGACTTTCTTCATATGAAGGATGAGCACAGCAAACCATTGTCTTGGAACAACCGTGTGAAGATTGCCCTTGGATCTGCAAGGGCATTAGAGTAAGAGAAGCATTATTTTTTTCAATGAATATCAAGCAGGCTTGTCAACCTTTCTTTTTGAACCGACTAGTTATGGCAATCATATGAATTTTCAGGTACCTACATGAAACTTGTTCACCATCCATGGTCCACAAGAACTTCAAGTCATCCAACATTTTATTGGATAGTGAGCTGAACCCTCACCTTTCTGATTCTGGGTTTACAGACCTTATTCCCAACCAGGAATTCCAGGTATGGCATAAAGCTTCCGATTGTCTGTCCAACCATTTTCAAGGTTCTTTTTAACACGTCTGTGATCAAACATGACTTGAAGCTTGTGCCTTTTTTGCAGCTGAAATGCTTTGCGCTATTATTTTCTTTGTGAAAGCACCTAATATTTTTTAGCGATATGTATGAATTGCATAGTATTGAATTGCATAATGTTACATCAAGTCATCAAGAAGTCTGAATAGGAAGTGCCAGTTATCATTAGTGACAAATCCAAGCGATTCAGAATCATACGACTAGCACAGTAGTACTCCACAGCTAGACGAAAACTACAATTTGATCAACAACCTACATGACACAAAGCTTTGCTCTATGTATTTTATATTGCAAACTCCAATTAGTAAAAACACCAGCGTGGAGGTTTCCAGCCCAGAAGTACTTACAAAACCAACAATTTCAGGAATCAGATGAGAACTCAGGATACAGGGCACCTGAGGTGTCCATGTCTGGGCAGTACTCCCTGAAGAGTGATGTGTACAGCTTCGGAGTCGTCATGCTAGAGCTCATGACTGGTCGGAAACCGTTTGACAGGTTATTTATGATATATCAATCCGCGCTGTCTCTCTCATCTGTTCTGAACTTCCACAAAAACAATCTGAGACACCTGGTTGTAGCAACACACATGTAGCCAGTCATCTGAATTCTGAACCAGCACTTGCTCTCTGAACTTACTGCAGGAGTCGGCCGCGGCCCGAGCAGTCGCTGGTCCGGTGGGCCACGCCGCAGCTTCACGACATCGACGCGCTGGACCAGATGGTCGACCCGGCGCTGCAGGGGCTGTACCCGTCGAAGTCCCTCTCCCGCTTCGCCGACGCCATCGCCTTGTGTGTCCAGGTGAAAAATCGCAGCTCATGCAGCTCTCTCACTGCCACCCCAACAGATGTCGAACATTTCTGACGCTGCTGAAACGCTACCTCGACGCAGCCCGAGCCGGAGTTCCGGCCGCCGATGTCGGAGGTCGTGCAGTCGCTGGTGCGGCTCGTGCAGAGGGCGGGCATGGCGAGGACGCACGAGAGCCACCCGCGGCGCCACGGCGAGTCCGGCGGGGACTACGAGTTTTAAGCGAGGCGGAGTTGTGAATAACAAATGCTAGCATGAAGGCAAAACGTATTCAGAGAACTTTCTTTGCCGTCCGTGCTTCAGCGGCGGCGCTGCTGTACCTGTAACTGTAAATCCCGTGTTGTTTCGGAACACACTTCGCCGCCTACTCGAAGCCACTGCTTCGCGTTGATCGCAGCTGGAAGAAATAGATCAAACTGCATCATCCTGGACTTATCCATCATGCGATAATTTGGGGAGAGCTGCGCAGCTCGCATTCGTCTCTCGCCTGTGACGGTGCGCCCGTGCCACCTCTCTGGCGGCCGGACCCGGACGGGACGCCGGCGGCGGCAGGGAACCGCCACGCCGCCAAGAGGCGCGCCCCGTTGTCCGCTCGTTCGTTAGGGCGCCGCGGCCCACTGCACACTTTACGCGAGCGCTACCCCAAAAGCCCATTTCACCCGAGAGAGCGGGCCCAGCCCAAATTCTGATCTCATTCTCTCGCTCGGCCCGTTTGGGGACGCGCGGACATCATCGGCCCGAGAGAGCTAGCTGTGTTTCATTTTCTCGGTTCAATTAGGCAGATAAAGTGAAATGTGAGTTGACTCATTGAGACAAATGTGTTCTGCATATTGCGTGTGAAAAATTTAACCTGGAGAGTTGATATTCATGAGTTAATTTGAGTACTGTGAGAATCAATTTTCTTAGTCTAATTTCGGGCATTGCTAGCTAGTTTCTTTGACCCAATTTGAGGACTGTGAAAACACTACGACTTGACGCCGAGTTCACTCATCAACGATGTATCATGTGGTCAGCGTGACCCGAGAATTCTTAAAGTTGTAGCTGAGCTGGGAGTTCCGTATGTTGTAATGCACACGAGGGGAGACCCATCAACTATGCAAAGTGATGAAAATTTACAGTATGGTGATCTCGGCTGCGAAATTGCTTCTGAGCTCTATACAAAGGTGAGAGAAGCAGAATTATTCGGGATTCCATTGTGGAGAATCATTGTTGATCCTGGCATTGGGTTCTCCAAGAAATCTGGAGATAACCATGAAGTAATAGCTGGATTGAAATCCATTAGGAGAGAGATGGGTAAAACGAGTATAGGCGCTTCACATGTGCCAATTTTATAGTTTTGTTTGGTGCTAACATAGTGAGGGTCCATAATATGGTGCAGATGGTGCAAAACTTGGTGATGCATTCCGTAAAAGCTCTATATTTTTTTTTGAAAAGCTATAAAAGCTCTAGATTTGTACAAGCAAATTATGATGCATGATAGTTAGTCTTCTGCTAAGTGGGATTCTCAGTATCATTGTTTCTTTTCTTTGAAATATTTCTCAGTATCATTGTTACCGTGCCATCGCGCCACCGTAACAATGCTCCTGAGAATCCCACTTAGCCAATGGCGCCGCGCCACGCCACGCCGCCAAGGCCGAGGCTTTCGGCCCGCAAGTATGTATGGTGTCACCCTATAGAACGGGCCCGGCCCATAACTGATCTCCTCGCTCGGCCCGGTAGGTGGGACGCGCGGACATCCACCTACTAAAAAAAAATAAAAAAGCCGCCTACCGGCCACCGCAGCCACCAGAGACGAACAGAACAAGCCACCACGGAAGCCGCCGCCGCCTACCGGCTCTCGCATCGCATCACAGACGAACAGCACAAGCCAGCACGGAAGCCGCCGCCGATCCTCCGCCTCCCCTGCTCCCGAGCGAGCACCGGCGTACAAATCACTGCACCTCCTCGGCTTGTCCTTCCCTTCCACCGCTGTGAAGGGTTGATGGGCACGGGCACTGCCGCTGCCGGATGCGTCTCTCGCCCGTTACTCCGATCGAGGCAGGGAGGCAGGGAGAGAGGGCAGGGCGAGGACGTCGCCAGGACAGCGGGCTGAAGGCGTCTCAGCGTGACAGCGTCTACAAATCTTCAGGTATGTACCACGGAGCATTGTTCTTCTGATTTGTGCCCTGGTAGATCTAGCTGTATTTCATTTTCTCCATTCAATTAGGCAGATAAAACGAAGCGTGAACTAAGACAATGTGTTAAATATTAAGCATTTTGCATGTAACGAGTTTAACTCTTGGAGTTGAGATGGATGAGAGGGACACAGACAACTAGTTAAATATCAGCGTCTTTGATCACTAGTTAATTTGACTATGGCGACAACTAATTTTCTGAGTCTGATTTAGGAATTGGTAGCTAATTTTTATGAGAATTGGTTTGAAAGGAGAACTGTTTAGAGCACTTGATGAGTTTCATTGTAGGGGTGATAACTGATAAGTGATAAGCACCATTTTTAGTGGAATCTTTCATGCTTTTTCAATGCCAAATTCTACACTCTATCTATGCATTGAAGCACATATTTTATTTTGGGTGTTTGAGTGGACCTTAGGTGCTGAAGCTTTGATTAGTTGTGTACATAATATGATATCTTCCTTTTATTTTATACCTTTATGATATCTATTTTTAGTTTAAAACAAGTGTGCTTGTTGGCTTTATGTGCATGATGCAAATATCAGCTCATTTATTTTTGTTAGCTTTGGTTGGGCTTGTCGAGGCCTTTCATTTATCCTTTATCTGTTACTGACCAGATTTGAAGGATTGATGCGCCCATGAAAGATCCAACAAGCTTATAAATTGGTTTCAGCCATTGCCTTTCTTGATTCTCTATGCTGAACAATGCTCCTCAAGGCTAAGGAGTCCCTTAGGAAGATGTTTTCAGCTGCTACGGGCTACTATGGAGGACTGCTGCAATCATATTCACTTTCATGTACTGTTCCAACTCTCACTTTTCAGGTTAGCTATTTCCCAATTGAGACTAACTCTAAGTACACCCCCTTGTATATTTTGTTTGACAGCTTATGCTCTTAGGCATTCTTTCAGCTCCTCCATGAAAGTTTCGAGACATTTTATTCCATGCAAGGCTCGTTCATTGTCGCAATTTTCGTGTGGGGGCAGTTCTGCGGACCAAGAGATTGTGATTGCTATGGGAAGCAACGTGGGTGATAGAGTCAGTACATTTGATAGGGTGCTGCAGATGATGAAAAGCTCAGGTGTGAACATCACTAGGCATGCCTGTCTGTATGAGACCGCCCCTGCTTATGTGACTGATCAGCCACGGTTCCTGAACTCTGCCATCCGTGGTACGACCAGGCTGGGACCTTACGAGTTGCTTAAGAAGCTAAAGGAAATCGAGAAGGATATCGGACGCACTGGTGGAATAAGGTATGGCCCGAGACCAATTGATCTAGACATACTTCTGTATGGTGATTCCCAGATCCATAGTGAGACTCTAATTGTGCCTCATGAACGCATTCATGAGAGGCCATTTGTCTTAGCACCTCTCGTCGACCTTCTGGGTACATCCTGTGATGATGGTATTGAAACAAGTTGGCACTCGCTCTCAAAGTGCAGTGGCGGGTTCTTTGAATTATGGAATAAACTTGGGGGTGAATCCATAATTGGAACACAAGGTATTAAAAGGGTACTGCCTGTTGGCAATCATCTGCTTGATTGGTGCGAGAGAGCCCTTATCATGGGGATCCTTAACGTGACACCTGACAGTTTCAGTGATGGTGGTTAGTTTCAACAAGTGGAAGCTGCCATTTCTCAGGTCAAGTTGTTAATCTCACAAGGTGCAGATATCATTGATATTGGTGCTCAATCAACCAGGCCATATGCAAAGAGACTATCTCCAAAGGAAGAGCTTGAGAGGTTGATTCCTATCCTGGATGAGATAACAAAAATTCCCGAGATAGAGGGCAAGTTGCTCTCAGTGGATACATTCTATGCGGAAGTTGCCGCTGAAGCTGTGAAAAGAGGAGTTCACATGATCAATGATGTATCAGGTGGACAGCTTGACCCGAGAATTCTTAAAGTTGCAGCTGAACTGGGAGTTCCATATGTTATAATGCATATGAGGGGTGATCCATCAACTATGCAAAGTGAAAAGAATTTACAATATGGTGATGTCTGCAAGGAAGTTGCTTCTGAGCTATATACACAGGTTAGAGAAGCAGAGCTATCTGGGATTCCATTATGTAGGATAGTTCTTGATCCTGGCATTGGGTTCTCCAAGAAATCTGGAGATAACATTGAGTTAATTGCTGGATTGAAATCCATTAGGAGAGAGATGAGTAAAATGAGTATAGGTGCTTCACATGTCCCAATATTACTGGGACCCTCAAGGAAAAGTTTTCTGCGTGAAATATGTGATCGTGCCAATCCAGTTGATTTAGATGCTGCTACTGTTGCAGCTGTGACCATTGGGATTTTGAATGGTGCAAACATAGTAAGGGTCCATAATGCTGGATATTGTGCAGATGCTGCAAAGGTTTGTGATGCCCTGCATAATCGCAGAAGATGGGAAAACTGAACTGGCTGATCGAACAGATACAAAATTCCACTTTTGTGATATAGGGTAGCTACACCATCGTTTGAGTATCATTGTTGTTTTAACCCAGAGAATAGAGATGAGCTTTTATCATGTTATCTCCTTTCAAAAATCTTCAGTGAAGCATTGGTTGAAGTCGGACGACTCTGAAAGAATAACCAAGGAATGAGGTTTTGAAAGCTGCTGTAAGTTGCAGGTAGTTAACCTTTAGGTTCCATCTTACATAATTCCTGGACAATTTTTTCCAATAAAACTACATAAGAAGGATTTTGACCTTTTGGTAATTCAAGTTGTTTTCAATTGATTTCTTTTTGTGACTTTTCTGCTGGTTCCAATCTATTGTATATACCGGAGTTGCACCTGCTCGGGTGCTCGCCTGTGTCTCCATGTTACTTCATATTTTGGATCTTGGTATACCCGACGAGGAAACCTTATGTATTGCAAGTGCCGTATGACATGCCAAGTTTCAAGACTTGGTTTATGATTTGCCTTGGTTTCTGAGGGTCCCCCCCCCCCCATCCAATTATGAAAGCCAAATTATTCACTGCTAAACAATTTTCGGACACCTCTCGTATGGATTTATTTTCGTTTTGAGCTGCTGTTGATTGCATCTTTAACTCTAAGAAACTCTGTTGGTGCCTCCTAATCTTTGTTGTCTCTGTCCACTGATGAAATTATGAGAACTGCAGGTGCCGGATGATTAAACTGTGATCAAGATGGTTCTGGGTCCATGATATCAACTCAGTTTGTGAAGACCTCTCTCTCTCCCGCCTCTTAACGTCTGGAAAACATTTGAGGTTATACAAAACCTCATGTGGTATATACTTGTCTATTGCACTTGGCACACTGGAGTTTATGCTCGGAGAAATAGTTTCATCTGTGGTGTGGAGGCGACAGTGTTTGTTCGAGTCGTACAAACAGTAACGATCACGAGTAGCCCTGCTAATGGGTTGGAACCCGCACCATACACAACCCCACCCAAAATTAACATATTTAGATACCCAACCCCACCCAACCCAATTAGTTAATTTCTCAACTCTAACCAACCCGCCCCATTATAAACGGGTAACCCATAAAAACCCATGGGTTCTACTATGCAGAGGAATTTAGTGGTTCTACACTTAATGTGGGGACCACATATATGTCTAGCCACACTACTTTGCACAGAGTATTTGTCAGTCATATTGACTCATCTCTAAAAATTTCAGTCAATTTCGATAAAATTTTATAGTGTGAACGCGAGGTTTTAATTCCAGGGTCCGGCTCTTGATGTGGAGCCCACGTGTAGTTCTAGCCACGCTATTTTGCACAGAGTAGCTGCCAGTCGTACTGAGTCATCTCCAACAAATTTCAGTCAATTTCGATAAAATTTTATAGTGTGAACGCGAGATTTTAATTCTAGGGTCCGGCTCTTGATGTGGAGCCCACGGGTAGTTCTAGCCACGCTGCTTTGCATAGAGTAGCTGCCAGTCGTACCGAGTCATCTCCAACAAATTTCAGTCAATTTCGATAAAATTTTATAGTGTGAACGCGAGGTTTTAATTCTAGGGTCCGGTCTTAATGTGGAGCCCATGTGTACTTCTAGCCACGCTGCTTTGCACAGAGTAGCTGCCAGTCGTACTGAGTCATCTCCAACAAATTTCAGTCAATTTCGATAAAATTTTATAGTGTGAACGCGAGGTTTTAATTCCAGGGTCCGGCTCTTCATGTGGGGCCCACAGGTAGTTCTAGCCACACTGGTTTGCACAAAATAGCTGCCAGTCAGTCATCTCCAACAAAATTCAGTCAATTTCGATAAAATTTTCTGATATAAACACGTGGTTTTAATTTCAGAGTCCAGCTCTCACGTGGGACCCCACATTTATATATAATTATACTATTTTGTAAAAAATATCCATTTCAACCCACCCCAACCCGCCTCAACCCGCATTTATATAGAACCCGCTCCGACCCACCCCATTAACTAATACAACCCATTTTAAATCATCCAAACACACTCCATTTCAAAACCCACCCCATAAAACCCATTTCAACACAACCCATTAGCAGGCCTAATCACGAGAAAGCCATGCTTCTTGGTTTTGGAGATGACAGCGTGTACTTGTTAGCCTTTTTTTTTTTAAAACAACATGTACTTGTTAGCCTTTTTACTGCAGCAAATTTGACAATGTGTTTTGCAGCAAATTCGACAATGTGTTTTCTAAAAAAAATGCTACAAATACTGAAAAGATGGTGACAGTTTCATGATAAATCCAGTAATGTGAAAGTTTCAAGTATTTATAAAGTCTTCTGAGGGAAAAAGGACGGGCAAAATCCCTACAGTAGTTCGATCTCGCTGAGGCAATACGCTGTGAATGAAATGACGCAAGCCATTGAGCCGTTCGATCTCGCTCGGACGGTCGAGACGCGGCGGTCTTCCACCAGGACGTCGATGCTTGAGAGGATCCCCCTGTTCCCTCACCGCTTCCCCCTCTGCCCCTGTCCCTCCCGGTCTCGCAAGTTCCTCAATCAATCGGCTCCCGTGTCACCTGCGCGTCAGATCGGCGAATCGAGGTAAGCAGGAGCAGCTTCGGACCAGATCCGCCGCCGCGTCTGTAGCGGAAGGCCATGGAGACGCCGCCGCCTTTCCAGGAGTCCGCTCACTGCGACGTGTGCCGCTGCACCTTCAGCACCTTCCGCCGCCGTGTACGAATCCCATCCTCTACATCTGTCTCTAACCCCTGAATCGATCTCGTTCTGCTGTAAATTTCTCCGCTCTACTGCTACGAATCGGATCGGATCATGTATCGACCGCGGCTGATTGTAGCAGTGGAGGTAAGAACTGAAGATACTATGACTGACTGACCTTTTCCCCCTTAACAGCATCATTGCCGCAGCTGCGGACGGACGCTCTGTCACGAGCATTCTTCGTACCACATGGTAAGGAACCGAGGATCATGTGTTCTTCATATCAAAACTACGCCTGGTCTAGCTCTGGCAAGACTGGCACTCTGGCTGTGCCTGTTTGACCGTGAGCTTCAACTTGTTTCAGGCTCTACCGCAGTATGGGATATATACCGATGTCAGAGTCTGCTACAATTGCTTCAACAAGAAATCCTCGAGGTATCCATCCTCTTAGCAGTTATCTTGAGGTGGAATTCGATTTTGTACTCGCAGTCACTTATGTCTTGTTTAGAAGCAAGCAGCTTGGCTTGGGTAGATATGTAATTGGCATTATCCTGTGATACTGCAGCCAAGGAGGAGCTGGTAATGCGGGATCAGCTGGGAGCATTTCTGGAGCAGCTGATTCATTTTCAGGGCTAAGTTTGGGTAAGGAGGATGCTTCGTCGCCTACGGAGAATTCAACAGCTCAGAGTGCAGCACCTGTTATTGACTGCAAATGTGGGATGCCTTTGTGTATATGCGAAGCACCGAAACCGGAACCTGCGCCTGTAAAGGTAGGTGGCAATCTGTTTTAAATATAATCGACACTGTTGTGGTTTGCATCAACCTAATGATCCTAAGCTGCAGATTATCAGCACCATTCCCACCTCAACCCCACAATCAAACCCAAAATCTAAGAAGCCTGCTAGCAGCCAACCCAAGGCTTCAGCTACTTCTAGCAGCAATTCAAGGTTGGTTGGACGTCTCACTTCCGGCTGTTTTTAAGAGGAATGCTTAACCTTTTGGTCACATCTATTACCTCTACTGATTTTTGTTGTAATATTTATTGTACGAGCCAACTTTTCCAGCAAACACTTCCCATACTTTTGAAGTTTGGCCATTAGCTTACTCCCTTATCTTGTGTACTTATGCAATATATAGATTGAATGTATCAGCAGTAAGCACCATTAGCCAGATGTTTGATTTTTTAACTGATCATTTGATCTCGTTTTGTCCTCCTTGTTGTTGTTGTTGAAGCTCATTCTTGAATATTGGCTTGATGACCAACGATAGTGATGATAAGGGTCTTTCTGACTACGAAGTCAGTGGGGAGGTAAGTTCTTCTCTTTTGTAGAAGAACTCAAATATTCTCATTTTTTCCAATTATTCAACTGGTTTGGAAAAGTAAAATTGAGTAAAATGCACTGGGGGTCTTTAAACTAGTTGACCTGTTCTGTTTAGGTCCATGAACTTCGAAAATGCATTTTTAGGTCCACGATCTATTCAAGTGTGTCACTTGAGGTCCAAAATGCCTCTGTCCAGCGTTGACCGCCTACGTGGACCGCCACGTCCGATCCAACGTGGCCGCTGGCCGCTGCGTGTGCCTCGCCGGCGATGCAGGAGCCGGCCACCACCGCCATGGCCCTGCACGGATCCGGCCGTCGCCGCCATGGCCACCGCGCACAGCAGCTCGCCGCCCTGGCCCAGTGCACAGCAGCTCGCCGCTGCCGCTCGGCGCGACGCCACGGCCGTGCACGAGGGAGAGGGAAAAGGGGAGGAAGCTGCCGCCCGACGAGGACTCCGCGCCGCCCGAGCCTAGAGTCGCGGTCACCACCTGGGGTCCACGTGGTGCCGCCAGAGATCTGGGAGCCGCTCGGGTCCGCGTCGAGCCGCACGCTGCCCACGCCGGGGCTGGAGCTCGCCCACCGCCCCCGACGATGCGGGCGGCGCGGGCCCGCGGTGCGCGCGAGGAGGGAGCAGGGGATGGCGGTGCAGACCCGTGGCGCGCGTGGTTAGAGGAGGGCGCGCCGGAGAAGGGAGGAGGAGCTTGAGAGGCGCGGAGCTTGAGGGGCGCGGAGCTGAGGAGAGCTCGGCCGGGGCCCCTGCTCCTCCGATACGCCGCCGTCGGGGAGGGAGAAGGCGTGGGCAGGGAGGGGCCGGCGCCGTCGGGGGTGGGGCCCTACTCCTCCGCCTCCGCAAGGCCCGCTGTCGGGGGCCCCTGCTCCTCCGCGACCACCTGTGCTCTCCCGACGTGGCCACCTGTGCTGGGCGTGGGAGATGTCGGCTGGCTCGGGCGAGCTCAGCCATGGCGCGGGACGCCCGGAGCTCGAGCCCTCCACCGTCGTCGCGCGCTCCTCCGGCCGCCCCTGCTCTGCCGCCTCCGCGCCACGCCGCACCGTGTGGCTCCTCCGCCTCCGTGCAGGCTGCCCCCGCCCTGGCCGCCCGCAGCGCCGCGCCGGCCGCTCATCGCGCCGTTGGCCCGCCGCCGCCGCGCGCGGATCCGGCCGGCGAGTCGGAGCATGAAGGGGAGAAGAGGGCGAGCTAGCGGGGCGGCCAATGGCCACGTTGGATCGGACGTGGCGGTCAACGTAGGCAGTTAACACTGGTCAGAGGCATTTTGGACCTCAAGTGACACACTGGAATAGATCGTGGACCTAAAAATGCATTTTCGAAGTTCATGGACCTAAATAGAACATGTCGACTAGTTTAAGGACCCCCAGTGCATTTTACTCAGTAAAATTTTATGTAACCTAGTCTTTACTTCTTATAGGGTCTGAGAGAAGCAATTAAAAGCGGGGATGTTAAGGGTGTAAAGAAACTTCTTAGCCAGGTAGAATCTCTTTTTTTTTGTCTCATCTTAGTCAGCTTGATTCTTACATTTAACATTGTCCAGGGAGTGGATTCTAACTACTGTGACAAACAAGGATTTACGTTGCTACATTTGGTATGTATCCCTTTGATATCTTCTTTGTGGTTGAGTTATATTCATGCATCTTTGTATGATTTGCTTGACAGTTTGTGTACACATGTCTGATCATACAAGATTATTAAAGTTACACATTTGCACTGAAAGGACTACAGCACCTGAAGATTCACTAGAATAGTATACAGCATATGTGCATTATATCACTGAAAAATCTGAATATCCAAAAGAGCACAAACAAGGGAAACCAGTTGTTGTCTGTGGTTTAGTTGTTTACTTATTTGTCAGGTATAGAGGTTATATGCCTCCGTACTATTTAAGGACCCGTTTGCATGTCAACGTGAGCAGTTTGTGCAATAGAAGCTCTTTTGTTTTTCATGTCTTCCACGTACATATGAGTACAAAGTACAAACAAGCAATTTTGTTTGTGTTTCGTGCCTGAACCTTGATTAGTGGCTCTTGTTGGGTTTCAACTTTAGCGTACCTCAACTTGCTTGGGAGTTGGGACTGAAAGGCTTTGTTGTTGGTCAATTTCAGGCTGCATTATTTAACCAGACTGAGATTGCCCTTATTCTCATGGACCATGGAGCAAATGTTCAAAGCAAAAATGGGCAAGGTTGGTTCCTTTTACTAAGTACTATTTAAGCCTATTTGTGCGATAATTTTGATGGCATTTGATACTGAAGTACTTACATCTAAGTGTTCTTATAACCGATGAGTTGGTGCTCAGAAGTTATTTTGGAACATCTGCTCTGACAGTCTGTCATTCCGGTATTGATTTCTGATGATATTATTGGATTGGATGCTTTTCCCAAAGGAAAAGGGTCGCTTTTAAGGAAATTAGGATTTAGATCTAAAGGGGAAAGTAGCTTGAGTCCCATTCTGTTTGAGTTATGATCAGTATTCAGTCCCTCATCCAATTCTGAAACTACAGATATTTGTTTCAGTGATGGAAGTGCTAACACTATGAAATTGTTGGACAGGGGAAACTCCTTTGGACTGTGCTCCAGCCATGCTGCAGTACAAAATGCGACAACGGATGGAAGAGCTCGCGGCTTCACAGAGACCACCCGAGTGAAGAGGGTTCAAGCATTTTCTGCTAGTTCTGCCCATCCCTGTTTGTATCAAACATGGTGTCAACGAATAAACCATTTAAATGACAGCTGAAAGCTTCTTGCTGGCGGTGTAGTATTTTTGGGCAGTATCAAGCATCTAGAAACGTTGGAACGTCAGTCTAAGATCACTTGTGTGTGAAATAATTCATTCAGCTTTAAACTACTGTATAGATCATGTATCCATGTCTGGAAACAGTGAATTCCTTCCAAATAGTTACCATGCACAACATGCTTTTGACTGAAACAGCAGGTCTATTCTGGCCCCCTGTTTCGAAGTTAACGGAAGAAATTACCATCCAATTCAATTGTCTGTTCTGGGGGTCAGGTCCAGGTGTCACATGGGCTAAAGCCCATTGGGCATGGGGTGAAAATATCCGAGCTGCCGGATGCGGATAAAGTCAGAGCTCCGGCAAGCCTCGTCAGTGCCGCGGCGGCAACGGATTTTTAATTCCCCGCGCCTGCGAAAATATCTGGCGTCCTCTCCTTTGCCTGGCTGATCATTCGTCCAACCTGTCCTGCCCTGAGACCCGGCTCTGATCTGCTTCTGCTCGGGCCAAAGACAGCTGCTCGCTGCTGGGAATAATGACAGTGGAATGCAGCAGGGATCATACGATCTTTCAGGTTTGACAGCGATCTCAAACTACTCGTGGCAACAAGCATTAGGTTCCCAACTACTGGCCAATAACGAACAAACTTGATGGTTGAGAAGAAGAGAAAGAAAGGACAGCAGTTGTAGAACTGCACATCACATTATTGTTGAGAAAATATCACCACCTAATCTAATACACACTCCTATACATTGTACTTGCACCTAGTGCCATCGCTGATAGGCGGTGACGTCATGGCCTAAAAAATATCTCGCGACAACAACCAACCATCCAGTCGGTTTGACGCCATCGACGAATCATCCACGAGGGAGGGGAGCCGGAGAAGAATATCGTGACGTGATGCCATCGGAGGGGAGACAAGCAAGGAAGGCACGGGGAAGGCGTGCCAATGCGGCGCAGAGTGAGAGAGAGAATCCCGGGCGGCGCACGCCAGCCTTGTTTGGTTAGCATTTTAATTTTTTGACCACTAATTAGAAGTATTAAATGAAGTCTAATTATGTCGGTGTCCTGACTCGGCGGTCCAGACCCCAACTAGTAATGCTGCGTGTTTCCTCGTCCCAGATACTGATGCAAGAGGCAGTCCAGACCCCAACTAGTAATGCTGCGTGTTTCCTCGTCCCAGATACTGATGCAAGAGGCAACACAGTAACGCACGGGTTTATCCTGGTTCCGGCCGCTGGGCGTACGTCCAGCAAGAGGGTGTGCGAGGGCACTGTATTATCTTGCACCGGAGGTGCCTGTAGTAGGGGGTACAGGCGAGTCGAGAGAGGGAGGGAAGCTCCCAGGTCTCTGCTAGAGGAAAAGCTGATTGAGGCGAGTGCCAATATCGGGTGCTCAGTGGTGCTGAGCGTTGTGTTCTATCGAGTGGTCCGGTTGCGCGATGTTGCCGACGTCCCCCTTAAAGGAAGCCCGCCTCCTCCTTTTATAGTCACAAGGAGGGACGGTGTACATGCGCAGGGGATTGTGGAAGTCGTCGTTTTCCCCCGAATCGCGGGGGTGCAGTAGTCGAACACTGTGGGAAGTACACTGTGGGGCATGGCGTCGGGCGTGGCAGTTGTCCTGGGTATCGTCCTTGGTCTTGCGGAGATCGCGCCGGCGTCCTGCCAGCCCCAGCAGGCGGCGTGGTCGTCGTTGTAGGGTGCACAGTCTTCCAAACGTGGCGCGGTGGCGTCCCGTGGGTCCCGTAGGCCAGGGTCTTGCATTATAGGTGCGCCAGCGGCAGTGGGGCACGTGGCGGTCCCGGATCCCCCTGGGCGGGGTGCTAACGCGTGCACTAAGGAGGTCCGGGGGTCACGTGGAGGTCCTGGACCCCTCGAGGGGGGAGGTCCGAGCCTCCGGCTGCTAGTGCTGATGTAGGGATCACCAGGGTGTCCGACCCTAGAGGGGGAGGGGGTGAATAGGGTCGCTAATCGCTTTTTAACCTAGGGTTCAAACTACTTGCATAAGATAAACCTAACACGTCATATACATACTAGTTATGACTAAGATTTATCTATGTTACTCTCTACTTACCCCTAAAAGACTTGCAACCTAGCCAATCCTAATCAAACTAACTAGGAAAGTAAAGGTACGCAAGATATAGTAAATGCGGAAACGTAATGCGGTAAGTAAAGAGGTAAGTGCAAGAGGGATGCAAACTCCCGAGTAGACACGGTCATGTAACGTGGTTCGGCATAAACGCCTACGTCCACGGGACACCGAGGCTCTTCCGATCACCGTCTTGCACTACGCCACCAAGGCGATGCCGGCAAGCAAAGGCAAGCAAAGGCAAGTGCCCCTAAGACACCGAGTCTCATGCACCGCCACCGTCTCTCTCGGTCACCCGGCCGTAATCCACTACGGAGCTTCTCCACCAAGGAGGGGGCCTCCTCTTCCCCCGCACAAAGTGTCGTTGCCACTCCACACCAAGACGGAGGGTCACACGACGGATCACAAGTTGCTTGCCGCAGCAAGACTTCTCTCAAGGGAGCTCTCGCAAGAACTAATCCCTATTACAAGCACTAAGCACTCTCACAAGTGTGCTTAAACCTATATGATGTACAATGAAGCTCTAAGGTGGTTGGAGATGATCTTTGGCTCTTGTATGCTTCCTTGGTCTCCAGCACTCTCAAATGAGCCGTGGGGTGGCATATATATAGCCCCAACCCCTCAAACTAGCCGTTGGGAAAAAGGCTGACGAAATCACTTAACGCCGGTTAAACCGACGCTCTAGTTTTTGTCATCACCGGTTTAACCGGTGAGTGTATTTTCCCAGCAACTAGCCGTTACTGCTTCAACGACTATTTTGATCAATCGACCGACGCTCTCAAAGCCAACGTCGGTTCAACCGGTGTATGTAATGTTCAATCGACCGACGCTCTCAAAACTAACGTCGGTTAAACCGGTGCATGTAATCACAGAAACCCCCAAAAAATGGAGTCTCTGGACAACTGCACCGACGCTTCAAAAACCAACGTCAGTTCAAACGACGTACTCTGCTGATTTTGCCTTCTCTGAGTCTGTTGCACCGGTGAGTACAATTTCCCTATCGTCGGTTTAACCGGTGATAGTAAATTGTCTCTATTTTGATCTTTTCGACTTGGATTTTTTCACGGTCTCTTCAATTCTTGTCCCTTGGACCGAAGAGGTACGCCTATCTTCTCTTTGTCATCACTTGAACCTAAAAGCATGAGAATGGTCATCTTAATAATCACATTAGTCCAAGTGTTGTATGTGTCATCAATCACCAAAACATTATATTGAAATATGGCATGAGAGGCCATTTTTGCTACAGCTGAGCATCCCTCCTTGAGGGGCACGTGGCGACACCGGACCCCTTCCCGAAAAGGGGGCGGGTCCGGGGCCATACGTGTGGTGAGGTCGAGTCCGGACAGCCGGAGTTGGCAGAATAGTAACAGAAACTGTGCCGAGCACGTCTCATCCCGCGTCGCAGGCTCCCATAGTGCCGCCACAGCGTCCGAGATGGCGGAGCAGTGACCGGAGTTGGCAGACGGGACTCCGGTCACAGCCACTGTGGGGAATGGCGACCTGACGCCGTCTGTTCTGGGCTCTGTGGAGGAGTGGTTGGCATTTAACTTATCTTCGAGCCGGGCTGTTTGTCCTTTGCGTTTAAGGGTGGCCTCGAGCGAGGCGGAGATGATTCGCCCTGCTCGAGGGTAGGTTCGCTACCCTCGAGTGAGGCGGAGATGTTTTGCCCACTCGAGGGTAGGTTCGCTACCCTCGAGCGAGGCGGAGACGCGGGGCGCAGTCGAGGGTCTCGATGGGAGCCCTCGAGCGAGACGGAGATCACCCCGCGAGTCCAAGGAGGGTGTGGATGGGCCGCATGCTGGATGGACCCGGCTGTATTCTCAGGTGCGCTGGCTTGGTCAGCACAATGCTGGCCTGGTGCTCCAGAACATCGACGCCAACACCAAGATGGCGGATCTGGGGGCACGTCAGCAAGCTGTAAGCATCTAGGCCCTCAAGGTATGTTTCGGTGATTAATGACAACCATTATTGTGACTAATGAGTTTGTGCAGCTTAATAGATCATTATCGCTCATTTGGTCATATGTCAAAAGAGGCCCCTAAATTTCGGTTATTCTAAAAGGCGATCTCGGTTTTCAACTTATATATGTCAAGGCTAAGGATCTTTCTAGTCCTAAGTGTCACAAGGTTGAGAAGGACACTTAGGTTAGTATAGGTTTTATAGTTTTGTAGTGATCGCACTATTAAGAGGGGTTAAGGCTAAGTAACTTGAGCATGGACATGATCATTTGAAAATGGATGCACACTATGGTCACTCAGGTTTCTAGAAGTTCAAATAAGTGGTTCTCAAACTATATCTCAAGAATATTTGGATTTCATTCAAGACTCAAATCAGAAAAGACAAAATCAGAAAAAGTCTATACACCGGTTTAACCGACGCTCTCAATTTTCTATACGTCGGTTAAACGAAGTCAGCAGAGTCTGGACAAATTCAATACACCGGTTAAACCGATGTGTTTGAATTTAACGTCGGTGCATTAGTCCAGAGTTGGTTTTTCCAGGGCAATTCAAGTTCTATTCACCGGATTAACCGACGCTGTTTGAATCAAGACGTCGGTGCAATTGACCAGTGAGATGGTTTTTTCAGAGGAATTCAAAAGTTGTACTCACCGGTTAAACCGACGATAGGTTTGAGTTAACGTCGGTGCAGTTGTCCAGAGACTTGGTTTTTCAGTGGTTCAGTGGACAACTACACTCACCGGTTAAACCGATGCTACGTCGGTTAATCTGCCCCAGTTGTAACGGCTAGTTTTCAGAAGAGGCAGTTTACATTCACCGGTTAAACCGACGATGACAATGGGGGGTACGTCGGATTAACCGGCGCTACGCAGTTTTCTGGCAGCTTTTCTCCAACGGCTCTATTTGTGTGAGCTGCCTATATATACCCCTCCAATGGGTCATTTCGCCTACTCTTGACACCAGGCAACATCCAAACACTCATACCATAGTCAAGAGCCACCTTGAGCTTCATCATTCACATACTTGTGCATTCAATCAATCAAGAAGCAAGATTAAGGACTTGAGTAGAGAGAGAAGCTAGTGTGCATCCGTTCTTGGTGATCGGTTCTTGCTCAAGTGAAGGCCTTAGCTTGTTACTCTTGGTGATTGGCATCACCTAGGCGATCTTGGTGATCGAGGTGTTTCTCGCGGAGCTTGCCAAGGATTGTGGGAGCCCGGAGAAGAAGATTGTACGTGGCTTGAGCTCCACCACGCCGGGATGGTGAACGGAGACTCTTAGTGAGCGCCCAAGTCTCGGTGACATGGGAGGTGACAAGACTCTTAGTGAGTGTCACAACGTGGACTAGGGGTGTGTGCCAACACATCGACACCACGGGAAAAAATCCGGTCGTCTCTTGTCCACTCTCTTTATTCAAGCATTTTCTTTCATGCAATTTACTTATGAGCTTGACTTAGAGATCATAACTTAGCTCTACCTTGCTAGGCTTTACTTTGTTTTTATCTCTTTTAGCTTGTGTAGGTAGCTTAGTTATCCGGTTGGTGAATTGGTGCCCTACTAGTATTGCATAGGTTAAGGTTGCTTTACCTTGCTTTAGAATTTGAAAAAGGCCCAATTCACCCCCCCTCTTGGTCCATCGATCCTTACAATTGGTATCAGAGCCTCGTTGCTCATTTGGATCATTAGGCTTCACCGCCTAGAGCTATGGCCAAGATGGGTGGATCGCCGCCTCACTTCGAGGGCAAGAACTTTGCCTATTGGAAAGTTCGCATGGCCGCATACCTTGATGCGATTGCCCCCGAAGTGTGGTTGGCCACTAAGACCGGATTCACCGGAACTCCTACCGCCGAGCAATTAAAATGGAATGCAAAGGCTAGAAATGCAATTTTCGAAGCCATTAGTGAGGAAGTCTTTGCTAGAGTAAATGGCATGGACTTAGCAAGTGATATATGGAAAGAGCTAATTGAAATTCATGAAGGCTCCACAAAAGTCCGTGAACAAAAATATCACTTGTTTAGAGCTAAATATGATTCTTTTAAAATGCTTGCTCATGAAAATTGCAATGATATGTATTCCCGCTTGAATGTCATTATCAAGGACATTAATGCTCTTGAAGTTTCCAAAATTGACAGTGGCTCCATCAACCGCAAGATTCTCATGCTCCTTCCGAAGCCCAAGTACAACATTATCAATGCTATGCTTCAAAAGGAGAATCTTGATACAATGGAAGTGGGAGAGCTTGTGGGCGAAATTCGCGCTCATGAAATGAGTATCCTTGGTATGACCGAAGAGCCAACAACAAGCAA
Organism: Panicum virgatum; assembly: GCF_016808335.1. Classification (NCBI taxonomy): domain Eukaryota; kingdom Viridiplantae; phylum Streptophyta; class Magnoliopsida; order Poales; family Poaceae; genus Panicum; species Panicum virgatum. Next base: position 65,672,500 of record NC_053146.1, read on the forward strand.
ATCAATTGCTCTCAAAACCAAGGCCAACAAGCACCGCAAGCTCAAGATGGTCAAGCAAGAATCTAGCTCAAGCAATGAAGAAGAAGATCACCATGAAAGCTCATCCGATAATGAAGAAGATGGGGAACTTGCTCTCATGATGAGAAAGTTCACACGCTTGAGCGATAAGATAAACAAGAAGGGTTACAACTTTGACCCCAAAAGAAGGATGTTCCGGTATAAGGAAGATGTCAAGTACAAAACTTGCTATAATTGTGGAGAAAAAGGACACATCTCTCCCGATTGCCCCAAGCCGGACAAAAGGAAGAAGGACAACAAAGGCAAACATCGCCATGATTCAAGCGATGATGAAGAAGATGAGAAGAAGAACAAGAACAAGAAGCTTGGAAAGAAGAAGAGTCATGACAAGAAGACCAAGCTCTTCCCAAAGAAGAAAGGGCACACCAAGAGAAGCTTCTTGGTGGAAAAACAAGAATGGGTGACCGATGTCTCATCAAGCGAAGATTCAAGTGATGAAGAAGACATCGTCACCATCGCCCTCACCAATGAAGAACCACCACTACCTCCGCCTCCTATGTGCCTAATGGCAAAAGGTAACACCAAGGTATGTGAGGTGGATAGTGAAGATGATAGTGATGAAGAGCTTGATCCTTATGAATTCACTAACCTCATTAATGAGTATACATCTGTCATCAAGAGAGAAAAGGGCAAAGTCAAAATTCTTGAGAGCACTCATGCCAAGTTAGAGCTTGCCCACTCCGACTTGCCTGGCAAGTACAATGACTTGCTCAAAAAGCACAATGAGTCACTTGTACTTGCTAAGCAAGTTGAAGAGAGCCACAAAAAGCTTAAACAAGAGCATAGGGAGTTGGCTCACAAATATCAAGAACTTGAATTTGCCTATGAAGCAATTGACCCAAGTCTTGAGAACTTTGCTCATGAAACTATTGAAAAGGTCAATGCTTCTACCTCATGTGATGACCTACTCATTAATGCAAATGCCACTAATATTGTGTCCAAGCTTGCTCCTTCTAGGGAAAAGGAGTTGATGGATCAAGTAGCTAGCCTCAAGAGTAGTGTGGAGAAGCTCTCAAGAGGAGAATACATCCACAAGGAAATTCTTTTCAACAATGCACGTGACTATGGCAAGAGAGGTCTTGGTTCATTTCCGGAGCCAAATCAAGGCACTACTCCCTCTCCGGAGATCAAGATAAGCTTCATCAAGGAAGTTGGTTCATATTGCCAACATTGCCAAGTCACCGGGCACCACACTAGGGAGTGCACCCTACCATCACGTCCTCTTCCCACTTTACCTAAGAATTACTCATCAATGTTTGAAAATAACCATTTTCTCTTGAGTAAAGTGAAGGGCAAGGTGAAGGCCAAATTCATTGGCAAACTCACTAAGGAGTCAAAGAAAAAGCTCCCCAAGCAACTTTGGGTCCCAAAAGCTCTTGTCACACATGTGCAAGGCCCAAAGCTTGTTTGGGTTCCTAAAACTCAAAAGTGAATTCTCATGTGTGTAGGTGAACTACAAAGCCGGTGGAAAACATTGGGTACTTGATAGCGGTTGCTCTCAACATATGACCGGCAATGATAGCATGTTCACCTCCCTTGAAGACCCCGGCGATCATGAACATGTCACCTATGGTGATAACTCAAGGGGAAAAGTTTTAGGTTTGGGTAGAATAGCAATTTCTAAAGATTTATCTATTTCTAATGTTTTGTTTGTAGAAGCACTTAGTTTTAATCTTATTTCAATTGCTCAATTGTGTGATCTTGGACTAACATGTGCCTTTGACAAGAATGGTGTTGTAGTAACTCATGAAAAAGACAAGTCATTGGTATTCACGGGGTTTAGGCATGGCAACATTTACTTGGTGGATTTCTCTTCAAAGCAAACAAGCACCATGACATGCCTCTTCACCAAGTCTTCTCTTGGGTGGCTTTGGCATAGAAGAATTGCTCATATTGGCATGAGCAACCTCAAGAAAGCCCACAAGAGCAAAGTGTTCCACCACAAGCACAAGTCACTCATGATCCACCCCAACAAGCATCAACGCAAGTACCGCTAGTGAAGCATGGTCGCATCTCCAAGGATCATCCAATTGGCCAAATCATTGGTAGTCCTTCCAAGGGAGTAAGAACTCGCTCTAAACATGCTTCATTTTGCGAATATCACTCGTTTGTTTCTTGTATTGAACCCACTAGCATAGAGGAAGCGCTTGAGGACTCGGATTGGGTGATGGTCATGCAAGATGAGTTGAACAACTTCACCCGCAATGAAGTTTGGGTCCTCGAAGCTCCTCCAAAAGACAAGAACATCATCGGCACCAAGTGGGTCTTTCGGAACAAGCAAGATGAACATGGGGTGGTGGTACGCAACAAAGCAAGACTTGTGGCAAAAGGGTTTTCTCAAGTCGAAGGTTTGGATTTTGGTGAAACTTTTGCTCCGGTCGCAAGACTTGAAGCTATCCGTATCCTTCTTGCTTACTCTTCACATCATAACATTAAGTTGTATCAAATGGATGTGAAAAGTGCATTCTTAAATGGCGTTATTAACGAACTTGTTTATGTTGAGCAACCTCCCGGATTTGAAGATCCGAGGAATCCTAACCATGTTTATAGGTTGCACAAGGCACTCTATGGGCTCAAACAAGCTCCAAGGGCTTGGTATGAGAGGCTTCGTGACTTCCTAATCATGCAAGGCTTCAAGATCGGGAGGGTGGACACCACGTTGTTCACAAAAGACGTCAACGGGGATCTTTTCATTTGTCAAATTTATGTTGACGATATTATTTTTGGCTCAACTAATGATTTGCTAAGCCATGAGTTTGCTACCATGATGTCTAGGGAATTTGAGATGTCCATGATTGGCGAATTGACCTTCTTCCTTGGTTTTCAAGTCAAACAAATGAAGGAAGGGACATTCATCCATCAAGAAAAGTATACCAAAGATATCTTGAAGAAGTTCAAGATGGATGAGTGCAAGCCAATCAAGACACCCATGGCAACAAATGGGCATCTCGACTTGGATGTGGACGGTAAACCGATTGATCAATCCCTCTATCGTTCTATGATAGGGTCTTTGCTTTACCTTACCGCATCTAGGCCCGATATAATGTTTAGTGTGTGCTTGTGTGCCCGCTTTCAAGCTAACCCAAAGGAGTCACACCTTTCGGCTGTGAATAGGATCCTTCGGTATCTCAAGCACACTCCTAGCATAGGCTTGTGGTACCCCAAAGGCGCTAGTTTAGATCTCTTGGGATACTCGGATTCGGATTTTGCCGGAAGCCGTGTGGATCGCAAGAGTACCTCCGGGGGTTGCCACTTGCTTGGGCGTTCTCTAGTTTCTTGGTCGAGTAAGAAGCAAAATTCCGTGGCTTTGTCCACCGCGGAATCGGAATATATAGCGGCCGGTGCATGTTGTGCCCAAATCCTATATATGAAGCAAACCCTTTTGGACTTTGGTGTGAAACTAGATAGGATCCCACTCCTTTGTGACAATGAAAGTGCCGTAAAAATTGTCAAGAATCCAGTTCAACACTCTCGCACAAAGCACATTGATATTCGCCATCACTTCTTGCGTGATCACGAAGCCAAGGGGGACATTTCCCTTCAAGGTGTGAGATCCGAGGAGCAATTGGCGGATATATTCACAAAACCTCTAGACGAGAGTACCTTTGTTAGGCTAAGAAATGAGCTAAATGTGTTAGATGCGGCAAACGTCATGTAAGTTGCCATGTCATATAGAAAAATGCATACATATAGGACACTTGTCTAACCATGGTAAGATAGTGATGAGCAAGGGTTTAGCTAGAGGTGGTGGTCCACTTGTTTTCCTCTAGGCTTGTAGAAAGGCTCATCATGAAGAAGCTTCCCGTGGGTTCAAACTTGACAAGTAGATCGTAATTTCTTGTTATGCATTTCTTGTCATATAGGTGTGCACTTCATGTTTATTATACTTTCGCATGTGGTTGTAGTTTGCATCATCATTGCATGCGTAAGGGTCACAAAGGAGATCACTTGATGAAAATGAGACTTGTTTTCATATACAAGATCTTAATTCATGAAAAGTGAAAAGAGCAAAGTGTTAGGTGCGTTATTGCCTAGTGAGCAATGTCATGATGAGTTTGAAGCTTTCTATCTTCAATATTCCTATGACATGGCTCATACATTTTATTTGGCGCTTTGTCTCTCTTGCGGCTTTTCCTTGTGTTTAAAAAGAAATTTATTTAAGCAAGTGTGCTATCCTATTTATTTTGAGGGGTAAAGTCGCCTATGCAAGTCCATTAACTTGAGTTTATTTGAATTTTATAAGTTTATTGGACTTAGCATAGAAGAGTGAGCTGAGTGTGGGGTTTTTGGCTTCACCGGTTAAACCGACGTTCAATGGAGCATCATCATCGGTTTAACCGGCGTTACTAAGTTTGTCTCAGCTCAGTCAAGTTTTCAGGCGTTCAACCGGCGTATTCAAAAGTCAGTGCATCGGATCAACCGGTGATCATAAATGCAAATCAGACCTAGCAATCAACCGGTGTTTTGATCAATCAACCGACGAGTTCATTTTTGACAGCATCGGTTCAACCGGCGTTCAAAAACAGATCTGGTAGAATCTCGGGTGAACTACACCGACGCAATCAACCGGCGTTCAAACCCTACGCGTCGGATCAACCGGTGTAAAGGAAAATCGCGGGTCCCACCTGTCATATATGAGTCGTGCTCGAGCCGCCGCCTCTCTTTCCTCTGTTTCGCCCGCATCCATCTTCGAGCCGCCGCCGCCTTCCCTTCGCGCCGCCGCCGTCTCTCCACCGCCGCCGTGCGCCCGCGCTGCCACCACCGTTCCACCTTGCCGCCGCCGTGCGCCGTCACTCCTAGCCGCCGCCGCGCACCCTCGCGCTCACCCAGCACCGCCCGCGCGCACCTGCACAACCCACGCCGCTGCTCGCCGCCACGGTCGCCAACCGCCGTGAACTCACGCCGCCACCACCACTTTCGCAGCCACGCCGCCGCTCCCACACGCCTTGCCGCCCACGCAGCCGCACCTCCACGCCGCAGCCGCAGCCGATCTGCGCTCACCAGGTGCTCGACGATTTGCCTGGGCTGCTTCTTTCGCGCCGCGTTCGTGTTTCGCTCACCGTCAGTCGAGATGGGTCGCGAGAAGAGGAAAGGGAAGGAAGTTGTGGTCGAGAAGCCCGCTCGCAAGCGGACACGTGCAGAGAAGGAGGCCGAGAGGGCCGAGATGGTGGCCAAGGCCGCCGAGGAGCAGGCATCAGGCCGCGCTCGCCCGTTCCAGATCAGGGAGGACCCCAGAGGCAGAGGCAGAGGCAGAGGCAGGGGCATGGGCAGAGTGAGAGGTGCCAGGGCCACCAGAGCCGCGACAGCAGCAGCAGCAGAGTCAGATCAGTCAGATACAGCTGCAGATTCAGATTCAGAGGCAGAGCAGTCCGAGCAGTCTCAGGGGCAGAGCACACAGGAGTCACCGACTCTACGACGGTCTGGCCGCACTCGGCAGACATCCCCAGCAGCAGAGACTTCACCAGCGACCGAGCGTCGCACTGGACCGAGGACGCGAGGAGGTCACCAGCCACAGGAGCCTCGCAGGTCCACAGCTGCAGCAGCAGCAGCTCGTAGAGCCGAGGCCCTAGAGGCCGAGCGCGCAGTGTTCCGTATGGACACTGTTGTGCGTCTGGAGCCAGGTGTGCTGCTCCAGAACTTGACCCGAGCCAATGCGGCCAAGGTCAAGAGGCTCAGGTGGAGTGTTGACGAGGAGGTCTGGTTCCCGGTGACCCGAGACAGCAGAGTCGACAGGAGGTTCTGGACTTTGCTACAGGCCAGTTTCTACGAGACCTACCAGAGGCGGGGCCACCGGATCTTTCAGCACAGGGTTCTTGACTGGGTCTCACTGAGGACAGCCGCAGGGGGAGCAGATGTGAGAGCACACTTTGCTCACTTCAGAGGTCTGCCTAGACTGCTAGAGATGGAGCAGAACCGTTATATCGAGGACTGGGTCAGAGTGTTCTACGCTACAGCTTGGATAGCCCCCGAGCGCAGAGCTGTACACTTCATGTTTGGAGGGCAGGACTTTGGTTTGTCGAGGGCGACCATTGCTGGTATTCTTGGAGTTGACCTGGTCGACGTCTCGCTGCACGAGAGGGTTTACGGGGACTCAGATCCACCCCGCAGGGCGATGGTTGGCGGGATTGCTCCTTCTCACGAGGCGATCACTCAGTGTTTCCGCCAGCCGTTCCCAGCCTCTTACGCCAGAGTGCCGAGCTTGCTGACCCCAGAGGCTTACGCTGTTCACATGGCACTCCGGAGGACTCTGTTACCGAGGAGTGGCTACCCAGAGGGGTTTACGGGACTGCAGCAGCTCCTGCTTCTACACATCCTCACTCACGAGCCGTTTGACATAGTTGACTTTATTCTGGCTGAGATAGAGGATGTGATCACAGACGGGATGGGTGTGGTGCGACAGTTTCCCTATGCGCACTGGATCAGTTACATATGCTCTATGATAGTGCCAGCAGAGTCACCCATCAGTGCTCCTTACCGTCACGACGAGGCTCCCAGGTTCCCTGTCTACCGACCCACAGCTCCACAGGACAGGAGGAGGGGCAGACACGCAGATAGAGCAGCGATGGCTCGACTGTCACCGGAGGTTCAGGCACGAGTGGCAGAGGAGGATGAGGCACTCCTAGCAGTAGAGGCACAGCTTCCCGGGGGAGATGATGAGATTCACTGGTCTGAGCTTGAGTCAGACTCCTCCGACGACGTTGAGTACTTTCCTTCAGCTGCCCCAGCCAGTCACGATCACGAGGCAGGAGGTTCAGGACAGCCAGCACCTCCGACTTCAGCAGCTGCTACAGTCTCTGAGTCTCAGGTGACTCAGCCGTCCGAGCTCACTTCACTACTACAGCAGCTCGTGACCCAGCAGAGAGAGGACAGGCTTGCTCAGGAGGAGGCCAGGAGAGCCCATGAGGCTCAGATTGCTGCTATTCAGAGAGAGGCAGCCCGAGAGCGTGCAGCGACAGAGGAGCGTTTTGTCGGCCTCATTGACAGAGTTTCACAGAGGACAGACGCTCAGTTCCAGCAGATGCAGCAGGGCATGATGGCGATGTTCGGGATGATCTCCCAGCTTTACTCTCACACCGGACTCGCCCCACAGCAGCAGCAGCCCGGACTTCAGGGTGTAGGAGCACCTCAGCTTGCCGTCACACCAGCTCCTCCTCCTCCAGCTCCTACTGCAGCTCCAGCTACCTCAGCGACACCGGAGACCACGTTCTCGATGTCAGCACTCTTTGGGTCTGCCGGTCGTCCGCTCTTTTCACCACTGCCGGCGACCACACTCTTTCAGGACTCACCGCCAGCGGTTCAGTCGGTCGCCCTCCCCTCCTCACTTCAGGCAGCACCTTCAGGGGGAGGAGCAGTAGAGGAGTCCCTGCTTCCACAGTCGACGCAGCCGGCAGCCTCAGCAGTCACCTCTTCAGAGATTGATACTTCTTCTGCTGACCCGGTTACGACTTCTACGGATCCTCTACCAGGCAGTGCCAGCACGAGAGCCTCCACGACAGTTACTCCCCCAGTGAGCTCAGACCCAGACCAGCAGCTTCCGTCTGTCACCGAGGGTGAGAGTTCTCCGTCCGACGACGACGACCCGGACCGCTTCGTCGCCGTACCACGACAGCACGACCCGTAGCTCGCCTTTTGGTGCTTTGATGCCAAAGGGGGAGAGGTGTTAGGGGGAGCACCAGAGTTAGGGGGAGGGTAGAGCTAGAGAGAGCTCGTAGTTATCAGGACTTTGTTTCTTTGTATCACTTTTGGTGTTAATTCATGGATATGTACATTTGTCGCTTGAGTATGCCGTTCTTTGAGACATATCTATGGATTTCGTTTGAGCCTTTGAGCTCTTTGGTCCCGCTTTCGAGTTTGCTTGTGTTTATCCTGTTTTATCTTTCTCGCTCTCTCGTTATTTATGTTTGTGTTGTCATCAATCACCAAAAAGGAGGAGATTGTAAGCATCTAGGCCCTCAAGGTATGTTTCGGTGATTAATGACAACCATTATTGTGACTAATGAGTTTGTGCAGCTTAATAGATCATTATCGCTCATTTGGTCATATGTCAAAAGAGGCCCCTAAATTTCGGTTATTCTAAAAGGCGATCTCGGTTTTCAACTTATATATGTCAAGGCTAAGGATCTTTCTAGTCCTAAGTGTCACAAGGTTGAGAAGGACACTTAGGTTAGTATAGGTTTTATAGTTTTGTAGTGATCGCACTATTAAGAGGGGTTAAGGCTAAGTAACTTGAGCATGGACATGATCATTTGAAAATGGATGCACACTATGGTCACTCAGGTTTCTAGAAGTTCAAATAAGTGGTTCTCAAACTATATCTCAAGAATATTTGGATTTCATTCAAGACTCAAATCAGAAAAGACAAAATCAGAAAAAGTCTATACACCGGTTTAACCGACGCTCTCAATTTTCTATACGTCGGTTAAACGAAGTCAGCAGAGTCTGGACAAATTCAATACACCGGTTAAACCGATGTGTTTGAATTTAACGTCGGTGCATTAGTCCAGAGTTGGTTTTTCCAGGGCAATTCAAGTTCTATTCACCGGATTAACCGACGCTGTTTGAATCAAGACGTCGGTGCAATTGACCAGTGAGATGGTTTTTTCAGAGGAATTCAAAAGTTGTACTCACCGGTTAAACCGACGATAGGTTTGAGTTAACGTCGGTGCAGTTGTCCAGAGACTTGGTTTTTCAGTGGTTCAGTGGACAACTACACTCACCGGTTAAACCGATGCTACGTCGGTTAATCTGCCCCAGTTGTAACGGCTAGTTTTCAGAAGAGGCAGTTTACATTCACCGGTTAAACCGACGATGACAATGGGGGGTACGTCGGATTAACCGGCGCTACGCAGTTTTCTGGCAGCTTTTCTCCAACGGCTCTATTTGTGTGAGCTGCCTATATATACCCCTCCAATGGGTCATTTCGCCTACTCTTGACACCAGGCAACATCCAAACACTCATACCATAGTCAAGAGCCACCTTGAGCTTCATCATTCACATACTTGTGCATTCAATCAATCAAGAAGCAAGATTAAGGACTTGAGTAGAGAGAGAAGCTAGTGTGCATCCGTTCTTGGTGATCGGTTCTTGCTCAAGTGAAGGCCTTAGCTTGTTACTCTTGGTGATTGGCATCACCTAGGCGATCTTGGTGATCGAGGTGTTTCTCGCGGAGCTTGCCAAGGATTGTGGGAGCCCGGAGAAGAAGATTGTACGTGGCTTGAGCTCCACCACGCCGGGATGGTGAACGGAGACTCTTAGTGAGCGCCCAAGTCTCGGTGACATGGGAGGTGACAAGACTCTTAGTGAGTGTCACAACGTGGACTAGGGGTGTGTGCCAACACATCGACACCACGGGAAAAAATCCGGTCGTCTCTTGTCCACTCTCTTTATTCAAGCATTTTCTTTCATGCAATTTACTTATGAGCTTGACTTAGAGATCATAACTTAGCTCTACCTTGCTAGGCTTTACTTTGTTTTTATCTCTTTTAGCTTGTGTAGGTAGCTTAGTTATCCGGTTGGTGAATTGGTGCCCTACTAGTATTGCATAGGTTAAGGTTGCTTTACCTTGCTTTAGAATTTGAAAAAGGCCCAATTCACCCCCCCTCTTGGTCCATCGATCCTTACACAAGCGCTAGAGGAGGAGCTGGCGCGGGCCGCCGGTGAGCGTGACGTTCAGAGGGCCGCAGTGGAGCAGAAGGCTCGGGAAGCCGAGGCACAAACCGCCGAGCTGCCGCGCACTAAGACGGCGCTCGAGCAGAGGGAAGCCGAGTTCCAGCGCAAGGAGGCCGAGCTCCAAGGCAAGGAGGCCGAGCTCCAGCGCTAGAAGGCAATCGTCGCCACGCTCACCGGGACCCTCAAGGAGAAGGGCAAAGCCCTCGAGGAAAAGGAGGTGGCCCTTCAGAACGCGGAGGCCGCCCTCAAGGAGAAGGAGAGCTCCTTGTCTTCACTCGAGGAGGCCGCCCGAGTCCTGCGAGAAGAGGCGTGGAAGAACATCGCAGGTGAGTGCTCGAAATTTCAATGTTGTTGGATTCTAGTTTTTCGTAACTTATCTTTGTTCCCTTGATCAGAGCTGAGGCACCAAGTGGCAGACGAGACTGCGGCGAAGGAGGCGGTCAACACCGCACTCATGGCGGCGCAGGCGGAGTACGCTGACCTGAAGCGAACCGCCGTGAGCGTGTGCCAGGAGCTCGAGGGGGAGGGCACCGTGTCTGGTAGCTCGGTGATCAGCCGCCTATGAGCGCTAGGTGGCCTAATCGCCGAGCATGCCAAGAGCACCTTCCGTCTCGGTGTCCTGCGAGCCCTCGCCGTGGCCTCGACACACTACATCATGGATCTCCAGAGGGTGTCGTCGGGGTACGTCATTCCCAACGACGCCGATGCGGATGCCGCGTCAGCTATCATGGACGACGCCGACGCAGCCGCCGAGGAGTTCGCCACTGCCTTAGCCGGGAAGCTCGAAGGTGACATCCCCCCGATAGCCGAGTTCGATGCTGTTGCAGATCCACAGATGGCCACAGAGCCCATGTAATGAATTAGTACTTATTGTAATTGTACTTATGAATTTAAGAAATTCGTTATCGTTAAATCGACAGTGTGGCCCATCGAGGCCTTGTGCATTCGAGCCCGCGTTTCTTTACTCTGCTTCCGTGTTCTCGTACGCGACTTAGGTAAACTTATGCGAGGAATTTCGCGTTCATAAGCGACGTAGGCGTGGGGTGGTGAGAGGTGTGCCGTATCCCGGAGGCGTAGGCGGCCCCACGACTCGGCCGGCCCCGTACCGTAGTTGCTTATGCCTCGCGTCCATTTTCTCCAAGTGTACGAGAAGCTTAGAGACGGAAATTTTTCGAAAAAACGTTGGCGATTTTTGAGGACGTTCGGGGGTTCCCCCCGTAGTAGCCCCCGAGGGAGGCTTGGCTTTGCCGAGGGTAAATCCAGGCGTACCTCAGTGTTTGTGCGCATCCGAGCCCCCGAGGGTCTGGAAGGTTCCCAAAAAATAAACAAGTGAAGCGTACTTCTTTATTATTTTGGGAAATCGAAAATGCGAGTACAAACGATGTACAAGTAGCTTGGAAATACGTAGCTGCTGTATGTTCCAAGCATTGGTGAAGACTTCGTCGTTTTCGTTCGCCAGCTTGTACGTGCCGGGCTTGAGCACCTCGGCGATGATGTATGGGTCTTCCCACCATGGTGAGAGCTTGTGGCGGCCCCTGTTGTCATGTCGAAGCCTCAGCACCAAGTCTCTTTTATTGAGGTCTCGGCGCCGGACTCTCTGCGCTTGATATCTCGAGTCTCGTCCACTTGATCCAACGAGTCCTCACAGGCTCGCTGGCTCGCTGGTTCTGCTGCTCTTGATAGGCCTTGAGCCTTGGCGACCCGTACTCCAAGTCCGTGGGGAGTATGGCCTCGGCGCCATAGACGAGGAAGAACGGGGTAAAGCCTGTGGCTCTGCTTGGGGTCATCCTCAGGCTCCAAATAACCGAGGGTAACTCTGTGAGCCATCTCCGGCCAAACTTGTTCAGCTTGTTGAAGATTCTTGGTTTCAGTCCTTGGAGGATCATGCCATTAGCACGCTCCACTTGCCCGTTCGTCTGTGGGTGCGCCACAGCCGACCAGTCCACACGTATGTGGAAGCCGTCGCAGAACGCCAAGAACGTCTTGCCTGTGAACTGGGTGCCGTTGTCGGTGATGATCGAGTTCGGGACCTCGAACCTGAAGACGATGTCGGTAAAGAACAGAACGGCTTGCTCGGATTTAATCTTGCCGATGGGTCGAGCCTCGATCCACTTGGAGAATTTGTCGACTGCCACCAGCAAGTGGGTGAAGCCCCCGGGCGCCTTCTGCAGTGGGCCGACGAGGTCCAGTCCCCACATGGCAAACGGCCACGTGATGGGGATGGTCTGCAGAGCATGGGCCGGGAGGTGTGTCTTTCGAGCGTAGAACTGGCAACCCTCGCAGGTCCGCACGACGTCGATGGCGTCGACGACCGCGGTGGGCTAGTAGAAACCTTGCCAAAACGCGTTACCCACGAGGGTGCGCGGCGCGGCATGGTGACCGCAGATGCCAGTGTGGATGTCACGGATCAGCTTCTTGCCCTCGGGGATGGGGATGCATCGCTGCAAGATGCCCGAGGGACTGCGCTTATACAGCTCGTGGTTGATTAGGATGAAGGACTTGGCCCACCTAGCGAGGCGCCGCGCCTGAGCGCGGTTCGAGGGTAGGATCCCTCGAATCATCCAGTCGAGGTACTGGGCGCGCCAATCTTGCGAAGTAGGCGCCTCGTCGACTTCCATAGCTTCGGCCTCATCCGTGGAGGAGGTCCCGAAGTCAATGCCCATGGGCTCGGCCTCGTTCGCTGGGGGGTTCCCGCTGGAGGGCCTGGTGTTCGAGGAGCCTGGCTCCACCGGATCCTTGAATTCGACGGAGGGCTTGGTGACGTCGCGAGCGAAGATGTTCGGGGGGACGGTGGTCCACCCCGACGCGATCTTGGCTAGTTCGTTGGCATCCTCATTGTACTTGCGCGGGACCTGATTGAGTTCTAGGCCGTCGAACTTATCTTCGAGGCGGCGTACTGCTTTGCAGTAGGCCTCCATCTTCGGGTCGTGGCAACTAGACTCCTTCATCACTTGGTCGATGACGAGTTGAGAGTCACCGCGCACGTCGAGGCGTTTGACGCCAATCTCGATGGCGATGCGGAGGCCACTGAGGAGGGCCTCGTATTTCGCCATATTGTTAGACGCAGGGAAGTGCAAGCGTATCACGTACCGCATGTGGTGTCCGAGGGGTGAGATGAAGAGGAGGCTGGCGCCGGTGCCGGTTTTCATCACCGACCCGTCGAAGTACATGGTCCAGCATTCAGCCTGGATTTGTGGTGGGGATAGCTGAGTGTCCGTTCACTCAGCCACGAAGTCAGCCAAGACTTGGGACTTGATTGCTTTGCAGGGGGCGTAGGTGAGAGTTTCTCCCATCAGATCCACAGACTATTTGGCAATTCTACCCTCGGCTTCCCTGTTGCGGACTATCTCTCCCAAAGGGAAAGACGAGACCACGGTGACGGGATGGGCCTCGAAGTAGTGGCGTAGCTTGCGCTGTGCCAAAACCACTGTGTATAGCAGCTTCTGAATCTGTGGATAGCGTGTCTTAGTTTCGGACAACACTTCGCTGATGTAGTACACCGGCTGTTGGATAGGTAGAGCATGACCCTCCTCTTGTCTTTCGACAACGACCACCGCGCTGACCACTTGGGTCGTCGCGGCTACGTACAGATAGAGGGGTTCGCCATCCGCGGGTGGCGTGAGAATGGGGGCGTGAGTGAGTGATGCCTTCAGCCTATCGAGGGCTTCTTGGGCTTTGGGGGTCCACGTGAAGCGCTCGGTTTTCCTCAGGAGTTGATACAGGGGTAAGCCTTTCTCACCGAGACGCGAGATGAATCGGCTGAGGAACGCTAGCCATCCCATGACCCTCTGTACCCCCTTTAGGTCTCGGATTGGACCCATCCGAGTGATGGCCGAGACTTTCTCGGGGTTGGGTTCGATGCCCCGCTGGGAGACAATGAAGCCCAAGAGCATGCCTCGAGGGACTCTGAACACGCACTTCTCGGGGTTGAGTTTTACCCCTTTGGCCCTTAGGCAATCGAATGCGATCCTGAGATCAGCAACCAGGTCTTCCGTCTTCCTGGATTTTACAACGATATCGTCGACATATGCCTCTACGTTCCGCCCGAGATGGTCCCCGAAAACGTCGAGCATACACCGTTGATATGTAGCTCCGGCGTTTCTGAGGCCAAAGGGCATCGTGACATAGCAGTGCATGCCGAAAGGTGTGATAAAAGAGGTCGCGAGCTGGTCGGACTCTTTCATCTTGATTTGGTGGTAACCGGAGTAAGCATCAAGAAAGGATAAAAGTTCACATCCCGCAATTGAATCTACGATTTGATCAATGCGTGGCAAAAAAATGGAACCTTCGGACATACTTTATTCAAACTAGTGTAGTCTACGCACATCCGCCAGCTCCCATTCTTTTTCTTCACTAATACAGGATTAGCTAGCCACTCGGGATGGAATAATTCCTTGATGAATCCGGCCGCCAGAAGTTTCTGCAGCTCCTCGCCGATCGCCCGGCGCTTGAGCTCGTCGAAGCGTCGCAGGCGCTGCTTCACCGGCTTGGAGTTGGGTCGGATATCAAGGGAGTGCTCGGCGACCTCCCTCGGTATGCCAGGCATGTCCGAGGGGCTCCACGCGAAGATGTCTGTGTTGGCGCGGAGAAAGTCGACAAGCACCACTTCCTATTTGCTGTCGAGGGTGGCGCTGACCTGCAACGCCTTGTCGTCGGAGCGATTCGGGTCGAGGGGCACTTTCTTGATACCCTCGGCGGGTTCGAAGCTGCCCGCCTGTCGGTGCGTGGAGTCCAAGGCCTCGCTTGCCATTTTGTCGAGGGTGGCTGCGAGGGCCTCGTCCTCCGCTTGAGCCTCCGCGTGCTCCACGCACTCGACATCACACTCGTAGGCATGCTCGAACGAAGAGCCGACGGTGATGACACCCTTCGGACCCGGCATCTTCAGCTTGAGGTAGGTGTAGTTGGGGATGGCCATGAACTTGGCGTAGCAGGGACGACCAAGAATGGCATAATAGGATCCCCGAAACCCTACCGCCTCAAAGGTGAGCACTTCCTTGCTGAAGTTGACTGCCGTGCCGAAGCAGACGGGTAGATCAATCTGGCCGAGGGGTTGGACTCGCCTCCCCGGCGCCACACCATGAAATGGCGACTTGCTGGGGCGAAGCTGGCTCAATCCAATCCCCATGAGCTCCAAAGTGTGGGCGTACATAATGTTGAGGCTGCTGCCTCCATCCATGAGCACCTTGGAGAAGCGGGTGTTGCCGATGATGGGGTCGACAACAAGCGGGTACCGTCCCGGGTGCGGGACGTAGTCGGGGTGGTCTTCGCAGCCAAAGGAAATGGTGTCCTTCGACCAGTCGAGGTAGGATGGCGTGGCTTTGGTGACGGAGAAGACCTCCCGGCGCTCACGCTTGCGCTGCCGAGGGGTCATGTTCGTCGTTGGTCCTCCAAAGATGAAGAAGGCGTTCTCCACGGGGGGACTCGTCATCTCCACCTTTGTCGCCAGCATCCTTCTTCTTGTCCTCATCGCGATGCGTGACGCGGTTGTAGTACTTCTTGAGCATTTCGCACTGCTCGAGGGTGTGTTTGACCGAGCCCTTGTGGTAAGGGCATGGTTTCTTCAGCATGTCGTTGAATAGGCTACCTCCACCTCGAGGGGGGCCTCGAGGTCCTTTGCGGTCCGGGGCGGCGACGAAGGGCTCGTCGGAGTCTTCTGCTTGCCCCGGTCCACGCTGGATTGGTGGGGTATGCTTCTTCCCTTTCCTCCCCCGCTTTTGTTTCTTGGCGGGGGCGTGGGTCTTGAGGTTGCCGCCTTCTGCGGACGCATCTTCCTTGCGCTTATTCGGCTTCATGGTGGAACTTGACTTTTTAGATTCGTCTCGAAAAATTACATCCATCTATGAAAAAAATTCGCAAATAAACTTCGTTTAGTATTCCATGCACACATTCGTCATTTTGTGAAAAAAATTTCACGGTGGAAACCAAACATGGCCGGACCAAGCATCGACCGGCGACGCGCCCCAAGCCCACGTGGAAAAGCGGCGCCACGGCGGACGGATCAAAAGCGCGCAACCCCGCGCGGCTGCCTGTTCCCCCCGTCCCCGCTCCTCGACCGCTCCACCGCTCCGCTCCCGTCGCGGCCTGCCTGAAGAGGACGCCCACGCGCCGCGGCGCCGGCGACGAGATAGGGTCCGCGCTTCCTCCTCCTCCTCCTACAACTTCTTCTCCAGTTCGGTCTGCTCGTGGGGGCGCCGCTGGTGCGAGGCTCTGATTTGGTGGTGGCGCATTTTCAGCAGGTGGCGGTTTTGTTTTGGCGGCCGGAGATGATGGACGAGGGGCCGGCCGATCTGCGGGAGCTCGTGCGCCTGCCGGTAACAGATTTCCCCGCTTTGGGTTGGTTTCGTCGCTCTGCTCTGGCGGGGTGTTTCCAATTAATTCGGGTGTTCTGAGCGAGGTACCTGTAGCCTCATGTTAGAAATCGAGCGAAATTTGGATTTATGCTGAGGGGAGTTGTGCTGGAGCTGCGATACTAGATGCTACGAACCGATTGATTCGTTAGGAGTTTGGACCTCTTTGGTGTTTTCCTGTGGTAGGCAAATGTTTAAAATGGAACAGGGGGTCGGTGTAAGATCTAGGTGGGACTAAGGGGAAGGGAGAGAATCCAAACGAGTAAGGACTTCGAATCACGGTTCCATGGAAGAACCATAGGACACATACCTTTTTTAGCATGCGGGATTTGAGGGGTTAGAAGGTATCTTCGTGTGATAGAGGTCAGGGGCTTGAGCATCTGGAACGATATGCTGCTCATAAAAAAATGTTTTGAAATTGATTGGGTTATGTTTTGTTTCTACATTTATCGAGATTGTCTGAGGTTTTTTCGGGAACCATATTAAATGAGTAAAAGATGCTAAGTTGCTAGAGTATCAAGTCTATGCCACATCTGTCAAAGCGTGATCATTTCTTACATTAAAAGGCAGTTTTCGTTAGACAACTCTATTATGCAATCTGAAATCTGAGTCATTCAGTTGAATTGCTTTAACTTGATTGATGGGATGTGCAAAATCTTTTGGTACTGAATCTGCTGAATTTTCATTCAAGGGGTCAAGTTGACATGGACAAAAAAGGGTAATCCAATAGACAGTAGCTTTGGGTGTCATACTTTGGAATTTCAGGGAGTGTTTGACTATTCAACTTGTTTGGGTAAATTTTTTAGTATTGCTGTCATCATGTTGTTACATCAAAACTGCAACGCCTGAGCAGTATCCCTATAGTTCCACCATATTGTTCTTCTGTCATATATACTCACTACTCAGATCAGAATTCGAATCCTGATCAGTCGTTTCTTTCTTTGGACGGCCTGTGATGAAGTTCTTTCTTTCATGTCCCAGGATGTTCTGGTGGTATGCTCATCTAGAGGATGGACAGATGAAAAGCACATGCTCTATCTTCAATTATTGGAAGAAACATTTGTGAGCCAATTACATGACAGTGAATGCAGTTTCAAGGAACTGTTCAATCTCTCTTCAAGATATTGTGGACGTGTGAAGTCAGCTAAGCAAATCGTGGAATATGCCAAACCTGATCAGGTATAGCAAAAGCCACATTCTCTTATTCATTGACACAAAAAAATGGGAACGGTGTAGTTCTAACAAATCAAATTGCTGTATTTTGTTTGTATGATGGGGCAGGGATGTTGTGGGATAGTTGATGCTGACAAAGTCAACTCCAGCGTGAAGGTTGAGCTTATGGACTCACCTTCTTGTGGAAATCAGCAAGATGGAAAAGTCCATTCTATGGATGATAATGCATCAACCACAGAACCTGTAGAAGAAGCCATTTCCCAAGCAAGTGCAACGAGCTCTGGACAATGTTCCGCATGCTATGTTGGCAAGCACAGACATTCCCCTTCTAGGAGTGCAGGTAGGGGGTATATGTTGAATGTCCTTTTGCAAATGCTATTGCATATGACCCTAGTTACTTCTTCAGAAAAGGAACATTTTCTTTTTCTTCCAAATCTTGATTGTCTTCTATGATATTATTGAAAAAATAAGCAACAATTGATTTCCCAAACCTGTATTTACTTATGTACGCCTAATTTGATTTTCTTAGAAGTATAAGCTGTGCAATACCATTGTTGAATATGTGGACTGGGAAAATGCATCATCTTTCTCAGTACCTTGTTTTCTTATCTTTCTAAGCAGCACAAGTGTACCCTGGGAATCATGTCATTTGTTTCTGTAGCGCTTCATTTTTTTTTTACCTTTATCACTATGGCACCAGATTATGAGTACATAATATGTAAAAGGTATTAAGTTCATTTACTTGAGTGACATGGCCAGATTTTTACAAGAGAACTACTCGTGCATTTACTCAGAGGGGTCGGATCAGAACTTTGATGAGGAGACCAAAGGGATTGGAGAATCAAGAAGAGGATGCAGCCAAAAGCGATTGAAATCTTACAAAGTTGTGAGGGATGCAGGTAATGCGGTAATGGAGGGACTGGTCTCCACATTTTTAGTTGTGCTCTGTCATTATTCGATGCTTATTGAATGCGTTCTTGATCGCATC
This sequence comes from Panicum virgatum, assembly GCF_016808335.1. Classification (NCBI taxonomy): domain Eukaryota; kingdom Viridiplantae; phylum Streptophyta; class Magnoliopsida; order Poales; family Poaceae; genus Panicum; species Panicum virgatum. The sequence continues at coordinate 65,690,756 of NC_053146.1, forward strand.
ACATGGCTCATAGGTGGTTCCATCGGCGATGGCAGAATGCCAAAAAGTAGGAGGCCTTATTGCAAGCAACAAACCTGAAGATAAATATAATGGCACATCGAAGGTGGATGCTGGATCACTGGATGCAGAAGCTAGATCTCCTATGTGCAAAAATGATGGATCAAAAGGATAACCTAACGTCCACAGAGTGTTCTCTGCAGCTAACAAACCAGAGTGTTCTCACCTAGTAGTAACTGTTAGATTCACCATGAGCTGTAGACCTGAGAGGAAAACTCAAGTTGGCAAGTTTGGAACATAAACTAGTCTACCTTTCATGCTGGTTTGGCAACTCAAATAGTTTGTTAGATATACCACTTCTGTTTGATTTAGAGATGATTTTGAAGGTTTTGTTGTATTTCTGAGTGGCTATGGTTCGAAAATTTCTTGCCTGCCCTTGTATTGTACTATTAATCAATTATCTATGGTCTGTAAGCCAAATTGAGTGTCAAGTATTATTTTACTGTCATATCTGTCATGGTGTGGAGACGAAATTCTGATGTTGCTGCCGGTTCATATGGTTACTATTGTAGGATCTCAACTTCGTACACAATGATGAAAACAGAAAAAGGGTTCTTGGACTCTCGGTACACATGATCTCTGAACATGTTTTTTTTTCATATAGAATTCAAATTTCACCTTCTTTCACAGTCCTGCAAAACAATATCAGGTTCAACAAAAGTGCAAAGATCATTTAGTTTGAGTTTTCATAGGCACGATTGATTTAATCTGAATTCCAAGATTAGGATATATATTGTCAGTCTTTGAAACATTTTCTTACGTCATCTTTGAGTAAGCTTGGTTTGGTCAATGGATCTAGTTAAATCCCCAAAAAATCAATAGACGTGGTATCTATTACAGGACTACCTGCTTAATAGTTTATGGTTCCCAGCCACCGATAATTCACTGCCAAATAAAGGGAAGAGGTCACCGAGTTTCCCCTTGCAGAGATGTTTACACCTTTGGAATCGTACTTGAGTTGTTTAGTGGAAAGGCTCCTACCAGTGACATGTCCACAGATGGCCTCTGCAGGGCTATGGTCCCGGCAGCGTTCCCGGACCCGCTGGTGGGCATTGTAGATCCTGCTATTGTAGTGGTAGAAGAAAATTGTGCATACAATTAGCACGAAGGAAGAAGTAATGGTCATCGGGGACAAATCAAAAGCACCATGGTGTACTGGCACTGCTGTGCGGTAAGCAGGCCTTAGCAGAAAGGCTATCAAATGAGAGATGCTGCCATCAAGCTCCCAAGGATAAGGGCCACTTCATCCAACAGTAAATGCCAAATGAAAGTAGCTTTTAAGCTGGATAGATTATATCAGGGGCCTGTCCTGCATGTGCTTACTGTTTAGGCTGCTCAACAACAATGTCTGCAGTCTGCAAACATGTAAAAGAAAAAAGTACCTTCAGCTACTGCAAATTATCATGTGCTAGTTGCTAACACACGCGGGCTAGCATACAATTTGAAATATATTTTTCAAGTGTCTAAATATTATGAAGAACAAGCATGCATCAGTTCAGTCAGGCTTATTGTTTTTCAAGTACTTGATAACATATCTTGAATGAGATTCTTTTCAGTTAATGACCAAGCTATAACGTGCAGCTTCCAAAGCATCATGTTAATTTGTAATTTATCATAGTTGTTGTGAAATTTTCCAAACAGTTCTGCTGTCAAGTCAAACTTTGTTATTTCTAGTCTTAATATAAAGGTATTAAATGTCCTACTCCAATTTTGATAATGTGGCATACAATTTTCCTGCTGCAAATATTGTCAATTCCATACATCCATCCTGCTATTAACCTTATACAGATGGCCCTTTCCTGTTATACTCAAAACTGCAAACCTTATATGTTTTTGCAGAAAATATTTCAGTTCACCTGATTGCAGTTCCATCTAACTAAATGGTACTATCACCAGTTCACGTTAGATGTTCAAGCTAGAAATTTACGGTAAATTTGACCATTACTACCTTGCTATACATAGAACTACATAGATGTGTCACATAAAAATGACTAATAGATGCAGTATAAAAAATACGGCAATGCCATAGTTATTTTTCCTATAATTTCAAAGATATACTCAGATAAAATAATGGCGACAGGTATGCCTTAAAGACAGTGATGATATTCTAAAACCTAAACAATTAAATTAGACCCAAGGTAGCATTCAATCTTATACTAGCATAGTGAAAAGTGAAATTTTGAAACACGGTGTCAGTCTGTCAGACTTCTGTTGTGCAAAGGCAATGTGAATTTCAGGCTGATAATTTTAGCATTAGGTAGTATTAAAAACAAAACTGAACAAAGGGGATAACTAACCAGAAAATTATTCAGTTGGTTTCACGGAACAAGCACCATGACATTCTATTTGGTTTTCTGTTCTAACAGAACATGTCAAAATATTCACCCTTGACAGGAGTTCTCACAGAAAGCAACCCATCATGATCATCTTTTAACCATCCATAATTCTTCAGAAAAGAAAATACAAAAGATATTTCAGTGCCAAAGGTGAATTATCAGCTCTCAATTTGATCTGGCATGTGACCTTTATTGTTGTTGGCTCTTACAAATTGTCCAAATCTCCAAGCTATGAGTTAGGATAAGAACTGCAAAAGGTACCATAAAAAATGGACGTGTTCTTATGAAAACAGATGTTAATATGAGCAAAGACGGAGTAAATCATTCTTGCCAAGTCAAGAACACATCAGGTATCTCCCTCCAAGGCTATAAGTCCAATAGGGTTTACTCAATGCTTTTAAAATCAGAAAGATTACGGTACATGTTGCCTTGGTTTGGTTATAATAGGAAGAAGCTAAATTTTTAGGGTAAAATAACCTCAATTCTGAAAAGTAGAATAACAACCCAATCAAATGCAAATTCTTCCCGTGGTGCACTTTCAGAGGGGAACAGAAGATAACATGCAACTTGCACAGTGAGTGAATTTGAGTGGGTACAGTACAATATAACATACACTAAATTCTAAAAAGTAGAATAACAACCCACTCAAATGCAAATTCTTCTAATGGTACGCATTCAGAGAAAAACAGAAGATTACAGGGAACTTGCACAGTGAGTGAATTATACACATCACTCCGACAGTTAGAAACAACTTGCATGTCAGCATGTTACGGCAGGTTGGCAAACCAGCTTCCTGGATCAGGACCACTATACTGCCGCTCTATATTCAGACACTGTTAGACCTGCAGGAACAGACAACTGATCTATTATCAAGCTGATCCAATGAACTGTATAAAACATTGTTCAAAGCAAACTGTAAAGAGCAAGAAGCAATTAGAAAGTGGGAATACGACAAATCTTCTGAGATATTCCACCTATATATCTTTAGCAAATCATATGAGCCTGTGTATCTTTAGCAAATCATATGAGCCTCTTGGGACTGAATTAGATGCAGAAATATCATTTAACCACATCATCAGGTGACATGTTAGGCTCTAGCAATGGTCATTGTGATAGGCAGTAACTCAACAAAAACCAAGTACAACGAACCCATGTGTGTCGTGTATGGATAAATACATGACTAAAAATATATGCATAAAGTACTATGTATGCATATGTATCCACAAGTAGGGCTTTACCGTTTGACTAGCTTCTTGTTCTTCAAAGGAAAAAAGACACTTCTAAAACCATGTAATGATGTAACCAACAAGTGTTCTTTTTAAAATGACTACTGCACAAGCTCACTAGCCCTGAGCCGAGCACTTAGCTTGCCACTAAAGTCATTTACGTACAGTATACACCCTTAATATGTGATTGAAAAAAAATGATTACAAAGCAAATATGTACCAACCAAGAACTAAATGGTGAACAAAGAAGCATTTGCACCAGTGTTGAATTTGTAAAAATACCTACTTGTCCTTTCCACGAGACCACGACTTCAGCAACATCCAATTCAGTCTTTTGACTATGCAATTCCATTCGTCACCTTCCCCAAGCATTTGGAGGCATAGTCATCGATAACGCCTGGGACTTGTTTTTTGAAAGGATGCACAAACTTTTCCACAAAAATCTTCTCACACACCGAGGCGGTAGCATAGTAGTCTCGGTCATCCTTCAACAGTTCCTTCGCCTTGAGAATTTTAAGCAAGCTATGCCGGGGCAACAATCGCCGCTCAACACTATACATGAGCAGTGCTGGCCTTCGCACAATATATGGTACCTCCAGACCAGCATCCCTCGTCAAGAAATCCATATTTCCCTGAAGCTTTTTCTCAGACATACCCAGAACATGAGGTTGCTTCCTCACCATCGCCAGCACATCATCCTTCGAGAACCCAATGCTGTGTAACAGCCGTATTCTCCTAGCAACAACCTCCTTGCCAATAAAAGCAAGCACAGCAAGCGCGTGGTGGAACATCCTCGCGCCACGATCTATGCCCAACTCCTCCACTCGCTGGACAGTCTCCTTGACAAGCTCCAGGTTCATGGTGAACAGCAGAGCGGAGAACCTAGGGGCACAAGCAACCTTAGAAATGTCCAGGCCGCATTGCCGGAGGAACGCCACATTGGGCCTGGCAGTCTTGTCGGGATCCCGCGTGAGAAGGCCGGAGCACCAGCTAAGGACCCGCAGGAGCCTGTCGAAGGATCCGAAATGGGCCACCCAGAACTCGACATTGTCGCGAAGGAACCTGCTACGGAAGGAGTTGGGAGCAAGGGGGACGAGGCGCGCGATTTCGTCCGGCGACAGGCCGAGGCCGCGCAGTTCGGCAACGCGCGGAGCCAGGGTCCGCTCCACGTTGTAGCAGAGGAAACTTGGGTCCATGACGACGGCCCTCCCGATGTCGGCGGCGGGAACGCCGAGGGTACTCTCGAGGTAGGTGAGTACTGCTTCGGGCTTGGCGCGGGACCGGAGGTGGGAGAGCCTCGGGGCGGCCTTGAGCGCCTGCGCCTGGGTGAGGCCGCAGCGGGAGACGAGGTAGTCCTTCACGGAGAAGGAGTCGGAAGAGGACGCGGCGGCAGCGGCGGAAGAGGGGAAGAGGCGATGGGGGAAGACGAGGGGAGGGGCGCACGGGGATGCAGGAAGGCGGGATGGGGAGCGAACGATGCGGGAGAGGGCCGCTCGCAGGTGGGAGACGACCACCATGGCCTTCCGGCGGTGGTGGACTGGTGGCGGCGGCGGAAAGGTAATCGGCGGAGGAGGTGAAGATGGTTTAGTGGGGACCAGTCTGGATTTTGGAATAGGGTTTTTCCAAAAGGAATTTCAAAGAATTGCTCTTTTCTACATAAATTTTTTTTGATTTTCTTCACAAAACATAACCTCGAGCCAAAAATTTTCTTTTGTTGATACCGAGGCAAAAGTTGTGTAAAAAGAGTGAAAATATACCTTTGCGTGTGGATATCTTGACATTCTAGAGCAGCTCGAACTTCGAAGCATCTAGCAGCTTGGCTCCGCACTCCCAATGTACAGTAACTTAAGTAAATCAGACGTTAAGTCGTTCTCCATAGCTTTGGCCGATAGGATATTGAGAGAAAATAATACGAAAGAGGTAGTCCCTAAATTTATCAAGCAGATTTAGGTTTTAAGATTCACTAGCTAATATGTTCGTATGTTGCTACAGACAATTATATAAATATATTAATTAATATAGTATGTGTTGGTTGAGGATTTTAGTTTTTCTACATACAATTATATAAATATATTAATTAATATAAGTTTTGTTCGCTGTGTTGGTGCTGGAGGCTGTTGCTGGAATGGTGTGAGAGGAAAATACTGTTGGCTGCCTGGTGGCTGGAGACTGCGGCTGGAGTGGTGTGAGAGAAAAACACTACTGGCTGGCTGGAGGCTGTTGGAGCAGAACAGGGTAATAGTATGTGTTGGTTGAGGATTTTAGTTTTTCTATTTTACTCGCCAAACACTAATTTTAAACAATCTCGAACTTTTAAGTCAACAAACGGTCACCTAGATTCTGAATAGCTGATTGACGGATAAAAGATTCTGAATAGCTGATTGACGGATAAAAAAACAATCAGTGCTCTGAAAATAGCTCTTTATTTAGTTCTCTTCAAAATTCCAAAACTTTACGAAATTTCTCGTCACATCGAATCTTTGAATACATACATGAAGTATTAAATGTAGCTAAATAAAATAACTAATTACACAGTTTATCTATAATTTGCGAGACGAATCTTTTAAGCCTAATTAATTCATAATAAGACAATAATTATCAAATATAAATAAAAATAATACAGTACTTTACAACTTCACTTTTAGTCATCTCAACAAGGCTAGGTCAATATGATTCCTGCGGCATTCAATCCTCACGCCACACATCAAAAGAAAAAAAAAAGAAAAGCTCAAAATGGGCCGCAATTGGGCCGAATCTCGTGATGACCCGCACTGCGCAGCGCGTGCCCTGCTGGGCGTGTAGAAGGTGTTCACCTCCCCCGCGTGCGCAGCGCGTGCCCTGCTGGGCGTGTAGAAGGTGTTCACCTCCCCCGCGTGCCTCGTCTCCGTTTCTTCCCCCGTTCCCTTCTCTCTGGGTCTTCCTTTCACGGCGGCGCACGACTGGGCGAGCGGCGGCGCAATTCGGTCTTCGACGTGCCCTTTGCCGGCGACGAGCACCCACCAGGTATGCCCTCCCCTTCCTCTTCCCTTCCTTCTGTGCGAATCGGAGCATCCCGGACCTTAAAAGTAAGCTCTTTGTATTCGGATCTGAATCTGACCCAGTTACGATATGTATATATTACCCTAAACAGCCATGTCCTACGCTGGGTCCGCCCCCGGAGAGAGGCCTAGGACTCGCCCTCATGGCCTCACCCAGCAGAAGAGGCAGGAAATAAAGGAAGCCTTTGATCTTTTTGATACTGATAACTCTGGTACTGACAATTTCCTCTGGGGTTTTCCCATTCCATTGTTTCCACTGTTTGCCTCATTTTACAACTGTTGATATCTTACTCAAACATTTTTTATGTCTCAGGAACCATCGATGCCAAGGAGCTCAATGTTGCCATGAGGTAAGGCTTCCAGTTTCATTTTAATGGACGAGGAGCAACTGTGACTCTAAATTTTTTTCTTTCGTTTATTACAGAGCCTTGGGATTCGAGATGACTGAAGAGGTATTGTTCCTCCCCTCAGTGAATCCTTTTTACTAGAAAGTGCTTTGCAGTTGTTTCTTGACCCCTCTGTCTGATTAGCCACATGACAAATGCCATAGCTCTTCCATTCATGTTGATATTGCAATCTTGCATAATTAGTCTTCGAATGAGCTTAAAGTTGTGCAGCGAGGCACAGTTCCTGTTGATATGACTGCACCGGGTATTTCCTTTAAACCGTATCTTTTATTTCACCTTAGAATTAGCTTGTTGATGAAATCAAAACCTACTGGCCATGATGTGTTGCCCATCATGAAATTCATAGCCACATTGCCTCATATTTTCAGTGCTGTCATTCTGTGTAGCATGGCTCTGCATTCTTCTATTGAGGAAATCCCTTGAAGTAACACTTACCACTCATTTCTTCTGGATACTGCAGCAAATCAACCAAATGATTGCTGATGTTGACAAAGATGGCAGTGGAGCAATAGACTATGAGGAGTTTGAGCACATGATGACTGCCAAAATCGGAGAAAGGGATAGCAAAGAGGAGCTTACAAAAGCATTCCGCATTATCGACCAAGATAGAAATGTAAATCATCATTGCTCTTTCCTTCCTGCAACCCAATTTTTGTATGATTGTACTGGACCAGCATTTTGCCTGATCAAGTAGATTTTTATGTTTTCAAGTATGTCAGCTTCATATATTAGACAATGACCATGTAGATTTCTTCTCTAGTCAACAACCCCTCAAGTGGTTTTGACAACTTAAAAATGATAGTAACTAATAATTGCTTCTTATACATTTTTGCATTCTCTCTTCCCTAGCGTTGTGGGTGCAAAATTTTAGTAATATATTCTGTCTTGAGTTTAATGGAATTGACTGAGATTAGGAAACACAAAATACTAAGCTACAACTGTTCCAAATTCTAACATGGTATTCCCATCGGAGGATGCTTCTGTAACTCTTCAAGTATGTTATGTTATCCTTGCAGGGAAAGATTTCAAACATTGATATTCAGCGGATTGCCAAAGAGCTGGGTGTAAATCTCACCCTTGAAGAGATCCAGGACATGGTGCAAAAGGCGGATAGAAATGGTTAGCTTTGTGCTGACATCCTTCTGTGTGTGTATATACAAACTAGAAAGACCCTGGTACAATTTCCTTTTCCCAACTGAAGAAACCGTGTGATTTGTAACTTGGTTTCCGGTTCATCACAGGTGACGGTGAGATTGACTTTGACGAGTTCACCAGGATGATGAGGAGGACCAGCTACGGCGTCCGTGGCAGGTGACGGTGATGAGTTCACCAGGATGACGGGGAGGACCAGTAAGCTTGATTTCTGTGCGGGCGCTCGATGTTGTGCAGTTGTTCTAAAGGTACCGTTTGTGCTGTTAATGTGTTGGCTGCTGTAGTCACTCTGAAGTTGTGCTTCACAGTGGCATATGATGTTATTAGGGCCCTGTTTAGATACGATTCCGTAAATGCAAAAAAAAGTCACATCAATGTTTCCACACATGTATGGAGTACTAAATGAAGTCTATTTACAAAACTTTTTGCATGGATGGTCTGTAAATCGCGAGACGAATCTAATGAGCCTACTTAAGTCATGATTTGCAACAGTGATGCTACAGTAACAATTCACTAATTATTGATTAATCATGGATTAATTAGCATCATTAGATTCGTCTCGCGATTTACAACCTATCTACGCAAAAAGTTTTGTAAATAGACTTCATCTAGTACTTCAAATTATTAAGATTTTTTTGCAAAATTTTTTTGCAATGAAATTAAACACGGCCTAGGTTTTCTAAAGACTCGTATAAGAATAATAAATGCTGATGTCCCATCAGTTTGTGAATTGTGGGCGGTGTCCATTACGGGTGGTAGTGTCTGCACATCTGCTCTGGTTGTGTTTGGCTGGCTCTAAAGTTGGGCCGGTAGTGTCTGCTCGTTGGATGGTTCTAAAGATGGGCCGGTAGCTACGGTCTGGCGACCAACTCCAACAAATTAGGGAAATAGACTTGACTAGCTAAATTTGAAGCAAGAACAGTAAAAACCCACATCCAAGAGACTCTCCATCCTCCTCCACTCGTTATTCGGGTCGCTATCTCCTTCCCCTCGATAGCTTTTTTCCCCGAGCAGACTCTCCTCGCTATCGTCCTCCCGGCGGTACCCCTCGGCGGCGCCCCTCGGCCTCGGCAGCCCTCGGCCTCCGGCGGCGCACCTCGGTGACGACCCTCGGCCTCTGCGGCCCTCGACCTCCGGCGGCACCCCTCAGCCACGGCAACGCTCCTCCCATGGCCCGTCAGTGCCTCTCCTCGAGCTCCTCCAAGGCCCGCCCGTTCCTGCAGTCGGGCTAGCGGCCAGCGGCGGGGCTGCGCGCGCCCGCCCGCGCCTGCAGTAGGGCTAGCGGCCGGACGGCGGCGGCACGCGCGCATCGGCGAGCGGCGGCCGGCGGTGAGGGACTGCATGCGCCTCCGACGAGATGCAGGAGGTGCGGCGAGTGTGAGGAGCAGGAGGGTGCTGACGCGGTGGGGCATGGCTGTCAGTGGCTGCTCGCGAAGAAGGGGATGGGATGGGAAAGGGAATGGATGGATAAGCTATTGGGTTTCACGTACTTTAGATAGCTAAATAGCTAGCTAAATGACTAGCTAAACATTATTTCGTTATTGTGATTTGAAGAAACTGTCGGGGATGCTCTAATCTGTCGAGCCCTTTAATCCTAAATGGGACACTTCCACGGCGGGCCACGAGATCTGTTGCCGGAGCCGGAAGGAAGAAAGAAAGCCCACGACGGCGAGGAGACAAACACGAGCGGCCAACAAAAAGCTTCTTTTCCTGCCGTGCCAGCGTAGAAAGCTGAGCCCCCGCTTCCAGAGTCTGAAAAAAGGCCCTGTCGCTTCTGCACAAGTGCACAGTGGGACGGGTGAATGCCTTCCACCGCTACCGGCAAGTTTTCAGCCACATATTTGTTGTCTCGGGACTCATGATCTGCCCCCTATGATTAGAATATAAGATGGGTCCCATACGTTGCCTCATACTTGTGCCTCGCCATCCAGGCAAGTTTCAAACTCCCAACTTCCTCAGCCCACAGTACTGCACTGCCGCCTTAATATTCTAAGGACTTTTGTGATATTTATATATACTTTATAAAGAACTTTCGTACACTCAGACAAATCGAGCCTGGATAGAACTGGAGAAGATTTGACCTATTTATACATTTTCATAACAATCAGAATATCTGAAACCATTCTTCATTTTTTTAGAAATTCATAATGTTCAAATAATTCACATACTACTCTTGACTTTCCCACATTATTTTCTAGCATCCAATATATTTCAACACATTCTGCAAACCAAATACATGGACAGTTTCGAATCACTCATGCACGTGCCATGTCCAAAATAGAGAGGCGAGCATATAATCCAAATATGTACACATCAGATCTAAAAACTCAAAGGGAAAAAGTGGAAAGAGGATAAAATGTGATCTGTACACATCTGACTGAACTTTCTAAATACATCAAGACCTCGTTGTTAATCATAAGGTGAAGATCACACTAAATGATTAGTAACCACATCAGAAGTATGTCTCTGCCACCAAAATGAAAGAGAAGGTTCTCCCAGTCTTTCGTGATCCTCCTCATTTACCATGGAAAATTCATGTACCATCAAGTAATTAAAATCCATTACTGTGATGTTCTGGATCCACATTCCACCCTGAAAATGCATTTGTAATATCTAGTCACTCATGTTGGTTTAATATCTATTTACATGGGGCACAAAAAGAAAGCAGTAAGAGGCCACTTTCACGCTATATATTTTTTTTATCAATGTCTAAGTAAAAAATGAATCATTTAGCATATAGCTAAAAGCTAATTCAAAATAATTCTTGCTAATTCACTTGTTTGCTTGTTTTCAGCATGAGCAAATAGCTAATTCAAAATAATTCTTGCTTTCTAAATATATAATAGAAATGACACTACCTTGAAATCATCTTTACTCAGACAATATGATTTGCATATGAAATATGATTTTATTTCTGTACTGGTTATATGCTCACATAATATGATTTGCATATGAAATGTGGTTCCACTTTTGTACCATCACACTTTTCAACCAGCAATATGGAAAGATAGGTGTAAAGTTAAGAAGCGGGACCTAGTTGCATGTAGCACTAGTTAACTTTACCAAATTGAAGTAGAAGTGATTCATTTTCACAATTGCAAAATGAATAAATTTCCAATCTCCTACTTGTTATAGAAGAAGTTCATTTCACTAAATTGAAGTCGAAGTAGTGCATCAACTTGGTACTATGACATCTGTGCATATGAATCAACAAAAAAAAAATTGGAAATTTTAAGATTTGAGGTAAACTGGTTCAATGCATCAATAAAATCAATACATCGATAAACCTTAAAGGATATCAAAATGGTCCCCACACACGATCAGTCCACTAATCAAAATGCTTGGATTTATTCATGTACAAAATGGCTATAACCAAGCAAAGTGGTAATTAACTCATTTGAATTCAAACAAGACAACATAATAGCTATAAACGGTACCACATAGCACAAATAATATTATGAGTATCACCTTTGCATAGAAGGAACTAGGAAGCTGCTATGAAATACTCTTTTGCAGCAAATGCAGTGGCTTGGGCAAGAACTGCTACTGTATATACCAGAGCTGAAGTCATTGACCAATGATCTTCGCAAGGTGTGATATATTTCTGAAACTACGAGTAATTAAGAACAAAAGGCAGGTAAACCTTTTTGTCCCTGTTACCAGAACAAGTTATAGGCCTAAATCTCTGCCATGAGAGTTTTGCACTGGAGGTGTATCAGATAGTGTAACAAGCTAGATTTCCAGTACCAACTATTATGGTACTGTTTAAGGATCAGATTTTATGGAGAAACATTTGTGCATACGCATCTTCCGTACAAACAAATTAGAGCAACCAAAATTCATGCACAGATCTGAGCTGAATAAATCCGAGCATGGTATTCATTTTGTTGACAAGATCTGTGCAAGACCCAATAACTTTGCAAAAGAAAAAAAAAGAACTTACATAGGGTTGGCTCGAGGATTGGGGCAAAGCCCCAAATTGACCAAATCGAGTCTTATTTAGATCCATTACACAACGGATCGGTGTAGGAGCTAAGGGCTGCCGCGTCCTCAATTGAAATGATACTGATTGTCGAATCTACATCGACATTTTCTTTTTTAGCGGAACTAATTTCAAACAAATCAAATCGGTGTGCAAAAAAGATGTGTGAAAAATAGTACCTGTAACATTCGCTGCGCCATGGGGCCTTCCGCGGAGCTGCTCTTCTCCGTCTCCAGGGTCATCTCCTCTTTTCCGCCATGGATTGGAGGGCCGAGCTGAGATGATGGTGCACCCAGACCAGCCATGGCGCAAGTTGGCTTGAGAGAGAGAGAGAGAGAGAGAGTAGATCTACCAAGGGAGAAGAGGTCTGACCAAGGGAATCCAATGCAAGAAAATGCCGGAACCGGATCCGCTGCAGTTGGCCGCCGTGCAGTTGGGTCACTGCCACGTGGGCCCCACACGGCAGTGACCCAACTGCAGGGGAGGTAACTGCAGCGGAGCCTCGTCCGAAAATGCCTCACGGTGTGCCTGGGAAGGTCACCAGCTGTGGGCCTGCGACTGGAAGTGGTGGGACCAACTTGAATGCAGGAATCAAGTTGCACGATCCTTGGCGCACAATCAACGGTGAGAAATTTGCCATCCCGAGCCGGCACCGTTGGGAAAACCACACTCCAGTGGGACGGGTGACGGCTCCGGCCGCGGGGCTCGGAGCACGCGGACCACCCATCTGTATGCTCGTCGTTCGACTCTCCGCCTCCTCATTGCGGTCCGCGCCGCGTGAGCTTAGTTCCGTCTCCGTCCACGTCCGCCGCGCGTCGCTGTTGCCACGCAATTATTTCGCTCGTCCCGCGGCGCCATCCATCATCAGGCATCAACCCGTGCGGCGCCCGCCGTGCCCTGCAGATTTCTTTTGGCTGGCTGGCTGGCTACTGGCGGCTATTACACACACACAAAAAAAAGACATGCGCAGCTGCCGGCTGTATCTGCCAAGGACATCTGAGCGAATTCTAGAGGGAAAGAAATCAACAAAGTGTTAGTATAAGAGAGTGTCATCGACATAGTTATCAAAATTGAAAATTTAAAAACTGTGCCAGTGGAGTGTCATGGTAATGACACTCCTCTCATATTTCATGACACTGCTCTCTCCTCTTTTCTCATACTATTGATATATATTAGTAAATTTAATATCCATAACACTCTCATGACCTAGGATTGTCCGTACAACATCCTCGACTCTTGTACCGATCGAGATCCTAATGTTCCGGCAAGGCGTCCGGCCATTACTCGACGCTCCCTCGTATGCGGTGGCTTAGGTGGGGCATTCACTACGGGCTCCAAATGCCCGGGCGGCGGGATGCCTCCTCTCCTATCGTATCCACCAGGCCAACAAAACGAACACCCTTCGCAGCCCGCACCTCTCGCAGTTAAAGCAGCAGCAGCAGCAACTTCTCACGCGTTCTTACGGGTAAGTAAGTTTCACGCGCGCGTGTACCCGGAGCACGGGACGGAACGGAACGGACGGAGTGGGGGGACGCGCTCGCGTACAAGCGCCACCACGGAAAGTCCACGGAGCTCCACGCCCCAGCCCCAGGACGTCGCGCTAGGCTCGGGCCCCGGCGACCCGCCGCCCGCCCCCCGCGCGCGCCGTCCGTTTCCCGATCTTAGCGGGAACCGACGGCGGGAATCGGCCGCCGGGCGCCGACTCGCCGCGGAGGGCGACCGAGAGGGGCCCGCCGTGCGCGCGGCTGGAATCTTGTGCTTTGCTTCGTCCACTCGGCAAATCACCCGGCTTTGATTAGTGGAGGGGTTGTGGTGAGAGATACTCCTAGTACCCGGATGGGAATGGGGAATCAAATCAAATCTAGCCGATCGATCGCTAACCTGGTGGCAAGTTTCCGTTTCGCACCTCGTGCTTTGCGGGTTTTTCTTTTTCTGATCTCAGCCTTTCCCAACAAGCACATGGTGACACGTAGCTACCTGTATTTGGTCGCCATCACTGCTTTCCCAACAAATGTGTTCGACTTCCTCCACGTCTTAGCCCCTTAAGGCTAAAACAAGGATTGCGGAATTTTCATAGAAATTTACAAGGAACAAAATATGTCTCCAATCACAACTACCTCTACTTTATCATAAAAGATTAATAATAGTGTAATTTCATTGCTCGAAAAAAACAATAGTGTAATTTCAGCATAGCTAGAGGCTGTTTCCGCAAAAGGAGTCCAATCCATTTCTCGCGCTAATCCCATGTGTCCAACCGACCAGTGGAGTCGCGAGCCAGACAAATCCAGCAGCACATACACACACGTACACCCCCGCCTCTCCTCAGAATAAACAGCAAAAAAAGGCAAGCCAAGAAGAATCAATCGCCAGCACCAAGAGCGGAGATCCAAATCGCCGCAAAAGGAGCCTCCAATTCGCTTCGCCCGCAAGGAAATCCCTCAGCGCGATCGGGTAAGTCTCCGCCCTCCCCCTTCCGCTGCAATCCGCTGTTCATTTTGCTCCGCCTTCTGTGTCTGCTGTTGTGTTGCCGGGAGCGATGGTTCTGAGTTCATGGTTCTTCTTCCTCTTGTCTGGATGAACTGCTACGAATCGCTCTCTGCTCCCCTTTCGCGTTTCGTTTTGGTTCAGGTACCCTTACTCTCTTAGGCGCCACAATTGCAGGGAGTCTCTGCTCTTGGATTGGAAGTTTGGAACTGGAGTAGGAACCATGCATAGCCACTGAAAAAGATTTTTTTCTTCATTTTGATGATAGTTCAGTCCATGGATTGGGAGTTAGGGCAGACAGCTCGGTTGCATAGCATAGGTCGTAGGCGCCATGAAATCATCTATGGACAGAGGAAAGCTTTTCGCTTTTCCTAATGTTTTCGTGGAAGAAAGGGATGATATGTTCTCTGCCGTCCTCGCAATTAACTTTTTTTTTAACGAATCTCACAATTAACTCTTTTGATTAATCACTTCAGTTACCTACATGCTGCATGTTTCTTGTTTCAGCCTGTTTGGTAGAGATATTGTGGGTCCTCGGTAATTTTGTACTTTACCTACATACGTGTATGAAGTATGAACTTTATCTGAAAACTTACAAGCCACAAACTTATAATATACTCCTTGTGGACCTGTACGGATGAGAAAAATTTAATGGGTGTCAAACATTCAAATTCAGTACAGATAGAGTTTAACATGGCTGGAGCTATTTAGGGACTTCGCACATTATTGTTAGCAAATAATGAAGTTGTTGGGTCACCTGGCCCGGCACTGCATTTTTGTTTTGCTTTTAGCTAGCCTTTTAGGTGCTAGGAAAATGGGTAGGTTTTGTCTGGATGTCTGCTTTTGTTCGTTAGGAAAAAGTTGAATTAGGTATTCCAAAGATACAGGTTCGGTGCAGTAGCGGCTGAATTATTGCAGACAAAAAAGTTGGTTCAATCTCAGCTGGACGATGATTGGTGAATATTTAAGACTGGATCCAGTGAAGTTTTCTTGTACTGGCTGATGACATTGATAGAACTGACTCTATGAAATAAAAATCTGGCAAATGGTGACAGCTTCCTGAATATTTAATTTAACCCACTCAAAAGTCTGTGTTGAAAATGCTACTTCTCATGAAGTCATGATAATACCACGACATTTTGCAAACTTTTTGTGCTTATCTGTTATCTATGTGCTACAATCATGTTTTCTCTACCTGATGAGTAACATTTTGTTTGCAAAATAATGTGTAGGAGCAAACCAGTTGGGGGTTAGAGAAAAGGCTAAGAAATGGAATCGACTTATGCCACTGAAGAGAGTAACTACAATGACTATTCTGCAAATGCATCTTCATCTCCAACAGGAAGTTCAGAAACTTCAGTCGATTTACCAACTTCTACAGCCAAGGAAGTTCCTGGCAATATTGCTCATGAAGGGCCAAGGGGACATGAGGTGAAGTCAGCGCAAGAAGCAATTGAGAACTCTAATCTGCATACAATTTCTGCTGATAGTTTGAATTCATCCTTACAGGTCCCAGAAATGCGGCTTCCTGATCTAACAGAAGACCATGTGGAATCAAATGCGCCTTCAGATACAGGTCCTGAAATGCTGACTAATTCAGGACGAACTGAGGCATTCATAAGCTCAACAAATGATAAGGCAGATCCTCCTCCTTCAGCAGATGCAATTGAAGTGAACAGTATGCCTGTAAATGTCCCAAATGGTACTGGAGCTATTCTAAGAGCTGAAAGGAAACCCAAAGAAGATAAGACACATTATCAGACTGATATGGCTAGAAAGATGAAAAGGAAAGAAGATTCAGAAACAGCACCTGAAAGTCCATACCGAGGCCTCGTTGATACTGCAGCACCTTTTGAGTCTGTTAGGGAAGCTGTCACCAAGTTTGGAGGCATTGTTGATTGGAAAGCTCATAAAGCTCAGATGATCGAGGTAGTTCTTGATAAATCAACACTATATATAAATCAAAGAACTTTAGTTATGGAACTGAAATTGTGTTTTACATAGTCATTTTTTTGTCAGACTGCTCAAAAAGTTTTTTCCCTTGCATGCAGAGACGCAAGTTCGTACAACTTGAACTTGAAAAGATTCAAACAGAAATTCCACTTTGCAAGGAGGAACTAGAAGCAGCTGAGACGGCTAAATCCCAAGTTGTTGATGAGCTAGAGCACACCAAGAGACTCATTGAGGAGCTGAAGCATCACCTGGAGAAAGTACAGGTTGAAGAAGCTCAGGCAAAGCAAGATTCTGAGCTTGCACAACTCAGGGCACAAGAAATTGAGCATGGAATAGCTGATGAAGCTAGTGCGATAGCCAAGACGCAAATGGAAGTCGCTAAAGAAAGACATGAAAAGGCTGTTGCTGAACTTAAGTCAGTAAAAGAGGAATTGAGGTCAGTACATGAACAATATGCTACCCTAATCGATGAAAGAGACACTGCAATCAAAAGAGCAGAAGAGGTTATATCTGCAGGAAAGGAGATTGAGAAGCGAGTGGAGGAACTGACTTTAGAATTGATTGCATCTAAAGGATCTCTTGAGTTGGCCCATGCTGCACATCATGAGGCAGAGGAACGCAGGATCAGTGCTGCATTGTTGAAGGAGCAGGATTGCCTTGCTTGGGAGAGAGGGTTGCGTCAGGCACAAGAGGAGCTGCAACAACTAGACAGTAAGCTCGCGTCCAATAAAAATATGCAGCTCAATATAGATGCAAATTTGCGCAAGTTGCTTAACCTCAACTCGGAGCTGTCTGCCTATATGGAGAGCAAACTGATTGAAGAAGCTGAAGGAGCTTCCAAGGAGCATGAGTCTGAAGGTGCTAAACAAAATAGCAGTTCGATTAAGGAAGCTCTAGCATCAAAACAGAAAGAGCTTCAGGAGGTCAAAGCGAACATTGAGAAGGCAAAGGCTGAGGTCAGTGTGTTAAGATTTGCTGCCATGACACTCAGATCAGAACTAGACAATGAGAAAGATTCACTTGTCTCGTTGCAACAGGGGGAGGCTATGGCATCAGTTGCAGTTTCTTCACTAGAAGATGAACTTAACCGGACGAAACGAGAGATAGAATCTGTTAGGTCCAAGGAAGCAGAGGCCCAAGAAAAGATGGTGGAGCTTCCCATGGTTTTACAGCAAGCGACTCAGGAGGCTGAGGATGCCAAGGTAGCAGCTCAGTTAGCTCAAGAGGAGCTGACGAAGGCCAAGGAGGACTTCAAGCAAACAAAGGCTGCGGCAGCTACAGCAGAGACCAGGCTATCTGCTGTTGTAAAAGAAGCAGAAGCGTCCATAGCCTCGGAGAGGCTAGCGCTCGCGGCAGTTCAAGCATTGCAAGAAAGCAAAGAGGCGAGAGACGTTAAGAATTCTCTGAGACAAGTAACACTTCCTTTAAGCGAGTATTATGAACTCAGCAAGAGAGCACATGAAGCTGAAGAACAGGCCAATGAGAAGGTGGCAGAAGCATTGGCACAGGTGGTGTCGGCAAAGGAATCAGAATCAAGGAGCCTTGAGAGACTAAAGAAAGTGTCCGGGGAAATGGATGAGAAGAAAGAATCAAGGAGCCTTGAGAGACTAAAGAAAGTGTCCGGGGAAATGGATGAGAAGAAAGAAGCTCTTGAAATCGCATTGGAGAGAGATGAGAGGGCGAACGAAGGGAAACTAGCTGCGGAGCAAGAACTGAGGAAATGGAGAGCTGACCATGAACAGCGCCGCAGAGCTCTGGAAGCCGCGAAACGTGCAGTGAATCCTTTGAATGGTCCATCTAGGGTATTTGTTGAACAGAAAGATCCATACCACAACGAGCAGGAGTCCAAGCTACAGATGTCAGGAAGTAGCTACGAGAGCCTTGCTCCAAATCAAAAGTTGCAGAGGAAGAAATCGCTGTTCCCTATGATGGGTTCGGTTCTATCCAGAAAGACCCGGGCACAGACGTGAGATAACAATACCTAGACTCCTAGGACTTCAGAAACTTCATTGCTGTACATTGCTGTAATAAGTTGATTTTTTTTTCTGGTCTTGTTTCTAAAGAGCATTTATTTATTTATTTATTTTGTCTTACAACTTGGTGTCCGGTGGAAGGTGTAATTTGTTGGTATAAACACCGGACGGCGTACTAGAATATGTGTATACCATTTTTTTTGGGTAACTCAGTAGGTATTCATGAATTTTGTGAGGAAATTGTTCGTGTCATGCAGTCCAGTGGAGGTGTACCTCTCTATTCTGTAATGTTTCTCTGAAACTGAACTGTTTGAAGTGAGCTGGTTACAGATCTTTCTGAATGTTGATACTCCTGCGACTGTGCTAGCATTCTTCTGCCCTGCTTTTCCCTTCTTTTGGTCCTCTCTCCTTTTCCTAGTCAGTCAACGAATTAGAATCTCCATCATGCTGGCCCTATTAGGGCCCGTTTAATTCCCAAAAATTTTCCTACAGTACCCGTTACATCGAATTTTTCGACACATGCATGAAGTATTAAATGTAGTTAAAAAAATAACTAATTACACAGTCTAACTGATTAGCACGAGATGAATCTTTTAAGCCTAATTATTTCATGATTGGACATTATTTGTTAAGTAACAACGAAACGTGCTACAATAACTTTTCGCCAACTTTTTGCAAACTAAACGGGGTCTAGGTAATCTGCTACCATCCACTTGAAGTAATCTGTCCCACGATCAGGACCGATCTTTCAAAGATCCTATTCTTCTGTCTTCTTTAGTTCTTCCTTTACATAAGGGCCTACGCAGAGAACACCTATCCATTCGTTGCCAAAAAGAAAGAAAGAAAAAAAAAAGCTAAGCATCGATCATGACCTCGGTGTGCTGAGAAGAACCTCGCGAAGCCAAGCGAGAATAATTGGATTTTTTGGTGCAAAGTCTAGGATCAGGGGCGGATCTAGCGTGGGGGCTGGGGTTGCGCCAGCCCCCCTACATGCTTGCACATCAAGGAAAAATAGGGGAGGAATGAGGGGAAGAAGAAGAGAAGAAAGAAGGAGAGGGGGGGCTGGAGGAGGAAGAAGGATGTCAGCCCCCCTGTCCATGAATCCTGGATCCGCCACTGTCTAGGATGGTCTTTCTGCCAATAGATATATTCTTCAGAAGGACACACCTAAGATATTGCAAACAGAACAGAATGAGCACCACACCAGGACGACGAACCTAGACTGGCTTTAGGAGATCCATGTGTTCGACAGAAAGAAGAATACAATTTTTGACGGAGTCAGCAGCCTTTGGCATAGGCTGCATATGCAGCTGAATATGAAGTGATTTTCATGGTGGGTCTGATTGCATCACTCCAACCCAACCCAAGATCAGTTACGATTTACAAGAAAGCATGGTTTCGCCCTCGTTGAACTACACCAGCTCTCACTGAGATGTCCGCACAAATGATCAGTTGTCCTGATCACAACACTGAACCGTCCAAGCTTGGGGATTGAATCGAACCTGAGAAAAGAGGAGGCCTCCACATCAGACCTGAGAAAAGGTGATGCCCATTCTCACTTAGCTAGCTCGTCAGGAAAAAGAGAAATAAAGAATCAAATAACGTGAGGCACGCGTGCTTGCACGCAAGAGATCCGATGCTGCAGGCTAGTAAAGCACAAGCCGCCCGCATGCTCTCCAACAAGAACCGGACAACAACGCTAGCAGAACAGCAATCGACGAGCTAGCATGTTGCCGGCACCCGGCACCACTATAAAAGGAGGAATCGATAGATCAACCTGCACTCCTACCAGAACAGCTAGCAAGAAAAGCACACCAGCCATGGCGATCCGGGGCGTCGCCTCCTCCCGCGAGGACATGACGCTGGAGGAGTTCAAGGAGTGGCTCAAGCAGTTCGACGCCGACGGCGACGGCCGGATCAGCCGGAACGAGCTCCGGGAGGCGCTCCGCCGCCGCGGCGGATGGTTCACCACCTGGAGGAGCGGCCGCGCCCTTCGCCACGCCGACAAGAACAACAGCGGCTTCCTGGACGACTCCGAGATCGAGAACCTCGTCGCCTTCGCCCAGAAAGATCTCGGCATGAAGGTATCCACCTGGTAGAAGAGAACAACGAACCAAGCAGCGCAGGGGGACAGACAGCTGCACCATCCTCCAGCATCGATCTGTGACAGAATCTGGCTATGAACTGATCGATGAGCCACCAGTGTGTCGTTGTATTGTAGCGCCTAGTGTTAAGTTTAGTGTTTACGTGTGTAACCAGCTGCATGAGGATGGGCCTCCTCCACGGTACTGCAGAGGGACTCACCCTACTAATGCATGGGTCCCCCAGATCAGTGGGAGTAGTGTGTTTGCAGTACTGCAGAGGAACCCCTTCCGCTACATGCATGATGTAGAGTTGTGTGCGGCTATGGCTATATCCAGAAATACAAGAAATTGAGAAACTGGACCTTCTCACGCCTCCTAGGTGAGAAGATATAAGTTTGAATCCTTTAAACTTTGAAGGCGTGTACAATGAAGGTGATTAGGTGAAAAAAAAACAGTTTTTTCAGCATGTCATATGCATCAAGTTCCTACAGGGTGTGGGATGAGATGCTTAAGTTTCCATGCACCCAATACTTAATATGTGTTAACAAGGTGGGTTTTGTGCCAATTTAAGCACATCTTTTCCCTTTGGTTGGATTTGTAACGTAATAGAAATTATGCTTCATCCAGACAATTTTGTACCATGCATATCAAGTGTGTAGAGCTCAAGAAATTCCTGAAGCAATATATTCCTGAGGTTGGACCCACCATACATTATTGTCCTGAGAAAATCTTGAAGCCTGCTGAATGCTTTTCATGAATTTGATTTTTTTTTTCTTCAGAATATCTATCTACTACTTTGTATGCGGACTTGCATAGATTCGTATCTGCAAATACAGCAAATAATCCATCCCTGACATATCTGGTATAGTATATCTAAGATTCTTACTATTAAATCGAACAGCAAGCTTGTGATGTAAACTATGAATATGTGTTGCATCAAAGGTATAGATGCGATCGAAGTGCTCCAAATAAAGTTGTCCATCGTGAAAAATGCTGATAAAGGGCAATGGAATAATTGCATATCTCCGCATTATTGAAACAGAGGTACATACCATGCATGGTAACCTTACTGTTGGCAAACAAAGTGTACCTTACACGTGTACTAATAAACAAGCTTGCACAAATTTCACCAAAAGTTCATTTTCTCTGTACAAAATATAGTAGATCATGGCGGCTATGCACCTTGACAGGTATTATTGCAAACCACCGAGCGTGCAGATAGATGCGAATAAGTTCTCAATATGTCGTCGGAATTCAGCAGATCAGTACCAACACTCAGCAAAACTTGATTCCTCAAGCTAATTAATTAGGAGTGTGTAGAGCTCAAATAGCGCAGTTGGCTAGTTTTTTATATTCTGGTATTTACCATTTTCAAAATTTAAAGTAAATAGATGCATAGATTTGGTTAAGTCATTCCAATATGATTTATTTATCTTATCCTAATGGCGTGGCGTTGACAAAAAATGTAACGACCCGGCCCAGGATAACAGCTAAGATCTACTCTACACGTTGAGTAGACCACACCTGCTAAAGGTTCGAACCAGAGTTAATAGCTTCCCAGGTTGGTTCGGCTCCCTCTCTACTTTCAGTTTGGGACAAAGGAGCTAAGCTCCGCGGTGCTACAGTAGCTTGCGCTCATACGGGACAAAGGAGCAGGATCACCTCTCTTGGGCCACGTCCCATACGTCTAGTGCTACGATCCTATGTGCCACGCCCGTGGGTTCACTGCCAACAGCCCATGTGTGTCCGTCCACATGCTGTTGGCATCTGTGTTTCCACGCGTCGACGTGCTCATGTACGCGCACTTCTGCCCGTACGTGGCGTGAAACCGCGAGAGTATGGCTCTGATACTCCTGTAACGACCCGGCCCAGGATAACGGCTAAGATCTACTCTACACGTTGAGTAGACCACACCTGCTAAATAACTCTCTTGCGTTTTCGTCCTCGCTTCGCACAAAAAGTTCGAACCGGAGTTAATAGCTTCCCAGGGACCGGCTATTTAAGCTGGTTCGGCTCCCTCTCTACTTTCAGTTTGGGACAAAGGAGCTGAGCTCCGTGGTGCTACAGTAGCTTGCGCTACAGTAACCCGCGCAGCCCAGTCGGCCCGTGGGCCGTGACAAAAAATATGGCGTCGGAATTTCAGCAGATCAGTCCAACACTCGGCAAAACTTGATTCCTCATGATAATTAATTATTTATCTATTGAGAAGCCCACATTTCCGAGTTCACTGCATGCTGATTATTCCACGAATCCAAACGCTCTAATCAATTAGCCTGATTGATCAAATTGAATTTCTAAAGAAAAACTCAGAATATGGTGGCATACCACCCACCATTAACTTGATAGAGTCATCAAAAGATTTATCAACTCAGAATTGTCTTTACCCTCTGCCTTGTGTGTGAGAGCCTTCAGCAACTGCACACCCTTTATTAGGAGTGTGTTATCTTAAGTTGCATTTCTTTTCAATTTGGTTTAGCAGGAAGAACGATAAAAGCCTACAGCATGCCAGCATGTGTGCCTGTGTGGGAAAAAGAAATTGGGATATGGTGCTACTAGCGTCCGGACATCCGATGGGAATTTCCCATCAAACGCTGAGAATGCACTCTTGCAATATGAAAAATTAATGTTTGCAATATCAAAACCATGTACCGAAACGTATAAAACATATCCGGATGCGAAGGGTAAATTCCCGCTGCAACATCACATCAATGTCTCATGCAACATCAAAACAAGATTACTGCAATATCAAATTTATGCAGGTGAAACATGAAAAAAAAATTACCTCTAGAAAATCAACCCGCAGCAAGGACACTCCCATGTTAACATGAATCTCGACCTCAATATCTCGAATCAAACGTTGCAACATTCAAAAAATTATAGGGTGGGCTAGGTGGGCCCTGGCCCACCCTAAGATTTGGCCCAAGCACTTTTATCCTCTGATTTTCTCTTATTTGCCCTTATTTATTATCTATAGAAAAATAGCTTCTAACTATTTTATTTTGTACAACAATTGATAATTGAGTTGAGAATGCGAAGAGTAAGAAACTATACTTTTTATAAGATTAAAAAATCTTGTGTTCGCCACGGCTGGGAACATGCATCCCTGGCGCGACGGCAGCACGAGGCGTCGGCATGCGCAGCTGCGGCCAGGGACGGGTGGCGCCAGCACGGCCGCATGCTCACCCACCAGTCCCATGGAGGTGTGCGGGACGCGTGGCACTGGACATGCTCGGATAGACGCTGTCGGGCCATTAGGGCAAATACAACGGTGAGACAACCCCCGTCGACTCATGCCGGACTCATGCTGTTCGAAGCAAAAACATCCTACACGGCCCTCATTTACTCAGGAAAGAGACTCCCGTTGTCGCCTCGTTCGTCTACTGCATCGGCGCGTGGTCCGATGAAAGGCGACGAGTCCAGCGTGCGTTGTACAAATGACTCCCGAAGGTCGACGGTGGCATGGATCTTGTGCGCGCAGGCACTCGTACGTGGGGGATTTTTCCCTTGGTGGCAACACTGCGCGCCTGCTCCAGCCTTTCCCCCGGAATCCCCCAAAGGTACGCTGCTATATATCCCCTCCGCCCTTCAAATCTTTCCCAAATCTGGACCAAGATAATAGACACCCTGGTACCATGGTGTATCTTATCTGGACCATCCATTTAGACCATTGGAATGTGTTCTGTACCTGCCATATGCCTATAAAGTGTATGTACTTTTGGTAGTCCGTATCTATACGTATACACTTATCTCGAGGCATACAGCTGCTCTGGCGTGTGAGGATTGGTACTATATGGTCTGGACGCCATCGGGATGGATTCATTTCAAATTTTGAAATCCAGATCCACCTCTCGGGGTGGAAGACGGATAAGTCATCGGTACACCGTGCAGCTGTGAGTGGTCTTATCCTGTCCATCCATTTTTGCTTCAAGCGCTCAGATGCTATACCAATCCCTCGTATATCAGTTGTATTCTATTTTTCTTTGAACCATATCGTGAGATGCTCCCTGCACTCCTACTCAGAGACAGAACATAAAGTTACCTCGTAGACCGCACTAGACCCATGGTAAAAGGGAAAAGCTTGTCACACCCGGTTTTAAGGACAAAACCGAATGCATAGCTATATGTATGCCAGGATCAAGTTTCATACATATAGAGACATCATAAGTGAATAATCAGTACAATATCACGAAAAAGAAAAACTAAAATAATTAAAAGACTATCAGAGTTTACAGCTTATCCTGGAAACGGAGACTCCAAACTTCACAGGCAATCGACTGGGGGTTGCGTACGCCTAGAACTTAGCAACAACTTCAATAGACTCCACCATAACTTTCTCCTTCTGAGCAGCAGTTAGCAAGGGTGAGTACACTTATGGTTGGTACTCAGCAAGGCCACAAGAAATAACCAGAATGTGATTTAAATCCATCTTTAAGTTTATTAATCATGTGAGGGTCCAAGCCGCTCTTGACCGTGAGCACGGCTAACCGGTTAGTTTTAACTCTGCAGAGGTTGTACACTTTCACCACAATTCGCGTAAAAGTTCCGAAGAACTTTGAACCCAACCACGCAATGTGCTAGCTAGGCACAATACCACACTTCCGAGGTGTGATTGCATAGGGACGCTACGAGGCCTTTACAAAGATTCCCTAACCCATGACAATCCGCTAAGGTTTCAAGCCAAAGCAGTCATAACACTGTCCTAATGAGGTGGTACCTTGCCAAAGGACCATTAAACAATACCAATTGCCCCAAGAGGACCGAGCTATACCCCGTCGATGCATCCCCTCTTGCCCTTTCGGTAAGATTGTCACAAGCTAGAGTCTCTAATTAATAAGCCAAGACCAGAGCCATATAGTATTGTGGTTGTACGGTTTTCTTGGGTGGTTCTCCATGTTCCAATTAAATCATCATAATACTCTTGTAAATAAGCATAGATAGAAAGATGGTTAGGGTCACTTGCCTTTCTCCAACGAAAAGCTACTCTTACTGCTCTTCAGCTTTTGCTCACTTGTAATTCTTGATCTTCAATCTTCGAACAACGATCCTTCTACTCGGAACAATCATCGGGCAAACATACAAAGCAAACAACAAGATACAACTAAGAACAATACACCAAAACAAAAGAAAAGCTTTAAAAGAGCGTACTAACGGATAGGGCTCACTGCTATGGTTATGGGAGCGCAAGAAACGCGGAAAACGGAACTAAAATGGCGATTCTATGGGATAAACGATGCTTCAGGGATCTAGTCGCGATTAACTATAGAGTTAAGAGCTAACAGAAAAGATTTGTAAGACACAACAAAGTGTGCTCACAGAGGATAAAAAGGTTACAAAGCTATTGCACACGTCACAAGGATCACGTGAGCGCAAGAATCGCTGAAAACGGAGTTGAAACGTGAAAGATATGGCTAAAACAAGGTTCTAGGGACTTGTTTGCAATAGATTTAAACTTTCAGGGGCTAGCTCTAAAGAAACTAGGGACTAAAACGAGATTTAACCTAAGATACAGGGGCTAGCTTGCAAAACAACGCACTAAGGATGGTGGGTTCTATTTTGGAAAAGCTCAGGGTGTTTTCCGTAAATATTTGGACTAAAACAGAAATAGTTTTGAACTGCGATGGACGGAGGATTGATTTTGGAAAAACAGAGGGGTTTATTTGCAAAAATGACCACGGTTGAACGGTATTCGATTTAGTTGACTCGGGTCATATTAGATCTGGGCCGCTGGATCTAAATCGGACAGCGGGAGTAGATTGGGTTGGGCTGGCGGCGGCGCAGAGCTAGAGCGGGCGGAGCGGAGCTCGCGGCAGCACATGGCGGATGGCGGCGACGGCGAACAAGACCGAGCGGAGCAGAGCGAGAGAGAGGGAAGAAAAGACGGAGGAAGTTGCTCACCGGAGAAGAAGGAAATCGTCGGAGTCGAGGAAGAAGGCATGGGGTCGATGGTGAAATGGCGACGACTCACGAGAAGGAAGACACCACGACGAAGAGGACAACGAGCTAAGCACTGGGGTGGCGTCGGATTTCACCGGAGATGCACGGATGCGGAGGATGGTGGGATTCTGGGGAAAATATTATTTTAGGGATTCCCAAACAAGGAGCCTCCCTACGGGTAGTCTATATTTTTGTGTGGAGTTGCCATGAGAGGTTGGTTTAATATATAGAGAGAAAAGTCTCGCCATCCCACATCAACTAGCAATGTGGTACTAAACCTCCCTCCCATGCTAATGGGCTTTACGTGCCTTTAGCCCATTAGGGAATACATGAATGGGCACTTGAGGTCCATTAGGGATTTATGCACTTTTGATAGACTTAGCCCATTTAAAATTTCGGAATTAATTATTTTCGGAATTAAAATAATTCTAGAAAAATCTAGAATTCATATTTAAAGTCCGAAAAATATTCCAAATGGCCCGAAAATTCTAGGAAAAATCCTAGAAATATATTGGGACCTAACGAACTCAAATAAAATATTTGGAGCTCATGAGAAGATTTGGAAGAGCCTCTAAAAATTAGAGTTTGCTCAAGGGAAAATGGGAAAAGAATCCAGAAAAATCCGGAAAATTCCCGGGAAGAAATTTTGATGATAGAACACGTTTTGAAAGGTTTTCACACTCAACAACACTATGCATGTGACATGAATGCATCACCAGAAGAACAACATCATTTAATTTGAAAAACAACCAATATTTATTTTCTTTTACACTAAATTCTCTGTGAAGAAAAATAAATGTTGAGAAAATTTTAAAATTTTGAGAAAATTGTTGTTTTATTTTTAATTTTAATCACATCCTGAAATTCAAAAATTTCAGGGTGTGACAGAACTACCCCCCTTAAAAGGAATCTCGTCCCGAGATTCACAAAGTTAGCAAGAGACAAAGGTTTAGGTGGGTAGCATCCAACACACATTAACTGTCTTCCTGGTCATTCATTCTTACAATGTCTCCTCAAACATAATCCTGGATTCATGGTAACTCACAAATCACTTTATGGATACTCAGTCTAACTCCATTTGTAACTACCCATTCTTTTCTCGACTTCGTTGACCCATCTGTCGAAGAGGTTCCTTCGCACCTTGATAAAGTGATTTGAATAGAGCTTGATTGCTTCTTTCTGGCTTGAGTATATGGTATCACTTCTCAAGTCCACAAACACATCTCATAACCTTCAAGTAAAGTGACGAAGATAAGCCAACCATACAGTTCAGATCTTTTCATACATCCTCAGGCAGCCACTGCGTTGTAGAAACATGATTTTCTTGGTTTAGTATCTTGGCGACTCGTGGTGGCATGAGAATTGGAGACTGACGACATTCTCATTTGGCAGAGATATCCTGATCATCCGTCTTGGCAAGGGGATCAACTGATGATGTCTGACCGAGTGTATGGCTATTGGAGCTTCGGTTCTTGGGTTGATCATCATCCTCCTTTTCACCAACTCTTGGTGGTCGCAACTTAAATAAATCAAGGTAGAGGGGGGAAAGACATGGGGGTAACAAAAAGGGAAAGAGAGCATTCTTGTCTTCAGTTTCTTTCATTTGTTGATCATTGTAGACGAGTGTTGCCATGAACTTCTTTCTTGACATCCTTTAAATGATTAGGTAGAAAGATAGAAGGTAACAAGGAGGTGGGAGGTACATAAGAACCCATCTAGGCAACCGATGTTATTGTAGGTAGAAGACCCACAATACACCGACAATCATTACAAAGAAACGAAACAGACAAGGTCATAAAGACAACATCATCATGCAAACACTGAATTCCACCAGTCAACATAGTCAAAACGATGCTAAACGTTGTTAATAGAGTTAGAAGGGGTACTCCTAAACTTGATTATATCTTCCAGCTTCATCATGGATGACACGTGCCTCCTTCAACTTGTCCAGCGTTGGCTTCACCATCGTGATTGCAGTAGTAGTGATAGTGTCACCATGTGGCTTAAGCTTGATTCTTTGGTAGTGCTTTGAATTTTCCATCCAACATGAGCAGGAAGGTGAGCAGGTGGTATTATTTCCAATTCAACTTGACTCCTTATGATGAACTAGCATCAAAAATCAAGGGATGATTCCAGAGCGGTATTGTTGTTATTATTATTATTTTGGAAAGAAGAGGCACAATGTGAAAACTGAGCACATTGTAAAAAAAAATTAAAGAAAAATAGGCTCAAGAAAGATAAGTTAAAAGAAATTTAAGGATGGAATTTGTATAATCATACATCAAGGAGGAATTAAAATCAAGGAGTGATCCAGAAGGGGAAATTAGACCGACCAGAATTGAGGGTCTAACATTTGCGAAATAATAAAGTGCAAATGAGAAGGGGTCAGACGAGAAAGGTTAGTTATCAAAGCGGATTGAGAGAAGAAAAAGCTAAGGAGTGAGAGTATTCAATGGAGGGGATCAAGGACTAAGTATGAATGGATTTTATATCAAAACAAACCTTAGAAAACGACCATTGCTACCTAGGCTTACGTCCTACAGTCTATACAGCTCTGATACCACTTCTGTCACACCCGGTTTTAAGGACAAAACCGAATGCATAGCTATATGTATGCCAGGATCAAGTTTCATACATATAGAGACATCATAAGTGAATAATCAGTACAATATCACGAAAAAGAAAAACTAAAATAATTAAAAGACTATCAGAGTTTACAGGTTATCCTGGAAACGAAGACTCCAAACTTCACAGG
Source organism: Panicum virgatum (assembly GCF_016808335.1). Lineage (NCBI taxonomy): Eukaryota > Viridiplantae > Streptophyta > Magnoliopsida > Poales > Poaceae > Panicum > Panicum virgatum. The sequence continues at coordinate 65,720,137 of NC_053146.1, forward strand.
CAATCGACTGGGGGTTGCGTACGCCTAGAACTCAGCAACAACTTCAATAGACTCCACCATAACTTTCTCCTTCTGAGCAGCAGTTAGCAAGGGTGAGTACACTTATGGTTGGTACTCAGCAAGGCCACAAGAAATAACCAGAATGTGATTTAAATCCATCTTTAAGTTTATTAATCATGTGAGGGTCCAAGCCGCTCTTGACCGTGAGCACGGCTAACCGGTTAGTTTTAACTCTGCAGAGGTTGTACACTTTCACCACAATTCGCGTAAAAGTTCCGAAGAACTTTGAACCCAACCACGCAATGTGCTAGCTAGGCACAATACCACACTTCCGAGGTGTGATTGCATAGGGACGCTACGAGGCCTTTACAAAGATTCCCTAACCCATGACAATCTGCTAAGGTTTCAAGCCAAAGCAGTCATAACACTGTCCTAATGAGGTGGTACCTTGCCAAAGGACCATTAAACAATACCAATTGCCCCAAGAGGACCGAGCTATACCCCGTCGATGCATCCCCTCTTGCCCTTTCGGTAAGATTGTCACAAGCTAGAGTCTCTAATTAATAAGCCAAGACCAGAGCCATATAGTATTGTGGTTGTACGGTTTTCTTGGGTGGTTCTCCATGTTCCAATTAAATCATCATAATACTCTTGTAAATAAGCATAGACAGAAAGATGGTTAGGGTCACTTGCCTTTCTCCAACGAAAAGCTACTCTTACTGCTCTTCAGCTTTTGCTCACTTGTAATTCTTGATCTTCAATCTTCGAACAACGATCCTTCTACTCGGAACAATCATCGGGCAAACATACAAAGCAAACAACAAGATACAACTAAGAACAATACACCAAAACAAAAGAAAAGCTTTAAAAGAGCGTACTAACGGATAGGGCTCACTGCTATGGTTATGGGAGCGCAAGAAATGCGGAAAACGGAACTAAAATGGCGATTCTATGGGATAAACGATGCTTCAGGGATCTAGTCGCGATTAACTATAGAGTTAAGAGCTAACAGAAAAGATTTGTAAGACACAACAAAGTGTGCTCACAGAGGATAAAAAGGTTACAAAGCTATTGCACACGTCACAAGGATCACGTGAGCGCAAGAATCGCTGAAAACGGAGTTGAAACGTGAAAGATATGGCTAAAACAAGGTTCTAGGGACTTGTTTGCAATAGATTTAAACTTTCAGGGGCTAGCTCTAAAGAAACTAGGGACTAAAACGAGATTTAACCTAAGATACAGGGGCTAACTTGCAAAACAACGCACTAAGGATGGTGGGTTCTATTTTGGAAAAGCTCAGGGTGTTTTCCGTAAATATTTGGACTAAAACAGAAATAGTTTTGAACTGCGATGGACGGAGGATTGATTTTGGAAAAACAGAGGGGTTTATTTGCAAAAATGACCACGGTTGAACGGTATTCGGTTTAGTTGACTCGGGTCATATTAGATCTGGGCCGCTGGATCTAAATCGGACAGCGGGAGTAGATTGGGTTGGGCTGGCGGCGGCGCAGAGCTAGAGCGGGCGGAGCGGAGCTCGCGGCAGCACATGGCGGATGGCGGCGACGGCGAACAAGACCGAGCGGAGCAGAGCGAGAGAGAGGGAAGAAAAGACGGAGGAAGTTGCTCACCGGAGAAGAAGGAAATCGTCGGAGTCGAGGAAGAAGGCATGGGGTCGATGGCGAAATGGCGACGACTCACGAGAAGGAAGACACCACGACGAAGAGGACAACGAGCTAAGCACTGGGGTGGCGTCGGATTTCACCGGAGATGCACGGATGCGGAGGATGGTGGGATTCTGGGGAAAATATTATTTTAGGGATTCCCAAACAAGGAGGCTCCCTACGGGTAGTCTATATTTTTGTGTGGAGTTGCCATGAGAGGTTGGTTTAATATATAGAGAGAAAAGTCTCGCCATCCCACATCAACTAGCAATGTGGTACTAAACCTCCCTCCCATGCTAATGTGCTTTACGTGCCTTTAGCCCATTAGGGAATACATGAATGGGCACTTGAGGTCCATTAGGGATTTATGCACTTTTGATAGACTTAGCCCATTTAAAATTTCGGAATTAATTATTTTCGGAATTAAAATAATTCTAGAAAAATCTAGAATTCATATTTAAAGTCCGAAAAATATTCCAAATGGCCCGAAAATTCTAGGAAAAATCCTAGAAATATATTGGGACCTAACGAACTCAAATAAAATATTTGGAGCTCATGAGAAGATTTGGAAGAGCCTCTAAAAATTAGAGTTTTCTCAAGGGAAAATGGGAAAAGAATCCAGAAAAATCCGGAAAATTCCCGGGAAGAAATTTTGATGATAGAACACGTTTTGAAAGGTTTTCACACTCAACAACACTATGCATGTGACATGAATGCATCACCAGAAGAACAACATCATTTAATTTGAAAAACAACCAATATTTATTTTCTTTTACACTAAATTCTCTGTGAAGAAAAATAAATGTTGAGAAAATTTTAAAATTTTGAGAAAATTGTTGTTTTATTTTTAATTTTAATCACATCCTGAAATTCAAAAATTTCAGGGTGTGACAAAGCTGCACATGGTAAAGGGGAAAGTTGTAACACCCCAGTGTTAATAAGAGTGCTAATCATGAGTTTAAATTGCTAAGTATAGGTTTAATCTTATCATTAGTGTTAAGTAAGCATGCATAGTATACTTAACTTTAACTGAGTTTGAGCATGTTTTTCTCCCGAATCCAAGCTCCAAATCAACTTTCGCCCAAAACCAAAGTTGTAGATTTTCTCTTCCTCTACAACTTCTATTTTGGCCAAATTCCAAATTCCCATATAAAATTTTGAGTTTTGGATCATCTAAATTGGGTCCAATTATTCAAACTTGTGCACTGTGTTGCCCTGTTCTTCACTGTGCTCACACGCCGCCCATAACGGCGACTGTGGCCGCTGGCGAGCCCTCCACGCGTCGGCCATCGCGATGATCGTCCACCGCCCGCTCGAGCTTATCTCGTCCCAGTGCCATATCCATTTTCCCCTCCTTTTCCTCTTCTACCTCGAGCTCGTGCCGAGCCGAGCCCGAGCAGAGCTCGGCGACGGCGCCCCTCCGGCCAAACCCCGCCTCTCCCGCCTCGCTTCTTCGCGCCACAACCCCCGCCGACTCACCCCGCACCCACGCCGCCCCTCCATGAGCTCGATCGAGCCACACCACGGCCGAATCGGCCCTGCGTCGCCGCGGCCGCCATTACTGTCCACCGAAGCTCCACCCTCTCCATCGAGCTCCCTCTCCTGGCCCTCCTCCGTCCAAATCAAGCACGTGGTGAGCTTCCCCGCGACCTACTCATGCTCCCCGTCCCTTTCCCCACACGGTTCTGGCCTTGCTGCCGCCGGAACGCCGCCGCACCGCCACAGTTGCTCTGCCTCCGCCGCCGCGCCGCCGCGGGCTGCCCCTGCACCGGTCCTCGTAGCGCTGCTGAGCGCCCCTGATCCGCACGTGTGCGCGGGCCGCAGTCCTGCCCCGTCCCTCCGTCGGCCAGCCTCGCCGCCGACGGGAGCGCTACGCCGCCGCCGTGCCGGTCCGAGCGGAGCTGGCCACGGCGTGGCGAGCACGAGGCTGGGCTGGGGCTCTCACTGACCCGTGGGGCCCCGCTGTCAGCCCGGTTTAGGGTTTAGGGTTTTCCAATATTTTTTAATTTGGCTGAAACATTGTAAAATTCATAGAAAAAAGAAAAAAATGCTAAAAATGCAAGGTAAATTTTGTTAGTTTTCTTAGATCTAGAACTTCAGAGGACAAATACTCATGCATGTTAAAATGCCCGTTTTATCGCTGCTAGAATTTATTTTGTGCTTGAGCTTATTTATTTAATATATGTAGTTCTATTGATCTAAAAATTATGAAATTCGTGCAGCAACTTCATCTTTTCATGTGTAGCCCACTTTAAAATTTTCATGACCTATTGCTGTACACTTTTGTGTATATCTATTTGTGTTCAGTTTATGTTGCTAGGGCTAAAATAAATATTTTCTATCTTCAGTAAATGCTGGAAAAATTCTGTGGCATGCTTTACCTTTATCATGTTAATCTGGTAAAATTTCGTTGCTATATCATGTCAGCAAGTTATGCTTTTGATTTTGTTTAGTTCCTAGCTATAGTCTTTTCCCTTTATTCTTGTTGCTAGTTATTTCCTTTGCACTTGTGTAATCTTTAAAGTATGTTTCTGGAGCCAATCCTGCTAGACATACTAGGACCAGAGTGTTGTTGGTTTTAGGTGCTTTGCTCAGGTTTGCTTGTTAGTTAATTTTAAGTCCATAGTTTGCTTCCGTTTGCTCTAGGTTTGTGTAATCTTCCAAAGTGAGTTTAGTTGCTTTCCTTTAAAGGAAACACACTTCAGGCTAAAATAATTTGAAGTTTGAAACCAATCGTCAGAACCCACACCTTTTCAGTTTAGCCTTGTTGTTTTGGTTACTAAATTAATGCTTGTCGATCTTGATTGTGCCTCTCTGTGCATTGTATCGCATCATGAGCACCTATGCATTTTCACCATCGCACTGTTGTTTAAACTCTTGCATGGCATCTTTTTCCTACGTGTAGACGCCGCAAACGAAGTAGCCTACGAGCTTGTTGTTGAGCCGGTCCAGGAGCAGCAAGCAGGAGAACAACAGGCCAAAGAAGCCGTCGAGCCAGTTCCAAGAGGAGTCGCTAACCCTGCTGACCTGTAAGGCAAGCCCCGGAGCATAACCCTTAATTTTAGTATATTCCATGTTTATTACTTAAATTATTGTGCATTTAAGTTTCTAGGAGTTGATTGGAACCTTAGATGCATGATCCCTAGATTTTCTCAGTCACTCTACTAGTGTACAGGTAGTTAGTACTGCAATGCTTAATTAGAATTCGGTAGAAGTCGAGTGATTCCTGTCACTCGCGAGTTATAGGTCCTTGTTACTTATGGCAATGTGGCTTGAGAATGAATCAACGAGGAAAGAGAAATGGAGACCGGGCGAAGATAAGTTGGTTCTGGATATGAATGGATGGAAAGTAGCCTCCGCCTGTGTCGTTTGAGGACTGTACCGTTGTTGGCTGCCAGGAGTAGGAGGTAGTTGAAACCAGTAAGCTGTAGACCTGATTTACGACGATACCTTGAAATACGACATGCTACTCTGGGCGTGGTATGATGGCAGGTGTTGGATTATATGTCACCTCCAGGTTCTCTGGGAGTTCGCAGTGAGGGGGCCTTCACCCGGGTTTTGGCAGGCGAGGTTCAAATGTCATGGTAATGATGAGAACAGTTGACATGTGCGGTCCGGCGTGGCTTTCATGTGTTGTGTTGGTTAGGTTCACCTTGCAAGGTTAAATCGAATCGATTCGCCGTCTCTCTCGGTTAAGAGAACCTTGGTCACTTCGTCACATCGTAGTAAAGAAGTGGAATGAGATTGAACTGAGAATGTTTGGTTGTGGTACTCTGAAAAGATAATGTGATCAACCATGCGTGCTCTAGATGTTCATGCAAATTTAGTTGGTATTTGTATAATAAACTTGAGCTAAAATATTGAAAGTAAGGATACACTAATAGTAGCTTTTCAGCAAAATAACTCGAGAGCCAAAAAGCTTTGCATGATTAGGAGTCGGCTAAGTATATACCATAGTCGGGTAAGACTTGCTGAGTATTAGTATACTCAGAGTGGTTTTGTAACCCCTTTGAGCAGGTTGTGTGCCCGCTGACTTCGAGGAGGTCTGTGCGTCCTAGATTGGACAACCACTTCCTCCTGGGTGGACTATCGAGTGGGTCCCGTCTTCTTCATGAAGGTTGGGCAAGTCGGCATCACATCGGTGGGCAGGATGTGGAGTTCACCTTGTTTCGACGTTGCATCTACCGTATTGTATTTTGAAACCCAGCTTTAAACTTCCGCTGTGCTTTTGAAGTTCTGTTTTTGATATATCGAACTTATCTGTAAAACTTAGTGTTGTAAATTATTTTGATTTTGTTGTATGCTTGTATCACCTGTGCTCGTCTTCGTACGAGTCTGCTAGTGCAATTATGATCCTAAAGTACAGTAGTTTAATCGGGATTTACCCGACAGCCTGTCAGATTATACCGTTTTAAGTGCATAGTAACTTGATTAAGTATTAAGATGATGGTTAGTGCACTTAAACCGGTTTAATTTAGGCGGTGCTGCTACAAAAGCTGCACATGATAAAAGGGTAAACTAATGGACATGCACCTCTTGGACTCTGTGCTTGATGTGAGCCACTCATTCAAATTTCAAAAAAAAAAACAATGTTCTTCATGATAACACACTAATAAAATAAAATAATATTCATACACAATTATCTATATAGTACTATTCAAAAATCAGGTACCACTGTGTACTCATCTATATAGTACTATTATCTATAATCATCTTATCTTTCATGCGCAATAAAATAAAATAATATCTAAAATCAAATTAGGATAATCAGATCCAAGTACCACTAGGTACTCAGCTATACCAATACTCTATGCTAAACATCGTGGTACTTCAACACCAAAGAGTATGATCAAATATCTAATTCCCCTATACATACAAGTCTAGCATCCAAAAAAATTACGATGATCAAAGGTTGCCAACGGTCAGGCCACCTGCACATGCCTTTATTTTAATATACACTATGGTACCACACAGTACCACATATTCATTCATAGGTGCTCCGGTTCATGCATTTGGTTTAATATAAACTACGGTACCACACAGTAACACACATTCATTCAGAGGTACTAAAGAGTTTCACCACATATTTATTCAGAGGTACCAAAGAGTTTTAAATTAACTCGCTTGAAATTCACTAAAGTACAACATATATAATTCATATACATGCTATATAAAACACCCAAAATTTTATGTGCTAGGATATAACATATCAACATCAACAAAACACAAATATAAATTTTGAGTCATGTATCCTTGCTGCTCCATGTATACCGAGTCGTTGATCGATGATTCCTCGCTGTTGTCCATCTGCAACTCAAATGGGCAAAGAATCTGCCGTTCTAGTGAAAACTTGTACTTTGATATGCAGCAAACACTAATGCAGTTCTAACAGAGCCGATCTAGATGAAAGAAAAACATAGATTGATCGCAGCCTCTAGTTGATGAAATGATGAATGATGACTTGCATGCAGATGGAAAACTGATTGGAGGGTTCAACATGGAAGGAATAAGGCCCTGTTTGGAACCAAACTTTTTTCAGAAGTCCATATCACATCAAAAGGAATCTTACTATTTTATAACATTAAATAAAATCTGTTTATAAATGTTTTTTGACAGCTGAGTGCTTTTTCGCGAGACGAATCTAATGAGCCTAATTAATTCATAATTTGCTACAGTGATGCTACAGTGACCATCCGCTAATCATAGATTAATATACCTCATTAGATTCGTCTCGCAATTTAGCCCTAGGGTTCTGCAGTTAGTTTTATAATTAACTTTTATTTAATACTTCTAAAAACTAAAAAGTTCCAGGGACTTTAAAAAAAGTCCCTGGAACCAAACAACCCCTAAAATACTACGATAACCTCAGTAACAAGCTAATGAATGAGGAAAAGTTCTCCACAGCCACATATTAATAAAATAAACTAATATTCTTCTGAATTTATCTTCTCTGTTCTATGGTACAATAAATAAAATAAACCTTGTCAAATCATAACCACACTAATCGCAAAAAGGAGGTACCACAGGGTTCTTGCATAATAAAATACCATGTACATAAAAACAAATTATAAACACTAATCAAATCAAGTACCACTAATCACTCCTCTCTTATACACTGGTCACTCCCCTCTTTGCACGTGGTACACCATATGAAATCAAGATACACCATATGAAGAACAAGTGACCATAGATTTTGCTCATGAAAAACAATATCAAGCCGCAGAGCTTCCCGTTCGTGCTCGCCGCGGACCGCTCGGGCCTGCTCCTCCTCTCGGCCATCCTTGCCACCCCGTCGCGGCGGGTCATCATCGACCGCCCAGGCCTGCACTCGGTCCACTAGGAGGACACCGACCCGCGCTACTATGTCCTCGACGCAGCACACGGGGAGGAGCGCCTCCACGCCGGTCCTCGGCGCGCTCCTCTCACCGGGCTCCCAGTCACCGGTGGTCACCTCCCTGATCGTCCACTTCGCCGAGTCGCCGGCCGCGGCCTACCACCCGCCGTCCATCTCCTGCCACCTCATGGGCTCCGGATGCGACCACGAGCACTCGCGCAGGCTCTCCGCCGGCATGCGCCGCACCAGCTCAGAGGGCAACTTGGCCGGCCGCGCGGACGACGACCACCACCTCTTGTTTTGTTGTTGGCAAGGTGAATGCTAGAAGGCATTGGTAGATAAGGTCAAAGCCAGAACTCGTGTACAGTATGTACATGATCCAGGATAAATGTACATAGATCTAATATGTTCAGTTTAGCAAGCTGGTATATAGCATTTTTTTATTTCTCTTGATATTGTTTTTTATTTCCCTTTTACCATGTGTAGTTTTTCTCTTTTACCATGGGTCTAGTGCGGTCCACGAGGTAACTTTATGTCCTGTCTCTGAGTGTCTCTGAGTAGGAGTGCAGGGAGCATCTCACGACATGGTTCAAAGAAAGATAGAATACAACTGATATATGAAGGATTGGTACAACATCTGAGCGCTTGAAGTAAAAATGGATGGACAGAATAAGATCACTCACAACTGCACGACGTACCAATGACTTATCCCTAAAGGACCAAAACCAAATCCTCAATGATGGCTGGTGAACTGAATCTGGTCTAAGCGATGGTGACGAACATGTCTGCCTGATAATGATCATGTGCTGCTTGGTGAAGAATTGCTAGTAACTTGTTGATTATGTGAGGCACGTTATGTATATGATCCTTTAAAAAGGAAGAATGTGCCTTCTGAACTATGAACTATGAAAGAACCATCCTTTTTGAATGGTTTCTCTTTGAAATGAAAAGCTACTTCGCATTTGCAAATTATTTGAATATGTTGTTCACTCTTATCATGTAGTAAGCATCAAAACGGCTACAAAGATCAAATTATACCAGACCACTATGATTTACATGTCCAATGATGAATTAAATATCATGTAGACAGACAAATAGACAGCAGTTGTCTAAACTGTTGTACAAACTGTCTATTTAGTTGTCTATATGTGACAAAAAGAAAGCAGCTGTCTAAACTGTTGTACTTGCCCTTAGCTGCTGGAATATTGCGACTGGGAGTGGTGAGCCTGGTGGGCCGTTCGACCGTCCTGACGATCGGGCGCAAGCATTACCGATTGCGATAAACGTCTATACATAACTACACTAAAACCAACGATGTGGTGCATTTCACCTCGCATAGTTGTACGACTAGTAGAGCGTATTCGGTGATTATTAGGGTGTTTGGTTATAACCCCATCCAATAAGCTTCAAATAAGTTATATTCCATCCAAACACCTAGACTTATAAGCATTTCCATAAGCCCATAAGCCTCTTTAAGGAATGCTTATGAGACTTATTTTTTATGAACCCCACACCCCCACCAGAAAAAACAACACTTTTCAACCCCTACTCCTCCACAACCCTACCCATTTAGCCCCTACAAGGATATTAAAGAGGGGCATAAAGATCATCCTACTACATTCAGGGTGGGCCTACGCTATTTCAAGGGTATTCAACTGAATACCCATTATTTGTGGCAAAAAAATTTATATATGTATGTATTATATATATGTATGTATATGGAGCAAAAATATGAATATTACACAAAATAATAGGCTTCCAAACTTCTAGTTTCTGCTTCTTGCTGAAAAATTATAGCAGCTCATGTCTCACCCCTTCCCACCTGACGGCCCACAGGTCCATTAGCGGTCAGGTAGCCAATGAGCCAGCCTGACCGATAGGCCAAGCGCTCGTGTGCCCTCTCGATCCCTCGATTCCCAATCCCCAACTGCAAGACCCTATCTTCTCGAATCGACGATACCGGCGGTGAGGGCGCGACGAGTCCAGACGGACATACAGAGGCAGGAGTTTATCAGTCGCGAGGATGAACGGCAGTAGGGCCTCCACGGTCGGGCAGAGGGCTGGCGTCACAGGCTTGGTAGTCGGGCGGGCTACGAAACTCGGGTAGCGGCCAGGCTAGCATCGCAGCTAGGCAGGGGTGCAGGGCTCGGGCGTGCATGGCGTGGGCGTGCGCTTTGCCAGGGCGGCAAGGCCTCCATAGCTCCATTGCTTTGCAGTCCGTGCCCTTTGAGGCGTGGGCGAGCAAGCAGAAACATGCCTGAGCGAAATCAAATCTGAGCTCAAGGGGAGCTGACTAGAGATAAATTCAATCTTTATTTTGAAATTATTGTTGTAATTTATGAAATTTGGGCTGTCAAAAAATTTTTATACCTTTTGAAATTTTGAATACCCACCTCTCAAATTCTGGACCTGCCCCTGACTACATTATTGTATTATAAGCCCATACAACCAAACACCTATTTAGGTTTATATAAGTCTCTCCATGTGAGAGGCTTATAGACTTAAAATAAGTCAAAACATGCCCTTATTATTGTGGAGCATATAAACATGCTTGGCATAACAATTGCTTCCTCGGTAGCGAATATAAGTCCACCTAGGTTTGTCCTCATAAGTCAAAACCTTTTCAAGTTTGGCAATACGTATTTAAATGTTGTTATGTGGGTTGCATTACTAGATTTATTATAAAAAAAGTATTTTTGCAATATATAACTCTTTTCGTGTGTGTGTGTGTGTGTGTGTGTGTGTGTGTGTGTGTGTGTGTGTGTGTGATAATACATTTTCTTAGACATTACCAGCCAATTCAAAATTTTAATTAGGACAAACTAGATGTACCTGTATTTTATCAGAGAAATAAAGTAGCTTATACAGCGTAAAATTAAAGAATTGAGTAGAGATAGAACTTGAATGGATTCTTCTCTCGCCAGTGTGGGAGAAGATTAGATCAGAATAATCAACATAGGGGTCGGATTGGTCCGTCAACGGAAGAGCACGCCCACGATTCATCAAGGCATTGCGTTTTTACCTAACTTCCACAGATTATATTCTTGACCCAGATCGAGACTGATAACCTTCACGGTTCACTGGTTCAGGACTTCAGGTTCAACAGGAGCTTGTAGCTAGCTAGCTCGTAGGTTCAGTACTAAATACGCTGCATCAGAATAACAACCGTGACCTTTCATATAGCTACCTGCAGCTGCAGGCGTAGGAATCCAATAATTGGAGGCCCCTCCACACATCACACACACACACACACAAAAAGAAGAAAAGAGATGCCATCCCCATTATTCTCCCTCTCGATCAACCTGCAGAACCGAATAAACCGAAAGAACCCAACGTGACACGCGAGGAGCACAAACCCATGGACAAATGGACATAATGCAGGCAACCACACGTCACCGTAGCTTGCTCATGCACACTGCCCTGCGGCACTAGAGTAGCGGGTAGTCTTCGTCTTCGTCTTCGTCTTCCTCTACGAGTGAGACAACAGAGAGCGCAAATCTTGCCTGCAGATAGAGGCGAATCTGTAAAGCTACGAGAATGAGACATGGATCAGAGACAGAGCCCCGTGCACCTATAAAAGAGCAGCAACTGGTGGCAATGCAAGCTCCGACGTGCAGGACTACTACTGCTAGCTTCCTAGTAGCATAAGCTAGAGAGCAAGCTCCACCCGGCCAAGAGGCGGCGGCAGGCAGCCATGGCCATGGAAACCGTGCCCCCGACCGCGAGGTGCCTGTTCCCGGGCAAGGAGCACCGGAACGCGATCACGGTGCCGGAGTTCAAGCTCTGGCTGAAGCAGTTCGACACCGACGGCGACGGGCGCATCAGCCAGAAGGAGCTCCGGGAGGCCATCCGCCGCCGCGGCGCGTGGTTCTCCGGCCTGCGGGCGCGGTTCGCCATCCGGCGCGCCGACCGGAACCGCAACGGCTTCGTGGACGACTCCGAGATCGAGGGCCTCATCCAGTTCGCCGAGAGGGAGCTGGGCTTCAGGATCACCACGGACGTGGCCGCCGACGGCCCGCCTCTCGGCCGCCGCGTCGTCATGGGCTCGCCGCCGGCGGACAGGTCAATCACGTACAAGGAAGAAGGATATTTCAGCACACATGGGATTTTTTGCTCTATGTAGCTTAGATCTCTCCTCTCCTCTGAATAATTTGTGTGGAAGCAGGAGCTAGGAAGCACCAACTCTGCAGGTACGTAGCAGCTTGTTTGGGTAGTTTGTACCGCGTGGTGAAGTGTGATGATGCTATATCATGTACTGTATATTGACTTGTAATAATCCATCCGTCCCATGTGTGTTATTATGGATTCGATCGATCAGCTTCTCTATCTAGCTGTCGTACGTGTATATAATACGTACAACCTTCATGCATGGCCTTAGAGCATAGTATATCTAGCAATAGTTAGCGTCGTCAAGCTACTAACCATGCATCACTTCTTTTATCGGATCAGGCCTAACTCACAAGATGATGACCACTATATGTATGAGTGGGGGCAGGATTTTGGGGGTTTTCTCTTGATGTTTGTGAGAACGTCTCTTCTTAATACAATACGGTGGAGGCCGATCTTTTCCCTTGCAGGTCAAATTTTTTTATGTGTGCAAGTGCAACTAGCCGTCCTCGTGGTATGCTAACTGCCAAGGCAACTCCCTCCAGAGGTGGGGTGGCAAAAATTAATTGTTTTTAAGGCCTCTATTTCCTCCATTCCAAAAAAACAAGTTATTCTAGGATTTAAAAACTGTTCCAGAAAACATGTTATCTTACCATTTTTAGAAAGTGCATGTGCATGAAAAACTAATTAGTACCAAATATGGATAATAAATATGGGCAAACATAGTCATTTATCTTCTTGTTAATTTGTTCTAAAATTCTTAGGATGACATTTTTTTGGAAAAGGATGGAGTATTTCCTTACAATCTGTTTTGTATCGGGTTGATGCTTAAGTTATAGTATTAGAGTTATAGTGAATAATTTCCTTTCAAGTAGATCTGGTCTAAATGACAATTCGAGTGTGAAACTCCTTTGGCATACCTGAGCTTATTTTAAAATACTTTGATTCGGTTGTTAAATATCGATAGAAAATACCTAAATTCTTTCTGGAAAGGCATAGCATGCATATACAAATACTCACTTTTCTTAGCCGTTAGCAAAACCATGGTTTTCAAAACTAAACTCTTTGCTGTTTTTTTCAAAAAAAAATGCAGAAACCATAATGTTTCCTTTGCATGTAAGAAAAATAGAGGTGTACGCCAGCATAGCACTCGTGGAACATATACATGCAGTGCAGTGCAATGCTATAGCATATGGCATTTTAATTTTCAGATAGTGATCAGAGTGAGCAGAGGCGGGATAATAGGCATCATATACTGGTTCATGCACGTGTGATGACACGTGCGGTAAGACATATGGCAACACAAAAAAAAATATAATACTACTGGCGAGGGAGTTTCCTCACGGTCTCACGGCACACGGCAGCTTTTTGAGCCGTGCATGGTGCTGTGGTGACTCCGGTGTCGGCTGGACGGAGGTGTCGCTCTCATAGCGGTTTTAAATATCTGAGTCACTGACAGAGGAGTGCGAGGTGGTGGGAGAGGCGAGGCCCCCACGCAGAGTGGCCAGGATCAGTGTTTTCCATCGTCGCTACGACGGGAGTGTTTTTCTGAAGATCGACTGGGACTAGGGGATCGACGATCGTGTGTGTGGCTTGAGGGCGATTTGCCCATGGTGGAGGAGTTTCGAGTTGCCGCTATGGTTTGCAGCGGGCCGCGTTGGTGCGGTACAGTGTTGGTGACGACGGCGCAGCTAACAGTGGCTTCTTTTGGCTTCTCTCCCAGTTTGTGGTGGTGTAGCGTTATGTTGTGTGTGTTGTTTGTGTGCGTTGTTTGTGTGGTGGCGGTGGTGGTGTTTCGTTTCGGCGCGTGATGTAAACTTGCTACCTTCTTAAATGACATGGCAGTGCTCCTGCCTTTATTTCAAAAAAAAAACATTTGGGGTGCTTCATCCAGGCAAGCATTGTGCCCAAACTTTCGGAGGATGGATTCCGTTTTGGAGCCACAGGAACAACTTCCTGTCGTCGTTGCTTGCTTGTAGATGAAATGTCCCCTTGCCCTCCATGATCTGGATGGATAGATAGCACTGCTGCCTGGAGGGGGAGGCACAAGCCAGAATCAAATAATTGCAGGCCTCCACATCAGAAAGACAGATGCCGGCCGTCCTCCCTCTCTCGATCACCAGAGACAAACAGCCGAAAGACTACCTGACACGTACGTCCCCGAGGATATGGCCGGCCTGGTGCGTCACTGGAACCTGCAGGTGAACAGGGCACCATCGCAGAGTAGCTAGCTAGCCGTAGTAGTGGCCTAGCGCACCCCGGCGTGTCGTCCACCACGGGCGAGGCAATCGACACATCTAGCTAGCAGCTTGCACCAGAAAAATATTAAAAATCACATGTAACTGTCAATCAAATCACCATATAAGGTGGGATATTTTCTTTTATTGTTGTAATAATTGCTCTAGCTTAAAAAATTATTCCGGCCACATTCAAAAAAAATATTCCACCCAAAAAGTTCAATATAATCTTATTTTGTAGCGGTCCAGTCGGATTTTAATTAGGATATAAAGTTTTCAAAAATATAACTGTGTGACATCTGCCAGAGTTAGCCCCTCTACACCGTACACCGTGTACATATTCGTCGTTCCTCTGGGCACTTGTGACTGGTCTAGCTTCATGCACGCTAGATTCTCAAAAAAAAAAACCTTCATGCACGCTAGTACGTGACGCATCTACGTACGAACTGCGGCCCACAATCAAATGGGCCAAGAAGATGGGGGTACGAGATGAGATCACGGGCCGCATCAAACTGTTGAGCCAACATGGGCCCGCTCATCCAGGGTCTGCTGCCTTGCCTCGCGGCGGGGCACCACGAGTTGGCCGCCGTCCGTTGGCCGGGTTCGTCGAGTCGTCGTCCATCGCCGCCGCATGGCGGGATGGGGATGTTTTTCGTCTCGCTGAGTTGGGGCCACGTGCCGGCCACGCCAGTAGGGATGGTAAAAAGTTTTAATTTTTAATCTATGGATAATTTAAGAATTAATGTTAAAAAACTAGATTAAAATTCTATGTAATTTTAAACTAAAAAAATAAAAATCAAGTTGGATTGTAAAGAGAATATTAGAGCTATAGCCATTACCCCCCCCCCCCCCCGTCCGTACGATGCCTTTCGTTTTTTTCCAGTTGAGATTGAGACCGTCTAAGTTGAAGCACACGCTAGATCTGGGTACGGGATTCCTAGCTAGCTTGGCCGTGCGCCCGCAACGCCCTGCGCTTTTCTCCACGAGACGTGCGCTGCCGGAATTCCAGCCTCGTGAGGAGATCGGGGCACTTGCCTGATCTGATCGGTGCCGTGCGACCTGACTTCTCCGGCCCGCCCTCGACAGCATCCAGCCATGCGTGCGTTCCCTTGCGTACGGCGGGCGCGGCGCCGAGCCACCCCGTGCCCGAAAGTCGGAGGCGTGCAGCGGCGCGCGCGAGACCAGACAACAAACGCCCACTAGACCGGCAGACCCCTCCGGCGTCGCGCCACGAGCGCCGCCAGCCGGCTTCGCTCCGTCGGTGGTAAAATGTCTCAAATTTTAATTTAGAAAATTTAAGAATTGATTTCTAATTTTATACAATTCCGAATTAAAATTATATAAAAAATTAAGTTGTATTGTGAAGAGATTTCTAGCTAAGTTTAAGAAAAAAAAGAAGAGACCCCTGACGCTATCCGTTACCGCCCCTTGTCCCGTCGCGCTCGGGCGCTCGCTCGCGCTGGCGCCCCTACTACGCGACGGCTCGAGGCGCCGTCGGGTTCGTGCTCGGGGGTAGGTGGATGCACGAGGGCAGCTTGCTAGCTGGGCAGCTAGATCGCCGTAGTTGAGCTACCTGTTACTACTATAGGCAATTAGGCATGGAATGATTTATAAAAATAAATAAATCACCGGTGACAAGTTTCGGACTTTTTGAGCAGATGTGGGCCCTTGCATTGAACAAATTAACGTTAGTTCTTCTAGAAATACACAGTGATCTCCCTCGCGGAAGGAAAAAAATGGCAGTGAAAAAATTATCCTAGTACGTCAGGAGATTGAGATGGGAAATTTCTCAAGCAACATGACAAATTGGCTGTTGTAAGCAAGTATTGTGTATATATACAGCTCATCTCCCATGCTAATTGTCCATTCCGTCCTCACTTACCCCATTTACACTTTCGTTCTCACTTCGTGTAAAAGGATCAACCTAAAGATGCTATGGCTGGAGGACAATAGCTTATAAGTTAGCTCCATTCTTACTCAACTAGCAAATTAAATGGATGTCACACTAATTCGATCTTTTAAATTAATTAGTAGTCAGTATAAACACATTTGAGCCATCAACAAATGAATAAAAAAGAAACAACGAGCCTATCCGGACACCTGCCGCCCAAGCAACCTCTGAAAACGTTTGAAAGAGACCCTTATCCTTGTGCTCTTCTCAAAACGGCAGCATATGCATGTGTGTTGGGCGGACAATGCAAGGGCCAACCATTCAACGCATTCTAGAACGAAAGGTGTGTTCTTTTCTGAATTTTTCTACCCATCGCCGTCACAATAAATCCAAGCTACCACCCTTGCGGATCGATCCCTGGACGTCACTTGCCGAATAACAAAACGCAACGACCGGCCGGCGGCAAGCAACACGTACTTTTCAGCTGGTTGCTCCTGGAACTTAACAATCCCTCCAGTCCACGTGATTTATATTAATTTCACCATTTTTGATCGGCTCTGCTGTCAGCTCAACAAGGTCAGCAGTCTTCCTTGTCTAATCAATCGTCAGTGCATGCTCTATCTGATGGCATGATAGCATGGCTCATCTTGAATTGTCAGAGGCGAATAGGTCTCGAGCTCGATCGTTTTGTGAAATTTGACTTTTCTTTTCTAATCAGATTCATGAAAAAAGAACAACTGAAACGAATTGGGCCTTCCCTAGCTAGATTCCCTTGATTTCTTATGTTCTTAACTTCGTTGATTTTCACCGATACAATTTCAAGTTTTCGAATCACTGTTCTATACTATTTCTTGATTTCCACCATTTTGATCGGCTCAGCTCAACAAGGTCAGCAGTCTTCCTTTTTTTTATGGAACAGGAGGGGTTTCCCCTACTGAATATATATATTAAAGGGAACCAAAACTTCAATACAAAAGGAGTTTCATGAAACAAATAAATAAAATTATAGATTACAACAACGCTTTGATATTGCTTCCTTGTGTTTCACCTTTGCTCGAAGAATAACCGGAGCAAACTCATTTCTAGAATGCCTCCTACATGCATCAGGGTGCGGTTGTATTCCCCTGAAAATAAATGATTCCTTTGCATCTAAATACAATAAATCAATAAAGTGATGATATATAATATCAATAAAGAAAGGTACCCCTAGCTGGGAGTCAAAAGCAGACCAAGGATCAGCCTGTGTGACCTGCAAACCGATGGTAGTCCTGCAGTCTCTAGCAAAAGAGCAGTGATTGGCTGTTGACATTCACTTGCGAATGTTTAAGGCTGGAATTTTTCTTAATCTAAAAAAGCAAAAGGAGCAGCGATGAAGAGATGTGATTGATCTTCCTTGTTTCATCGTCAGTGCATGCTCTGATGGCATAATAGCATGGCTCATCTGTAATTGTCAGAGGCGAATAATCTCGAGCTCGATCATTTTGTGAATTTGACCTTTTTTTTCTAATCAGATTCATGAAAAAAATGAAACGAATTGTACCTTCCCTAGATTTCTTATGTTCTTAACTTCGTTGATTGTCACTAATATAGTTTTCAAGTTTTCAAATCACTGTTCTATTTCTTGAACACAAGTCATCTCTTCCATGGTTTTTTTTTAAAGAAAGATCGTCTTCTCATGGTGCATTTACCTACCGTCTCCTACAGTCCTAATCTGCAAGCAGCGAGGCTGCATGTGTGACAACAAAGAGTGTGTGTGTGTACTTGGCAAACTAATCTCATAACGAACTGTTCACATCAAGCGTATTAAACTAAGACAAGTTGCGTATACGGCCACATGGTTCATGTCTTGGAGACGGCTCTCTCTCTCTCTCTCTCTGGGCATAACTTCCTGCCGCCTTCCTCAGTTGCTTTCTCTCTCTACCAGTCTACCTCCCAAGCAAAAACTTGACTCTACATTAACAAAATCCCAAGGCCTTTTAAAGGAGGAAGCAAAGACATTTGGAAGTGGAGGGAGAGCAAGAACATAGCAAGGGAAGAGGGGCGAGATGGAGGTGGTGGTGCCTGTCATGGCGCCAAGCGCACCGTGCAGCCCAAGAACCGCGGCCATGGCCGGCGGCGACCACCTCCCGGGCTACTGCTACTTCTTCTCCAGCGCACCGACGAGCCCGTCCAGGGCGAGCTACGCCGGGGACGCCTCGCCGGGCGTCAGCGGCGACGAGGCCACGTTTGACTTCACGCTCGGCTTCAGCGGCCAGCTGCAGGAGGCCACGCCGATCCTCGCCGACGCCGACGAGCTCTTCGAGGGCGGCAGGATCCGGCCGCTGAACATGCCGCACCCGAGCATTCTGTTGATCGACGACACCTCCTCCACTTCCTACTCCTCCACCGGCCCTCGGTCCCCTAGGAGAGCCGGGGCGCACGGCGGGGATCAAGCGGAGGCGTTGGGGAGGGGCAGGCCGGGAAGGCCCACCGCCGCGCCTGCCTCCGCCGCTTCGTCGCGCAGCAGGAGAGCCACGCGGTCTCTCTCCCCGTTCAGGGGCGGCGGCGGCATCGAGGACGACGAGTACCCTTCCTCCCTGCCGTCCCCCCGAACCTCCATGATGCGGGGCTGCGGCAGCGGGAGCAAGAAGTGGAGGCTCAAGGACTTGTTCCTCTTCCGGAGCGCGTCGGAGGGCCGCGCCACCGGCGGCGGGAGCAAGGACCCGCTCTTCAAGTACACCATGCTCTCGCCCTCCACGTCGTTCTCGCACCCTCAGAAGCTCAAGAGCGGCGACGGCAGCGCGTCCATGCGGAAGGGGAGAGGGTCGACGGCGTCCGCGAGTGACATGCCGTACCCCATGAACCGGGCGTCCGCCGAGGACATGCGGCGGCGGACCACGACGCCGCTGCCGTTCCACCGGAACAGCCTCTTCGGCTACCTGCTCTCCAACCCGGCGATCCACAGCATCAGCAGGAAGCTGGGCAACCACTCCTCCAATCGCGGCAGGCCGACATGATCCCCACGCACCGGGTCGCAGTATGCATGCGCTGGCCTGGCGCCGCCGTCCTGAAACCTTGACGACGATGCAGACCTGCCTGAAATGGCCGCCGGAGAAGCGTCGCCGTTTTACTTGTCCATTTTTCTTTTTGATCCCCTCTAAAATCTCTATCAGAGAAAAGGACTTAATTCCATCAGTTGATCCCCAATGGCGGTCTAGCTAATCCCGCGTCTGCGTGCGCGCCGGATCGCGACACGTGTCCGGATTAGCCAACCAAACCCCGCCTCGGTTGGCGTATTAAATCGGGGAGACGCAGCTCATCAACATGGGAGCACTGTTACGAGATTCCATCGGAGTTGCATTTTCAGATGCCGCGAGATCGGTTTTAATTTGTGGCAAATTGCCCATGTCCCTGAGCTGAGCTGTGCTGTGCCTGCCGTACTAAAAATGCTTTTTTTCTACGCTGCAAACTGTCACAACTGTTTCATTAGGTTACTGCAGGGACGGAATAATCTGCGCTAAGATAAGCTGGGCGATCTGACATTCCCAGACTAAAAAAAGTGCCTGGATGAGAGCCACTGACGTGATCAGCAAGTGCAAATGTTTAGTATTGTTATTGTACTGCTCCTTGTATATGTGATGCAAGCAGCTGCATCACCCATTTACCCCTTCTTGGATTCTCATCTGAATTTCCTCTTGGCACGCTTCAAAAGGTTTTATTATCTCTAAATGACCAACAATTGATCACCTTTGTGGAAATTTTTGAATTTTGGTACTGCAATATTTTCGTTGTTATTTAGTAATTAATGTACAATCATGAACAAATTAGGCTTAAAAGATTCATCTCATCATTTACAATTATACCAGGTAATTAATTATTTTTTCAACTACATTTAGTGCTCCATGCATATATCCGAAGATTTAATATGATTGGTACTGTAGGAAAAATTTTGAGAACTAAAAGAGCTTCAGTAAAATTTCAAGGTTACATCATGAGTGGACATCACATCGTGCATCTTGATTCTTAACATGCGTGAGGAAGGCAGACATGCAAGCACTGATGATGCCTGCGCCTGTTACTAGTAAGAACCCTAGGTTGCCTGCCGCCAGCTGTGATTGTTCTCCAGGTCAACACCAACCAACTTTTTTACAATTGTGAGTGGTATACTGTTATCAATTGGCAACTTGTGCTAGGAACAGTCAGGAACAACGGGTCCCCCCTCAGGGCCTCCAACCATGTGCCACATAATATAAGCTAATACGGAGCTGTTTAGTTCCCAAAATGAAAATTTTTGGATGTCAAATTGACTGTTTGACCAGATGTCGGGATGGTTTTTCGGATACTAATTAAAAAACTAATTTCAGAACTCACCTGGAAACCGTGAGACGAATCTTTTGAGGCCTTTGACCGCATCATTAGCAGCATGTGGGTTACTGTAGCACTTATGGCTAATTATGTACTAATTATGCTCAAAAGATTCGTCTCGTCATGTACATTCAAACTGTGCAATTAGTTTTATTTTTTAACTATATTTAATACTACATACATGTCTTCAAAATGGTAGCATGTTTGGATACAATTGGCATGATCTCCCCCGGATGTACATGTTCAACTCGGTACCTTGTTTGGAACTTTGGATACAGTCCATATAGAATTATTGTATCTCTTATTCTTGTACTGTTGTACATATTGTAGTAGCTTAATAATTTGCTTATTAGGTCCAATATATTAATTCTTGAACGTTTGTTTATCGGATCCTTAAACTTGCACAGGCTTCTCAACCATATATATGACATGACAACTTTTGAGGGGATGATATGTGGATTAGCCGTAACAACTATTGTACCCGCCTTGCACTAGCTAGGTTTAGTATTAAAAGAGCGAGAGACCACGGAAAGTGGTTAGAGTCTTAAGAGATTATAGAGAGTGAGGGTACAAACCCGGGTTGTTAAGCGGAATTACTCTTCCCTAGTTGGTCAGCGCCATGATAGCCCTCTACTACTAGGGCAGTTCCAAACAACTTAGACAGCCATCATTTGTAGAACCACGTGTAAGCCAAATCGTTGAATGGCACATAGCTTACCAGTTACCAAATACCACCTGATTAACCCAACTCCAACATTAAAAAAAAAGAACGAAAAACACTGAAACTATGATCGACAAGAAATTGACATGACTCACCCGATCATTCCCGTTCCAAAATTATTCATCCCGGCTAGCTTCATCTTGATTATATATATATGCAAATCAGAAGCTATGTGCCATTCCTCGCTCCTGTTTGCATTTCAAATTAAAGCTACGCATAGAAATCGGAACCAAGAGGCCGGGCGACCCACAAACATGAACACCCAAAACCAAAACCCCCAAATCCCTAGCCGATGCATGGATCCGTCAAGTAGGCTTTCAGGGCCAAATGTCCAATCCGGTCGGGCTAGGCTCCCACAGTTTGACGTGATCAGCTGGTGCCAAACCCTTGTTGGCCTACAGCACGATATGCTCGCACATGCCCTCCCTCCCTCTCCTACCAGTTCCATTTCCATCCAAGAGCAGCAGCTCATTCCCTGTTCCAGAGCTAGCTTTACAGCACCACCTACTGTTACTGTGCCGTGGATTCCTCCTGTTGGGTGGCGTACCGGACAGGAAAACCAAAGGAGTGGCCCCGCGACAGATTGCCTACATGGCTACTCCATGCTACTGTATCCATCTAGCTTGCTAGTAGATCTCATCAGTTATGATGGAGGTACCTTGGCAAAGTCACCACGGGGCCACAGCGCACACATTGTTGTTGGTGTTGCACATGAGACGGCAAGAACACTAGGAAACGTACAGGGCAGCAGATGACTTGAGATGAGGAGCTGGGGGCGCATGCACCTTAGCGGTCGGTAGAAAGAGTGTCCTCGCATCCTGATTTTCAATGAAACCATCGCAATTTTCTTTCTAAAAAGTACTAAATAGAATACCATGCTCAACCACGGATCGAACAGTCAGCGGAAACATTGACCCTGCTCGGAGCAAGCCAACTGACACGAGTGCGTGCGGGCCAGTCAGCGGTCAGCGGCGTCCGGCTGACCGACGACTCGTCCACGGCATGCATGCCGGCCTGCTGGGGCCTCCACGGGCCCCGAGGCCACGAAGCAAGCCCGGCGACCGGCCGGCGCGCCGCGGGTCGTCGTGCTTCACAAAAAAACATGCCGGAATGGGATGTGTCAGTGATGGCTCCGACTTGACGGGGTTGTACCTCTCCTCAACTGCTGTGACTGTGACGGCGAGGGAGTGCCCCGGGCCTGGCTTGGAATTTTTGTCCCGGCGAGCAGCTGGCTCGACTGGTGCGGTCGCGCCGTCGACGAATTTGGGATGGTCCCGTTTTTTTAGCGGAACTTGGGATGATCATGCATTCCACGATTTGAATTCCAAAAAACTGGTCTCTCATCCGAAATTCCAGATAGGCTTATGTAAGAAGATCGTGGGTTGTTCAAATCAATGGTCTGTTCTGTCCAAAAGATACAGTGGAGTGTCAAAATGTCGGATACGCGACGCCATGTTTATACAATAACAGCGGCGTGTCAAATGAGTGAGAGATGCAAATGGAAATCTGAAGGGAAACCTGATGCCCGATGCCGTTCGAGGTAGATACATGGCTACGGCGCCCAGCTAAACGCCGCCGACCATTTCCCTTGTTGGTTTCTTCTTCCCTCGGCAGACGCACATGCACGGCACATGGAAATGTTAGTCGCCTTGCCATTGGGTGTTTGGATGGGGATCTCACAAAACTTTTGGGGTTTACTTAGATCAAAGTTACCCCGATCAACAAGGTAAGAGTTTCAGACCGTAAAGGCTGGTTTGGATTTCGAGTTTTTCAAACTCATGGTTTCATGGGTAGATACTCTTCTTATGTGAACAAAGAAAAAAAGGATCTCCTACCCAGGTCTGAAGGTCAACTGATCATCCAATTTTAAGCTATGAATTGGCAGTGATGGACTTGCAGAACTGAAAGTAGTCTGCAGTGTTTGAATTTACCTGACTGCTGTATATCCTAGAGTAAGCAAATTTTGGGTTTCGTTCAGATTATCAGCTCAAATTTCAGAGACCATCGGTGTACAGACATAAGAAACTTATATCCATTTTGGATTTCATTAAGATTATCAGCTCATTTTTCAAAAACCATCGTGTACAGCTTAAAATTCAAGCTACAAACTCAATCAACAACTACAAGGTGGTATCTCTAAAGCATTCTCGTTTACCTTCGACCTTCCCCGTTTGAAGCACATTGTTGGTGTAAGATACCCTTCGGAGTGAAGAGATATCACAACAGCCCTATTCAACGAGGGCGAAGCCTCGGAGGAGAAATGACGTCCAGAACAATGGCAAGAAAATCAAAGCACGAGCAATAACTCTCAGTATTCAATGTCCCATCACACGCAGTTACATGGATATTCATAGCCGGCGGCTCAACTACCCGCCGTCGTGAATTCTCCGTAATGCTCCCTAACGGCTACATTTCTGGAATATACCGTGGGCACTAAAGTAACATTACACAAAAGACACCGGTAATGTGTTACAGCTGGACTGACAAGTGGGCCTCTCCGCGGGTTCCTCCGTCCCTCGCCTCTCGGGCTGGGCCTCCTTAGAAGTACACCTTCGTCCGCGGTCCTTCGCCGTCCGATCTTCGTCCGACTTGCCTTGTGACGAGTCCTGCCGTTCGGGTCTTCGGTGCTTCGCTCGCGTGCTTCGCCGGGACACTTCGCTACGCGACCATCGGTGTACAGACTAACAGAAACTTATATCCATTTTGGATTTTATTAAGATTATCAGGTCAATTTTCAGAAACCATCGTGTACAGCTTAAAATTCAAGCTACAAACTCAATCAACAACTACAAGTGGTATCTCTAAAGCATTCTCGTTTACCTTCAACATTCCCGTTCGAAGCACTGATATTGTTTTCTTAGCCATAATATGCCTGTAATTTTTTTTTGAAAGATCCTAAACCTTGTGGTTCGGCGTATATTAATAAGGAGAAGGGAATTGACCCTGTTTATAGATAGACTGGGCCCAAAAACCGCATAAACGTAGCTACAAAACCTACCACTATAATACCGGCCGGTTGGATTGGGACATCAACCGGAACTCACTCAACTCTGGCTGGTCAGATTGGGACCTCGACCCGAGCCACCACAACCTACACTCCGCCCGGTCGGATTGGGACATCGACACGAGCCACCACAACCTACACTCCGCCCGGTCGGATTGGGACATCGACCTGAGCCACCACGAACTCTACCCAGTCGGATTGGGACATCAACACAAGCCACCACAACCCTAAAGAACAGAGAAAGGAAAAAAAGAGAAGAAAGCCCTCTCGGAAGCCGCCCACGCCGAGGAAGCCTCCATGCCGGACATGAGTTAGGTCAGAGCCAGAGATGCTCGACATCGCCTTCAGGAAGGAAATGACACCAATGACGCCATCGATGCCGTCCCAAGAAGGAATGGGTTTTCAACCGCATCAATACTGCGATGAAAAGAGACGGCCGGCGTCACCAGCCCCACCACCATGGTGTAGCTGATGAACCATTATGCCTGTAATGGAAGACCCTTATACTGTAATCACAGTAGTCAATGGGGCGAATCAGTGGCAGACTCTATTTCCACCACACCTTGCAGAAACACGAGGAAACCAAGTCCATCAGTGTGTTCGCTTGGCTGTGGCTGATGGCTGGCGCTGATTTGTTATGAGAGAACAATACTGCTGACTGGCTGGTAGCTGGTGGCTGATGCTGATTTAGTATGAGAGAACAGTACTGCTGGTTGGTTGGCTGATAAGCCAAGCGAACACAGCGAGTACGGTTTGCATGACAAAGGCACAGAATTAACTTGGCAAATGCAAAGAAATGGCATTAATGAAAATAAAGCATGACCACAAGTGTTTACCACAGATGCAACTATAAAAATACAGCTGGCAGCAACCAAACATCTCATCGACGAAATCCAGTACTCCCATTAGGATATCTGAAGTGTGGAACAACATTTGCTGCTTCTGGAACAGAACTGTACACAGTTTGTGAGATGTTGGGTGAAGAAAATGCAACCCTCTGTTGATTGGGTCGAATCCCCCTAACATATGCAGGTGCATGTGGTCCAGCAATTGCTCCATTTTGATGTCGGAAACCCACTGTTGTGTTGAATAGAGCATCTGGATGGCTGCCACCAGGGTGAGGAAAAAAGATGTTAGCAACTTCGCGCAATGGAGGAAGCAGATAGGGCCTCTCAATGGAAGGATGCTGTACAACAGCAAAATTCCCATGACTTTCGTCGACATGAGCAACTGGAGTCATGCATCTTCCTTCAAATTGAGCGTATCCGCCAGTGCTAGATGGACCCTTGTTGAGGCGCACAATGTGACTATTTTTCTGTAAGGTAGCATGATTCTTATCCATGTTATCAATGCATACAGAGCTGCTATGACCGACACTCTTATTCAGGTGACTACGATTTTTCTTTGCCTTCCTACCACCACTGCATTTTTTTCCATAAGGCACGTGGGACTCTTCTTTCTTTGACCTTTTATTAGGCAGATCAAACTTGGAGGGTTGGGCCGGACGTTTTTTGCTTTTATCCACATCAGTGATATTAGATCGACAGTCAGGCCTTCCAGATCGAGACTTGTTCTTTACTTTTTCCAATTTTTTCTTGCCCTTAAGAGCTAGGAAAGATAGATAAGATGGAATATAATTAGTTAAGTTTGAACAGACAAAACTAAAGATTATGGGCTTGAAATCTGAAATTATCGTTAAAAGTTGCAGTTTAGATATATATCTAAATATGCAATATAATCACACAGCAAGATTAGCAACAGTGATTTGAGGTCTCAAGTAGGTGCAGACAAGAAGACCAAGGGCAAGATTAACTAATACAGATATTTGTGAAAAAACAATCTTGAGAATGGAAATTACTGTTTGCCGCAGACTTTGGTCTACTGAAAGCACGAACACGCCTTGCATCATCTCCTCTGCTGTGCTTCTCTTCTAGAACCTTCAGCCTTTCTGCTTCATTGGCCCAAGGCTAGATATATGATAAAAACACCATTTGAAAATGTGTAAATATCATCCGATGAGAAATGCAGAACAACAACAACATAGCATTTTTTTCCCAAGCAAGTTGGGGTAGGCTAGAGATGAAACCCGAAAGAAATAAATTCAAAGTTCAGGCACATTGATAGCTAGTCTCCAAGCACTCCTATCCAAAGCTATATCTTTAGAAATATTTCAATCCTTAAGGTCTCTCTTAACCGACTCATCCCACGTCAGTTTAGGTCTACCTCTACCCCTCTTTACATTATCGACCAGCTCAAGAACCCCATTACGCACCGGCGCCTCAGGAGGCCTTCGTTGGACATGTCCAAACCATCTCAGTCGATGCTTGGTAAGTTTCTCCTCAATTGGTGCCACCCCGACCCTATCCCGAATAACTTCGTTCCGGACTCTATCCCTCCTTGTGTGCCCGCAAAACCACCGCAACATCCGCATCTCTGCTACACTCAGTTGCTGGACACGTCGTCTTTTTGTAGGCCAACATTCAGCACCGTATAACATCGCCGGACGAATTGCTGTCCTATAGAATTTGACTTTTAGCATTTGTGGCACCCTCTTGTCACAAAGGATGTCAGAAGCTTGCCGCCATTTCAACCAACCAGCTGAAATTCTATGTCTAACATCTTCATCAATGTCGTCATCCTTTTGTAGTACCGATCATAAATACCGAAAAGTATCCTTCTGGACCACCACTTGCCCATCTAGACTAACGTCTCCCCTCTCATGCCTAGTCGCGCTGAAATCGCACATCATGTACTCGGTCTTGGTCCTACTAAGTCTGAACCCTTTCGACTCTAACATGCGTCTCCACAGCGCTAACTTCCTATTAACCCATGCCCTACTCTCGTCAACTAGCACCACATCATCAGCAAAGAGCATACAACAAGGGATCTCACCTTGTATATCCCTTGTGACCTCATCTATCACTAAAGCAAATAAATAAGGGCTCAATGCTGACCCCTGGTGTAGGCCTATGTTAATAGGAAAGTCAGTGGTGTTGCCATCACATGTCCGGACAAACATCGTCGCATCCTTGTACATATCCTTAATGAGGGTAATGTATTTAGTTGGGACTTTGTGCTTCTCCAAGGCCCACCACATGACATTTCTCGGTACTTTGTCATATGCCTTCTCAAGGTCAATGAAGACCATGTGCAAGTCCTTCTTCTGCTCCCTATATCTCTCCATCAATTGTCGTATTAAGAAAATCGGCTCCATGGTTGACCTTCCAGGCATGAACCCAAATTGATTTTGGGTCACACTTGTCACTCTTCTTAGGCGATGCTCGATAACACTCTCCCAAAGCTTCATCGTATGGCTCATCAACTTAATCCCACGGTAGTTAGTACAACTTTGAACATCGCACTTGTTTTTGAAGATAGGTACTAACATATTTCTCCTCCATTCTTCCGGCATCTTGTAAGAAATAAATTCCACACATCCCATTTCTATCGAGATATGATATGAGGTAAAAAAACAAAGTTTGAGAAATGCGCAGATAACAATATGGATATCTGACAGGATGCATTCATATTCACAAAAAGAAAATGTTTCTTTTCTTTAGAGAAACAGAGTTTCCTGCAGTTACATTACTGTATACAAAGCTTTAACACACGAACTGCTAGAGACAATAAAAGTTCTCGTAATCACTGACCCTGCTAACCAGTTCCATTACCCTATAAAACTTGAGAATTATATCACCACATTGGCTTGAACACCGGAAGGCAATCTGAGTGTTACTTATGATCTACCCCCTCCGTCCATGTATATTAGCACTCTTGATATTTTTAGGACAGGTAGAGTCATTAACAGATTCACGTCGTCCAAGATGGTGTTTCAGCTAGCCAAGCAATTATTGCTTAGCGGCAAAGAATCAAAAGCAAGGGTAGAGCAGAAAGTATTGGGCAATACAAAGTCAATGCAGCTGGATTTGGAAGGGGTACACAGGAATACTTATATTCGTGTACATACGTTAAACACGCCAGGATGGAAATATAGATGGACAGCAGGAGGAAATGGCTAGAAGCAACAACCTAAAAGGGACAAAAAATATGAGTAATAATTTAAGCGGACAGCTCTTGCTACCTGACGAAAAGTCATCATTCTGTATAGGTTGCGCCCTTTGACAAGCAACAAATGCAAAGGTGGTAATTTTCCGGCTCCGTTGCTCCAAAATACTTGAATCTATTGAATTAAACAAGTAATGTAATCTTGAGTTCTGTGAATAAACATACTCCCTCCTTCCCTGTTTATAAGGCATACACGTATATCAAGATTCAAACCTTGTCATCTTTGACCAATAATTTGACTATTAAATTTTTATTTTTATAATGCAAATTTCATATGATTGGATTCATAATCAAATATATTTTACAATGATTATAAGTTTATAATCAAAAGTAATATAATATATGATAAATAAATGGTCAAAGTGTTGTTTAGAAGACCGTGTCATGTTCCACCATGCCTTATAAACGGGGAAGGAGGGAGTAAGTATCAAGTGGTACAGTAGTACAAACTGTTGTATCAAACCTTACCGTAAAAGTATGTTGCTGCTTTTCTCTACCATAACTTTCCTTGGTGACTTTGCCAGCTACTATACGCTTCCCTATACATTTTGCATATCTTTTTCCACTGTGCAGGTTATCCAAAGAAAAGTTCGTGTTACCATTTCAAAAATTCAAAAAGGCTACTAGACTAGACTACACAAATGAAGATGACTACCTCTTCTCATACACCTTTTGTTTGAATAGGACAGCATCACCCCTACAGACATCTCCTGCATTGAAAGGGTACGATCAGTGCCCTGGATAATTCGCCATGCAGTTAAATGAAAGTTTATTTCCATGTAGGAACACACCTTTACAGTTTATAGAGAAGGATGACCGTGGATAAATTCTCTCTGGATCACCATCCTTAAACCTATCAAAAAGGGCAAAAAGATTACATGCGCGCCATGTTTTTCTGAAAATGTGGCATCTCTATATCTAGGCAAGTCAAATGAATCAGGAATATGGTCGCCTAGGTGAACCCTCCTGTGCATAACAATGCCAGGTAAAAAGTAAAACAAAATATTGAGAACAAACAAATGACACAGGAATTGGTGCTCTTAAATTGAATTCTGGCGGTTAAGAGACTGAGTAGATGAACATCAAATGACTGAATAAACTCAGGAGTGTGAAAGAGCTATGGAATCAACCTCCAATGAAGCACTATTCTGTCTACACAAGCAGCTATGTCCCCAGTTTGGCTAAGACCATTCTTCTTTAAATACGCCTTGCACTCCACCAACTTAATCCCCTCTAGACTCCTCCCACCTACAAGGAAATATTGCTTACAGGGGGGAAGTACAGTATAATAGCATAGAACAAAATGATTCAAGTCTGTTCACTCCTGAAACACAGCGAGGTGAATTAAAAAGCAGGTGTATTTCATGCTCAACATAATCTCAAACATGATAGGTATTGCATCTAGCTCCATTTGAAAACCAGTATGTCTTTTTGGAGTTGTCCATAAGAAGAAGTAAACAATGGTTCAATACAACAGAAGATACAAACCATAGAAGCCAAGATAGAGGGGAAAAAAGGACTGACGTAAGCTTACAGTAGTAGGATTATAGGAATAACCTGCATCCTACCAAGCAGCTAGAGCTATGCACATAGTCCTAGAAGCAAAGCCAAACAAACATTTAGCACGTTCCTGCTAGTTTCTATTGCACACAATGTCTAAAGAATTTTGGGGTCCTTGTTCCTCAAAGTGTCTAGCATCATTTTTTTTGCGGGTAGTGTCTAGCATCATTAGAATGGAAACATATGCTTCAAACCATTAGCTAGATTAACTATGTGTAAATTTCGCAAGTCATGATAAGATTGGCACACTGCCGCTGCATTGGACCATGGTTCCCAGCTCTCTACATGCGTCTAATCCCCGTTCCAAGCTTCCATCATTCATTTTTTTATGAATGATAGCTTCCACCATTCGAGATTGTCAGTAGACACCTACACCTACTTACTTCTGATGAATATACGATTAACCATCCGAACAGCAACTGACAAAAACGAAAAGAAAAAAGGAGGGGGGGGGGGGAGGGGGTGCTCGCGGAGATTACTGCGGAGTAGACCGGCGATTTTGTTGCAGGCGGCCTCGCTCCGATCCGAACCCAATTGCTCAGCCTCCACCTCCGCCCCTGATTCCTCCTCGCCACTGCCTTCCCCGTCACCCGCCTCGCTGTCGCTGATGTCGACGAAGTCCTCGTCGCTCGTGTCCACCTCTTCCCCCGATTCTGAATCCTCCTCCGACTCCGACCTCGACTCTGACCCCACCTCGGAGTCCGATGAGATTTCGATCGCCGCATCGCGGTCCTGCACCACCACCCGCGCAGCCGTGGCCGCGGCGGCGGCACGCCTCCGCGTTACCGGCATCCCGTCGCCCTCCGATTGCCTCCCGCCCCCGCCTTCCCCTTTCGCTTCGCCTCGAAATGGAATGGGGACTAGATGGGTTTTTTACATATTTACCACTATTAGGAGAGTCACTCGCTCGTTTAGCACTCTTAAAATGACTCTTACATATTTAGCACTACTGTAGCTGCAGCTCCTACATTTTTACCACTTTGGCTGACGTGGCACGCCATAGAGGCATGACACGTTGGCGCACAGTCAGCAGGGTCACGCGAAACGTCCTTCCTACCCCTGACCAGTCCTCTCTTCCCCCCTCTGACAGCTGGGTCCCACAGATCCTCTCACTGCCAAGTGGGTCCCACTCGTCAGCTTCATCTTCTACCTTTGGTAAGCACCGTGATGGAGGGCGAGAACCTGAGCTGGGCTGGGTGCTCGATTCAAGAATTCGGAGCAGTATCTCAGCTACGGCCTTCGGTCTCCACCCAAACACCAACTCCATGAACCAATCTAGTCTCCAGTCAAAAAAAAAACTCCATGAACCAATCCCCACCATATCCACAAGCTCCATGGACGAGCTTCCCCGTGGGCACCCTGCCCGACAAGGTCCTCGTCGGGCTCACGCGCCTCCGCGCGGCGGACGCCCCGGACGACGCCATCCTCTCGGCACCGGAGACGAGCTGCCCCATCTCGGTAGCAAGGGACGTGACGGCCGCGACTGGACCCCGCAACGGTAAGCTCGAGCGTCTCGCCGGCGAGCGTCTGGTGGGAGAGAAGGGAGGAGGGGGCGAGGTGGACGCGGGCGGGGAGGACGTGGAAGAGGAGCAGGGACTAGAGCGCCCGCAGCCCGGAGCAGCGACGCGAGGAATTTGGCTTTTGGGGCTCGGGAGGAGCACCACCCACCGAGTCCTCCTACTAGCATCAGCCAACTAACCATGCGCGCAGCGCGATTAGGAAGATGAGGGGGAACGGTGCCTGGCGCTCGGCTCCGGCGGCCCTAGCAGCAGCGCAGTCGCGGAGCGACGCAGTGAGCCGGTTGCGGGGCTGGCCGCAACGCACGCCCGCCAGCGGGCGGGTGGCGCCACATCGCATCGCGTCGGGGCGGGGCGTCGTGGAGCAGGTGAGGCAAGCGGCGGTTCCTCCAATCAACCTGACGCCCGCCGGCGCCGGCGCCGAGGTGGAGGCCCTGGTAGGCTTGGGCGGCGGCGGCCGGGCCCGCGGCGGAGTCGAGGAGGCCCTAGTAGGCGCGGGTGAATGGAAGGGGGCAGGAATCGGAGGTAGGAGATGAAACTGACAAGTGGACCCCACCTGACAGTGAGAGGATCTGTGGGACCCAGCTGTCGGAGAGGGGAAAGAGAGGAACTGGTCAGGGGTAGAAAGGACATTTCGCGTGACCCTGCTGACTGTGCGCCAACGTGTCATGCCTCTGTGGCGTGCCACGTCAGCCAAAGTGGTAAAAATGTAGGAGCTGCAGCTACAGTAGTGCTAAATATGTAAGAGTCATTTTAAAAGTGCTAAACGAGCGAGTGCCTCTCCTAATAATGGTAAATATGTAAAAACCCCGGACTAGATTGCCGTGTGGAGAAAACGTTTGCCTCCCTATCGCGTCGCGAGTCGGTCGCTTCCTTTCCTTCCAACGTTCCCTGTCGCTACTCTGCTTTCAAATTTCAAAATCCAAATTTCAAAGGCCAGTGCATTTGGATGGGCATGCTCGACGCATATGGACGGCTCAGATGAGAGGAATAATAGCTCGTACCGCTAATGCTTTTAGAAAGAAAACAAAATGAATAAGAATGTATCTTTGAGGACTAAAACTTCGCTCATTTGCATTTGCAGTTACAAATAAGTTTGAATTCTGTCACTAGCATGGTTGTAGGACACACGGCACCAATTTCTAGTGCCGTATAAGGGTGAGGCATAATAAATTGGAAGGCTATGAAATAATTTATAGGTAACAGACTGAAATCATTTCCATGTATCTGTACAGAGCAATACAAATTTATAAAGCATATTCACTTTTTTTTAGATAATGAATATATTCTAGTTTATTGTTAGGAGTAGGAAGTTGAACATTGAACAATTAGAGCTTGCCGATTGGCATGTTAATATTTTTGAACGTAATGGCATGTTAATATCCTCTGAAACTAAAAACATGGTACATTTTCATCTCAGCAATATATACACGAAGGAGAACCTGATGAACATGACGATCACTCACTTTCATCTGTCAGTACAATGACACAATGACAATGACAATGGCAGTAAAGTGAATATGTCCACGCTTCACTGCTTCAGACGCCACCCTGGTGACCGCAGCTAACTTGCTCCAGTTCCAGGAACAGCATTAAAGTTTGTTCCCAAAATCACAACAGAACATGGCACCTATTCTAAGACTGTTAGAAACATCACATGTTGTAGACATGGGTGAGATTTTCCTTTTTCCTATCGACTAAATGATCAGTAGGCAGGCTACGACAGTCGACAAACATAACTCTATGTCTCTATACTAAAATTAGTGGCAGATCAGGCAGTGCTAGAACTCAGACGCCCACGGTCTGCAAGCTCCAGTTGGCTGTTCTTTAAGCCCTGTTAATTTGCCTGTGAAGGCAGGGGCTAGGGTGGTGTAAACTTGTGCTGTCGTCAGAGATTATCAACAGCTATCTCATCTTTGACAGAGACCTGCTGGACATGCCATGCAATAGCTTGACAAATCCGAGAAAGCTCAATTTCCCATCCGTATGCCTGATCCAATCTTGCAGAACGACATGCAGTGGTACTGAAGGGCTGAGGCCCAATTCCTGAGAGAACCAAACAAGTAACAAATCAGGAAATATGGGAGGACACCAGATTGATCAACTAGAACAAACACAGGAGGGGAGAATGGAAGGTTACATACAGATGCTAGTTCATCGATTACAATAGCACGATTGCCATCCTTCTCAAAATGTTCATAAGCAGATCGTGCATGTTGCTCCCATCTATCCAATGCTTCGAGCTGGTGCACACTAACTGCTGCAGCACAGAACTCTTGAAAGTCCATTCTTCTGTACTGAAGGGCACTCAACTGAAACGAATATGGTTATACAGTGAGCAGCAGTTTGAGGGTGAGTGCAAAAATTGCTATCATCAGATTAAAAGAAAAAAGGGTACCGAAACAAGAATCTCCTGAACTCGTGATTCCTTCATTGCATCTGTAGCTTCTCTTGTTAAGGCCTAAACAACATGAAGCAAAAGGACTCACCAGATTACCCAATAACTAAATAGGAGAGACTATATCAGAGCTGTATGATGAACTAACCATTCTGATATTGTCAAGAGTGATGCATCCATTTCTGTCAGGTTCCAATAAAGAAAACTGCGTCTTCAGATAGAAAAGCTCATCAACAGTTAAAGTCTTTGATAGAGCCTGCAGCAGATCAAGAAAGACCCATAATCAATCACTGCCGATTGCAGATATTAAAGAAAGAACAATAATGATATACTTAACAAGTAAAGCTTGTATTGTCGCAAAAAAAAATCAAGTAAAGCATGTAAGCACCATATAGAATTTGAAGCGGAAGTATTGGCAACATAAGTTTGTGTTAAGAGAATCCATAGCAAGGAGCATATCTACCATAAAATGCTGCCCCCACCAGCTTACACCTCACACGCAAGCAAAAAGTTCAGACAATGGCTACCACAAAACTGTTGTGTGTATCGATCAACAAGGTTTAATAGGAGAAGTTTTTTTTTTCTCGAACACGCAGGAGAGCTGCGTATCTTTATATTAAGAGGAGAAAAAGGGGTCGGTCCAAATTACAGAGTCCAGCTCCTCTCCTTGGACTAGAGAGAGGGCTGCAGAAACATGCTAGAGCTGTTACAAAAAAGAAAGACACTAGGACCTGACCATCTCACACTTATCACCCTACACTGGTTCTACCAACCTTCCCGGGTCCAAGGCTGCAAGGCCCTTAGCCACTACCAAACAAAACAGTTTAAAGCACAGCCTTACCTTTCAGGAGAACAAATTTACAGTGACATAAAGTGAGTGTGAATTGCCAAACTGAAGAAGGAACATCGCATATGCATGTAGAACAAACGGATAAAAATCAGAAGAAAAGTTTGAATTACTGACCCTCAGAGCAGCTTTCCGTAACGATGAGGAACGAATATAAGCTTTGATAAGTCGGAATATAAGAATGTCCAATGGCAGTTTAATGTCATTATAATTTCTGATCCATGGATGACCTGGAAAAAAACATGAATACTCATGACAATCTAATATTCATTAGAATATGTATGGATAAAATGAAACTCACTTAAAGCTTGAGCTGCAGTCATCCTTCTACGTGGATCCTTGCACAGCAATCGCTTAACAAAATCCATTGCTTCTGGAGTTAGAGAAGGCCACGGTGCCTCATTATAGCTAGGGTCAGCTTTGAGAACAGAACGGAATATGCCAGATTCAGTGCGCGCCCAAAAAGGACGACTGCCGCAAAGAAGAATATATGCAATTACACCTATACTCCATACATCAGCTTCTGTGCTATAGCATCTATGCAGAACTTCTGGAGCAACATAATAAGCACTTCCAACAATGTCATTTAGCCTCTCATCTGCATAAAATATTAGAACCACATACTTAAGAACTTTTTGCCAGTGAAAGTGTGAATACTACAATTCTTTTTGGTAAAGGCAATTAGAGCAAGTAAATTAACAAAATATAGATTGACCGGTAAGAAGTATACCTGGTTTTACAAAATCTGATAAGCCGAAGTCAATTGCCTTAAGATGGGCATTCTCATCTTTTGAAGTGAAAAGAAAATTCTGGAAAAAAAAGGTATTATATTTTAGAAGACATGATAACTTTAACAAGAAAACGCTAAATTAGAAAATATTCATAGAGAAAGGAAATGGGAGAAAATAATATAAAATAATGCATGGACTGTCTCTAACAAGCAATAGTCCAGTGCAATAGTACAATGCACCAGATTGATGGGTGTAGTGCATAAAGGTATGAGAAATTAAAAAAAAAAGTAGAGTTATTGCCAATTTCAATGGAGATTTGATGGCAAAACATGCTTAGTTTACAAGTGCCATGGAAATCGCAAGGTTCCCAACTACGGAAAGTAGAAACTTAGCAAATTCTAAACCTCTTTAAATCATGATATTTGCACTAATTGTAGAGATGCAGAGAAACACATCACCTCCGGCTTGAGATCCCGATGAACCACTCCTTGAATGTGACAAAAAGCAACAGCATTTAATATTTGCACCAGGACAGCTTTTGCATCATCCTCGGAGTACTTCCCACCTCTAAGTCAAATGCAAAACAACAGTTCTATTGAAGCAACTATTTTAATGTGAACTATAGTGTTATTCAAAAATTTATGTTCATTAACCCACCTGGAAAGTATTCTATCAAGTAGCTCTCCGCCCTCGCACAACCTACACAATAGACGCATGGATTTGCATGTTAAATAAAGACAATCAAGTACCTTAGGGTCAGCAGCAGCAGTGTATAAAAGGAAAATATAAATGTGAAACAAATAGTTATAATAGAATAAATTTTTCAAGGTCCACTACCTTAGTGATCAAATTGGCAGTACGTAAACATTATGGAAACTTACATTTTCCAGAAATGATTTAAGGTTTGGCGGGAAAAGTTAAGTGTATCAAGAACTGCCTCTCACAGTAAATGTTAACTTCATTTTCATCATTAAGTAGCAAGCGCAACTACTACCATATTATGTACAGTTGTCACATTATCAATGCTAAACTTGATCCAGCATTATGGGTGTTACTTAGAAGAAGAATGGACACAGGAAAGGGAAAGGTAACTAATTATTTCAAGAAATTGGCATAAAATGATTTTAACATCTTAGGTACAGCATTTTGAATGCTTCAATAAGTTTGTTACTACCACACCAGCAATAAGTGAACAAAAGAATAAAAAAAAGGACTGTAAAACTACACAAACTAATTAGAAAGCAGGAGGTTGCGCTTTTTTCATGATTACCATTTTTTGTTCATCTTTATCATTGTCAGTTACAACTATAAGGAATAACAGCACACTAATTATACTGTGGAGGACATCCTCAAAAAATATGAATCATGAAGTAAATGAAAATGACTTCTCAGGCCATGGAAGCTTACTCCATTACTATATATACATTCTCATTGTCCTCATAGGCATCATAAAATTGAACCAAGTTCTTGTTTCCTGCCAAAGCTTTCAAGATTTTAACCTCCCTTCGGACATCCTCTATAGCAATGGATGTAGTCATCTGACAAAACAAAACAGGAAGCAGTAGCTGATGTCAAAAAGGTGTTCAGATAAGAAACCGAGTTCAGACGATGACCAACTGAAGGTATGAAGATACAAGATTATATAGAACTATAAGGATCTTAAATCGGTTTGCACAAAAAGATATCATAGAACAATAATGCCAAGTGGCTAAAACTTTGTGGATTGGGAAAAAAATAATGCATAGAAGTTGCCGAACACCAAATGCAAGTTTCACAAGAAACAATGTCCAATCGATCCAGTCATCATTAGAGTAGGAGCATCACAGCACAAAATCTTATAGGTTACCCAATATCCAGAAGGGCACAATGCACAGAACAGAAAATCATTCTCAAGGGCATGCAATAAGGTGTTCACAATGCAGATTGCAGAACAGGTCACCACAAATTTCTGTAAATATTTTGTTCGAGATTAGTTGCAAATCTAAGCCACCTCAAATTTCCAGATGGTCATTTTTTCCAGAGAAGTAGCAATGTGAACGTGGTACCTTCAAATTCACAGAGAACATATCAAAACAAAAGGCCAGACTAGGGCAATGCGAATGCTTGACATCACCTTTGCCTTGGGGATAACCTTGACGGCGACGGCCTCCCCCTTGCGCGCGCCTTTCTTAACCGTGGCGGCGCAGGTGTAGCCGAAGTGTCCCCTCCCGACTTCATCCCCCATATCGTACTTGGCAGCGAACCCCTTGTTGAACCCAAACCCCTTGTCCAGCCCCCTGCCGCCGCCGCAGCCCTCCCCCTCGCCGCCGACTTCCTCGGGGATGGAGGGCCGCGGCGGGCCGTGCCGCCTGGCGAGCGCCGCCCTGATGTGCTTGGCAGGCGACGGCGGCGGGAAGGGAAGCCGCAGCAGGCGCCTGGCCGGGGTGGTGGGCGCGGAGCCGGCCGCCGCGCCCGGGTGCGCGGGGGAGGACTTGCGCGGGGACGCCGCGGAGCCGCCGAAGAGGTGGTGCGCGGGGCTCGGGCTCGGGGTGGAGAACGAGAAGAAGGGGGAGACCGCCCAATGCTTCTTCCCCGGGGTGGCTGGGGTGGCGCAGCCCGGGGGCGGGGTCGCCGGCGCGGCGCGCGGCGGCGAGGCGTCGGCGTCGTGGGTGAGCGGCTTCGCGTGGCACCCTCCCATGTTGTGCCTGCGCCGGGGGTTGGCGCGCTGCGTGCGGGATCTGGGAGGGGTCGGGGAGGGAGCTAGGAGGAGGCGGTGGAGGGAGAGGCCATGGCGGAGAGAGAAAGAGAGAGGAGCTTTGGGGGCAGTGGCGAGTGGGGACTGGGGAGTGGACTGCCGTGCGGGGAGGAGTGATGCGAATTGAAACGGGGAAGGTGGGAGAGAAAGTTAAAGACGACGCGGGGTCGGAGAGAGAGAGAGAGAGAGCTGCCTGGCTAGTGGGGACGTTTTGTGCTTTTAATTCTTTTCTCCTTTTTCTCTTTTTGTTTTTTTTTTGGCTTTGATGCTCGAGTTTGAGTACTAGTAGTACTACTTTTTTTTTGCGTGTTGATGATTGTGATTAGCTTTTCTAGTCAAAATTATTATGATTAAGTTGTGATAGGGTGGAGCACCGGAATTTCTATCAATTTCGATGGAAAATGTACGAAACACAAACTCGTTTTTCTCTGGATTTAATTCCAGTCTAAATTTCCATTTTGAACGTGTGCTTGTGTTATTGTTGTGTTTCTCAAAAAAAAATCATTTTTTCACTAGCATATGTGAGGAGTTATGATTAGTCCTTGTCATTGCTTGCTGTTGGTTGGGCCTTTTCGTTGGATGTGGGCATGTGATTATTGGAGAAAAGAGATACATACATACATGTGATCATGTTCTTTTCAAGGGGAAAAAGCAAATGGGTACCAATATGTCTCGCTCGAGAATTCCGTGGCGGGGTCAAAATGGGACCCAGCTGTTAGACGCGCCAAGTGTCCGTTTGCGCTTTATCACTCTGATCATTAAGATTCTTCTCGATTTGTTTGTTCCCCTCGAATTTTTTCCGACTCAAAGTGCAGGCGGGGCGGGTTGCGGACGGCCGCAAGGCCACCACGCTCGCCGCAAATAAATTAAGTGGGTTGGTGGCCGTCCACAAATGTTGCTGTTGCGGTAGCTAGTCTCTGGTGGACAATGTGGCAAATATACTTAACCCGCTTGATCCGCAATCTAAAGCATAGTTAGTTTTTTTCCAGACAAAGCCTCGCTGGTATGCCCATTAGGAAAAACATTGCCTACTGCTTCTAAAAACATTCGCTCAACATGCTCCGCAGCAAAGGAGATTAGAATTGCTCAACGCAAGTTGTATTAATACAATCTCATATACTTACTTTTAGATGTCACTGCAACAGAAAAGCTAACTAACAGCTACAAGTGCTTGATCCCATGAAGACGTGAGTCAGTCAAAATCGTAGAGATAGCTCCGGATAAAACAAAAACTGGATAAGGGCAGTAACCTGATCTCAGGTTCCTTCATGCAGCAGTTCAACTCGACATCTCATAAGATTTTCTGAATACTAACTAAAATACCTAATACAGTACTATGATAATCTTGATAGAAGTATTCTTCCCCACTGAACACCTTGTTTCTTCAAATCTGAAATGTTCAAACAGAGAAGTTTTTATCAGAACGGGATTAATAACCTACCAAATTTCAAAACTGCTATTGATGCAGTTCCATCCATTCTGCACACAGGCAGGTGGTCTGTGCTAAGAGCACATGCGCCCAAAACACTAAGTGCTCAGAAGATAAAGATCAAAGAAGATTCAACAATCACCACTGACGGTGCCTGAACTTGGGGGTAGAAGAGTACGTGCCTGATCTAGATTCCTCATATTCCAGTGAGGAGGGGCGGAGTGCTGATGAGGAGGGATGGAGACAACCTGCACGGTGTGCCCTGCGCTGAGGGAGCGACGACCAGGGGAGCGGAGGTGACCTGCTCATGTGCAACTGTCGCCGCCGCGTCAATGCCGCCGTGCCGCCCTTGTGCTGCCGCTTCGTTTTGCACCCGAGGGAGCTGAAGCCGATGATTCCGAGGAGCAGATGCCAGTGCGTAGGAGCGGTTGCTGTGGAGCGGAGGCGTCGATGGTGGGGGAGGCGGCCGCCGCCGCCGCTAGATACAGGAGAGTTGAGAGGCTATGAGATTCGTTTGCTTGAGGGTTACTCGTTTTGTCCGCGGGCTTAGGTAGGGTAGCAAGTATTGGGCCACTAGAGTTTTGCAGCTGGGCCGCATTGGCCACGAAAGGTTTTTTTGCGGGGCGGCTACCCGGGCTCGTTTAACAGCCCGCCCCGCCTGCAATCCGAGTTCCGACGAGTGCAGAAAGAATAACAAAGATCGAGAACGAGGTCCATATGCATGCATGGGATGAAGTTGGTGGAGTTCTCATGACCATCGCCGATCGGTCATGGTGGTACTGCCAATGATAGATAGGAGTGGCTTCTAATGGCTCATTCAGCTGGGCAGGTCTGTGGTGCCAAGAAATTTAGCAGCTCCGGTGTCCATTTTAAAACTGAAGGGAAATAAAGGGGCCCAAATCTCGCGCAGTTTGTGGTCGGATTTTGGCATCATGAGCGCCTGATCTCATCCACACCTGGAGAACAAGACGGCATTAAGGAATACACAAAGGCATGTTTTGATCCCAAAACGCAAAATGTAAAATTTTTATAAATCATTACATAGTGTACTAAATGTAGGTGAAAAATAAATCGCATTACACAAATGGATTGTAAATCGCGAGACGAATCTAATGAGCATAATTAGGACATGATTAGACACTAAATTGCTACAGTAAATATGCTCTAATAATGGATTAATTAGACTCATTAGATTCGTCTCGTAGTTTACAGACGAGATCTGTAATTAGTTTTGTAATTAGTCTACATTTAATATTTTACATATTGAATATTCTCGTCCAAAAATGCAAAAATATAAAATGCAATCTGATCTAAACAAGCCCAAAGTGCATTATTCTTTTTTGTCAATTCCTGAACCTGAAGTGGCTGCTGCATAATCATGCGGGCAAGTTACTAGACCGGCATTTCTTGCTAACACACAGAGACCGGCATCAGGGTACATGATGTGAGCAAGGCCGAAGAGACGCAAGCCTAGATTAGGCTAGTGGTCAGCACTAATCAGCATTGGCAAAAGGAAGCTACCATTGCAGCAGAGTGCAGAGCAGCAGCAGCAGCAGACAGCCTTAAAAGACGAACGGAATATCACCTTTATCGAGGGCAGGGCATCGAATTGGGGCCTTATTTAATTCCAAAATATAATTTTTTTAAATCGCTTGCATGGTGTACTAAATGTTATCAAAAAATAAATCGCATTACACAAATAGACTGTAAATCGCGAGACGAATCTAATGAGTCTAATTATGACGTGATTAGACACTAAATTGCTACAGTAATACCACGATAAATATACTCTGATGATGGATTAATTAGACTCATTAGATTCGTCTCGTAGTTACAGACGAAATCTGTAATTAATTTTGTGATTAGTCTACATTTAATACTTTAAATATTAAAAATTCTCTTCTAAAAATGTAAAAATACAAAATAAAAAGTGATCTAATCACACCCTGAAGCCAGCAAGACGTCAACCTCATTCATCGCCGTCGCCGAGGAAGGTCCACACGCAGGCAGAACACTCCTACCAGATGAATCCAACCAGGGCGAGAATGATGTGCGAGTAGGAGGCCAGGAAAAAAAAACTAAAAAAAGTAATGGCTGCGCACTGGGCTCACGTGTACTGCCATGCATGCACGGCCTGTCGGCACTGTGTGCAGAGCCGGCAGTGGAGTTCGTCGATGCTCTGCCGGTGGCTACCAGCGACCGTCAACGGAACTGGCAGTGATGCTCGCTTCGGCGATGTCAGCCTAATCGGCTGCCAAAAACAGGTTTGGTCATCCAAAGACGCGTAGACCCGTCTGTACCGCGGGTGCACAGCATGCCACCAGCATGGGCATTACTGAAAGTCTGAAACAGGGGAGAGGGTGAGGACTGAGGACATCACTGAAACAGCATCCACGGACAGAGATTCAAGAGCCCGACCAATGCGTCAGCCAAGTACAGCGTCCTGTCCGGGCAAACGGCTGCAGGATGTTCATCCATCCTCAGGGAACTCTATTTCCATGCAACATTCTGTTTCTAAAACGGCATAACATTTTGTTGTTAGAAAAAACGGAGAATGGAAAATGCCGGGGGGAGGAGGAGGACGGACGCGCGCGGACCACAAAGCTTTGATGAGAGCACAGGCCGGGATCATGCATGGCAGCACAGCAGTAGTGGTAGCTTTCATTGCAGCTGCATCAATTCAGTGATCCGTCCGTCGGCCAGACTTGATGGCGAACCGCCAGGAGCAAGGACCCCGCTCCGCTCCTGCAGTTCGCTCGCGCTACCTGCACGCCTGCCGGCCGGCCGCTGGGCGACGCATCCGTTCGCGCTGCTGCTCCACCGGCCGGGAGGCCCGGCGTTAACGCAAGCCGCTCGACCGTCGCTGTCGCGGGCAATTAATCGAGCCGGCAGAGCTCGCCGCCGCCGCCCGTCCACCCACCCGCCCACAGATCGGCGGCGGCGGTGGGGAGAGCCGCCGACGCCTCGGCTCGTTGCGCGGCCCAATAGAGCAGGACGATTGCGCCAGCAAGTAGGGAGAGCAAGACCCCGTGTGGATGACACTAGCACAACTAGCACAAAAAGAAATCTTGCATGCATAAAGCACTAAACGAAATTTGTTTGTAAATTTTTTTTACAGATGGATGTAACTTTCCGCGACGAATCTAATAACGATAATTAATCAATGATTGGCTACAGTAATGCTACAGTAACCAACCTCTAATCGTGCAGTTAAAAGCCTCATTATATTCGTCTCGCGAAGTAGCGCAGGAATTATGGAGTTAGTTTTACAAATTGTCTTTATTTAGTACCTCTAATTATTAGTAAAAGTTTGTGCCAATGGAGTAACGGGCCCAAGCAGCTCGCCGTGGGTCTCGTTGCATTTACGCCGCCTTTGACGATTTTGGGACGTGCGGGTGGGAGGCCGCCGGTCGCCGGCCGGGAGCCGGCGTTGAATGCCGCGCCAGGACGGTTCGCGGGTCAGGGGTGGGGGGCAACACGGAGATCGCTCGGGTTTAGCTGAGCGGGTACGTCCGTGCGAGCGCGCACTGATCAACAACAGAGCAGGCGAGAAAATCGCGGGCGACGCTAGGGGAGGCCCTATTGTGGATGGCCCGGATTGGGCGGGCCTTCAGCACCGGCCCGCACGAGCATAGACAGGCGTGTTTACTGGGCTCGACGAACTATTGATGTTTGGGCCGAACTATCGAGAGGG
Organism: Panicum virgatum; assembly: GCF_016808335.1. Taxonomy (NCBI): domain Eukaryota; kingdom Viridiplantae; phylum Streptophyta; class Magnoliopsida; order Poales; family Poaceae; genus Panicum; species Panicum virgatum. The sequence goes on from NC_053146.1 coordinate 65,763,411, forward strand.
CATAATGTATCTTACCCCACCAATGCTAAAAAAAAACACTTACCCCAAGCGGCCAAGGCTCTAGTGTAATTACCCACAATCTTATTTCATGTGCGCATAGCGGTCTCTGGATGTTTTACCATTTCCATTCCCTCTAACATCACATGAGCTATGTATGCAAATGCAGTTTTATGATGTCTTGTGCCATCGCAACTTAAGGACAATTTTGCTAGTTTAAAAGAAAATCTAATGGTTCCCTTGCCTCCAGACCAGCTTTTGCCTCACCCGTTGGCGTACTTGGCACATGGCACGGGCATGGCGCAACATTCAGTTAATCACCGTGATCAGCTTAGCAAAATTAATATTAACCCCATTGATGGATCAACAATTAATACACACAACCTCTGTCGGTACCTGTAGCAGGGATACCCACTTTTACTGCAGCAAGGCAGGACCCGTGTAGTTATCCGTAACTGCGCGGAAAGGACGGAGTAGCCAGCCCCCACGGGTCAGGCTCTTCCCTCACCAGGCCAACGGCCCCGGACCCGTTCCCCGCCTGGGGATGGGTCCGGAGACGCCACGTGTCTCTAAGGAAGGGAAGCTCCATGTCGACAGCCGAGGCCTCGGACCCCCCGTAGGGGTCCGGGACCTCCTGCGTCCATCCGAACCTCCCGCACTGCGTGGGGGTCCGGAGCCGCCACGTGGCCCGGAGGCACGGGCTCGAGCGCGAGCCTTCTGCTGGAAGACTCGCGCGCCCACTGCATTTAATGCAGATGGACAAGGCATACTCTGCCGACGCGGCACGCGAGACAGCCTTTGTCAGGCCTCACTGTGCACCGCGTATTACCAAGGTGCACAGTGCAGCCGCCTGTGCCGCACCCGCGCAGAGCCCGTCTGCAGCATTAAATGGATACGACGGCGCGGCACTTTTCCATCATGCCGCCTACGCCGCAAGCTACACAGCCCGCTTAAGCTACGTGGCAGGCGTCGGCAGGCATCGTCCCGACAAGACAGCGCCAGGACATGATGAACGAGGGACTCCAGGAGCAGGCAAAGGAATTCAGGAGAGATCTCCTTTGCCTGCGACGCCATAATGTGTGAACAGTACGATATTTTATACTACATCGTTGGGCCCACCTGTCGGGGACCCAACAGCCATGTACGTGCCTCCCTTGAGATATAAAAGGGAGGTGCTCGCTGTGCACAGGGGCTCTCGAAGGACACACTAGCTCTCGCGAACTCCCTCTCTCTCAAGGGAAAGCAATACAACACACAGTGGACGTAGGGTATTACGCTCCGGTGGCCCGAACCACTCTAATCCCGCTGTGTTCATCGTGTTCTTGAGAGAGATCGAACTAGGACTAGCTAACCCCCGAGTACACACCCTCTGGGTTAGGGCGGATGCCTTCCGCCACCCGGCTGTGGTTTGCAGCACCACGACAACCTCAAAGTCTGAAAAAACATTCAAAACCTGAACAAAGCAATACTACATTACAAACAAACAATACCATCATAGCCAACTAGCAGGCGATCTTATTCCGACCAGCTGAATGCTGATCAGCTTAGCAAAATTAACATTAACTCCATTGATGGATCAACAATTAATACACACAACCTCAAAGTCTGAAAAAACATTCAAAACCTGAACAAAGCAATACTACATTACAGACAAACAATACCATCATAGCCAACTAGCAGGCGATCTTATTCCGACCAGCTGAATGCCTGAATCTAGCTCTCACCCAGTCACCCACACACTAGACATGAATATATATATATGGGTGCAATTTGGTATTAGCCACAGGTAACTAAGTAGCATGAGCGTGATCTGAGATCCTTGATCACGGCGAAGAACTGAAGACAACATCCTCGCCTTCCTTTCCTGGGAGTCAGGCTGGGCGTTCGGTTCTAACCGAACCGATCGGTTCGGTTCCTCGGTTTTTTTGAAAAATTTGGTTCCAAGAAAATAAGAACCGATCGGTTCTTTTTAGATATAGGAACCGACAAATTTCGGTTTCGGTTGTTTCGGTTCAGTTCCGGTTCTAACCGAAAAAACCGAATGCTCACAGAATAAAAAAAAATTGGGCGGAGGGAGCTGCCGGCCGCCGTGGCTCGCGGCGCCGGCGAGCCACGGCGCCTGCGGGGGCCTGGGGTGGCCGCCGCAGCCACGCACGCGCGGATCCGCGCCCTTGCCGAGGTGGCCGACGGCGGGGGGCCGTCGCCGCCGCCGCGCACGCGCTAGCCGGCGGAGTGGCCGCCGCCGCCGCCGCGCACACGCTGCCACCGCTGCCCCTCACCATGTCTGGATCTCGAGCGCCGGGGAGGAGGGAGCGCTGTGCCGCCGGGGAGAGATGGGAGCTAGGACTAGGGCCGCGCGTCGCCGCCATCATGCTGCCTCCGCGGCCATGCTCTGCCGCCGCCGCCTTGCTAGTGCCTCTGCGGCCTCGCGCGCGCCGGGAGCTGGACAGCGGCGAGCGGTCGTGCGCTGGCCGGCGGTGAGAGCTGGCGAGCTGCCGAGAGCCCGAGGGGCGGAGGGGGCAGGGGGCCAGGGGCAGCGGGGTGGATAGGGGCAGGGCGCAAGCGGTGCGATGGGGGAATGGGGAGGGGGCGCTTGGACTCTGGGAGGGGGAGGAAGGTGCGTGGGTGACGGGGTGACTGCTAGGGTTGGCTTACATGGGCCGGTCTTCTATTGGGCATACACTTAATGAGTTGCAATGTATTAGTTCGGTTCTTTTTCGGTTAACCGGCTTGGGAACCGAACCGAGAACTTCGTTTCTTGAGAATCAGGAACCGAAATGGAACCGAAATTCTCGGTTTCGGTTCGGTTCGGCTTCGGTTCTCGGTTTTTTCGGGTCGGTCCTCGGTTCTTGGTTTTTCTTGCCCGGGACTGCCTGGGAGAGCTTTTCGGCGAAGCGGGTGAGCATGTCAGCCTTGGTCCCCCGCCACTTAGGGGCCGTGCCCGGGACAGGTTAAGCTGCTAATGATTTGAGATTCAAACTAAATTCCACCAAACTATTTTTATTAAATATGCTGATAAAAACCATTACAAACCACCCTATAGAATGTGAAAACCAAACCACACCACCTCATCAAAATTGGGGAGGAAGGTGGAGACCCTGAAGTAGTGCAGAAGCATGCTTTTGGTGGCATTTTTAATCGCTACGTGCTACTGATGGCTAAGATGATGAGCACGACTAGTCAAGAAAGTAGGAGGATGTGCATAACAGCCGTTCAGCACTATTAGTATCACAAGTTAAACCAAACTGTTTCTCTTGTGAAACCAAATCAAATCAGATTGAATGAAAGAAAAAAATTTCCACCAAACTGAAGTAGCACTAGTGTAAAAATCCAAACCGTTGCAGCCGGTTTGCACCCAAATCATTAGTGGCTTGTGGGATGGTGGCCGGGGGCGGTCAGGAACGCAGGCCAGCGGTGGTGTGTGGTAGGGACGTTGTTATTTCGTTTGGTTCGTTTGGCTGACAGATGGATCCACCGGTAAACAGTGGTTTTTCTGACAGATGAATTCACCAATAACAGTGGCTGACGGAATATGAACCATCTTTTGCTCTTTTTTTTAAAGGAAAAACTGTGGGGGGACATCCCCACATTATTAAAAAACCATCTTTTGCTCTTGCTGTCCTTTTGAAAAAACTATCTGTCCAATACATAATTTCATCGTTTGGTTTCATAGGCACCAAATAGAATTTATGTACGTGACTCATCCGGAATTATATATTGCGAAGATATACTTCCATGATGGTATGATCGACTTAGGGTGTGTTTAGTTGGTGAAAAAGTTTGGGTTTTAACATTGTAGCACATTTTGTTGTTACTTGATAAATAATATCTAATTATGAACTAATTAGGTTTAAAAGATTTAGTTCGTGCTAATCAGTTAAACTATGTAATTAGTTATTTTTTTAACTGTATTTAATGCTCCATGCATGTGTCCGAAGATTTGATGTGACGGATACTGTGCAAAAATTTTTGGAACTAAACAGGGCCTTAGTTATGTCCATATTCCATTGTAAATCTATCTATTTATTTGTTTAGAAAATAATGGTAAATTACAAAGAGGTCGAGTTCAGGATGGAAGGCAACGGTGAATTGAATACTGGTAAGCTAGGCGGCAATGAGTGTACTCCCAGTTGATACCAATCAACTAGATTGGTGAGAGGGGGAAAAAAGATGAACAGTTCACTTGTTTCGATAGAAAACAAGAAACAAGAGCCAGTCACAGACGGGTTTTACCTCAGAGGTAGAGATTTACAAGAAAGAGAGCATTGCAAAACAATAAAACAACACCTCAGAGGACATACCAAGAAGAGGGCCCTTGCTTATGACAACGCTGAATGCATAAGTCCAACTGAAGAGGATCCTAAGCAGCTCGAACTCATCGACTGGCGGCGCGGCGATGGAAGGCAACGATGCAGACGAGCCCCTGAGCACAACTGCCAGTGTCCTCAAGGAGCTGTCGGGGACCAGGCAGGAGGTGGAGCGCGCCCGCGAGGCCGCGGTGCAGGCGTGGCTCGCGTCCCTGCCGCTCGCCGAGGAGCTCGAGCGGCTCCGCGCCGAGCTGGCCGCGGCCAAGAGCCGCCTCGCCGCGACGGCGTCCGAGATACCGCCGCTCAAGTCGCTGATCGAGTCCACGAACGCTGCAGTTGCCGAGAGGCAGGCGGAGGCGGCGAAGAAGCAGGCCGCTGAGGAGGATCTCCGGCGGCGCGTCGACGGTGCACGAGCCGAGCTCCGGCGGCTGCGGGCGGAGATCGCCGCGTCGAGGGACGCCAAGGACTCGCTGGAGCAGCGGGTGCTCATCCGGCGCCAGGCCGCGCGCGCGCTGCAGCTGGCCGAGCGCGCCATCGCGGCGGAGACCCACGCGCTGGCGTGGGCGGCGGCCGCGGCCGCCGAGCTGGCCGCGCGCGCGCCTGTTGGGGGCGGCGACGGCGACGTCGAGGACGCCCACCACGACGTCGTGGCGCTGCCGGCTCGGAAGCTCGAGGAGTTGCGCAGGCGCGTGGAGGTCGAGGAGCGGAAGGCCGCCGCGCGCGTCGATGAGGCCGAGGCCCTGCGGCGCGCGGCGAAGGCGCGCAGGGCGGCCTCCGTGGCGAGGCTGGACGCCGCGCGCGCCAAGAGGCGGGAAGCCGCCGCCGCCGAGGTTCGCCGCCTTGACGGTGCCGACAACGACGGCAAGCGGGCGAGGAGCGCACCGCCGGCGAGGAGCCGCAGCCGGAGGTCTTGCTTCTCGGTGAAGAAGCTACGCAGATGCTTGTGCGCCACGGCCAAAGCTTGAGGCGGATGCGCCACATGCTGAGATGGAGCTTTGGTGATCGAGCCGGTAACAATGGACGCATGCATCGCTCTGATGCTCCATTTCTCGACGAGATCTTGTATGATATAAATCTGGAATTTCTCAACATTTTGGTTCGAGTCCCGTCTCTGAAGTGTGCTGCCATGCACCGTGCCGAGTTCGTGGAATCGTCAGGGCTTTTTTCCTGGGCCGCATTGGCTCCATCAAATGGGCTTTTGACAGAGTGCCCCCTATATAACTTGTTTTTCACAGCGCTCCTTCTGGCCGGAAGCGTCTCGTCCCCTGCTACAGACTTACAGGCGATTCTCGATCCCACCGCCGGATTCGCTGGCTCTTCTTGCCGCCAGTGGCCTCTGTGTCGCCGGTGAGCTTGGAGAGGCAGGGATCTGGTGGGTGGTGTATATATCCCCTTCTATTAGAATACATCTAGCTTGGTTAGGGTTTGGGTCCTTCGCTTCGATGATGGCGACGCGAAGGCGAGTTCACCTCGGTGGCCTGGGGTTCAGGCGACCGGTGCTTTTGTCCCTCCAGAGCATCTCCGGCGACTGCGGCGTTGGTGGCGGGTTTTTTTTGGAGATGTAGCTGTGAGGTATGTTTACTCATACCTTGAGAAATCGGGTTGGAGTCACATGTTTTGGTGGTTTATCTTCCCTTTGGGTTTACTCGTCGTCTGGTGATTCGGGGTCACCTGCGAACCTTGAGGCGGCTGACCCCATGTCTCCTAGCGATGTGATGGCCACTGTCCATCTTCTTCAGGCAGAGCGTTCAACGATTCCAGTGCACATCGACAACTTCGATGTGCTACTTTTGATGGCAACGGAAAAGTATGAAGTTTCTTCGTCGAGATGGAGTTCGGCTTCAAGTTGCAAGCTTGATGTGTTTCCCCTCCAACTTCTGGTGCGATGGGAGCTCGTCGGGTGGCTGCCCCGAACGCCGATGACGAAGACCACCGGGAAGACTTTGCAAGGACTGAGTTGTATTTTTCTTTTCTTTCAAGGGTGTCTTTGTAAGGACTGGAATGTAAATTTTAAAAACTATATGTGAAATAAAAAACCCGGTTTCTAAAAAAAAATATAACTTGTTTTTCGTGAAGTCAAGTAGTCAACCAAAAATGACCAGATGGGGTTTGAGCTGACGCAAACGCGATCAACCCTGACGTAATCACCACCGTTAATCACTCTCGCAGCAGAAAGAGGCTCTACCTGACATCTGAGCCCCACATCAAGCGCTCGCTGCCTACCTCCACCCTCTCACCCACATGGATTCCTCCGCCGGCGGCGGCGGGGGCGGCCGCGGCGAGCCGGCCCGATGGCTGGAGATTGCCGGGAAGCTCCTCGCCGCGCGGGACCTGGTCGGCTGCAAGCGCCTGGCGGAGCGCGCGGTGGAGGCGGACCCGAACCTCCCGGGTGCCGACGAGCTCCTCGCCGTCGCCGACGTCCTCCTCGCCTCCCAGCGCCAGCTCCCCTCCGGCCGCCCCGATCCGGTCGCCGTGCTCCAGCTTCAGCCCGGCCCCGACCCCGCCGCGGTCAAGCGCGCCTTCGGCCGCCTCTCCCAGCTCGTGTCCGCCCCGCGTAACCCCCGTCCCGCCGCGGACACCGCCCTCCACTTCGTCCAACAAGCCTTCGCTGATCTCTCCAAGAACGCCTCCAGCGATACGGCTCCTGCTGCTGCTTCTACTCCTGCTTCAGGGGGTGCCTCGGCAGCCGCTGCCGATGCCGATGCGTTCTGGACGTCGTGCCCCTACTGCTGCCACGTCTACCAGTACCAGCGCGCGCTGGTGGGGCGCGCGCTCAGGTGCCAGAGCGCCGGATGCCGGCGCGCGTTCGTGGCCACCGAGATCCCGACCGTGCCGCCTATTGTGCCGGGCACCGACATGTACTACTGCGCGTGGGGGTTTTTCCCCATGGGCTTTCCTAAGGCAGCTGATTTGAGCACCAACTGGAAGCCATTTTGCCCCATGTATCCTGGGAATCTTCAAGCTCCACCGCAGTCAGCATCTGCAGGGACTGCCAATGTCGATCCCATGAATGTTCAATCTCCACAGCAGCCAGCATCTGCAGGAACTGCCAATATTGATCCCAGGAATTTTCAATCTCCGCTGCAGACAGGAACTGCTGGGACTGCCAATGTTGATTCCAGGAATTTTCAATCTACGCCACAGCCAGCATCTGCAGGGGTTGCCAATATTGATGTACCAAATATTGAGAATAATGGCATACCTTTTAATGCCAATTCAACACCTGCAAATGTGCAGCCAGCAAATAAGAGTGGTGTCCGTGGCAGTCCAGCAGGGCCATCTAGAGGTAGGACGAAGAAGACAACAGCACGCAAGAAGGTTGGTACCGTGTTTAAGAAGCACGCTTCCAGTGGGTTGGAAAGTGGCATTGAGCCATCTATGCTTGGGTCGGATTCATGGAATGGGAATGCAGGTAGTGGCAGTGCGCAGACAGCGGGTACTAGAGAGATCAACATAAATGAGGTGGCAAAGCCAACTGATGGCGCCACAATGCTGAATTTTGGTGGGGATGAGGACATTGGGTTTGATTTGGATGTTGATGCAACGGATGCCATATTGGGAAATTTACAGCACCTGCCATTCTTGAGGGAGGATGACAATACCAGAAGGATGTTTTAGTTGTCGATGTGCTCAGTGTAGGTATTCGTAGATTTGGTGTATATCGTGCTGTTGAAGGAAATCCTGCATAGGCCGATCCTTCAATGCTGCCCTTCTGTCATTCCAACTATTTCTTATATTTATTCTGTGTTCCGTAGTTATCTACCTTGGTTCAGCTAGCTGGTGATCACTTGTAGCATCTGGATCAGTACTCTTTACAAATCTATAGACTAGATTATCCCAAATTAGTTGGGGGATGTGTAATATTTGCTACCTGCAGATTGACTTAAGGATGTAACTGGTCGAGCAAATAATGCTTTCTGCATGGTTGATTGGTGAGGCAATTAAGTTAAGGGTTTATAATGCAACAGAGGCCACATGGAGTGCTGGCAGATATATGCTGATGAAAATAGTAAGTATATTCTTCTTTGAGTTCACAGATCTCTCCCTATTTAGAAGGCACATGACATATCTTTGTGACTTCTCATAAGTTATTTGACTTGATTTGCATCTTTCAATATCAAAGAAGTAGGTTGTGTATTGCTTTTGATTTTTTGATGCAGACCTCTGGATATAAAGCAGTGACCTCTACTTAATAAATCACCTGTATTGTGATCGTCATAACTCATAATCATCGTGTTTTTCTTATTATTCATTCATCTTACCAAATTTCCAATTTTTACGTGTTCACTGGGACAGAAAAAAAGGACTGGCACAAATGTTTCACAAAATCTAATATTTTACCTCGTTGGTCAGTATTTACACGTGACAAGGATTTTATTGCAAACATGTTGTCGTGTTACTTCTAATAGAATGGTCACAGCGGGCTGTAACACAGTAACAATAGATGCTTGCATCCTGGCATGCTGTGGCTATGTGTTACTATGTAGCATAACTTGTAAGTTGTAACACCAGCAAAATTGGGGTATGCTTTGTACCAAACCGACTATCTTGCCCTGTTTGTATGTTAATATTATATCATCAGTCAGCGATCTGTGTTGAACCAAAAATAAATAAAATCAAGTTTACTGCAAGCTGTGCTCTTTCTTGCATCTAAGTTTAGAAATTTGACAAAACCTTCTCGTAATACATTATTTAGAAATTGATTGAAATTGCAGCCAACCTTAGGTGCAGGCATAGCCGCCCTGTGCTGTCCTGATTTCAGCGCAAGCCTAAGGCCAAGGTATCAGCCAGACTGCCAGAGTAGTTTCTCTGGGATTCCAACCATTGTCTTCTCCCCAGACCCCAGGGCAGTGCAGGAAGCCTATGACACTGGGTACACCTTTTTTTTTTAATTATGAAGAGTCTGCTCAGCAGCTATGTGCGCTCTTAGACAACATGAGTACTAAAGATTTTCTACCAGATCTTAAAAAAAGATTTTCTACCAGGAGAATTGCGTCAAATATCTGTAGATGATTTATAGTACATTATCTTAGTTGTAAATTTTGTAGAAAATTCAATAACAGATTTTTCCTTTTCTGTGTGATAATATCTATCCACAAACTTCAAGGTATAATGACTTCTCAACTGAATATTTGATTTATACTGATGTTTCAAGTTCTTTTGTTTCAGATATTCCCATCAGAAAAGTTCTACGCGGTCAGTTGATTGCCTTCACCAGTCATCAAAAGAGCTGAATAACAGAAGTGGCATGGTTCAGTTTAGGGCACGTCAGTGGCTTGTAACCTATGATTCTTTCTTTGATTTTTTGCCAAGCTTGCCTGAAATAACGGGAGTTATCTGCTGTTGGCTGCGGCGGAGTGGCAGGTTGGGGGAAGTAGGAGGAAAGGAAGGCTGATGTTTGCCCATTTTATCTTGATCCAGCGTCACATGAATTGTGTGGTTTTAGCATCTAAATAACTCGAATTTTCATGAGCTTTATTCATATGTATCGAGAGATTATTAGGTACCAATTTTGTTCGATATGTGTGCTTCATATCTTATTTTTACTTGGCCATTTGCACCAGGAGTGAGAAAAAAAATGATGGAAAATTTGATCATGTCTCTTCCCTTTTTTTGAAAGACCCAGATTGATAATTTATTAATTTCTTGTTTTGCCTCTTATTGGTACCCTACCTTCTTTTCTATCAATGCCATTGAACCAAATTCACTGAGATGGACATACTGGTGCTTTCAAAATGGAAAAAGTCTAAATTACTCTCCTGAACTATAGACAAAGTTTGGATAACCCCTTAAACTATCTTTTAGTTCATTTTACACCCCAAACTATGCCTTTTGGTTCAAATTATCCCCTAATACAATTTGTTTTTTTCATTTCTTCATGCATAGGTGGAGATTTAAGCTGAAATTTTACAAGATGACAGTACACATCTTAGAAAAACATATCATAATTTTTTATATTATTTTGACAGATTAGGAAATTTAATAATAAATTAATCATTGTAGTACAAAATTATATAAAAAGTTATGATGAAAAAATTATAGCAATTTTTTTTAATATACATTGTGATGTCGACTATTACCTTGCAAAATTTGAAATTAAAATTCAACTTGTGTATAGAGAAATAAAAAAGTGAAATTGTATATGGAGGTAAAATGAACTAAATTGTATAGTTTAGAGGATAAATTGAACTAAGTTATAATTTGTGAAGTTATTCAAACTTTGGCTATAGTTGAAGTTTGGACTTTTTCCTTTCAAAATTGATTCAACAATTGCAGTAGTCTCATGATGCAGCTTCGCTCCCGTAGAAGCCCGCACGTTATCCTACAAGCCGTGCGATCGAGAACCAACGGCTGCGATCGCTTAACTTGTGTGGGACCCGGAAGTCGGCGTTGCAGACTGCCACTCACACGCCATCCACCCTCTTCACCTCGTCGTCGTCTTCCTCACCTTGCATCCTACTTCCTCCGTTCCTCCGGTCGCCGTCGCGTCACGTTTCAGCCGCAGGGCCCGGCCCCGAGGAGAAGCGTGGTAGCGGGAAGCGGCGGCGGGGAGAGATGATCTCGCAGTTCTTCGTGCTGTCGCAGCGCGGCGACCACATCGTCTTCCGCGACTGTAAGATCCGGATCCCGTCGCGTCCCCGCCCGATCTGGGCGGCAAAATTTCGCTTATTCGTTGTGATCCGGTGCTGATTCGATTGGAAACTTCGTGCGGGAGGGTGCAGATCGCGGCGAGGTGCCTAAGGGCAGCGCGGAGATCTTCTTCCGGAAGGTGAAGTTCTGGAACGACGACGAGGCAGAGGAGGCGCCCCCAGTCTTCGTACGCATCTATTCCTTACTCCTGCGCTCTTACTCAGACTGCAAATTTTTCCGAAATTGGTAGGAAACTTCAAGTTTTTTTAAGCTGTAATTGCGATGCCTTAGCTTGCGATGTGTTAACGTGAACTGCTGTGCTAGCAAGCTTGTCGGTCGATCGGGACTCGCACTATGATTCTCTGAAAACGTGTGCATTGAGACTGACGAGCAGCGGCGAATTGTTGATAGAGGAGCATTACCTTAGAAATCAGGGTGACTATGACGCAGGAATTCAGTTGTTTCTGGGATCATTATTTGATTTGTTTCATATTTGTCTAGCCAACTCCTTGTTCTGTTTCCATCGGTAGGATACATATTGCATGAATATATGACTAGGATGAAGGTTTTAGGATGAACTGAAATAACTGAGCGTAATAATTTTGTTATTTATTCCAGCTACTTTGCGACCGTTTAAATTAGCAAGACCTGTGCTCATTAAGATACATGCGTGTGATATGCAGTTGTCTCCATATCAGTGGACCCTTTTTTAGGAAAATTAATCTTGAGGTAAAACAGTATTTTAGCATATTAGAATATTTGATCCTAGATTAAACTGAAAGAGTAAATGTCAGTTTGTGGATGACAAGATAGAGAGTCCATCTGCGTTCTGCTTATTGGTGCATTTCTTTACTATACTTGATCTGACACCTACCTTTTGTGATGACAGAATGTTGATGGGGTTAACTATATTCACGTCAAGGTCGCAGGGCTATTTTTTGTAGTAACTACAATGGTTAATGTTTCTCCATCCCTTCTCTTGGAACTTCTGCAAAGGATTGCACGTGTCACAAAAGATTATCTTGGTGTTCTGAATGAAGATTCACTGCGGAAGAATTTTATTTTGGTGTATGAATTGCTCGACGAAGTCATTGTAAGTGCTGTACACCACAGCTTACACCAGTATCAACTCCTATCCTTTCTGACCTAGTTTTTAGGTCGCTACCAAACTCTAGTGTGATTTTAACAAAGAAGTGGCGTTGTTCTGCAGTGATTAGTATGATTTCTCATCTGTTTACGGCAATGCTTACTGTCATCTATTGTGCAACTAGGACTTTGGATACCCACAAACAACCTCTACTGAGGTTCTGAAGTCATACATATTTAATGAACCTATCATGGTTGATGCTGGACGACTACCACCGCTTGGTCCTGCTGCTATGTTCATGGTAACACTTATGCATATTAATGCAAGAAATATAAGATTAGGGTTACTTGACTAAGAAATAAACGTGCTTTCTCCATACTATTGTGGCAGTGGCATAGTTTCAAAATTGATACCCTTACCTTTTGCAGCAAGGCACAAAGCGTATGCCTGGTACAGCTGTTACAAAATCTGTTGTTGCTAATGAGCCTAGGGGGAAGAAGAGGGAGGAAATTTTTGTTGATATAATTGAGAGAATAAGTGTGACATTCAGCTCTAGTGTAAGTACCACTTTAAGCCACGTGTTAATTACTAATTTTTTTCTCCTCAATATTTGAATATGTTGAGCAATTTTGTTTTCATTCCTGAAATCATTCTATCAAGTTTGTTGCTTTAAATGTCAGATGGTGATGATGCCCATTGCAATGTTACTTTTCATTTTATATACCATCATTTAGTGTTATTTGTTATCGCCTTTACTGCTAATGCCTACATTTTGCCATCTTGTTCCTTATTCCATTACTGAGTTACTGTTAAAGTGATGCTGTGCTTACTATTTGAGACTGGAGACAAATAAACAGGCCAGTCACTATCCTGTTCCTATTTTTTACTATGGAATTCCAACTCCATGGGACAGGTTCTTGTTGTGACAAGTGATGGCCTAATAGTTCTCAATCTTGTGATTTTTCTTGCACTTAATTTTGTGGCAGATCTGTTAATTTTTCTTCAATTACCAAAGGGCACTTTATTTTGTTGTCTCATTTATTTCTCTGTAGCTATATGATATCACATAGCATTTTTTTTTCATGGAGCAGTACTGGGACTTTTTTTCATGTCTTATATCTCATTTTCGTTAAACAGGGTTACATACTTACATCTGAGATTGATGGAACAATTCAAATGAAAAGTTACCTCACTGGAAACCCAGAAATTCGTCTTGCTCTCAATGAGGATTTGAGCATTGGAAGAACCGGATCTTCTTCCTATGGTATGACCGTTTGCTTTTCCTTTGACATGTACGTTCTCTACTCTCATTGATGTATTATATGCATGACATAAGAAGTTTATCTTCTTTGTACATTGTTCCTGATCCTCTATCCCTGTAACCTGAAAACTGGGTTGTGTTGAATGGATAATTTCTTTTTTCAGAATGAAGGAGTTATTCGATGCATATATTTAATTACTATATACTAGTCACTTTGAGCATGGATCACTTATGTTCATTCTGAAAAAAATTTCACAGAGTGCTGTCTTCACCATTTGAATATGTACTACAGTAAATATTTGACATTTGAACTGCACTGTGTTTATTAGCATGCTTTGTTATGGCTATTTCTGAATATTGATCACAGACAATATTACAAATATTTAATGCCAGATTACAGAAGTTCTGGAGGAGGAGCAGTCATTCTTGATGATTGTAACTTCCATGAGTCAGTGCATCTGGACAGCTTTGACATTGACAGAACTTTGACTTTAGTAAGTTCTCTTAATAGACTTTTATTTCTAGCTATGTCATTTCTTCGAGTAGAACTTCAAGCTCTATATTTACAATGTGTTAACTGTTAGATAATTTACATTTAACATTGCATAGATACCACATGATGGAGAATTTGCTGTAATGAACTACCGGATGACCCAAGAATTTAAGCCACCATTCCGTGTAACTGCACTGATTGAAGAAGCTGGACCATCGAGGGTATGGAATTCTTATCTTGCTATTAGGCATTGATGCTATTATGTTTTCAATTTGGTAAAACCTATTTCTTTTATTATCTACACAGGCTGAAGTTCTACTGAAGATAAGAGCAGACTTCTCTGCAAATGTCACAGCTAACACAATCACAATACAAATGCCAGTGCCCTCCTACACAATGAGGTTAACTGTAGCTGTATCTTGTTCGTAATAAGTTAGAAAAATGGCAGAAACTGACTTCTATTTTTAATGTTAGCTAAAGTTTAACGTCATGGATTACATTGCAGAGCAAGTTTTGAGTTAGAAGCTGGAGCAGTTGGGCAAACAACAGATTTTAAGGAGGGATCCAGGAGACTTGAGTGGAATCTAAAGAAGGCAAGTGCCAACAAGAATCATCATATGTACATATATATATATATATATATATATATATATATATATATATATATATATATATATATATATATATGCACTGGAACTGTTAACTTTGCTAAATTATTTTCACTTTTGACACTACAGATTGTTGGTGGTTCTGAGCACACCCTTCGTGCAAAGCTGACATTTTCCCAGGAGTCGCATGGTACATGTTTTGTTTAAAGCATCTCATGATTATGCCCTAACTTGGCAGGGTCGTTTAACTTGCCTGTTAGGCAACTTGTTGTGACATCCTCCTTTGTGAAATGCAGGAAATATCACAAAGGAAGCTGGTCCGGTGAACATGAATTTCACTATACCTATGTACAATGCGTCAAAGTTGCAGGTGAGGCCATCTGCTGTATGTTTCTTTGTGAAATGTATCCATTCGCACTGTAGAGCTTGGAAGCGTGCTGGTTCCACTAGCAAAATTACTGGTTCACGATTGACCATCTTTTGAGTGCATTTTAAAGTTAGCCATGTGCTTTTTGAAACTTGTCTCTACATGGTGCTATACACTCTTAGCTCTTATGTGGTTTACATATTCTTCAAGGCCTTCACTGCTCAAAAACATTGAAATGCATAATTCGTTGTGGAATGTTTCTGATCAACAACTCTGAATTTTATGTTTCCTCTACTGCAGGTCAGGTATCTTCAGATAGCGAAGAAATCAAAGACATACAATCCATACAGATGGGTGCGATATGTAACACAAGCTAACTCCTACGTAGCTCGTCTATGAGGAACCCGAGTTTGTACACTTGTTTCTGGTCCATTTTTTGGTGTATTATTTGAGGTTTATCTTGGACAGAGTGGCATGCATTTGTAACTTTATAGTGGAACAATATCACTCTGCTCCTGCAGTCGAATACATTGTAGGGTCACAATTTTTCCCCTTGTACAATGTCCAGAAGATTCATGATCATGTTTTAATACTGCAAAATGAATGAAGTTCTTCATGCCTTCATGGCACTTCTGGGATCCATCATCTAAGAAATTTCTGTAAGGTTCCGTGGTGCTCATAATATCACGCAGAGTGTAAAACAGCCTTGCAGCTTTTCTTCACGAATTTTAGTTACCTGCTATTTAGAAACTTTCGAAGATTTTTATCTCAACATTATCGTTTCAAACTACTTTTAACAAAGATTTTAAAATGTCACCTAGAATTTAGAAACATCCGAGGATTTTGTAAAAGTAGCATTTCGCAGGAAACTTTAGGATTCATATAAAAATGTACAATGAAAATGACAGAATTTTGTACAAGGAAACACATCTCGTGATCGAAATCACGATGCATCTTTCTTTTGAAGAACATGACGAATGTACAAATCTTCTTTATGCTCCATTCTGTCACTTTCAATAGATCCAAACCAACAATCATATGAACATGAATCCCTACGACTTTTGATACGCATTTTTATGTGCTATGCAGATCAAGAAACTCAAGAGTCACCTCTGCCATCCTATAACTCCAAAACTGCGAGAGCAGCACAACCAAGAAATCTTTTCTGGGGTCACTCTGGGGTCTGACTTGAGAGGATGTGGCTCAATTGACCATGGAGAAAAGAGCAAGCGTAATTCATGGAATTCATATGAGCCATCCTCCTCAAATGCTTTGAACTCTAGAAAATCATGTGTAATAGCCTGAGTCTGTTAAATCTTCCCAGCTGCTTCTGTACGCATCCTCAGCAATTCAGTGCGTTTACTCCTCTCCATTTCTTCTACCAGCCAGTCAACACCATGTTTGATCCCTGTCCTGCAATGGAAGAGCAAGCTTTAAATCACACACGATATGCTTAAAGTGGCAAGTTTGATGATATCCTCAATATCCATCTTATAAAAAAGATGAGTCAACTGATAAATAAATTTGAAAATGACATGGAAATGCTCTGCTCACCCATCAAAAGCAGAACCAGCCTGGAACATGCATGGCCTCTCATCTAACTCTTTAACATGCAGATGTCTCGCCAATTCTTCCTCCGAGACAGCTGCTGGTGAATCCTGTTGACAGATCCACATAAATATCAGAATATAAGATTCATGAGGTAAACATATAATTTGCCACACGAATTTATATATCCCAAAAAGAACTGGGTAGGATTCCAGGAGACTAGGACTAATGCTGTCAGCTCTTTATCTTTCTCATGCTGTAACTGGAAGTCTTGTAACCAGAAGTTACAAAAAGGATATGATTACTTTATGTTTCTCAGTCTATAACCACAGTTTCAGATATACTGATTGGCCAGGCTATATACATCTGCATTGAAAATCTAGTTTACGCAAACTACATGTGGATGTGGATGATAACTAGTTTCCTAGAACTTCTCATTTCACATAACAAAATGTAGTTATCAACTACAAATAAAAGGATGGGTTTTAAAAGGTAATTGCTATGTAGTATACAAAGCATTCAAGATAACTGCGGGTAAACCAACCTGCTTATTTGCAAATATGAGTATTGGCGCTCCTTGCAGATCTTCATGGCGGAGAACTTTCTCTGAAATAAAAGTCCAGGTTACTGTTACCTAAAGTAATAGACTCTTGATCAAGAATATTGAAGCATGTGCTAGTAACTATGTACCAGAATACTAAGTACATGTACACAGTTATTTGCTGAATAAACAAATGGAAGCAACTTACCAAGAGAGGATTTGGCATCCTCAAATGATGCAGCAGCAGAAGAGTCGATAACATATATTACAGCATGTGCCTCCTCATAATATTTCTCCCATATTGTTCGTAGGCCAGGCTGTCAAAATATGTATTTGTGTAAGAATTTGAAATGACTAAGAGCAACTCCAACAGTCTATGTAAACTCGTTTTGTTCTGTAAAATTGAAAAAATTCTCTTAAAACAGAGTTCCAACAGGCTATCTATCCGCCTCGCTTCTCTATCCGGGTCGCTATTCCCCATCTTCCTCTAGCCATGTATACAAAGCTGCTCAGGCTCGCCATCAGCCTGTCGCGCACGCAGCAGCCCAGTTCCGACGCCTCCCTCGCGCTCCCGCGCCTTGCCGCCGTCACCCTCAATCTCTCCCACACGTCGCCGACGCGCTCGCGCGGTTCGCGAGCCGCCGCCACGCCGGCGGGGCCGCCCTCCCTTTCCTGCTTGCCGAGATCCACGATTTCTTCTCTTTTTGGCCCTGTCCCTCACGATTAGGCATGCACGTACATGGGGGCATGTATTTTTCCTCTAATTTCTCTTCATCTCTTGGCAACTCCGACGAGGGCATTCAGCTTAGTTGTTTGCATCCTCTCTAGCATGCGCACCGGCTCCGCCACCGCGGCGTCCAGCCGTCCATTGAGCTCAACAACGGTTGGTGCAGAAGGTGCAGGTGAGGTAGGATCCTCGGGCTGATCGGCGGCTGCGGAGGCGCCATTCTCGGCTGCGGAGCATGAGGGGCCGGAGCGGAGACGAGAGAAAGAAGTGGAAAGGAAGGGGATGACGGGTGGGACCAACGTGTCATTGTGTGTGGAAGAAGAGAGTTGAAGGAGCTATTGGGATTTGAAGAGTGAGAAATAGAGAGTTTGTTGGAGTAGGGAACTCAATTTAGACACGAATCTTTTTAGAGAGTCAAATTGAGAGTTAAATAGAGAGTAAAAAATGGCTAGACTGTTGGAGATGCTCTAAAGATAACATTGTCTGACCCATGCTTCTGAAATTATCACATGAACTCGATTTCTGCTTCTTGTTAGATAGTGAAGGTTAGGTCAGCACTTATTGACAACATATCCTTGGGTAATCAGAAACAACACCAATGGTGAGGTGTTGGTAAAGATCAATGCTCATGCTTTTAATGATGATGACAAGTCAATGAAGATGATTTTGCGCAACCAATTGGCACCAAGCAACAAATGCAGATGAAAATCTCTGCAGCATTGAGGTGCAAGCTTTTAATACACTACATTAAGATACGCGGAGTTTATCTATGTGGAGCAACATAAATAATACGATCACTACAGGCCCTTGTTGATTTTTTTTCCTTTTTTGTATGTGGAGTAGCATAAAAACATGATCACTACATTCCTTGGATCTTAAGCACATGCTTCAATATTCTAGAACTGTACCAGCCCACTGAAAAACCACATGTTTGAGCATACTGATTATATGGTAAAAGCTGGACTTCACTTGCTAAGTACATGATCCAGGCGTTTCTGTTTGAGAATTGCAACAAGTTCTATCACCAGACATTGTAATGCTAACTCAAATTAACTGACAACTTATTGACTGAACCCTAAAGTAATCAACTGCAACAGATGCTGAATGGAGAGGTTTCAATGACGAGATTGTCGGTGATGAACTTTTTGGTATGTAACTCTGCACGAGAAACCATACCTGACCTCCCAGGTCCCAGAAGACAAGCTTTACATTCGCATCTTCAATACGCCCAATATTAAGCCCAACTGTTGGAACAATACGATCATGCGGAAGACCTTCTCCCTTCAGGTAGATCGACTTCAACTTTTCTAGCAAGGTCTGCATAGTCATGTTTTAACCACAATCAAGTTTGACACAGATAAATACGAAATGAACTCGACCTTATAGTTCCAGCAGCCAGCACACAGCAAATGCAGGGATTTAAAGAAACACAGTTGCGATACACAAAAGTATTACCGTCTTCCCAGCCTTATGAACTCCAAGGATAAGCACATGGAACTCTGTCTTGCTGAAGACATGATTCCATAGGCCATAGAACAAGGAGAACATCGCTTTATGGTTCTGTCCTCCTCAATCAGCTGCCCACCGCCTGCAAAATCAACATCGGGTCACACATGAGTCCCAACCATCGATCCACAGACGCCTTCTCCTAAATCAACTCTGCAATTGATCATGTGCAGGCCAGGTGCCGGCGCCACCAAAGCGGCGAGCACTATGCCCGCTCAGAATATCCAACACATTTCCCTCCCATACTCGCACAAAAATTGACGACAAAGTGGGTGCACGGATCAGCTCAACCCCCACCCACCCACCCACCCACATCCCAGAAAGAAAATTTTGGATTCGAGGGTCACGGCAAAGAAGAATTCCACAGCAACAGACCAAGCGATCGGTCCGAGGAACTAGGGATTGCTTACCCAGGAACGAAGCGATCGACCCGATTCCAAGGTAGTGGCGTCCAGGGGAGGGGGGGTTTTCGCCGACGCGGGCAAGGTGGATGGGATCTGGATCGAGGTCGCGCCGTGTTCGCGGGGACGGAGGGCGGTGGCGAGCCGAGCCGTGCCAACGGGAGCCGGTTCCTTCCCGGTGGCTCGCAGAGAGAGGGTGGACCCGGTCGGTGTGGCTGGCGAATGGACCCGGTCTGCCGGTCAGGAGTCGAACCAAGCACGCTGCGTGTGGGCCCAGGTAACTTGATGGGATGATGACACTCGAGAATTCGCGGTTTTTTCTTTTTTATATTTAAAAAAATTAAAATTTCAAAAATATATGTCGGTTTTGGAAAATTTCAAAAATATACCCCGGTCGCCCTATGGGGGCGACAGAGCTCAAATGTATTTTTTTTTCTTCAAATTTGCAACGAAGTCCCTGGAGAAAAAAAAAAGGGGCCTGTCGCCCGTGGGGGGGGGCGACAGGCAGGGGCGACAGGCCAGTGGGCCCACCAGGGGGGCCGGTCGCCCCTCCTGCGGGCGACAGGGGGGGCCTGTCCCCCCCCCCCACGGGCGACCGGGTCAGCCTCCCATATAAGGCCCCCTCATTTCCTCCCCTCATTTCCTCCTCTCATTTGACCTCAAAAAATCCAAAAAAATCCAGAAAAAAGAGAGGGGTGAGAAGAAGGGAAGCGGCAAATTCCGCACTTGCGATCGACCGAGCGGCAGTAATACAGTGCTGTGAGTCTGCATGCACAGAGATGCATCAAGTAGTGAAATTATGACGATTAGGCCGGTGCCCTGCAGTGTTCCGGGCGATGGGATATGTCGGGGCAGTGCAATAATCACGAGTGAGCGCTGTAGAGCGTGCAAGTGCTGAAGTCATGAGCAGTGAGACGTCGTGTCGTTGTTTAAAGTGGGAGGAGTGAGCGGTGTTGAGCGTGCGAGGGTACAAATCAAGAGCAACGAGAGGTCGTGTCCGTGTTTAAAGTGGTACGAGTGAGCGCTGTGGAGCGTGCGAATACGATAGGCTTTTCATGTTCATTTACACTCCACACTCCGGTTATCAGACCTTTGTGCGCCTATAAATACTCACCAGTTTGTGAACTCCCAGCACCACTCAAACACCAAAGTTTATTGTATACCCAATGTCTGGAGGTGGGTCTAGCGGGAAGAATTACTATGGTTTTGGGAAAGGAAAAGGGGGAAGAAAGGGAGACCCCATAATATGGGAGGGGCCTCTTGGACCTGATTCCTTTCCGGAACCAGTGTTTGAGTTTCCGCCACAGCACAAGAGTGAATTTACCAATGAAACTCCTCTTCGACAATACGATAACCGTAGAGAACCGTGGCCAAAATGCAGACATGGTGAGGACTGCTTAGTGCAGATGTGCACCGACGGGATGGATGACGGTCGGCGTTTCTTTAAATGTCCACACGCATGGGTAATACTTGGTTGTTTCATTTCTTTATCTTCAAGGAGACACCTTACCTGGAATTTGTTTTGCAGTCTTCCGATGCTCCAGAAAACTGTGGTTTTACTAGGTGGGTAGATCCTGCACCAATTGATTCTGTTTAGGAGTTCATCGAGTACCTCCAGATAAAGATCTTTGATCTGGAATGTAAGGTGAACCATTATGAGGAAGTGAGCGAGGCTAACAAAGACGACGAAGTTGATGATACCAGCAATGCAGCCGGTTCACAGGATGAACCATGCACTATTCCTTACTGCAACTGCCATTATCACAAGAAGAAGGGCAATGCGCCTCCGGCACCACCGCCTGCACCACCTGCAATGGGTGGATACTGCGGAGAAGGCTCAACACAGTTTGCTACGTGGGGGTACGGCTACTAGGACTACCCTAGTGCTAGTGACATGCTGCATCATTGTGTTTATTCTGTTTTTTTTAAATTACCTAAGGCATGTTAGGTTAGTCCGGAATCTGTTTACCGTAGTTTGCAACGGGTTCTGACATGCCACTGCATGTGTGATGTGTGTTTCATTATCGTTGTATTATGATGTAAAATTTGGTGGTTCACATTATTACTTCTCGTCACCCCTCTTTTTTTTTTCTGAATTTTTAGTCTCAAATGACAAAGGGAATGGCGGCGAATGGTGGCCAGGGTTTAAGCAATAACGGAAGCAGCAGCAATTAGTGGATTCATGTTGAGTTCCTCGTGTCAAAAAAAAAGAAATGGTTAAGGATAAAATCAACCAAGAAATTATTACTTCGAACTTCTAAACTCTATTGGTAGAAGTAACTAATAAGTACAAATAAATGATAATCGAAATCGTCCGAATTGCTTCGAGATCTTGTTTTTAGTTTCTAATCATTATAGATTTGTGAAATCTGCATCTACCAGACATCCGCGCTGACAAAAAAGTTTATAGTTCGAAATCACATGAAAAGTAGTTTCTCTAGTGTCATTCTTTAGAGGCCGCATCGCCCACCAAAATTGACATCCGACACCTTTCGTAAATTTCATGATAATTCGAACTCGATTTCCAAATCCTTCTGCAAATATATCACAATAAATCTTCGGACGCCGAGAATTCCATGATACTCTTCTGGCCCATACGACTCGATGATATGATAGATCAGGCCCAATAAACCCTGTCTAGCCCAGTGGGCCTAACGCTTCCTTTCTTTGGCTCTTCTTCCTCGCACGAGACTCCCCCGAGTCTGTCTTCGCTGCCTCGCTGGTCTTCTCGTCTCGCCACACCACGCTCTCGGCAAGGAGCGGCTGCGACACAGCAGGCGAGTGGGAGAGGCAAGGCGGCGCGGCGAGCGACCCAGGAGATCTGCGCGGCGGTCAAGGTGAGCCTCTTTGTCTCTCTCCTCTCCACCCAGACGGCCTAGGGGGGCTAGACCGATCTGTTCTGTTCGTGCGGGGAACAGGGAACCCGAGTACTTCTGGCTTTTCAGTTCCTGCTCGATTGCCACCTGTGTGATTTAACGCTCGTCATTCAGTAGATTTACTCGAATTTCGTTGGATCGGTGTTGTGGGTTCCGCCGAATCGCGAAGGACAACGCGTCGCGTTGATGAGATCTCGCGACCGGTACTTTCGCTTGTGCAGAGGAATCGTGAGATCTAGTGCGATATGGTTCAGGAATCTGTTTTTTGTCGCAGTAAAAGCAACCGGTGGGGGTTCATTTAGGTTAGATCGTTGGGGTTTTCATTGATGTATGCTTGATTAGTATAATTTTGTGTGGAATGCTGTACAAGTCCCTGACGGAGGCTAAGTTTGCGCGCGGTCATGATTGTTGCTTAGCCAGTTGCCGTGTGCACGAGTAGGTTTTGGAGATAAAGATTTATGTGATTATCCAATTTACATTAACAAAACGTTGTGCAAGTCCCCTACAATATTGATTTCGAAATCCAGTTGACGTGTTAGATCCTAGTAATTCTACAATGCTTATGACTAGTAGTAGTAGGCTGTAGTGAGATGTGATTGAAAAATACATGTTTCATTGATCATGAATGCTGAGCTCACTAGTCCTGTGGTAGTGCTGAAAGTTTCTCTGGGTATTACTCACTCTTCATACTCCTGATATCATAATCCATAGTAGCATATATTGATTAACACCATGGTGAGTAATATGCTAGTTTAGTTGCAGTATGCTCTGCACAGTCTATATCATGGCCATCCTTTTCTTAATCATGGTCTACCACTAGAAGGTTAGGGTGTACGGAGTATTCATCTATCTGTTGTGTTATGCTATCCCGGCGCTGAACTACTAGAAGCTGGGGACACCTTTGTCATCTCCTTAAAAATGTTCAAGAAAACACTAGGCGCTAGCCTATTGACTAGCGCCTATGAAGGTTAAACATAGATTAAACATAGACGTTAGGCGTCCGTTCATCATTTCATCTCGATTAAATGATGTTTAATAACGTTTTTTTGACCTTGCCTTACATGGATGAACCAGTTCATATATTAATTCGATTGCATTCCTCAAGCAATACATATCATTACAAAGCTCCATGTTACTGTGATGCTAGCTTGATGTACCTCAATTCCTCATCTATTTAGATGTAGTTAGATATGTTTGAGCCTTCACAGCTCGTTCGAGTTGTTCGGTTCAGGGGATGGTTAATTAAGCAGTGGACTTGATATGTTTAATTTTGATGACTTCTTTTATGAAAATCAATGAGTAGCCAGTATGTCACTCCTTTTAGGAATCGTGCGCAGCTCGTTTATAACCTCTGTCTGTATCTTGTGTTCATCACATTACTTTGCAATATGCTTCTGTCAAGTGATAATTCTGACTGTGCATAACTTCTCAAAAAATGCGTGAATTACCTGTCCTCAGATATTAACCAAAATTTGTTCGCCATGTTTATTGCAGATGTTTGACGACCAAGACCTGGGCTTCTTTGCCAATTTCCTGGGCATCTTCATCTTTGTCTTGGTTATTGCATACCACTTCGTGATGGCAGACCCGAAGTACGAAGGAAACTGATGCCCGTTTGTTGCGCAAGGAAATCTTATGTTCTGCAGATCCAAATAGGGCCATACTATTTAGTTAATGATAGCGAGCTTTTGACATTTGTTGAGTGCATATTGTGGAAGCTGGATATGCAGCCCCTGGCATTTTGATGTTACCCGTGTCTTAATCTTATGAACTAGTAAATCCTGAAATTTTCAAAAGATTATTCTGAGGCCTACCGTTGGCTTCTTGTTTGTGGGTATTTTGTCGTGCTTTTATGCCGCTTGGTTCATGCTTGCCAGATTGCTATCAGATTTTCCTTTGCTTTCCTGTTTATTAGGCTGTTTAGTATCTTGTTAGCATGTTAGGATACTGGAGAAACATAAGACTGCACTGGAAACAGATCTCAATCGTTTGCACAAGGGATTTTCAGGCACTAAATGTAGGGACTGATATAGTGGCTGTCTACTGGTCATTTTATGCAAGGTTTTACAGCTGAATGCAAGTTTTGCAGGTACCTTGGAGTTTTCTCTGCGCAAGCAGCAAATCAGCACGGGTTGAACAGTAATAGCACGGCATCGCTGGCTATCCCGTCTTGGCGACGCGCCGTACGTGGTGGTGAAGACCGGCGTGGAAGCGGCGGAGGAGATGCTCCGGCAGGGCGCCGCCGTCGTGCACCGCGTCGACGAGCTCTTCTGGGGAGGGTGACGACGGCACCGCCGGCGATTCGGGCCGGCGACCCTACTGGCAATGCCCGACCCTTTTACGGACGACCCGTGATCAGGGCGTCGCCGAGCACCACGAGAGAGAGATACGGGAGCTGAAGTTCATTCGGGTTCAGAGGCAAAGAGTTCAGCCATCCGGAGTAGAAATTTTCAAGAGAAAAATGTGTGGCGTACATGCAGGCATGCAGCTTTGCGAGCCCAACCCATGAGTCGAAAGAGTAGGCCCAGCCCAACAGAGCCAGGCCATGTACCATGTACGGCGACCGGAACGCGATCCACAGCCGGTGTCGCGCGACACGCCGCCACGCCGGGAACCGGGGGTGGGGGACGAGTACCCGACGGAGGTGGTGGTCGCCAGCCGGTTAGCGACTGGGTGCGCGTGCGCAGCTGGTGTGTCGTGTCGTGCGTGGTTCTCGTGACAGCGAGGCAGCAGCAAGAGCTCGGCCTCGGCCACGTCGGTTGCCATTGCCAGCGCCATGGCCGGACGGCCGTAGCAGCGCGTGGAGGTGGAGGAACGAAGGCCGGGCCAAGATTGATGGCAAAATCAAGTATCAACCGTCAACCAGGCACACATCTTGTGATCATGCGCCGCAGGTGAATGCCACGACGATCCGCCCCGCCAGAGCCCAACTGCCCAAGTGAATGCCATGGCGACGCCCCGCCGTGCGTCGCTTTCGCGACCAACCGACCCAGCATTTTTTTTCCTTCCACAACGGGGGGAAGAAAAAAAAGAGGAACAAGGTGCGCTTTGGCACGCATGCGGGAAAGGAAGGGAAAGGAGACAGAGCCTCGCGCGTCTACGGGCCGTAGGCACTTCGTGCCCGTCGCGGTGGCCACCTTTGCCGGGGGGAGTTATTCCTCCGTGCACTTCTCTAGGAGCTGAGCTTTAAGGGCAAGCACAATGGCTAGACGGCTACCGTCTGCATGTGTCTAGAATACCGTACGCAGACGACAAAACAGATAACTTGTACAATGGTGTGTCTGTGTGGCTGTCTACAAGTTATTAAATACATGCCTAGATATATGAAATGTGGCGATCAAACATGTGAAATGGATCTTTGTGTATTATTTTGTGGCATACAAGAAGAAAGAATCATTTGTGGATGTAAATAAATTATTT
The DNA here is from genome assembly GCF_016808335.1 of Panicum virgatum. NCBI lineage: Eukaryota > Viridiplantae > Streptophyta > Magnoliopsida > Poales > Poaceae > Panicum > Panicum virgatum. Next base: position 65,789,180 of record NC_053146.1, read on the forward strand.
GTGCAACCTGTTTATATTCACTAACTGACCACATTGACACAGGCTGAATTGTAAAAATAGCTAGGGACTCAATTGTAAAAATACATGGAAATATCTCACCTGGCTTGCTTTGCTCGGGTCTCTCTCGACCACTGTTTTTTCTCTCCAGCGGCTCTCTGCTCGTCACCAGCCGCCCCGCCAGGGGCTCCCGTTGACTCTCTCCTTTCTCTCTTTCTCGTATCTGCTCTCGATCTGGGCACGGTGGCCGGCAGCAAGGCACGGGGGACAGACGTTCGGCGGATCGGCTTGAGTGTCACGACGTCTAGTGGCCGGTGAGATGCAGCATCTAGCGACCGTGCGGGCGGCAGGCTTGGCTCGGGCGGCCAGGGATGGCTTCTCCGGTGAATGGCGGGTCGAGAGGCGGGAGGCTAGTAAGGTACGTGAGATCGTGATGGTCCTCCACGCCTGAGGAATTGTACCGAGACGGTCGGCCCTCGGCGAATTTGGCAGGAGGCTAGAGCTCGCCTTGGCAATGGCGGCGGCGCTCTGGCGGGCGGGCGCAGGCGGCGCAGCTCGGCACAGCGTGGGTGGAGCACCGGATCGAAGCCGTCGTCGCCCACTCGCAGCAGCCCATTACAACGCGCGACGCGCCGTTGCTAATCTCTCGGAGCACGAGCCCGTGCCGTCGTCGCACGAGACGACGGCATCGGCCGTCTCCTCGCTAAACCGTCTCGTTAATCGTGAAAAACCGTATATAGACGACGTAATTAATGGCGTTGTACATGCCCTAAGGATCCTACCTAGCTAGGCACGGCGTTCCTGCTGCTCTACATTGCTCGGCGTCTTGGCTTTACTGGGCAATGGCATTGATGGTTTTGGGGAAGTCAGCAATTCAGTCATCCATCTGTCGTACTACTATTAGCTCTTGATTTTCGTTTTGCTGTTTTTTTTTTTCTGTTGTGGCATGTGGGAAATGGAACAAAATCTAGAAGAGGGCATTGCACTCATTGTTGTGAGTAGTCATTGTGATCTCCCAACCAAATGTAGTTTTCGAACATGTTTTTTTAATGAACAAAACTACTATACGGTCCATATTATTGCCTTCTCTAGCATTGGATTCTAGTCCTAGAAAAATGCTTTGTTGTTGATGATTTAATGCCACGTTACTTTTTGAGGGGGAAAAAAAAGGAAGAAACGTAGTCACACGTAACGTTGACGCATAGTCTCATACCGTACGTCCACAAAAAAAAGATGTTTTGTTTTGTCTATCGTGATCGATTTCTCCTTATAAAGATATACGCTCAACGTCCAACAACAATTCTGTTGAACCGTATGTTATGCTATTCATTTAAAGGAGACTATACTGGATGTCATATCGGCTTCACATATTTTCATCGGCATTTGTTTGACTAAAAATTAAAAATCTGATTCCAAGTTAGATCAATCTGAGTAGAAGTGCCATCGTATAGATAACCGAGCTAAATGAGTGTTATTATCATAACATTTCTCACTCTTTTATCGTGTCAGTAAATTTAATACTCATAACACTCTCATTAAAATTAGCTTTATACAAAGATCGGCATCCTATGGTTTACTACGGATATGGCGGAGGGTTTTGCGTGCACCTTGTGCAAATCTGTGGTCTGTGGACACGGGCTGTGGGGGGGGGGGGGGGGGGGGGGGGGGGTGCGAAGCAAATAGTCAAGCTCACAATCTGCAGCTAAACACAGGGTGCGGATTATTGCCTAATCATTTTCACTAGAAAGGCCGCGCTGCGCGAGACCTGATTTTTACCTTTTAATTGTATTATATGAAACTTTGGGTGTGTTTAGTTTCTAAATTTTTCTCTACAGTACCCGTCACATCAAATTTTCGAACACATGCATGGAGCATTAAATATAGTTGGAAAAAATAACTAATTACACAGTCTAACTGATTCCTACGAGATGAATCTAATGATGTTAATTAATCTATGATTGAATATTAATTGTCAAGTAACAACAAAACGTGCTACAATATCCAAACTCAAATTTTTTCACCAATTAAACACCCCCTTTATGTGATACATGGAAGAAAAATGCACTTAGGTTGTTATATTTTTTATTTTTTAAGTCCGACATATGCGAGACGATTAGGTATATTCCATTTATTATGAAGGTTCGTACGGAACTCATTATAGAATTGTTTCCAATAAAAATGGTTTGCTTCTGCATATCGAAACCAAAAATTAATCTTGCGGATACATAAAATTTGGAAGAACCATGGTGGGGACCTCCAATGGCTTGCTTGCGGTAATATCTCTGGTGTTAATTTTGTGGATTGGGAGCTAATCATCCGTAAACAGTAACATTTGTATTAATGATGCATGTTTAAATGTTCTTAATACTTTTTACTTGCATCGTCAATTGATTTCAGATTTGCACATCAGTTGTAGCTCTTTGAACCAGCTGCAAGATACTTCAACTAATGCACGTTTTTTGCAAGTTAGCTGGCCAAAACGTGCTGCCTCAATTTTTTTTGCGAAGGACTTGCTGCTTCATGTTGATCACACTGAATTCACTTAATTCAGGAGTAGTACTGTGAAAGTACTGTTTCATAAATTGTGTATCAAAGCACCAGAAAATCAAATTAGCCCCCGGGTACGGGTGCCCCGTGTATACAAACGGGAGCGTTGGTTCCAAGATTCGGAAAAGGACATTCAATTTATTATATCAAATTAGTACTCTCTCCGTCCCAAAAAGAATGTAAATCTCATTTTTCGAGAAATCAAATAATTTCAACTTTGATCGAATTTATATAAAATAGTACTAATATATATATATATATATTACAATATAAGTATCTTAAGATTAACCATATAATATATTTATATACTATATCAATTCGGAGACACGAATGTTAGTAATTTTTTTTATAAATAAGTAGGCATTGTCACCTCTGCTTCCGAAAGATCTAGAGCAAATACGATTCAAGTAGACTCCCATAGCTTCTGACGCCGCTTCTCTCTCTCATTTCATCCCCTTCTTGGTTGTGTTACAAAAGGATGGGATGATTCAATTTGCTTGTGATCCAAGGTAGGACCAATAGATGATGCATTGTCGATTTGTTTCTCCGTGTCATGCTCTCTTATTTTCTTTGCTTTATGTTGTCTTCGTCTTCCTCCTCCCCTCCACAGCAAGTTGAGCAGCTAGATATTCATGGAGGGGCCGTGAGGCGGCCAAATGCCTAGGCGCAGTGACGCTGCTGGCCGGCGGCCGCCGTGCGCGGGGCTAGTGCCGGTGGCTGCCACGGTGGGGCCGAGTGCGTAGGAGCTCGCCGGAGCTCGCACCGACGGCCGCGCGCCGGAGCTTGCCAGACCTCGCGCCGGCGGCCGAGCACAGGAGCTCGCTGGAGCTCGCGTTGGCAGCCACGCGCCGACAACCGTGCGCAGGAGCTCCCCGGGAGGTGCTGCGGTCGCGAGCGCCGCCTGCTTGGCGAACGGTCTCCGAGCTTGGCGGCCTCCCTCCGCGGCGGTGAGCTGTAGCTCCATTGGCTCTCCGCTGAGCACGGGCGGCGTCGACCTCCGCCCTTCCGCACACGGCGGCGGCGAGCCTTCCCCTCTTTCCCTCCCCTTTTCCCTTGCAGTTGGAGCTCTGGCGTTGCGGCTCGGGCGGCGGCGGAGCGCGGCGCGGGCGCAGCGAGCTGTGGCGCCGTCCAGCGGCGGCGAGGAGCCGGCGGGGGCTGGCCTCGTCTGCCTTGCGCCCCTCCCCTCCCTCGGTCCTTGCGCACTCTCTCTCCGCGGTGCCGCGGTGGATCCGGTGCCAGCGAGTTGGAGCTCGGACCGGCAGCGGGCGGGGTCTCGCGGCGCACGGGCGGCGGCGGCCCGCTCGCGGGGTGTGCGGCGGTGGCCGGCGCATGGTGGCCGGCGGGAGGCGTGGCGGTCCGGCGGCGCATGGTGGCCGTTCGATGGCTTGATCTGACGGACGTCTTTTTTTCGGGTGATGTGGCACGTTCTGGTGACAGGGAATTGACCGTGCCCGGATGCGCTTTCGTGTTACGGAGATTTCTCTCAGCCATTAAAACCACACCGCTATAAAATGACCCAAACCCCCCTTCCCCTTCTCTTCTTCCCCAGGGGATCTCTCGTCCTCTCTCTCTCTCTTTGCCTTTCCCTTTCCCTTTGCCATTTCCCAAGACACACGCCGAGGGAAGGGAGGGAGAGAGAGAGAGAGGGGCCTTCCTCTTCTTTATCCAAGGAGACCAGTTCTTGCTGTACCAAGTACTACTAGTACTACTCGAGCAGGAGGAGGTCGCTGTTTGCTGCGATCTTGATTGATTGATTGATTGAGATGGGCATCCTCTGCTTCGGCGCTTCCTCCGCCCTGCTCTGCGGGGAGGACAGGAGCAGCATCCTCGGCCTGGGCTCCTGCGACGGCGGCGACGACGAGCTTGTGGAGGAGGGGAGTGGCCTCGATTTCTTTGACGACGCCGGCGCCGTGTTCCCGGTGGACAGCGATGAGGCCGTGCGGGCGCTGATGGAGAAGGAGACGGACCACATGCCTCTGGAGGGCTATGCGGAGAGGCTGGAGCACGCCGGATTGGAGTCATCTTGGAGGAGAGACGCCATGGATTGGATTTGCAAGGTGAAATAAAATAAGAAACACAAAATCTCAGAGTTTATTAGTATATCACTAGTTCTTGCATTTCGTTCCCTTTTCTCCGGTGGACAAATTGATTGATTTTAGGAAGGTGGTTGCATGCTTGCATTATCTCTTTTGACTTTGCGCGAACCTCATTTTTGGCTGCGTATCCTGCATCCTGTGGTCTACTGCCGAATCGACCACCACGAGATAGCAATGAGCCTGCCACCCCCTTGGCCCTTTTATCTAGAAATTTTTGTTTTAAGTAGAAACTGACGAGCTGTTGATCTTGTCTTCTCACATGTGGGCTGCAGGTCCATTCCTACTACAACTTTGGACCACTCAGTCTTTACCTCGCTGTGAATTACCTGGATAGATTCCTCTCCTCGTATAATCTCCCAGTAAGAATCTGAAGCTATACATTTGGTTGGTTCCTTACTGAGTCCAGTTAATCGGGGTTTTTACATTTTTACCATTATAACGGATGACACTCATCAAATTATCACTCTTATAATGGCACCTACAACTATACCAGTGGAGGAAAGTTTGAGTTACATTTTTACCACATTTGCTGACGTGGCACGCCACGCCAGCCCCACGCACTGGCGCCTTGTCAGCAAACTCGGGTGAAATGTCCTCGTTGCCCCCTGATCTGCTCCTCTCTCTCCCTTCTCTGACAGCTGGGTACCGTAGCTCAACTCACTTCCATGTGGGCCCCACATGGAAGTTCCGTCTCCTACCTCCAGCACCTGAAGACCGACGACCAATGGCCGCTTGAAGCCTGGGCCAACGAACTTCGGAGAGCGAGTCCCAACACCGGCATGGTGGAGAGCTCGTCGAACTCGCAAATCGCGATTGGCTCCGGCCATCCCGGCTGCGGCCGTCGCGGATCCCGCGCCCGCAAGCGCGGCGTCGCCCCCGATCCCGACCTGTCTGTGCCGCCGCGTACCCGTGCACCAGCCGCAGCGCGGGCACCAACGCCACCCCGTACAGGATCCCGCACGCCTCTAGCACGTCCCGCCGCTGCCGGTGTCGCGCGCCATCGCCGCCGCGGCGTCCCGCGTCGAGGCCCCGCTCGCGACCGCGCCCGGCACGGACCGCAGCCTACGGAGGCAAGCAAGTCGTCGGTCATGTGTGGCGGCAACAAATACCCCCAGGACAAGGGGTCGCACACCGCGAGGTCCGAGGACAAGCGCCCCTGCCCCCTGCTCCCTAATAGTGACAAAGCGCTTGCAGTAGAGGACAAGGCCATCTCGGACATCGCACGGCCACCTGCACCACCTGATGAAGCTCGCCGGCCCGGGCTTCAGGCGGCCATTGGCCCTCGGTCTTCATGCGCCAAAGGTAGGAGACAGAACTTACATGTGCGGTCCACATGGAAGTGAGATGAGCTGCGGGACCCATCCGTCAGAGGGGGAGAGATGATCAGATCAGGGACAAAGAGGACATTTCACCTGAGCCTGCTGACAGGGCGCCTGCGTGTGAGACTAGTGTGGCGTGCCACATCAGCAAATGTGGTAAAATTGTAACTCAAACCTCTCTCTGCTGGTATAGTTGTAGGTGCCATTTTAAGAGTGATAATCTGATGAGTGCCATCCATTATAATGGTAAAAATGTAAATACCCCCAGTTAATCTCTCGCTGATGGATGCGGTGTTTCTATTTTGTTTGTGCTTGTTGTTGTAGCATGACCAGCCTTGGATGAAACAGTTGCTGTCAGTTGCTTGCCTATCTCTTGCTGTCAAGATGGAGGAGACCGTGGTCCCTCTTCCTCTGGACCTGCAAGTGAGAAATTACAGCATTGTGCTAACAAATAATTGTTCAGTGGTCGGTTGATGAAATTGTTAAAATGTGATTGCTGTACCATAGGTCTGCGTTGAGAAGTTTGAGTTTGAAGCAAGGACTATTGGGAGGATGGAGCTCCATGTCCTGACCACCCTAAAATGGAGAATGCAAGCTGTGACCCCGTTCACTTACATCAGCTACTTCCTGGATAAGTTCAGTGAAGGGAAGCCGCCGAGTTTTGCACTGGCCTCACAGTGCGCCAAGATCATAGTTGGCACTCTCAAAGGTTTGATTGACCTTAGCCATGTTACTTGATCATCTGATGGATTCGTTTTCCTGCATTTCCATTGACAGGATGTTTCGGTGTTCTGACTAGAATATCTGTGTGGTATATGGGTTTGCAGGCTCTACATTCTTGTCATTCAGACCATCTGAGATTGCTGCAGCGGCGGCGCTAGCAGCGGTTTCTTCAAATCAGGTTGTTGGCTTTGGGAGTGTTCTTTCAGCATCTGAAATCCCTGTAAATAAGGTGAGTTTCTCTTACCATGTGCAAAGACCAATCAATGCAACATTGCCATTTACACCGTTTCTCAAAGTGCAAAGCTTGCATCTTCTATTTCATTCCAGGAGATGATTGCTATATGCTATGAGCTAATGCAAGAGCGGGTATTGGTGAAGGAGAGAGTTCACATTAATGGAAGCCCTTCAGTGCCACAGAGCCCGATTGGTGTGCTGGATGCAGCATGCTTCAGCTTTAGGTGCGAAGATGATGCAATACTAGGATCGTCACAGTCAAACATCAGTAGTAACAACAACAATCAGGCTTCTACTCCAGCTTCCAAGAGGAGAAGGCTAAGCAGTTCACCAACCTGATCATATACCGTACATATATCCGTTTTCAGCATCGCATTGGGGGCTTATTTAAGCTGTGATCATTTTAACCTCAGAGCCCATCAGGGTAGGAAGTACTGGTGCAGAAGGATCCAGTGAAGCATTGTAACAAGCCTCTGGCATTAATAAGTTAGTACCGACTTCTTGATCTATGAGAAGAAAGAGGTGAGGAGGAAGCTTCTTCCTCTAGCAATTTTGTAATTCCCTACCTCACCTTCCTCTTTGTTTTATTCAAATTTTTTTCACCATCCGAAGGCATTTGCGGGAAGATCTTTGTGGATATGAGATTGGAGATGTGAGGATGAGAGAGAGAAATCAACAAAAAAATATTTTAATTTTTGTTGTTCCTATGTTCTTTGCTAATATATATTTGAAGTAACTTTTGAGAACTGCTGCCATTCTAGAAAAATTGTGTTGATTCTTCAATGCAGTCTCTTGTGTCTGGGTTTGTACGAGTGCTTGTCTGTGGTACTTGTCCGTGCATCGTATTTTTATGAAGTACAAATCTTGGCATGATTTTTCACAAAGAAAGACAAGCTTCTGTTTGATAGTGAGATGGAGAACAAGGGACAAAGCAAATGCCCCCCTTCTCCACAGAGAAAGAAGTCATTAGCGGTCGGTCATGGCTATGAACAGCAATGTTGACTTGTACCTAGAACAAATGATCAAATCATGCCCAACCATGTTCTTATCTGAGGTTTTTGTCCCTTTCCTCTGAACAACATTGCAAACATACAATAGAAAAGCATTATCATGTGATGAACTTCCAGGATTACACCTGGAGTCTTGGCAAATATCAAAATCAGTTATGTCATTCTCAATACTAATTAAATAAATGCTGAAGGGATCAATATTGGAGTACATCGTATGTGTTGATTCATCTCCATATGAAACTGAAAACATCATTGTTCAGTCTAGAACACTGATATCTTGTCGTCACATTTGCTAACAAAAGTGCTGGGGGTAGCTAGATTGACTCAATAAATTCACCTCAAAAGGTTGGTGAAAAGCCTGCATTGGAAATTAATTGGAGCCTGTAGCTCTTTTTTCATATGGGGAGGACAGTGTCTGGAGCCAACCCCTGGACTGGGAGCGAGCTGTTCAAGGAAGTGGATGGGTCGAGTAGTAGAGCTGGCCGTTGAGGAGGCCGCTGGCCGGCAGGCGGCAGACTGCAGCTGCAGCCATGGCTACTCCACTGCTTTTACATGCAAGGTTCTGTGGGGTTCCTCAGCCTTACACCTGCAATGGTCTCGGTGCTGCGGGCCAGCGATTAAAATGGCTGCATGTTTCTCATGAAGGTGTTAGTCCTGACACTGGCCAGGTACAGAGACTAATAGACTAATAGAACTGAAATAAGAATGGAATGGCTACAAGTACCTCACTAATACAAATAAGTTGATGATTTGTACTTCCATTCAGACATGCTTTTGCACATTGCAGTACAGCACATTGCACATTGCACATTGCAGTGCAGTGAGCAAGCCATGGAAAGTGCTAGTTAAAGAGGAATCTCTAAACAGTGGCAGGTGCTTATCGACAATTAACGGCGCCTGTACTTCTGGAATCTTGTACTATGTTTATATACTTGTGTGTATTACAATCAGACAAACACGCGATGACGGAATGTTTTCGTTAGGTTCGTGTTCCTTGTTGGCACATTTTTTGAATGTAGAAAGTTTTTTTTGCACATTTTTTGAATGTAGAAAGTTTTTTTTCTTCTTCTAAAGAGTCCCAAAACATGACGTTGAAGAGGACCAAAGGCAGTAGGCATCTTTGAATCAAACGCATCTTTTCTGCTGGCAACATGCCCCTGGTGATATACTCACGGCAACATCGACCAACACCAACCAAATCGTCGAAACCTTACGCCGGATCGTGTTCGGCAGTTTGTACGGACTTGTGAGCTAACTGCACACACTAGCAAGCTGAGTGGGTTTTGCATTTTGTTTAGCACATCCTCATCATCATTAGCATGTTGCCAGGCCGGTGATCGGGGTATTGGCTCCGTTTGATTTTGTAGCGCGCTAGTAAATAGTGACACTTTGACCGTTTATTACGGTGTCAAACAAAATCAGTTTACAAAAACAACTCCAGAACCCCGCGCTAGTGACCCTGAAGAATCTAATGAGGTCTTTGACCGCGCGATTAGAGGATGATACTGTAGCATCATGTAGCAAATCATCGATTAATTACCGTCATTAGATTCGTCGCGAAAAGTTACACCCATCCCTAATTTTTTTTTTGCAAATAGACTACATTCAATCCTTCATGCGGGAAAGCTCTTCTAGCGCGCATCCAAACAAAACCATTGATGCATCCACAAGTGAGTTATAACTGATCGGCTTAGTCAATGCACTGGACAAAGACCCTAGGATTCTCTTACACGTACAGATACAACAAGGCAGAAAGAGAACAAGAGGCGTATCGGCGTATCCTCTTGTCTCGCGGACCTTTTCTTTTCTTGCTTGCAGGGGCCGGGTGGTCCTCTCTGAAATCTGAATGGCTCCGGGCTCCAAGATTCAGAACATGTAGCCAATAAGCTAGCTCTATGTGGCTTTCAAGGAGCAGCCACGTACATCCTTTCTGTTTCTTCTGCCCATTATTATCTCCCCGAAGAAATGATCTTCACATGCCATTGTACCCATTTGAACCAGAGTAAAATTAAATTAGCCTCAATGTCACGTATAGGGGAATGCAAATTGGTGATCCTTAGATGCACCTCCAACCCTCTTTAATTTAAAATTTTATACTAAATTTTCAAAATGAGATATGATTTTAGAAAAAGTAATACAAAATTTTGAACTAAATAGGATTGAATGCTCCAGATGATTTGTTAGAAATTTGTTATTTTTATATCTCGCAAACGAAGTCTAGTTTGGACAAGATATTTTACAAAGTTGTGTATTATCATATCATCTACATGTGTGATTTTTTCGATGAATTTAAACGACTTTTTTGCCGTGGTTTACACGAGTTTTCACGAAATTGCGGTTTGCACCAGATACGTTGCCAAATAGTAAGTTCCAGATGCCGCAAGGATTCGATCATGAGAATGGGCGTTAAGCAGGCTAAAGGTAAAAAGCCGGCCGGCACGGCGGCTCTGGCTGGCCAGCAAAGACGGCGTTTGGCCGCGCTCGCCGCGACGGATATGTGTCGACGGGGACGTGTCGCGTACGTGCCCAGCAGGACAGGAGGAGGAGGGCGAGGCCAACGCACAAGCCTCCAACCCGGAAAAGCCTGTGTGTTCCCCTGGCATCACAGCTCACGCAGAGGCTACCGCCGAGCCGAGAGCAAGCAGAGTTCCTAGCGCCTCTCTGTCCCCGTGCGTCGCGCTCGCGCCACGCCGTGCGTGGCCTCGCAACCCTTTTCCTTTCGCAACGGACAAGAGTAGACCGCGCCGGGTGCGCACGCTGCACAGCTCAGACAGTAAACTACCGTGCGGCACATATTTACATTTACTGCACGAGTCGCGAGGCGGCGCAGGGGTTTGGTCGCGTTGGGGGTTGCCTTTTTGCGTTGCGCCGCGCCTCGGAGACCGGTGAAAGGAAGGGAGGGAGAGGAGGTCGGTAGGTGTCGACGTGCCCAAACCATACGCCGCTCGTCGCCTTTTGATGCAGCTGCCGCCTGCCGCCGAGCGCACGCCGCGGCGGCAGCGCGCGCGCGCTCTGCACGAGGAGATAGATCAGGGCGACGACGCGCGCGCGGCAAGCAATCATTGCGCTGCCCTTGTGGGCGAGCAGGGCAGGCAGCAGGACCCAGCGGCCACAAAGGAGAGCATGGCGTTCGCCGGGCGGGGCGCCGGCGCCGCGGTGGCCACCAGTTGGGTGCGGCGCCCGGGTTATTCGAGGGACCGAAAAAAAGCGACGAGAGGGGATGAATGGTAGCTAATTAAAAATTATTACAATCGAAAACTCGGTTTAAGATCCAAAGTATGCACCTAACGCTATCGTCCTAGGTAAAGTGTGGAGTAGCTATGGAGGAGCTACACTAGCACACGACAGCCCTAGGGAACAGCGAAAACAATCGCGGAAGCAAACGCGAAAAACGGCGCAAGATTCAGCACGGTATATATCACCGGTTGATCCGACGTACAAGACTTGAGCACATTGGTTTAACTGATGATACAGAGCCTGCAACACGATAAAACAGTGCACCGGTTAAACCGACAAAATCGACAATTTACACCGGTGCAGTTGTCCAGAGAAGCAGCAAAACAACGTAGTGAACACCGGTTAAACCGACATGCACAGTGAACACCTCGTTGGTTAAACCGATGCCCAGAATAGGACAGAACCCAGTTCCACTCACCGGTTAAATCGATGAGGGACAAAAATAACTCGTCGGTGCAATGGTTCAACACCCGGAGAAGCTGTCACGCAAACAAATACACCGAATGATCTGGCGTTATTGCATCGGTGCAACAGAGGAGCGTCGGATCAATTCGTCAAAAAATCCTAATAGCTGAAACCCCTACTCACCGGTTGATCCGACGTGTATATGTTTAAACACGTCGGTTCATCCGGTGATAGGGTGAATTCTGTCCGAGCACAGAAACAGATTTTTCAGCCCGCGACCTTTTGAAAAACTCGGTGATTGGAGGATCAAATCAAATCCAAAGAAGCTTAAAATTTGTAGGCACGATCACAAAGACCTTGTGAACATATCTACGGAAGGAATTGATGAATCACTCCATGATGCAGGAGGAATCGAGGAATTCCCGAGCCAGAACGGGGTTTTCTCAAGAACGCAAGAACGTCAATTCGAGGGAGCTTGTGAATCCTAGTGATCTTGCACTAATAGAAGCGGTTTGGATCCATCACAAAGAGCTCGTAAAGCCACCAAAATCTCGTGTATCAAAACTCGTCAAACCAAAAACGAAAATCATCACACGAGAGGAATACGACCCATGAATTTGACACAAGATCAAAACCCTAGAGGGCACAAGGATGGTAGGGCCTCCTTTCCCAATCAAATTCAATACAAGGTCTCAAAAATCCATCCCTAAGAGAGGAGAGGGAGGAAGAAGAGAGGAAGGGAGAGAGGCGACGGGGAAGAGGGCGTGCTCCTCTGGGCGCCAGAAGAAGAGAGGGAGAGAGAGAGGGAGGGCTGCCCACTCCCTAAATATCTCCCACTAACTCTAAACGCGAAAGGACTAAATTACCCCTAGAGCTGAAATTAAACTAGAAGGCCCGTAGGGGCAAAACCAGAAAAGATACAAGGACTCATCCGACGGCCGAGGTTCTTTCTTCGAATCGAAGTCTTCTCCGCGATGCCGCCACGTAGATGAAGATCCGGTCCGCGGTTTTGGAGGGTCCGCGAAACCCGGGTAGGTGGCCGGTTTTGAGAAAACCGCCAAAACTCCACGCGCGGGAAGATTCTCGCCTCCACGTCGTGGTCCTGGACACCGTTCCCGCCTCGGCCTTCTGACGGCCCTAGACGCCTCCCGACGCCCGTCACCTCCTCGTCCGCAGTGAGGCCCTAGACGCCGTCGACGCCCGTTCCTCCGCCAGTCCCGAGACCAACGCCTGTGCCTCCACGACTTGGCGTCTTCAACCGCCGTACGCCAGCTTCGTTTTGTGGCGCAAACCAAGAAACCCGCCTTCCGTCGGCGCTTGCGCCCTTAATCCAGGAGTGGATGCCACAGCTGCCGCCCGGCCTGAGCTCCGGTCATGGCTGCCCTTCAACGCCGTCCACCGCACAGTCCATTGGCCACAGCACCACCACGGCAGCTCTCCGTCGACACTTGACGCCCGTGTACCTGCAACCAAAGACCAAGCACACGATCACACCGCACGGTTGACAATTCACTCATCACAGCCAGGAGTGAGTACTGCTCATTCCTCATTATTGCTCGTGGCGCGGTTAATGCGGCGCAGCGGCCATGCGCCGGCGGCCGGCGCGTGCCGAGATCAGCCATCTGCTGGTCGTAGCCGAGGTCGAGCGATCGGGATCGGCTGAGAGCTGGCGCTCGTGAGGAGGGTAATGCCACGCAACCACCATCTATGGCTCGGCTGGCATTGCAATGCTTGGTGGGACGAGGCATTTTTCTAGCTGAACGAACTGGGGGCGATAGCTAGCAATGCTGGTGGCGATGCAGCTGTCCTGTGTTGGGTCCATTGCCAAGCAGCCCGATTTGGCATGTGCGGCTTTGCAAGGAGCTCGGGCCGCCACCGAACCAAGTCGATCATGGCGCCCGTGACACCGTGAAGGAGCGTAATACGGTGTGTACTACCCTACCCAGGAGCAAAGAACTGGGGACGGGGTCACCACCACATTTAGTGCTCGTGAGGGGTGGTAATGTGTCGCAGCCACCACCACCGATATGATGGAGCTGCTTGGATTTTGAGCATTTTGGGACCCTACCCAGTGTCCTGCATGCCGGCCGCCCTGGCCGGGGCAGCAGCACGCTGACCAGGGGCGAAGCCAGCCGAAAATCTCAAAGGGTCTGCAGTGTTGGATAATGGGGTCATTTACCATAGTGTACAATAATTTTCTATAGGATATGCTGAAATTCGTCGGGGTCTGACGACCCCAATGCTAAAGGGCAGCTCCGCCGCTGACGCTGACCTAGTTAGTGATCGGCCGGCGTGACGGTGCCGGCCTCGCGTACGTCCGGCGTGTTCCTCTGGTCCCCCTAAGCCGAGCCAACCGTGCATGGAGACGGGCTGCATGTATTACGGATACGGATAGTCGGATACGGTACCCTTCTGCACGTGAGCAGCAGCATCTGCGCGGTTCTGCACCCTGCTGCAGGTCAGGTGCCATGCAAACTGATCTCCCGTGTCGGGATTTTTTTTTCTGAGAGGAAGGTAGACTTCTAATTATTCACAATGTTTTGAGGTACATGCAACATTTCTGGACAACCAAGGAACCACACATATCGCCGAAGTGCCAAGTTACAAACACTTTTAGCAAGAACATGAGCCTCATTATTAGAGTCTCTACCCTCATGCTTATGCTTGAAAACTACTTTCTGAAATAAAGTGGTTTTAGCTTTGATTTCATTCAGAATGGCAGCATAAGCACACAAATTTTGCTTTTGAATATTCATGATCACCTCCAAACAATCTGAAGCTATTACACATTTGCCCACACCCATATCAATAGCCAAGGAAGTTGCTTCATTGCACGCCAATGCTTCCAAAGAAGGTGGATCAAAAGACCATTAATAACCACAACACTAGCAGCAACATAGTTCCCTTTTCTGTCTCTGCGAATTACACCAACAACTCCCTTATCTCCAGATCGTGCTAGCGCACCATCAACATTAACCTTAAAGAAAGCTTCAGGAGGGGGAATCCATTTGGGAGCAAGTTGCCTGCTCTTTGTGTTCTATTTTGATTGATTGTCATCACAAAAACTAGTTAATGTCATATCATCAAGAAATTTTGAAATAAAACCAAAGGTTGACAGAGGGCTTTGAAATATATTTTCCTTCGAAGTCTTTCTTCGTGCCTCCCAAATTGCCCAACATATGACTAGAAGTTTTTGTAACTCACTTGCAGATAATGTTTCTTGCATATAGAACGACCACTGCTTTGGATTATGGATTTGTGTTGCAGCAATGTGTTCAGTGATGTCCTCATCTACCAATGCCACACACACCTTGACATTGTACAATTAAAAAGAGCATGTTGCCATGAGTCGATTTCGACACCACAAAATTTGCCTCCACTTTGCTCACTTATAGCCCTTTTTTTTAGAACTTCCCCAGTCGGTAAGGAATTATGGGCTAGTCTCCAAGCAAAGATCCAAATTTTTTATGGTACCTTGACCTTCCAGAATATTTTCCATCTCCTCATAGTTCCTTCAACATCTGAGTTCTCGGCTCTAGAATCAAGCCAATCTTGTCGTCGACTCCTAGTACAAGCAAGCATTCTATAAGAAGATTTAACAGAGAATATGCCACTTCGTTCATAGTGCCGCCCAAAAATCATTTTGCCGACAATAAGACAGCCAAACATCGTTGTTGGGTTGGGCCATGCCGCGGCGCGATCATACAGCAGGCCGAAAGTGAGCACAATTCGATCGGCCCATGATCAAAGCCCACCGTCCAGCCCGACATTTGCCCACGCGGAAGCGGACCGGCCGGCCCACGTACACGGCCCGCGTGCTGGTACTGGTAGTTTTTGCAGGGATGGCGGCCAGAAGAGCCATCCGCACCGGCAGAACCCCTCGCCGTCGCCCGTTTCGCGCTCGCGCGTCGATTTGGCGGCGGCGCGACTCCGCATCCCGCACCGCCGAGTGGCCAACGCCGGCCGGCCGGCCGGGCTAGCGCGCGCGGCGCCGTGTTCGCCCGACCTCGTGGGGAAATACGGAGGCAAAGAGCCAAGCAAAACTCGTGCAACCCCTGCCGCAACCAAAGCCGCCGCGATGAGGAGGCGCCCAGATCCCCGTCTCGTCCGGTCCCTCGCCACTGCCTCCACCTCACCCGCCGCGCCAACCCCGCCCCCGGCCTCGAAGCCGCCCCGCCCCGCCGCGCCGTTCCTCGCCGTGCTCCTGCGCCGGGGCCGCGCGGTCGCCGCGTCGCTCCTCAACCGCCGCCTCCGCGCGGCGCCCGCCCCGGAGGCCCGCGCCCTGCTCTCCGCGCTCCCGTCCGTCCGCGACGCCGTGTCCTACAACACCGTCCTTGCCGCGCTCTGCCGCCGCGGGGGCGACCTCCCCGCGGCGCTCTCCCTCCTCGGCGACATGTCGCGGGAGCCCCAGCCGGGCGCCCGCCCCACCGCCGTCTCCTACACCGCGGTCATGCGCGGGCTCTGCGCGGCGCGGCGCGCGGACGAGGCCGTCGGCTTGCTCCGGACCATGCAGGCCCGCGGCGTCCGTCCCGACGTCGTCACGTACGGCACGCTCATCCAGGGGCTGTGCGACGCCGCGGAGGTCGACGGGGCCGTGGAGCTGCTGAATGAGATGTGCGGCAGTGGTATCGAGCCGAACGTGGTTGTGTACAGCTGCTTGCTGCGGGGGTACTGCAAGTCCGGCCGGTGGCAGGACGTAGGCAAGGTGTTTGAGGAAATGTCCCGGCGGGGGATTCAGCCGGATGTTATCATGTTCACTGGTTTAATCGACAGCCTGTGTAAAGAGGG
Source organism: Panicum virgatum (assembly GCF_016808335.1). Lineage (NCBI taxonomy): Eukaryota > Viridiplantae > Streptophyta > Magnoliopsida > Poales > Poaceae > Panicum > Panicum virgatum. The sequence goes on from NC_053146.1 coordinate 65,805,536, forward strand.
GAAGACAGGAAAGGCCGCAAAGGTGAAGGACATGATGGTGGAGCGGGGCTTGGAGCCAAATGCAGTGACATACAATGTGCTAATCAATTCCCTGTGCAAGGAAGGATCGGTGAGGGAGGCAATGACACTAAAGAAGGAGATGGTACAAAAAGGGGTGGCGCCGGATGCTGTGACATACAACACCCTGATTGCTGGTCTTTCTGGCGTGCTCGAGATGGATGAGGCAATGGGATTGCTTGAGGAGATGATCCAAGGTGATATTGTGGTTGAGCCTGATGTGTTCACGTACAACTCGGTTATACATGGACTATGTAAGATTGGTCGGATGTTCCAAGCAGTCAAAGTTCGTGAGATGATGGCTGAGAGGGGGTGTCTGTGTGACTTGGCGACCTACAATTGTCTGATTGGTGGATTCCTTAGGGTCCACAAAGTTAAGATGGCTATGATGCTAATGAATGAGCTGGCTAGTTCTGGATTGAATCCTGATTCATTCACCTATAGCATTCTGATAAATGGCTTCAGCAAGATGTGGGAAGTTGACCGTGCGGAAAAGTTCTTGTGTACAATGAGAGAAAATGGCTTAGAACCTGAGCTAGCTCACTATATTCCTTTGCTTGCAGCTATGTGTCAACAGGGAATGATGGAGCGGGCTACCATTTTGTTCAATGAAATGGATAAGAACTGCAGGCTTGATGTTGTCGCATATAGCACAATGATCCATGGTGCTTGCAAATCTGGGGATAAAAAAATGGTTAAACAATTGATTAAAGATATGCTTGGTGAGGGTCTGACTCCTGATGCCGTGACATATTCTATTATAATCAACATGTTTGCAAAATTTAGTGACCTAGAAGAAGCCGAGAAGGTTCTTAGACAGATGACTGCGAGTGGCTTTGGACCTGACGTTGCTGTTTTTGATTCACTGATCAAAGGTTACAGTGCTGAAGGCCAGATAAACAAGGTTCTGGAATTAATTAGTGAAATGAGAGCCAAGAATGTAGCTCTTGATTCTAAAATTATATCTACTATTGCCACTTCTCTGACAGATGAACATAAAAAAATGCTACTGGAGGTGCTACCCGATTTCTCTAAAGAACTGTTGCAAGGCAACACCGCCCCAGGAGTTCATGAACTCACTATGTAAATGATGCCCTGCACTTTGAACCTGGTGTCTCTGGATGAACCCGAATCCATGTTCTTGTGTACAGATAGCCTGCATATTTGAAGGCTAATGTATGTGTGCCTATGTTTGATGTTCTGTTCAGTTCACTTTACATGATTTATCTGTGTGAAGTTGAGGTGGCAATGACCCTAGATTTGTTGTTAGTGGTACTGGTGGGTCTCAAAAAATTGCTTATCGCACATTCGTTTTTTAGTGTACAGATGCTGGCTGTATCATTTAGTCAGGCTGCCGCCAGTGGTATGTGAGAGAAACTGTTGTAATTTTGAAGTCTGGGCTAACTTGGTTGTCAAACCATTAGAGAGGTAATCCTATAAAAGCTAGTTCAGTTGGGAGAACTCATTTCTGTAGCATCTCTTTGATGGCGGATACATTTTAAGCTCTGTCTTTTTGTTCTTCAATCTCCAATATGAAATTTTGATCTCACAGAGTTTTCTGGATAAGTTTACACATTGCAAGCTTCTCATGTCGCTCTAGCATGCCATTGTGCAGGTACTTGCATATTAATGTGGATAACATTGCTTGGGGACTGATTTGTCAATATAGATCTGGAGCACGGCACAGCCTACAAGATTAAGAAACTCTGTGGGTGTTTCGGTCCCATTATGTCTGTAATTTCTGACTAATTCTGTAGCTCATCTTCTTAGTTTCATTGCTTGCACAAACTCGACACGAGAGCAACGCTAATTATCTGTGATTTGAGGCAGTGGTTGGCATTGCGGCACTGGCAGCCGAGGGCGACGGCCTTGTGCCTTGTCCGGAGAGCAGGATGGCGGGTGGCCGCGCGGAGTGTTTTTTCCAGCAGAGCTTGTGCAAGTGCAAGAACCGGCGTCAGGCTTGCAAGATCGACAGGAAGTCTGACCCTGAACTCCTCTTCATCCATAGGTAAAACAGCATAAAAAAGAAAATCCCAAAAGAAAAGGGGAGCGTTGGATCTCTACTATCAAAAGATCCGAACTTTAGAAAATTACTCCTGTTTGCTCAACGTTAACTACCGATAAAAACAAGACAGGTGTTGGTACCCAGGACCGGGGTACCCCTTGCTGAGTCTAGCCAAGAGCCTCCTAGTTATTGTTAACTATGCCCTAACAACCGAGCAGCCGGACTCCTGTGGTCCAGAGCCATACTCTCCCGGCAAACGGCCCCGGACCCGCTCCCCGCTTGGAAAGGGTCCGGTGGCGCCACGTATCTCGGGGGTAGCCCTCAGCCAAAACAGCTGGGGGCCCCGGACCTCCCGCAGAGTCCCGAACCTCCCAGGAGTACCGGACCCCTGCCGGGTCCCGGACCCGGACCCTCATACACTATCCGGATCCCTCAGCGGAGTAGAACTTACACCCCTCCTGGGGCTGGTCCGGAACCGCCATGTGTCACGTGGCCGCACGCAGGTGCGGGCACGCGCGCGGGGCCACGAGGCTTCCACTGGAAGAGTCGCCTACCTACCGCATTCAATGCGGTAGGCGGAAGTGCGCACTGCCATAGCAAAGCCCGAGGCGGCTTTGGCCAGGTTGCACTGTTGGTTGCATGTTACCAAGGAGCACAGAGCAGTCGCTGGCGTCGCCTACTCCGCGTATGTCAGCCTATTATGCTAGTTGGATACGACAGCTCGGCTTCACCCATTAAAGCACCTACACGGTAGCCTCGACAGACTACGCCGCAAGCTACATTGCTCCAACGGGCGCCTCGCCGATGGGACAAATAAAGACTCCCCTCGGTCAGAGAGTCTACAGGACGAGGAAGCGTGTCCGAGAAGAGATCACCAACCACTGTAGCACCATTAGCATCTTTCCAGTATAGTATACCTCCTTGTTGGGCCCACCTGTCGGGGTCCAACGCCTGTGTACGCGTCATCCTTTGTTCTATAAAAGGGAGACGCCCGTTAGAGAAGGACTCAGGTCCAGAGGGAGCACCGCTGGGCAGAGGATAGATTCATTCTAAGTGCAATACACCACACAGTGGATGTAGGGTATTACGCTCCGGCGGCCCGAACCACTCTAAATCCATGTGTTCTTGCGTTCTTGCCCCCAAGCTAGATCGGCCTAATAGCTTAGCACTTTCCCGAGTACTCCCCCTCGGGGAATAGGCGGGTGTGTTCCGCCACCCGGCTGTTGGTACCCCTAAAGCCCACGACAAGAGGAAAACCTAGGTAACCATGAGTAGATAACCAAATTTTTTCCTTGCGGCGGCCACGAGCACACACCGAGTTATCTCTGCCTGTACAACCATTCTATGTACTGGCGTGCATCGGTACATCAACCTGAAATTGGCCAAGACTTTGCCGGTATCGTCTGTGTCCATCAGCAGTTCAGCACAGCACAAGCAGCAGAAACAGCTTGAACAACGCGTTACAAACTACCTCTTCCCGCTATCGAGCCCTGCACGCGTTAGAGTAGAACAGGAAGTGATGGCACACCGCACACCTGTCCAGAACGGCTTGGCATACGCGTTCTCAAGGCTGACCACCTCTTGCCGACCCGGCACTGAAGCGTTAGAACAGAACAGGAGCTGATGCTACACCTGATAGTTCGTTTGACAGTGCTGGAAAGATGTCAACAGCAAGTATCTGCAACATTCTTTTTTTTTCTGGTACAAACCAGTAACATCTACTCCCTCCGTTCCAAATTATAAGTCATTCCAAGAATCTTGGAGAGTCAAACCATCTCAAAGTTTGACCAAAATTATAGAGAGAAACATAAAAATTTATTACATTAAATAGCTATACTATAAAAATATAACTAACAAAGAATCTAATGATACTTAATTGGTATCATAAATGTTATTAACTTGTTATATAAATTTAGTCAAACTTGAAAAACTTTGACTCTCCAAGATTCTTGGAATGACTTATAATTTGGAATGGAGGGAGTAGATAATATTCAACCGAAGAAACATGCAGGTTCAGGTGGAGTTAATCTAGTATATTCAGGCAAAAGTTGCAGAACTAGGATACAAATATGAACCTGAATTCATTAGGCATTTAGTAGACTAGACCAACAAAGTGGCAATTCATTCCCAGAATTACCACAAATCCTCAGCTAAACATTACGCCAAGGTTAACAACAGCAGAGAAAGAATTCACTAATCCTGATGGTAAGACAAAAGATTGAGGATATTATGTCCGGCTGCATCTAGTAGAAGCACATCCGTAGATAACATTTTTGTTTGAGGAAAGTAAGATAACCTCAGTGCCACGTCTATTGTAAACATGGCAGTCTGCAGATGGATTCGCCCTGAAAACTTTGAGGACATCCTTGCATCCTCTGCTATATGTTACAACATTGGGGGCCAGTTTCACAGTGACTTTCGTCAGCGGTGCGCATCTGAACAGAAGCTTCAAGAAATCAACTTCATGGCCACTTCCTTTGAAGTTTTTTATTTCTAATACTTCAAGACCCATCAAGGAGATATTCTGACTTCTCCAGTTTTGTGGTTGATCACAAGGACAGTTTGGCGGGCAAGCTTCATCCTTTAACTGAAAGAGAAGCAAAGCATGGTTAATTCTCCATAGCCACAAGAACATCATACGAAACAACTATTCTGGCATCTAAGAATGTAATTAAATATATTTCTCGAATTCTATATATTAGGCAGATATACTCGAGAATTACCATATCACGATCGATGACCAGCTTAAGCCTTTGTATACCATTCCAAATACTCAGTAGATTCAACACCACTCCTCCATACACATGACCACGTGTATCGAGATTTAGCTCCAAAATAGAAATTTTAGGAAACGGGAACATTTCTTGCAAGTTTCGCTCTTGTAATACACAATACTGTAAATGCATGAAAATCATTCGTCAAATGAAGCATTCCACAAGATAACTTATAATAAAAGCAGTAAAACAATTTGCTCAAATTACCGAAACTATGTTTGTCAAAGAGTAAAAGGATGTTGTCGCGGGATTTTTAGGCTACCCACCGCCGGGTGGCGGAACGCACCCGCCAATTCCCAGTGAGGGAGGACTCGGGGAAGTACCTTGGCGATTGGGCTGATCTAGCTTTGGGACAAGCACACAAGAACACACGATTTAGAGTGGTTCAGGCCGCCGGAGCGTAATACCCTACATCCACTGGGAGAAGTATTGTTCTTGGTTGTGTATGAACCTATCCTCTGCCGGCTCTTGGCTCTCACCCCGCCTGAGTTTTTTTCTAGCGGTCGCCCCCCTTTTATAGACCAAGGGGTGCGGATACATAAGATGTTGGGGCCCCGACAAGTGGGCCCAACGTACTGTGCAGCATACTGCGCAGAGTACTCAAATAGCTACAGTGGCTGCGAATCTTTCCTCCGATATGCTTTCATGCCCTGCTGACTCTCTGACGAAAGGAGGTCTTCTCTTGTCCCGTCAGCAAGGTGTCCGTTGGGGGAACGTAGCTTGCGGCGTGACCTGTTGAGGCTATTATGTAGGCGTCATAATGGGCGAAGCCGAGCCGTCGTATCCATTTGTTACGGCAGACTGTCAGGCGCGACGCCAGCAGCTCCACTATCTTGGTAATACGCGATCAATAGTGCCCCCTGGTCAAAGAATCGCCTTGGCTTCTGCTACATCAATGCGGACGTCCACCTACCACAATGAATGCAGTGGTGGGTGGGGCCTTGTATGGAGACCAAGCGGCCTTGTATACGTGTCCGTGCTTGTAGACACGTGTCGGCTCCGGACCACCCTGAGGCAGGGCGTCGACTTCTTCCCTTAGCGAGGGGTCCGGTTACTATACAGGTGGTCCGGGACCCCATCAGGGGTCCGGGACTTCCGCGGGGGTCCGGGCTCCACGAGAGGTCCGGAGCCCCGGCTATTTGGGCTGAGCGCCCGCCTCTCCCGGGACACGCGGCGTTCCCGGATCTTTCCCAGTCGTGAGACAGGTCCGGGGCCGTTGTCAAGAGAATCAGGACTCCGGACCACAGGGATCCGGCTACTTGGTCGTAGCCAAGGATAATTACAAAGCCCTTGCCTAGACACAGCAAGAGAGGGTACCCCAGTCCTGGGGTACCGAGCGGTCTCCGCCGGAGCGGGCCACCGGAGTGGACTTGAGTCGACCGTGGCGAGCGGTCTCCGCCGGAGCGGGCCACCGGAGTGGACTTGAGTCGACCGTGGCGAGCGGTCTCCGCCGGAGCGGGCCACCGGAGTGGACTTGAGTCGACCGTGGCGAGCGGTCTCCGCCGGAGCGGGCCACCGGAGTGGACTTGAGTCGACCGTGGCGAGCGGTCTCCGCCGGAGCGGGCCACCGGAGTGGACTTGGATTATTGCTGGCGAACCAAAGAAAAATGTAACCAGACCTTACTGTAAGGTGTAAGAAACCAAGCCTTATACTAGAAGAGAGCCCAGAACCTCTAAAGACAGCAATCTCGGATACTAGAGTACTCGTAACAGGGTAGTGAAGTACGTGAACTTAGGGTACATTACCAGGCTAAGCTACGCGGAGCTCCTCCACCCCAGGATATGAGTACCACTTTTCCAGAGCAGGTCTTTAGGGGTTCGGACTGCCTTCTAGCTAGAAGGGGCGTCCTCACCTGACTTCAAGCCGGCAACTTGGATCGCTAACAACAAAGGAAAAGACTCTGATTGGGGGGAAGAGACGATTAACCAAGAATTAGCCAACCAGAACGAATGAATGTAATCAGAGTGGAGTCGAGACAAGGCTAAGAAAATAACTCTTATTTATTATTGTGGTTATCACGGTATACATCAGAGGTCGGGATTACGAGGTCGGACCTCCACCGCTCCGGACCGCTTTTTGCCTGTTTGTGTGATAGGGCCAGAGGTCGGGTTTACAAGGTCAGGCCTTGACCGCTCTGGACACACACGTAGGCGCCACGTTATTACAAAGGAGGAACTCTCTTAATCTTTTCTTAGGAGTAACCTACGGCTGCATGCTATACAGCGTGTCCTTCTCCGGTTGGAAGTGGCATGACCACTCATGAATTCTTCATAGTCGTCGGAGGCGAAGGCGCCCTAGATGCGCCTGAACTGCATCATCTAGCACCACCTTGGGAGCTCGGGGGGCCACTCCTTGCCTAAGAGCTGTCATATGCTTAGGTAGCATGAGACAAATTCTTTGGCTTTGAATGGAAGAGGCCCCCTGCCGCCGCCGTCCGCCACCGGGAGCCATCCGCCCGCCCCCCACTGCGGCAGGAGCTGGCTTTCCGCCCTGACGCAGCGGGAAAATGTGTGCTCGTGTGGGCGAGCACGGAGTGTGGAGAAGGGCGGTCGTTCGCCGGCTTGTCCTTGGTGCTCGCGCCTGGTGGCGGGGTCTTGTCTGCAGCAGCACCAAGAGCCTGGGGCGGTGCCGGAGACGACTCGACGACACGGTCAACTTCCTCCGGGATGGCCGTCGGCTCTAGGCTCCATGTTGAGAGAAAGTCTTGAGCCGACGCCATACCGCCGCAGAGGAAGCATGACCGCTGCTTGAGAGAAAACCTTGAGTCGACGTAGAGGCAGCATCGCCCAGCGGCGCCTCTGCTGCGAGTTGCTGCGCCGGCTCTGAGGCGTCGCAGTGGCGACGCACAACAGACGCCGCTGCCGTGCGCCGCCGCACCGTGGGCGTTGGTGCCCTGGTGCCACGGCTTGTGGCGTGGGTGACGCCCTGCCTTCCTCCATCTTCTCGTCCGTCGTTGCAGAGGATGAACACGGCCCCAGAAGCCTGAAGATCCAACCAGCGCCTGACCTCCCCACGGACGGTGCCAAAATGTCGCGGGATTTTTAGGCTACCCACCGCCGGGTGGCGGAACGCACCCGCCAATTCCCAGTGAGGGAGGACTCGGGGAAGTACCTTGGCGATTGGGCTGATCTAGCTTTGAGACAAGCACACAAGAACACACGATTTAGAGTGGTTCAGGCCGCCGGAGCGTAATACCCTACATCCACTGGGAGAAGTATTGTTCTTGGTTGTGTATGAACCTATCCTCTGCCGGGTCTTGGCTCTCACCCCGCCTGAGTTTTCTTCTAGCGGTCGCCCCCCTTTTATAGACCAAGGGGTGCGGATACATAGGACGTTGGGGCCCCGACAAGTGGGCCCAACGTACTGTGCAGCATACTGCGCAGAGTACTCAAATAGCTACAGTGGCTGCGAATCTTTCTTCCGATATGCTTCCATGCCCTGCTGACTCTCTGACGAGGTCTTCTCTTGTCCCGTCAGCAAGGTGTCCGTTGGGGGAACGTAGCTTGCGGCGTGACCTGTTGAGGCTATTATGTAGGCGTCATAATGGGCGAAGCCGAGCCGTCGTATCCATTTGTTACGGCAGACTGTCAGGCGCGGCGCCAGCAGCTCCACTATCTTGGTAATACGCGATCAATAGTGCCCCCTGGTCAAAGAATCGCCTTGGCTTCTGCTACATCAATGCGGACGTCCACCTACCACAATGAATGCAGTGGTGGGTGGGGCCTTGTATGGAGACCAAGCGGCCTTGTATACGTGTCCGTGCTTGTAGACACGTGTCGGCTCCGGACCACCCTGATGCAGGGCGTCGACTTCTTCCCTTAGCGAGGGGTCCGGTTACTATACAGGTGGTCCGGGACCCCATCAGGGGTCCGGGACTTCCGCGGGGGTCCGGGCTCCACGAGAGGTCCGGAGCCCCGGCTATTTGGGCTGAGCGCCCGCCTCTCCCGGGACACGCGGCGTTCCCGGATCTTTCCCAGTCGTGAGACAGGTCCGGGGCCGTTGTCAAGAGAATCAGGACTCCGGACCACAGGGATCCGCCTACTTGGTCGTAGCCAAGGATAATTACAAAGCCCTTGCCTAGACACAGCAAGAGAGAGTACCCCAGTACTGGGGTACCGACAGATGTTAAAGAAAAAAGAGACGCACCGATCTTCCTATGTCCAAGCTGAGGGTGAAGCCGCTTCGTCCTGTCCCCAACTCCAGACGAACAAGGCGCCAAATCCCGTCGATCCCTACTGCTAATGCCTCACCTGGAAGGAGAAACTCGCCATGGGACCAGCACTTCCACGAGAGATTCTCCACCTCAGGCGCTAACAGTGACATGCCGAAATCCACAGACACGTCGCTATGCAAGGTGAATTTCTTCAGCATGGGTGTCATGATGTCAACACCTCGAAGCTTACCGCTGATCACAAGGAGCTCCTCTATGGTCGCCGAGTGGACAGTCATGGTCTCGATACCCCAACAGTGAATCAACTCTAGAACGCGCAGGTGTGGGCATCGTGAGACCAGAACACCGGTATCGAAGCGGCCGCTTGTGATGGAGAGCCTCTCCAGCGCCGGGAACTCACCGCCTTGCGCCGGTAGCGCTAGGTGGAGCTTGTGAAGGCGCAGCGTGATCGATGTTGCGCGGGGAAAGGAAGGCACCTCGATGGGGACCATTTCATCAGTTTGGACCACCCAGGATACCACGAAGCTCAGGTCCGCCGGGTCCAGACGCGCGGCGGCGCGAAGCAGCGAGGCGACGGCTTCGGCGGGGACCCTGTCGGTGATCTCGATGTCGAGGAGGGACAGCTTCGAGAGGGCTACCTGGGCGAGGGCGGCTTCGATTGCGCCGTGCGCGATGTCGCGGAAGGAGAGCTCGGGGAGGTGCTTCCACAGGCCGCTCCCCCGCCACCGGCGGCAGAGGGCGCTGGTGCGGGCGGCGGCGGCGGCGCAGCGGAGTCGGCCGAGGATCTGGATGAGCAGGTCGTCGTGGAGCCCGCCGATGCGGTCCAGTCCACCGCCAGCGCCCCCCTGGGCGCTGAGGCGGCGGCGGCGGGCGGATCGAGTTTCCATGGCAGGCAGATGGCTGGAGGCTGGAGCCCACGGCAGATGGCGCGAATTTATCCTGCTCAGGCGGGGAAAAAAAAACGCGCGTCGCTGAGGGTAAATTGCGCGGGATTATTTCGGAATTATTTCGGCCCACGGGAGAAAAAGAAAAACCTACCACAAGCCCCACGGTCAACGGGAGGTCGGTGCGAAATCTGAACCGTCTGTTCCGCCACCTGGACGGTACAGATGCTCTCCGTGCTCACGCGTTCTTCGCACTGACGTGTCGCGCCCGTCGTCCCCGGGAGCAGTCAACACCTTCCCCCAGCGACGCCGACCTCCCCGACCCCAGCCAGCTCGCCCCAGTCTGGCAGTCTCCTCCTCCTCCAGCTCCCCCATCCGACGCCGATCCCCAATCACCCATGGATCCCAAGCCCGACGCCAACGCGCCCGCGGCCTCGGCGCCGGCGGAGCACGCGGCGTACCCGCGCCTGTCCCCGGAGGAGATGGCGCCGCCGCCGCCGCCCGTCGTGCCGCCGGCCGGCGCCAACCCCTACGTGCTCTCCGCCCCGTCGCCCAACCCGCCCGCCAAGAGTGAGCTCCTGCCCGTTGTCTCATGCTCTTCGCTGCTCAGGTCCTTCTGGTCATCGGTTTTGGCTGCTTTGCGGGTGGTCTGATCGCTCTGAATTTGGGGGTGGATCGCCGCAGGCGCTACGAACAATCTGAGGGAGATGTTCGGTATGGTGGGGAAGAAGTTCAACGAGGCCGCGCGCAAGACCGAGGGCATCGCCGGCGACGTCTGGCAGCACCGTGAGTGTCCCGAGATTCCTTGGCACGACTACAAATTTGAGTACATTTTATTTTTGAAAGAGAACAGACAGCCGTTCATGTGTTAAGAAAGTAGAGACAAATTTGAGTGTGCCGATGGCCAGCTGCATACTGTGCCACAAAACTGCTAGTGGCGTGCTTCTGATTGGATGCAGTGGATCTTCAATCAGAAGCAGTTTTGTGGCACAGTATGCAGCGGCACACACATCACATGATGACGCATCGACTTTGCCATGTTCAGGAATGGTTCAAAACTCCATGCTTATGCCTGTTTCACAATGCGATTAGCAATGCAAATAGCTGTCTATACTGTTTGTGGTGTGCATCTTTGCAGTCAAAACTGGATCTAGCATGACGGATACTGCAATGGGGAGGATTGCTCAGATATCAAAGGTCATATCTGAGGGTGGTTACGACAAGATATTTCGTCAGACTTTCGAGTGCTTGCCTGATGAGAAGCTCAAGAAGGTGTATGTGTGCTACCTATCGACATCTCATGGGCCGATCATGGGCGTCCTGTATCTCTCGACTGTCAAGATTGCATTTGGTAGTGACAGCCCTGTGAAATATGTAACTGAGGACAACAAAGCCGAGTCATCCTTTTACAAGGTATGGTGCCCGCATTTTTAGTTCCTTTTCTTCAGTATGTGCGATAGAGTTCCCTCTTCATGGTGTATAGATTATCAGTTTACATTCTCTAGTTTTTTGGGTACTCTGTTAGTCTGTTTTGATGCTAAAGGAATACTCCTACCACAGGCATAAGACTAGGTGTGACATTTATAGTCTATGGCCTGTAACTGGTTCTTGATTAGCAATTACATGAATTCATATTAAAATCTGCAGATATTGAAATTACAAAGTTGAAATTCATCTATGATGAAAGTCACCTGTATAGACAAATATATGAAACTGCTAACTTTTGGAGTACACAACCTGTAATTGGTTTCCTGATTAGTGAGTACTTGATTTCACATTAGTTATCTTCAGTTTTATGTATACAGATTGTGTGTCCTACTAATTTGCTACTTAGTATATTTACCAAATGGACAACATGAATTTGTATATAAGCATGTACATATCGCTTTGTTGAGTTCCTTTGAATTTCGGTCCATTCTTGTGGTTAATTCCTAGTTCCAACTATGCCTTATCATTTATATGCGCATGAACAGGTTGTTTTACCCATTCCCCACTTGAGATCAGTTAACCCCACGGCAAGTCCACAAAACCCTGCAGAGAGGTATATTCAGGTTGTCTCTGTTGATAACCATGAGTTCTGGTTCATGGGTTTCGTGAACTACGATAGTGCTGTGAAGAATCTCCAGGAGGCTGTTCGTGGTGTTCATGGCGCCTGAAGATCGCCCGGGTATTTAAACACTTGTCTATGTGGTATGCCGTATGCCCCCTGTAAGGCTGTAAATGTGTTTATGCATGGTGCTTGTATAGTTGTGAATCTCGTGTTGAGATGTGTGCCATTGGACATCATTATGCAGTGCATCCATGTATCTGTAGCATGTTGATACTGCTGGAGAAGTGTATGCAAATACGGAATGAAGTTGATTGAAATTTGAAGCCAGTGTTGTTAATTACTACTCTCTTCGCTAGCTTGTGCTACGAGTGAAACACCCACCCTATGTCCTGGCATACATGATACATCACCTGGAATTGGAAATCGACCAAGGCTTTGCCACTGCACGCGCAGCAGAACGCATCGACAGTGTTCCGAAGGCTGACTACCTCTTGCCGTATCATCTCCTGATGCCAACACCTGCTAGTTTTGTACCCTCCTGACCGGTGGCGCTCACTTTATTTTTCAAGGGAAACTACGTGCAGCATGCCTAATCGGCGAATACACTTCAAGGCTTCAAAATAATGTTTTCGTTAGATATGCTTGGTATTCTAATTTTATCTACAAGAAAATTTGTAGATAAATTTAATCCCAAACATATCGAGTACCTTGTAGACCTTACCAGAGGTACTTCTACAATGATGTTTCCACCATTTTTAGCGGCCTTTAACTCAGACAAACTACATTCTTAACAGAATCCAGCACTTTTCTTGATGTCTGTTCATGATGACACCAGCTGCTTCTCCAAAAATATGGTACCATATATACAACCTGTCCAATAGTTTCAGCTATCTTTCGCAAATCAGAACTTGCATTGCCTAGTAGAGGGCATACTAGCATCGTGGCTGCAGTCAGCGGCGGTGCACCATTTTACTCTTGATTATTAGTTGAAAGATCTGCTGTTAGAGCTTTCAGGCTTTGACAAACTAGAAATTGAAACCAGTTTAGTGAGCTCGACGATTTGCCAGGTGAAGAAGAATTACAGTGTCCCGGGTGCCAGGTTGAATCTGAACAGCGGCCTTCTTTCGTGTCAGGTGCCGCAGGTTTCTGCTAGGGACGGAGCACCGGCAAGGTCTTGCGGGATCATCATGTCATCCGTCTTCAGAGCTCCGAACCCAGACGAAGAATCCATGACGAACAAACGCCAGTGCACCAGCGACCAGTTCACCCAGTAAGGCAGGGACTTAAAAGTGTGCCGGCGATTGGTTCTCCCAGAACGTCCTGGCTCGCAGGAGCGCCGCCGCCGCACCGCCAAACCTGTTCGTCGACGGTGCCGCAATGCGCCATGTTGGGTTTTTGCGGAATTGTGGTCTTGCCTTTGCCTCTCGCGCGTCGATTCCACGTCCGAGCAGCTTCTGATTGCCTCCGGTCCAGACGGATCACGAACGGCGCATCCGGCGTGTGAGGCGCCAGTACAAGCCTCGTCGGAGGCTGGGATGGGCGCGGCGGGAGCAGGGGGGCTCTAGAATCCGAGCCTGACGAGGAAGACGCTCCTGCGATGCGGCTAATTTGGGCCGTACAGGACCGATCGGACGGCTGCCAAGTACCCAAGGGGTGGACGGTATTTCAAATACCGTCCACCCTGTGCATGTGGGCTGCGAAAACTGCAGGCGCGGCTTCATTCCGCGGCTCGCCGGAGCGCCGCCGCGCTCTGGCCGCCCCTCGCTTCCTTCCCCTAACACGCGGACGCGGGCACCTCGGAGCAACGCCTGTGGCATCTAGCCAGCTCCTCGCTTCTACGGCCGGTGTGAAAGCTGGCCTGTAGAGGACTGGGGGCGCCAAGGCGGGTGCTCGGCGCGGCGGGACGGCATGGAAACCATGGCGTGCGCACCGAGCTCAGTCCAGACGTTCGCTTCTTTGCTTCACTCAATCCCGGCATCCCGTACCCCGCCTGAGAGAGGCGGACCGATCCCAGCCGTCAGCCGTCTGAACAGCGCATCCGTTTTCATCTGGGCGGAGTCGTCAGCTCGTCGCCGGCTCGCACATGCGCATCGACAAGGAGGACGCCACACGTTGAAGACAACTCGCGGGCCGCCGAAACAGAGTAGATGCTCTGAAGATCCAGCAGCAACCTTTCAACAGGACTGACATTCATCTGACCAGTCAGTGTTTCATTCAGTAGGATCAACTTGTATGCCTAATTGTCTATCCCTGGCTGAGGCGTCTTGCTGCTCCAATACCATTCAGAGTTCTTTTTACATCAACGCCATTTTACTTCATTAGCGTCTGAGCTCTTTATTCCATCAACAGCAGCCTGATGCTCAGGAACGTTTCCTATATGCAATTTAGTCTGTGTGTGCAACCTGTTAAAGCCAAGTTGTGACCCAGACAGTTGCACCGGCGCCGATATGGTTCACCAATTTGGAACTCGAAAACAAACAGTTTCTGGAGAGCAGAACGACTTTGTATCGTTTTCTCGACACACGATCTTAGAGTAAAGACAGTTTTTCTGGGAAGCCTGAAACTGATGATGCAGGTTTATGTCGTTTCGTTTCTTTTCTGGGAAGGGTGAGAGCTTCGGTTTATTTTTTCCCCCTTCTAATGGGCTTCAGTCAGAAAAAAAAAACCCCTCTTGCATCTTGGGCCAGGGGAAACTAGTACATGGTTTGATCGACAAATTTGAACCAATTGGCTTTTGGGCATCGTGGCTTGCCAATGCAAAGGAAAATTCAGGCTAGAGGAATGGAGATTAGTTCTTCAAAAAAAAAAGGAGATTGATACTAGATGCCCACTGTGTGGAAATATGATGATGATGGTGGACATTTGCTTCTAAAATGCAAATATGTGGGGAATTGGCTCTCAACTTTTGATGATAAGGAGAGGCGTGTCGTATTGGTGGGGGCAGTTACATAGTAGAGGAGAGATAGAGATATATGTATTAGTAGAAGTAGAGAAGAGATTTATCTGTGTGAAGTTGAGGTAGCAATGACCCTAGATTTGTTGTTAATGGTAATGTTGGGTCCCAAAAAAATTGCTTATTGCACATTAATTTTTTAGTGTACAGATGCTGGCTATATCATTTAGTCAAGCTGCCGCCAGTGGTATGTGAAAGAAACTGTTGTAATTATGAAGTCTGGGCAAACTTGGTTGTCAAATCATTGGAGAGGTAATCCTAGAAAAGCTAACTCAGTATGTAGGGAGAACGTCCTTTATGTAGCATCTCTTAGATAGTGAATACATTTAAGCGCTCTGTCTTTTTGTTCTTCAATCTCCAATATGAAATTTTGGTCTCAGAGTTTTCTGGACAAGTTTACACATTGTAAGCTTCCCATGAAGCTGTCTGAAGCCAATATTTTCTTTGTTACTCTCTTTGCTCGCTACTGTATAGAAGTGTTACATGTGAAACAACCATAGATTTGTAAATCGCCTGCATGGTGTAATAAATATAGTCGAAAAAAATCGCATTACACAAATGGACTGTAAATCGCGAGACGAATCTAACGAACTTAATTTGACTGTGACCACACACAAAATTGCTACAGTAAAGCTACAATAAATATATGCTAATGACAGATTAATTAGGCTTATTAGATTCGTCTCGTAGTTTACAGACGAGATCTGTAATTAGTTTTATAATTAGTCTATGTTTAATACTCCAAATAATTTCAAAACGGAGAAACTAAACACACCCAAATGTCTATTTACTCACATATATCAACCTGAAATTGGCCAAGGCTTTGCCGATCTTGTACTCTCGTCTGAGTCCATCAGACCATCAGCATTGCACGAGCAGCAGAAACGGCTTGACCTACGCGTTACGAACTACCTCTTGCCGCGATAGGGCCCTGACGCGCTAAGAGTAGAACAGGAAGTGATTACCACACCTGATAGTTTGACAGTGCCGGAAAGATGCCACCAGCATATATCTGCAACATTCTATAATCCATAATATGTGCCATCGGTAGCATCTAGGTAATATTCAACCAAAGAAGCATACAGGTTCAGATAGAGTTAATCTAGCATATTCAGGTAAACGATTAGGCATTTAGGCTAGACCAACAATCTGGCGATTCATTCCGGTGGCCACGACAGGAAACAAGTCTTCGGAGTTGACACGAATCCTCAGCAAAACATGACGGCTACGTTATCAATGACAACGGATAACACACTTAGTTCTGATGGTAAGACAAAAGCAAGGAAATCATCCCCAGCTGCATCGTCTAGAAGCATATGGCAGTCATGCGTAGATAACCTCCTTGCCACCTATGCAATAAACATGACATTCTGCAGTTGGATTCGCCTTGAAAATCTTGTAGGTTTCCTCGCATCCTTGGCTGCTTGGTGAAACCTTGGAGGCCAGTCTCAAGGTCACATTCATCAGGGGAGCACATCTGAACAAAATCTTCAAGAAATCAACTTCATAGCTGCTTCCTTTGAAATTTACTATTTCTACTTCTTGAAGGCTCAAGGAGACATTCTGACTTCTCCAATTTTGTGGTTCATTGCAAAGGCAGTCTGGAGGGCATGTTTCATCACCATTCCTCTTCAAAATCTGAAAGAGAAGTTAAGCATGTTTAATCTTCCATAACCAAAACACACATCATACTAAGCAACTATATATTCCAAGATCACATAATGTAGTTAAGCATATTTCTAGAAAATCTATGTATTAGGAATATTAAGTGAAGAATTACCGCACGATGATCAATGGCCACCTTAAGCTTTCGTGTAGCATTACAAATCCTCAGTAGATTCAACACCATTGCTTGTTTTGACTTTTAGCTCCAAAACAGAAATGTTAGGAAGCTGGAACATTTCTTGCAAGTTTCGCGTATGTGTTGCAGAATTCTGTAAGTGCATGAAAATCACATGTCAAATGAAGCACTCCAAAGGATAACTCGTAGTAACAGTTAAACAATTCGTCGGAATTTCCAGGACTTTGAAGTTTGAACATAAAAGAGTAAAAGTATATCGAAAGAATGGAAATGCACCGGTCTTCCTACATGCAAACTTAGCACAAAGCCGCTCTCCTGAGTCTCTAACTTCAGTATATCCAGCCTCCACATCCCAGACGCATCAATCACTACAGTTTCAGGATAAAAGCAAACCGAACAACTCCACGAAAGATTCTCCACCTTAGGTGCGAACAATGACATGACGAAATCCTTGTCCACGGACTCACGCAAGGTGAATTTCTTCAGCATTGGTGCCACGATGTCAAGACCACGGAGCCACCCATCACCGGTCACAAGAAGCTCCTCGATGGTCACCGAGTGGACCGTGATGGTGTGGACAACCCGATCATAAGCCACCACCTCTAGCACCCGCAGGCATGAGCATCGTGAGATCAGGGGGCCGATATCGAAGCCGCTAGCAACAATTGAAAGCATCTCTAGCACCGGGAAATCACCGCCTTGCGCCGGTGGTGTCAGGTGGAGGTTGAGAACATGCAGCCTGATCGATGTTGCGCGGGCAAAGGAAGGCACCTCGACGGCGATGGGTTCATCCGTCCCGTCCGCCATAGCTACGATGCTGAGATCGACCGGGTCAAGACGCGCGGCGGGGCGGAGCAGCGAGGCGACTGCTTCGGCGGATAACCTGCTCCTATGGAAGGGGTAATCGATGTGGAGGAGGTTTAGCTTTGGGATGGCGACCTGGGCGAGGGCGACCTGGAGAGCGTCGGGCGCGACTCTGCGGAAGGAGAGCTCGGGGAGGTGCCTCCAGAGGCCGCGCCACCGGCGGGAGAGGACGCTGGTGCGGGCGGCGGCGGCGGCGGAGCGGAGGCGGACGAGGACCTGGATTAGCAGGTCGTCGTTGAGCCCGCTAATGCGATCCACTCCGTCTCCATCACCGCCGCCCCCGCAGCGGCGGTGAGGCCCACGCGGCGGCTGCGCGCCGGGGCGGCAGCGGCCGCCTAATCGCGACTCCATGGCTCAAATGATCGGAACCCGAACTTGAGGGAGTAGGAGTGGAAGACGTCGACGAGGGGAGGTGAAGAGGGGATTGGCTGCTGTGGAGTAGTACTCCGTATGCTCTGCCTGTTGGAACTTGGTGGACGGTTGGGTGGTGGAGTAAATGCTCTGCATTCAGAATCAGGTTCAGGTTCAGGATCTCGTGTTGAATACATCATTAGGCAATGGATTAATGTACTGGTATAATACATTTCGCATTCTTTGGGGGGAGTATTCAACCAAAGAAACATGGAGCTAAGCTAATCTAGCATACTATTCGGGTAAAAGTTGCATAACTAGGATACAAATACGAACCTGAATATTAGGCCAGTCTCAATGGGAAGTGTCATCCCACAGTTACCTAGACTGTGAACTAGGTAACCGAACTGGAGGAGTGCCTTCTCTCTTTTGTCACATCGGTAAATTTTATGCTCATGACACTCACATGACCCTCCCATTGAAATTGACCTTAGACATTTAGTCAATTAGGCTAGACCAAATAATGTGGCGATTCTGAAGATCCACGCTTATAGTTCTTTTGAGCGCATACATGTTCTGGGGCATGGGGATTCGGGATTATCATAGGTGGTTGGTTGCATCAGGGACACCACATTTCACAAGTCATACATGCGGAAGCTGATGCGTGCTTGCAAGCCCTTTTCTTTTGCTTCGGACGCTGGTGTGATGCTAATTGAATTTGAGATCGATGCCATCAATCTCAACACAGTCCTTGCAAGCCACGAATTTGATATTACGCCAATGGCAGTTCTCTACGTTCGTTCTGACGACAGGGTGACAGGAAGATCATAGAGTGAAACGGTTTTTTCAATGTATTGAAAGCTGCCATAGATTAGTGCTGATAGGATTTGATGCCAACAATTAGAGCCTAATCGAGAAGCGACAACAGACTGTGCGTAAGTTTACAGAGGATGGCACTGGCACCCATCTCCATCTGCTTGTTTTGCATATCCATTTCAGTGATAAACAAAGTCGCCCACGATTGTTACTAGTTTGTCCATTTCATGCAATGGAGCTAGAATGCTAGATTGCTGCACCAGCGCCTCTATATGTAGATGGAAACAGGGCATCAAGACAAATGCTGATGAAGAGACCATGCTACTATGTGAGAGCAGAACCATGTTGTATCCTTGTTCTAGTAAAGCAGTTCGTCAGGAGAGCCGCCATAAATTTGTATTTGATCTGATGTAGTGCCACCAATTAGAGACTGGTATAAAAAGGTGACCACATCACAGATAGGATGCTAGTTTGTAGAGGATGCCGCCCGCCCGTCTGCTTGTTTTGCAAGTGTGTGTGTGCAGGGGTGGATCCAACGTGGGGGCAGAGCGGCTGGAGCCCCCCTACCCGCATGCATCCCATGAAACCCCCCCTAAGCCTCCCAGTATTTTTTAGCTATGGATGAAGTAGGGGAAGAAGAAAAGGATGAGGAAGAAGAAGAAAAAGAGGGGAGGGAGGAGGAAGAAGAAATAAACCCCCCAACATTCAATTCTTGGATCCGCCACTGTGTGTGAGAGACCTCCCCGACTTCTGTGTGTGTGTGACCTCCCTGGCTTCTGTTCTTTTCTGGGGAGACTGAGCTTCAGTTAAAAACATGTGCCAAATTTTGTAGCGATAAATATTTCTTCTAATAATTTTCGTCCGGTGTATCCTCAGAGAAGAATGTCTGAAGCATCTGCCCACGATGTCGCTCACCGTTGCTGCTAATCTGAGCTTTCTGGCACGCCGATCCATCAATCTCTGAATTCCAACAGCATCATCAGCAGGCCGATCCTCTCACTCCTGCGCGCAACGTCCATCCATTCCAGATTTTCAATTGTGGCGCTGCGAGCCACATGCAGGCTTCTGAACGATTATTGGTGGCGTCAACTGCTACGCGCCCCTACAGGCTGCACCGCTGCTGGCCTGTGGAAGCTGCCTGGACTGCGCAGACCGTTTCATCAAATTTACACGATGCCAGTACAGCAGCGTGCGATGAGCCAATGAGTCAGTGCTAGCAGCAATTTTCCTCCTCTACTATGTGAGAAAAACGTGCAATATCTCTCTAAACTTTTCCCTCCATGCAAGGGCTTGTAAGCTCTTCTCTGCTCTTTTAATTGGAAACGTGCAGATTACCTTATGGGTAAAAAAGTGTGATGCTACTAACAGCACTTTGAAAGATTACACTGCAGGAACAAGCTGTCGTTTATTCCATATGCTGTCCCTCCGCAACAAGCGAGTGACAAGATATTATAATCCGGAAAGAGCTCTTGGTGGTAACACGTACATCAAAATTGGGGACCTGAATCCTCGAACGATCCAAGTTCAGGAAAGAATTCAAAAGTGAATCCTTGCACATCAATCCAACAC
Organism: Panicum virgatum; assembly: GCF_016808335.1. Lineage (NCBI taxonomy): Eukaryota > Viridiplantae > Streptophyta > Magnoliopsida > Poales > Poaceae > Panicum > Panicum virgatum. Next base: position 65,825,832 of record NC_053146.1, read on the forward strand.
TTTATTAGTCTCCCAAAAGGAAAGGAAGCCTCCTGTAGTTATCGACGAAGGTAGGGTGCCAGAACAAGCATGGCTTTCTCGCCACTGAGCGGCATTATAAGGGTCCGGGGAATGTGCCATTTTCACGTTGCTCATTCCAACGCTCAACCTGCAAAACATCACAGCCGTGTCATCAAATTGAGCAAGAAACAGTAGCACAATTGAGAATAGCCAGTTTTGTTGCAAGAAGAAAAAAACATTAGTACGACAGAAGCTGAAGAAAAAGGATCAAATATGTTTGATAAAGGCCACCAACCCCCAAAAGTTAACCACAAAGGCAGCAGCAAAAATACCCAAGCTCGAAGTCTAAACAAGCATTATATAAAACATGCCACATATCTTGACCAGGCCATAAATTCTTATGGTAGCAATACAAGTCAAATTAATGGAATAGGAGAAATTTTGTTCTTGAATATCAAATTATTGGGCTTATAAAAGCCCAGGCAAAAAAACATATACCAAAGCAAAAAACAAAACTGTGAGTCAACATAAAACACTGCAATATGAATATCCAGTGCATTCAACAGAACTCTTTCCAGAAAGGCCCAGTCCTCCCTGAATGAACTCTGAAGTCAAGCCCATCCAACTCAAGTGACGAATTGCTTGAAGTGACCCAATGCCATGGATTTCACTCTAACCACAGGAATGTTTTGGCTACTCGCCTACTCCAATGTCCATGGCCAAAATAGCATATAAGACAGTAATTTCAGAACACCTGAATTCAGTCGTTCAAAAGCCCTTAAAAAAATTCAGGCATTCAAGTGGTAACAATTATATATTGCAACGCAGGAAGAGTTCATTATCTTATGGATGTTTTGAACTCTTGAGATTATTTATGGGTAGTAGGCAGATCAGTCAAACTTAGTCCATAACTCCATATGCGTTGAAATCACCAACTCACTATCACAGAGTAAAACTGAAGAAACAACACCAATAGAAAATAGTGACTAGAGAAAGAATACATACCCATTCACTTGGGCAGAGTGATCTGTAGTACTTAGCAAACTTTTCACACTCAGGAGCACCCTCCCCTTTTGCAGCTACACACCTGTTACGAAATTATAGTCAGTTACAATCAATGCTGAAAGAACCCCAAATGATTTATGAATAGTGCAGTGCCAGTCATACCTATGATATTCAACATAGCGCGTGAAGCAATGTCTTGTTTGATTTGTTGTTGGGAAACGAAAATCTGCTGGAGCTGTCTCGATCTGCATTTATAAATATTCAGTAGCAATTTGTAGAATGTAACTATTCACAGCTAGTTGGTATATCTAACCTTAATTTCTGGTTTTTCATCAGCTGTTTCCTCAGCAGCATCACTGCTTTCTTCAGCAACCTCACCACTTTCTTCAGCAGCAGGGCTTGCCTCAGCTTCTGGCTCCTCAGAGGCTTCCTTCACCTCTGAAGTTTCACTTGTTTCTTCAACAGCAACAGTAGCCTCATTAGCTGGTGGGGTTTCAGCACTTTTCTCGGGAACAACTTCAGCCACAGTGCTAGCAGCAGATTTCTCTTCAGATGGATTTTGCAACTGGACCTCCTGGGGTGGGAGTGAATACTCCTGCACATAACGTGGAGTTTAACAATGGTTGTGATCAAGGAAGATGAATTTCAGAAGAAACAACACGCAACAAAGAATTTAATTGGGTTCATACATGTGTAATATGCATCCTCTCAAGTTCAGTTTTTCTTTTGCAAGTGACACATAATTAGGAGTAAACAGAACTGTTTTACGTGCCGAATGCTTCTGACTAGAAACTATGTCAAGGAAGCTGCAGAGCTAGTATAAATGACTCCCAGTTCATTTTACTTGATTTTAAGCTGAAACACTGCTTGAAGTAAAAGATATCATCACACCAACTCCGGAGCCTTTTTTTTAGACAAAGGATACACATGTGGATATATATAGCCAGAGTTACAAGAGCTCTTAGACTATATACCTCAAATGAGGATTTCAAAAACATATGAAAGAAAACTCTAAAACAAAGAAGAAAAAAACTAGAAGACTAAGCTTCAATCTTCTTCGTTCACGATTCATTCTTGCAAAGTCTTAATGCAGCACCAAACCATCACATCTATCGTCTTCTTAGAAACATCCGAATCGTTTGATGCCGCTGAGGTAACAAAGCTAGACCAAAGGACCTCCACAGTGACGCTCCAAAAAGAAAATAACATCAAAGATGCCATCGCAGCCTCATCCGGCGAGTTAGAATTAGGTTTTCACCCAGAGATCCACCAACAGTCGCAAGAGATACCACAACAATGCCTCAGAGGGGAAACGACACAAAAAAAATGTCGCCGCTGTCGATACCAACACAAGATCGGTTCGCCTGGAGTTCCTGCCGGACAGCACCACCGCCCCACCATGAAGCGATGGTGATGCCATTGTCGAGGTCGGCCTGAACGAAGGGGCCGTATGCCACCAGTCACAGCTTGCACATTAGCTTAGCCCTGCGAGCCACATCATGGCCTGCATAGCGGCGCTCAGTTGGAGCGGAGAGGCCGCCTCAGGAGAAGGGGGCACAGCCTTCGCGGCAGCGATTGGGGCGGAGGGGCCTCGCCATGGCAGCGAGCGAACGACGAGGGTACCTCTCGGGGCCTGGGCCTGCGTGATGCAGCCGCCAGGCCGGAGCGGCCGCCTGAATAAATCGTGTATGCAAGTCCCGCCGCGCGCCGTCACCAACCACCAGCCACCAACGTCGTGGGGAGCCACCTGGATATCAGGCGGGGGCCTCCAGATCCGGCAAGGGAGCCGCCGGATCTGACGAATCCCGGCCGCCACCAGCCCCCGAATCTGACCAACTCCGGAGCCTAATCAGCTAACTACAAATCAAAACCTAAACCTTCCGGCACAAACCTATCTCCGATTCATCCGACTAGTACCGTGTCCACGAGCCGCCTATGGATTCGGCCATTCGGGTGCGCCGCCGGCCGGCGGGGAGACCCGGGAATCGAAACGACAGCGACAAGCCGTATCTAACGATAGAGCAAGCTGGAGAATGGAGGGGGGGGGTACGGATTTCCTACCTCCGCGAGCGACGGAGCCTTGCCTTCCGCAGCCATGGCGGCGCCCTGCGCTGAGAGAGCTTCTGGAAGCCCGGCGGCTGCTGCGATGCGAGCCCGTGGGTGGAAGAAACGACACGAGTGGCGGAGCGGACTGGGGTGGGTGGGCGTCGCGTCGAGAAGGTAAACGAGACGACACCCGGCGGCCGGTGGAACGAGGGGCTATAGAATCGCACAGCCCAACGAAAGCCCAAAACCAAGTAGCACACAGCCCAACGAAAGCCCAAAACCAAGTAGCATGCTCAAGCGCAGCTCTGTTGCCGTGAAGGAAGGCCACTGATCATTTATTGCGTCAGGTCGGTTCGATTCGGATAAAAAAACTGTTCTTTTTCTCCTAAAACCCAGCCAGATCCGACCATTGGATCGGATTTTTTTAGCTCGAGCCCGACTCGACATGTGGTTGGATCGGATCAAGTTCGGATTAGGTTAGGTCAAACATGATATTTTTGTACAAATTATGGGTGAGATTGGGCAGAGTTTCAAGTTAAAAAATCCAGTCATACTTGGCTCGAGTTTTGCATCGAGTCGAAATTTTCATCCCGAGTCTGGCCTACATATTAATCGTGTCGGGTCGGATCAGTTTTTTTTTGGACAGGTTGGTCAGTTTTTTTCAAATGAGTTGGGTCGGATTTATCAGGTTGGACGGGTTATGATTAGGTATAAGGCGAACCCCATCTACCTTTTTATTATTATATCTCATTTTATTTGTTTCTACACTAATCATTGTAATATCTTACTCAACATTTTATCAACTGATTCAATATTTTGAAAGAAAACAATTCAACACTTTGGACAAGCTAGCTCAAATTTTTTTGAAATAGTATATTATATATGTTGGAATGACACGTTAAGAAAGTTGAACTAGTACATTAAATTGTTAAAGTGGTAAACTAAAATAATAAAATATCATATCGGATCTCATTTTGTAGCATTATTTCCATGAAATATTACTATTCAATCGGATTTTAAATTAAATATGCGGTTTGAAAGTGTTTTGAGAGAAAAATCGCATATAAGATTTTCTTTGCTGGAAAATAAAGAGTGCGGGCGTGCCAGTGTATATAGAAAATACACAAAAGATAGGGAACACAAGCTTTATTCATATTTTATAAAATACAAATACATGTTTCCATGTACAAGTTGTGCTCCATAGCCTGCCGTTGGATAAATCCGACTTGGGCGATGTGGTCTACTGGTTTCTGGAGTCTCGAAAAACTCCTGGTTAATTATCTCAGTAAGTAGCTTGCCAGAGTACTCGGTGTCGCGTGGGCTGCCGTAGTGCTGCGGCTCAAGTGTCCAAAACATTGCCACAACACGTACTGATGATGCGCAAGTATTTATTGCTGCTTTATACATGCAACAACCACCATGAAAGCTACAGGGGTATGCAAGTGTTACGTACTTTTGTTTTGATGTTTTTCCTTAGCATGTTTTTCTTCCCTTTTACTTCCCGTTAACATTGTGAGCTTGCAACTTGATTGTTTCCAAGCCGGCCAGGAACTCTTCTGGGTGAAGTTCCTAGTAAGTTTGAGATTAATTCATGATCGACAGAAGAGAAAGGGGCATCATGACTGCACCTTCTTATCTATAATGGAATTTTATGGGCAAATAATATCTGCTCCGTATGTATTTTACTGAATACTTAATTTTGTACATTTGTTTCTGTGGTGCACACACTACAGCGTGGCCTTCCGCCACAGCCGTTCTAGATTGGCGTCCGGACGGGTGTAGAAGCAGCGCCGATACACATCATCGCCTCCGTGCTTGTTCTGCGAGCATCGCTGGTCTGTCGTCGCAGTTGCCGTTGACGCTGCACATGTCGGAGCTGCTCGGCTGCGACCAAAGCGTGTGCATGTTGGGGCAGGATTGGCATGGCCGGGTCGAAGTTGAGCCTCCACTTGTATGCTTCTTCAGTTTCTTGATGGTTCCACTGCGGGCGCGCGCACGATCGGCGCAGCCATGTACACAAACAGCGATCTGACCTCGTCAAGATCTGTATCTTCCTTCGTGCCATCTTGCCAAGCTTCCTGTAAAATGTTAGCACGCAAGAGGGACGCAAGGGGAACCAGAGAGAGGATAGAAATAAAAATAATTAAAGATGTACATTGGGAAGGATACTTAGCGAATGTTCTTGCTAGCTTCCCAGGTATGGTTGGGGGTTTGTGTCGGGGCCGTGTAGCTGCTACGGCATTGGCCAACAAAAACGCATTGCCTCCAACTTGCGATGAAGACGTCGTACCGCTTAGTGGAGAGATCTTTATCAATCCAGTCGCGACCACTTTGCTGCTACAGTGCCAACCGACCGGACTGAAGGGTTTCACAGCTTGGCGCCATCCCGCACTAGTGCGCCGCACTGCTCCCATCACAGCAGAGCGAAAGGATTCTGCAATGCTTAAGAAAGTAGCATACATGTTGCTAGTGCATGCTCGTTAGTCAGGGAAAATAAAGCATCCAAAGTAAAAAGGTTGGATTAAAGAAACACATTTTTTGTTGTGGTTTTTTAAAAAATGTTGGCTCTCCCTCGAGCGTTAGCTATAAGACAAACTTAGGACCAGACTGCCAAAGGATTGAGCTGTCTGACGTCGTATGACCATGACGAGGTGGATCAGCTTTGCCGCCTAAGTACTTGCGAGCGTAGACACATGCTTCCACGACTCTGCCGGAGGTGATGGGAATCATTACTTGAGTCTCCTTCACATTGAGTAATACCACAACTCATTCGTGCCCCTTGGTATGGAGACATAAGTACGACTGCATTGGTGTAGGAGGCTATAGGGTAAAGGCCGAGGGGTATTGCCATTACTTTTGCCGAGGATGGTGAGCAGCAACCTTCTGCCTTCCACGAGATCGGACACGCTTGATGGTTGAGTCAGGGCCGTCTTCTTTGGAGGCTTCTCAACATTTGGACTTGAGAGTCATCTTTGTTGATTTCTTCTTCTTTTTTTAACTTGATTTGGTCATCTTCTTTGGAGACCTCTTGAAACTTGGATCTTGAATCTTGAAGCTTGCCACGATCTCAAGGTATTTGGAGGACTACCATTCACCTATGTGTATCTAAGTGAATCCTCACAGGCATTATTTTCTTTTGGTCCCTTGTTGACACATTCCAGGGATGGCAAGTGGCTGCACACTGAATGGAACTTGTGTTGCACCAGGTAGTCCTTTTCTTGCTCTTCTCCTATAGTCTTCCCCGGAGTGTACATGTTGCTCCATGTCAATAAGCGCAAGTGCCATGGTCGCCTAGCTGCTTAGGAGTAACCCGAGTCATCTTTCCACTACCTCCGGTAGAGCACACTTTGCATGAGCCGCGCATAATGTGTGGAGGGGCGTCGGCTGCAACTCCACCTTGAATACTTGTAGACAAAGTCCTGGGGCAGTTCCAAACCTACATTGCAACTGAACATTTCATGGGGAGAGCCATTTGCCTTTATTTTGGACGCGTGAGGTCTGTTTTTTTGGCAGAAAAAAAGGTGACCAAGTAGTGCAACAATGAATGCACACTGATCATCTAAGAGGCAAAATGATTTATGCAAAAAGAAAATATGAACCTCATTAAGCTTGGATGAATGTAGGTGTAGTCGGAAATACCGTCAACAATATAGATGACTGAGGAGATGTACCGGTACCCCCAGTGTCGGAACTTACGCCGGAACATCATCGGCGCCACATATGGATGGGGATGCAAGATGTTGCCCCCAGTGATGCTGCCGCTAGGGATGGCAACGGGTACGAAACATCTGCGGGACCAAACCCGACGGGCGCGAATACGGGTCAGAGTTTGTGCTCGCGGGCACAGGCGCGAGTACAACTCTAAACTCAATGGATATCTTCAAACGGGTTTGAAAAATAGATACCCGAATCTGCAAACTCGCAAACCCGCAAACAGTGACTCTTGTGATGTATTATGTAGGAGACTAATTCATTTATTTGCTAAGATTTATTTGTTTCCTCAAATACATGGTGTTGACATGTTGCTTATTAGGTTATAATTTATTAGTGCTGAGATATAGAGATGCATTCATTGATATAATATTTACATGCTATTAAAATGTGCTTGTGATAACGCTTAGGGATAGATAGTGCGGTAGCAGGTAACAAACCCTAGTTCGCCCTCCCTTGGACGCTCTGAACTCTTTGAGGTTTATTATCTGCTTAATTGTCCAATGTGCCGGCTCCTCCTTTATATAGAGCCGGTCCTAACAAACCAACTAACACACCTTAATAATCTGAATTACAGCAAATAAAACATAAATATCCTAGCCACTAGTAGAGGCCGCCTTCTTCTAGTTACGATGTTGGAACTTGTGACCGAAGAATCGGTCCACAACACTTCCCTCCCCGTAAGAAAACAACTTGTCCTCAAGCTGGAAATCAGGGAACGACTCCTTGAATTGTTCCAGCGGCTCCCATGTGACGTCAGCATCGGACTGCCCTTCAAGAGGAGGCCCCACAAGGTGCAGGAGGGCCTCGCGCGAAGAACAGCATCTAGTGTAGGAACAGCCCGGCCATGCAAAATAGGAGGAAGAGGCACTATCGTAGTTGGCGAGTCTCCAGTGTACTTCTTGAGGAACACCACATGGAACATGTCATGCAGGTGGGATTTGGGCGGTAGCTGCAGGCGATAGGCCACCGAATCGATGCGCGTCAGGACTTGGAACGGCCCATAGTAGCGTGGAGATAGCTTGGAGGACCCGCCCTTGACTGATGCTGCCGCACGATGGTGGAGGCGAAGCCAGACCCAGTCGCCCACCTCAAACTCCACGAGGCGATGGGTCTTGTCGTGATGCTCCGTCATGTAGTCCTGAGCTTGGAGAAGGCACTCCCGAATGTTGGCCAAGAACGCGTCGCGTTCTAGGAGCTGGCGGTCCAGAGCGACCACCCGAGCCACGCCAGGCTCGTATGACAGCAGGGTCGGCGGTGGCCGGCCGTAGACCACCTGGAACGGTGTCGTCTGGAGAGTGGACTGGTACGATGAATTATAGTAGTATTCCGCCCATGGGAGCCAACGCAGCGAACTGCGAGGACGATCACCTGTGAGACAGCGGAGGTAGACGCCCAAAATGCGGTTAGTAACCTACGATTGGCCGTCTGTCTGAGGCCGGAATGCCGAGCTGTGGCGGAGCTTGAGGCGAGTGCGAAAAGCTCCGTCCAGAGCTTGCTGGTGAAGACCGGGTCTCTATCGCTCACAATAGAGCAAGGGAGACCGTGTAGCCATACGATCTGGTCGAAGAAGACCCGGGCGATGGACGTAGCAGTGTAGGGGTGGTCGACCGCGATGAAATGAGCGTATTTGGAAAAGCGGTCGACGACGGTGAGGACAACCGATTTCCCGCCAACGCGCGGGAAGCCCTCGACGAAGTCCATGGCAACGTCCGACCAGACCGAGCTCGGGATGTCGAGGGGTTGTAGAAGACCCGCTGGATGTAGGTGTTCGGTCTTGTTGCGTTGGCAGACGTTGCAGCCCTTGATGTAGTCGCGGACGAGGCGGCTCGCGTGCGGGTTATAGAAGGAGGCGCGGAGTCGATGGAGCATCTTCTGGGCGCCCTCATAGCCCACGCCGTGCGCTGTGGCGAGCAGCTGTGGCCACAACGACGACGCAGAGGGGACGAAGACGCTGCCGCGGTGCATGATGAAACTGTCCACCATGGACCAAGCGTGTAACACCCTAATTTAAATTTCAGTATTTAATAATAAATTTAATTGCCTTTATTTAATTTTCTAGGATTTAATTTGCTTAGTCTTGCATTTAATCTAATTTTTGTTCCATAAGTAACTAAAATTTATTTTAGGTTCAACATGTTTGTGCATTCATGCTGGTGCATATTTTTAATTGGTTGAGTGCATAGGGTTTGAATTCAAATAGTTTTGAGTGTGTTTGGAAAAGAAAAGAAGAGAGAAAACAAGAAATAGAGAAAGGAAACCCAAACCCTTTAGCAATCCAGCCCAACCCAGAAACCAGCCCAGCCCTTACCTCTTTTGTTTCCGCATCGGCCCAGCCCAGCTTCCCTTTTTCTTTTTCCCCGCGGCCCAGCAGCCCATCCCGCTCACCTTTCTCCTTTTCCCAGCCGCACCGGCCCAGCTTGGCCCAAGCGCCGCGGCTTCCCCCTCTCCGCGCGCCCTCCACCACGCCCAGCACGGCCCACAGTCAGCGGCTCTACCTGCTCGCCCGCAGCCGCACAGGCCCGTGCGCACATTTTCCCTCCCGCTGACACCGGGCCCTGCTTGCCAGCCTCTCAGCGAGCACGTCAGCGCCCGAGCGGACATGCTCGCGCCAGTGTCCCCAACTGACCCAGCGGCTCCACACGCCAGTGACACCCCGGCCCACCTGTCGGCGCCGTTCAGTCCCCGCGCGCGCCTTTTCTCTCACTGCCACGTCGGGCCCACGCGGCAGCGCCATCCCCCGCACCGCACGCTCACCGTTAGCGCCTTCCCTCGCTGACGCCGGGACCCCACCTGTCGGCCCCTTCTCCCTCCTCCCGCACCCTCCGCGCGCGCGTAATGCCCCGCCGCGATCTCTAGCCGAGATCCCCGGCGAGCCCCCGCGCCAGACCCGCACGCCGAGATCCTCAGTTTCCTTCTTAAAATGCCACCCCGGCTTCCCGTGCATCGCACTTTCCCCTTTTCCGCAGCCCCAGATCCCGAAACCCTTCCCCCCGCCTTGCTCCGCCGCACGGCACCTCTGCGTCGCCGTGCAACCGCCGCCCCGCTACACCTCCACCCCTGAAAGCACCCGCCACAGCTCTGCCTCGACGTCCAGAAGCGCAGTGCCCCCTTTGCCCTCAAGTTCGGCCTGCGTTTCGCCAGTTTTGCGCCCGGACGTCGTCTCAGGTGAGCCGCTCCACCGTGGCAATTGCTCACCGCCGGTGGATTCCAAACCACACTGACCCCCGGTCCTTGCTCGCAGAACCTTTGAGCATCCTCGTGGTGGATCAGAAGGCCCGGAGGATCTCCGCAGCGCTCTGTCCGCGACCACCACGCCATCGCCGCCGCCGGAGTTCGTCGCCGACCGCCTGCGCTACATCCCCGGCAGCCTCGACCCCTCGGTGAGCTGCGTCCGACCCCCTCTTGCTTCTGCGCTAGTTCCCGTAGCCAAGGCGCACCGTAGGAGCCGGAACACGCCAGCACCAGCGAGCCCTGCGCCGCCGAGTCGCCATCTCCGACGAGCGTCATGCTCGGAGCCCCGAACCACCTCCCCATCGCCACCAGTGCTTTACGCATGCCGCGTAGATGCCTCCCGACCCAGAACCCGTTCGAATCCGCCCCCGCGGAAGACCGAGTTCGGTCTTCTCCGGCGCAGCGCCGCCGCGGGAGCATGTCTCCGGCGCAGCGCCGCCGCGGGAGCATGTCTCCGGCGAGCCGCGTCGCCGTCCGCGCCCGCATCGCTCCTGAGCCGCCCGATTCAATTCTAACGGGCAAGATTAGATCCACACCCGAGCCGCTTTGAGCCACTAGATCTAGATCCAGCGGTCCTCATCGCTAGATACCGGTTCGGACTGGCAATTTTGTTAAAGAGCCCCTGGATTTTTTCTGATTCAACCCGAGCTTCTGGCCAGTTCAAAAGAAATTCGATTTAGGACCTGTTTTTAGCACTTAGCACCCTGAGTTCCTTTAAATTAGAACCCGCCGTCCAGCCCCTGTTCTTTTGCGCGTTAGACCCCAGATTTAATGTTTAATTACGTTTGGACCCTCAGTTTTTGCAGAAAACCCCATGAAACCTAGTTTTTCTCGCAGATAAGCCCCTAGAACTTGTTTTAGGCCTAGATTTTGCGTTTTAGCTCCGTTTTAGGCGTTCTTTATATCCACGGGATCGTTGTAACGCGTAGAATAGTTTTAGACTAGTTTAGTGTGCTGTTTTTATGTATTGATGTACTGTTTCTTAGCTTTTGTTAGTGTTTGCTTGTATGCTTATTGTTGTGCATTGTTTTTGGCCATGTGTTCGTGAGTAGACGTTGATCCACCTGAGGAGCCCCAGTACCAGTACCCGGAGCAGCCGTCTTCCGACCAGTTTGAGCAGCAGCAGCAGCAGTACGAGGAAGGCAAGTATAACATGAACAACCTATGACTTTTAAATACAATTTCATACTGCATTTTAATACTGTATGCCTATAAGGACTTTCCTAGCAACTTTATATCCTTTATATATATCCTTTGAGTTGCATTTTGGTTAGTTATGTTAGGTGCCGCGATATAACACACTTGGTCCTTTCTAATTAATTTGATTAATGGTATATGCAACTTAATTCTGAGAGTGGTCCGTTTGAGGGGCTCACATCTCGTTATAAAATGGTTTTGTTAGAAACATGGTTTAGGGGGCCTGCACGGTGCTTACTGCCTGGTTGGCCACTCTCCATAAGGACCGGTTCATAGAGCGACAACCTGGGACAACAGCGCTACCACAAGACTGAAATGGGACGGTCTTGGCTTACTAATTAGGTCATTTTGGTTCGGGAGTAACTTACTGACGGGGCAGGAGGGGTGGTGAGCTTCAATGGTGCCCAGGCTACGAGGCTTGGTCTGCGTACCCCTCGAGGTGGTTACCATCGTTGCGGAGCCTTAATCCTTAGCGGTTACACCTTACCAATATGTCCTTTGTAACGGCCTCGTAGTGAGTTTGCTAGTCATCTCACCTAAGGAAGTGTGATGAACAACTAGCGTAGCTCACGACTTGTGGGTAAAGATGTGCAACCTCTGCAGAGTGTAAAACTGGTATACTAGCCGTGCTCACGGTCATGAGCGGCCCAGATCCTCCTTTTGATTAGTGGGGTTATCTTCCTTTGATGAGGCAGGTTTCCCCGGGTGGCTTGGTTTGGTTTGGTTCTCAGTAGTTCTTAATTAATTTTGATTAATTATTATGTAACTGGGTTTATGGTAATTCACCAACTTGTAGTAATTAGTTTTAATAAAATTTTGCCAAGACTTAAAAGCTAATGCAGTTGAGTCAGCCAACCTTAGAGCGTCATAGTTTGTGTTATACTTGTTGAGTACAAGTTGTGTACTCACTCTTGCCTCTTCTCTACTTTTTCCTCTTGGACACTCTACTGCTGCTCAGTTCCTGCCGACGCGAGGGAGTTCGCTCAGCGCTACCAGGACTACGAGGACTTCTAGGCGTTCGTCTCCCAGTCGACGTCCCTGTGGCGCCCTGCTCAGCTTCGGAGAGTTTTTTATCGTATTTGTACTTCGCTTCCGCTGTATCAGACATTTTTGTCATTAATGTAATAAATATATTCGTATTCGCTTTATTATGTCTTTTTCGTGATATGTGCTATGATATACTGTTCATTCTGTTGTATATACGTGTGACTTGATCCTGGCATGTATATGATTGCTCGGTTTATGTCCTTTTATAAATCGGGTGTTACAAAGCGGCACCGGCCGTATCGTCTGCTATCTCGCGCCACTTGTTGATGATGTCCTGGAGCGTGTTCGCCTCCTTGCGGATGTCGTCGAAGATGGCGAACTCCGGGGCGGATAGTGCTAGCGCCTAGGCACTGTCGGAGTCCTCGTCGCGGCGAGACAAGGCATCTGCAGCCGCGTTCTGGCGACTAGGCCTGTAGATCACAGAGAAGGTGTATCCAAAAAGCTTACTGACCCACGTGTGCTGCGGAATAGTCGAGAGGAGCTGGTCAAGGAGATGCTTCAAGCTGCAGTGGTCGGTTCTGATGGTGAACGACCGCGTCCAGAGGTACGGCCTGTAGTGACGGACGGCCTGGACGAGGCCGATGAGCTCCCGCTCGTAAGCGGCCAGCTTGGCGTGCTGTGACGCCACGGTGCGGCTGAAGAAGGCAATGGGCCCTGGGCCCTGGTGGAGGACCACTCTGAACCCGGATCCGGAGGCGTTGCAGTCGACGATGAACTCGCTGCTAAAGTCCGGGAGCTGCAGCACTGGTGCGGATGTCAGGGTGGCCTTTAGGGCATTGAAGGCCGCCGGGGCGTCATCCGACCAGCGGAATGCCTCCTTGAGGAGGGCGGTCAATGGCGCCGCAATGATCCTGTAGTTGTGGATGAAACACCGGTAGTAGCCCGTGAGGCCGAGAAAGCCTCGCAGCGCCCTGATGGTCTTAGGGATCGGCCACACCTTGACAGCTTCAATCGTCGACTCATCCATAGCCACGCCGGCGCCGGTGATCACATGCCCGAGATAGGCCACGGAGCGCTATGCGAAGAGGCACTTGGAGTGCTTGAGCACTGGGATGTGTTCATGCAGGACAGAGAAAAACGCACGCATGTGCTGGAGATGCTCGGCCCAGGTCTTGCTATAGATCAAGATGTCGTCAAAGAAAACAAGAACACATCGGCACATGAAGGGGCGGAGGACCTCATTCATGAGTGCTTGAAATGTAGATGGCACGTTGGTGATGCCGAATGGCATCTCGAGGAACTCGTAATGGCCATGGTGGGTGCGGAACACCGTCATGGCGATGTCATTATCGAACATACGGACTTGGAAGTAGCCGCTATGCAGGTCCAGCTTGGTGAAGTATGTCGTGCCGTGGAGCTCGTCCAGAAGCTCCTCAATGACCGGGATCGGGAACATGTCCCGGATGGTCTTGGCGTTCAACGCCCTGTAGTCGACGCAGAATCGCCAGCTGCCGTCCTTCTTGCGCACCTAGAGGATGGGGGAAGAGAACGCCGAAGTACTTGGCCGGATAATGCCTTGCTGTAGCATCTCTTGGCATTGCCACTCGATCTCATCTTTCAGGAGCTGTGGGTAGCGGTATGGGCGGACCGCCACCGGCACTGTGTCGGGGGCGAGGTGGATGCGGTGGTCCAGATGGTGCTGTGGAGGTAGGCCCGTCGGTTCGGCGAATAGGTCACTGAATTCTTGGAGAAGGCATTCCAGAAGGTCCACCGTGGCCAACGCGGACAACATTGGCGATGGGGTGGAGCCGATGCCGTGCCAGCGAACTCGGTGTGCATCTTGCCAGAACATCATTGTCTTCAGCTTGAAGTCCCACAGCACGGGTCCCAGGGTTCACAGCCGTTGGCACCCCAAGACCAGCTCGTATCCCGCTAGGGGGATGATGTAAATGTCAACGCAGAAGTCCTCGCCGGCGATGGAGAGCGCGGTGTTGGGGCAGACTCCGACGGAGGCCACGCATTCGCCATTGGCGACGCCGACCGTGAGATCAGGGCATGGCATCGGATGGAGCCCTAGGCGCTCAGTGGTGTTGGTGGACATGAAGCAGTGCGCCGAGCCCAAGTCGACGAGGGCAACAAGCATATCCCGCGACACCGTGGTGTGCAGCAGCATTGTGTCGCCTGTGGGGATGCTGGTCATGGCGTGGATGGACACCTCTGGTGAGCCGTCGGCGTCCAAATTGGAACCTGCGTCATCTTCTTCCATGTCCATGATGTAGATGCCCCGCATGGGACATTGCTTGAGATGTTCCTTACTGAACTTTGCCGGGCAATTGAAGCACAAACCCTCGAGGCCACGTTGGGCCATCTCATCTGGTGAGAGGCGGCGAGGGTGAGTTGTGTTCGCGGCTGGCTTGGGCGGATTGCTTGCTCGAGCCTCAGGTGTCGACGAAGTGGACGCCGACTTGGCCGGGCGCGCCGGCGTACGAGAGGCGTCAGCCGTGATCTGGAGGCGATGTTCGTACGAACGCGCCAATTCCATGGCATCCTCCAGCGTGGCCGGCGCATGCATCTCGACGTCGGTGCTCATGGGTTGCAGCAGGCCGACCGTGAACAGATCGATCTACTGTTTCTTGCTGACGTCTTCGCGGCGGGCCAGGAGCTTGAGGAATTGGTCGATGTACTCATCGACAGATCCGGTGCGACGACAATGGGAGAGCTTGCTGAGCGGATTGCTGCGCAGAGGAGGTCCGAAGCGCTTGTGGACGCCGTCGATGTTGACGGCCATTATCTCACGTTTTGACCGTCAACTTCTCAGAAATAAATTGAGTTTTGCATCATGTTTCATGCATATTTTATTTAATTCTAATAAGTTCCATAAGTTTTGGATGAGTTATACTTGCAGGAATTCACTATCCAAAGATGATCGAAATATGAGAAAATTCTGGCCGCCCGGCACATTCCGTGCCGACCGGCCTGACACCTCCACATACATGGGTACAATACTTTCACTGGAGCAATGTGACATGTTCATGAGGTTCCAAAACAAGGCGAATATTTCATATCCTGTCGGTGGACCCGGAAGGCACAAGGTTCAACTCAAAAGCCCACATACCAGTGCCAAGATCGTCAAATGGGGGAACCACCCATTCCAGAAGCAATGTGGAGTGCTGTTGTGCAACGTCGGCGAAGCGGTGGGCCGAGGGGCTCCGGAGGTACGCCACCCGGCCTACCACAGGCTGATCGGCCCAAGATGGAAGCATCCGAGGAAACCACCCAGAGAACCGACATCCAGAAGAGATCAGGAGCCATCCACGGGAGGTCGGTGGCCAGATGGCACACCCCTAGGCCGACCGGCCTAGGGAGGGCCGCCCGGCCCCATGTTGTAGAGACTCGGCTTCCGGCTTTGCGTGGAAGTTAAGCACCGCCTCTACAGTTGCGTGCACCCGACGCTACCAGAATTACCGACCTTCTACCGACCTTGGAAGCCTATAAATAGCACTCCCCCCTCACTTTTAAACACACACTCAAAGGAGCAATTCTCTCTTCTCAAGTCTAGAGTAGGTTAGTAGTTGGGAGTTAGAGTCGAGTCGAGCTTGTCTCGGGGATCCGGAGTCGTCATCGGAGCTCGGTAAATCTCTTGTCTCTTTTCCTTTGACTATTTTTAATATAAGTTATCTTCTTTATTTACTTGAGTCAACTTTACTTTCCACAAGTATTTATCTTCCCAAGTACTGGTACTTGTCTGCGAGAGTAAGTTTTACCTCTAGTTCAGTTTAAGTTCTCTTTCTTGCTTGTCGGAGATAGTCTTACGGGTTTTCTCGCCCGTACTAGTGTAACTCAAGTTAGTTCACTAGGTTGAGGGGTATTTCTCTTGAAGGCCTCAAGAGAAATCCTAGTACCGAGAGCAGACGTGGTGTCTGACTCAGTGCTAGCTAGAAAGTGTGTTCCACCCCACGGTACCGCAGTGGTAGGCGGCAAGTGGTGACAGCCTTGTCCGTCCCTCGTAGTCCACCACGTTCGGGTGTTTTTATAGCAGTAGGATTGCCAAAAGTATGTTGGGCCCCTTCTCACCCCTGTCTGCGCCCTTCGCTTAGGCCGCCGAAGTAAGCTCCTGGTTCTGACATCAAGTTAGAAACTTAGATTAGTACTAGTGAGGCTAGCTCAGTAGTTTAGAAGTGTTTCAGGAGTCCTTTCTCGCTCGTTGTCCTCACAACTGCTACCTCTCTAAGGTATAGAATCTTCTGTGTGTCACGCGGTCATAGTTTGACCCTTTATCTCATCAGTTATCTGGCTTACCCCCGCTGAATTAGTCGGTCGATAACTTCAGTAAAGGGTGTTACTACAGTTTACGATACACTTTACCATAGTGCTTCCCTGAGGATTTCATGATACCCTGGAATACTCCAAGGTGAAGTGCTACACCGGTGAATTCTGTGCGCTTGCATAATACCTATTCAGATTGAGCATAAGAGACACCAATAGTCAATGAAAACTTTCCACGCCAGAACGCCATGATTCTTCTCCCAGCGGTAGTACCACTGGTTGGTCGTGCCTTGTAGGTAGAACGAGGCCGTCCAAACCTTCTGTTCATCCGGTGTTCCATGAGCTCGGAAGAATTGTTCTCCCTTGTGGATCCAAGTGAGGGGGTCTTCCAATCCATCGTACTTGGGAAAACGGAGTTTGTGGACGGGTGGTGCCGGACCGCAATCAAAGCCGCCGCCAGATGGTCCAGATGCATCCTGGTCTAAGCGTCCTTGCTTGTCCAGCAATTGAGTCTGGACGTTCTTTATCGAGGTCACAGGTGGGTGCAATCTTGGCGAAGTGCGGTGACCTCTGTGTCGACCTACTTGCCGAGATCGCCCATCATCTTGATCATCTTGTCGATGGCCTCTTTGAAGACTGCCTTGGTGATTGGCTGCTCGTCGTCTTCAGCCATGGCAGCGGTGAAAGGGGTGGCGCTGGTGAGGGAGGCTTTGCCCGACGGCTGGTTGTGGAGTTGGCGCAGGGAAGGAGGTGATTAGGGTTTTGGTGGTGGGTTGAGGGGAAGTGCAATATCAAAGGCAACTTATACCAAATGATAGCTCTTAGGGATAGATAGTGCAGTAGCAGGGTAACAAACCCTAGTTCGTCCTCCCTGGGAGGCTCTGAACTCTTTGAGGTTTATTATCTGCTTAATTGTCCAATGTGCCGGCTCCTCCTTTATATAGAGCCGTCCCTAACAAACCAACTAACACACCTTAATAATCTAAATTACAACAAATGAAACATAAATATCCTAGCCACTAGTAGAGGCTGCCTTCTTCTTGTTACGCCGCTGGAACTTGTGATCGAAGAATTGGTCCACAAGAGCTTGTGCGCTTGATTTTCTAAAGCTTGCGGGTATACGAGCATGCCCACGGGTATGCGGGTATTCGCGGATAGCGGGTAAGGGTATCGTTTCCTACTCGTTGTGGGTTGCAGGCGCGGGCACATATTTTAGCATGCGGGTACGAGTTTATGAAGTTGATATCCGCGCGGATTTTACCCGTTGCCATCTTTAGCTACCGCGGAAGGTCATGCCAGAACGTCGCTGGCGGTGTATATGACCAAGAAGGCACACTGTTTCCCCCCAGTATCGAAAGCTATGCCAGAATGCCATCAGCGTTGCATATGGTTGTGGGGGCGTACCATTTTCCTAGAGCTATCAATGAACAAGATCACGCCGGAACGCTGTCCGCGGTGGTGACGAGCGAGAGGGTTCGTTGCTGCCCCCAATGTTGTTGATGTAGAAGACCACGCCAGAATACCGTCGGCGGTGGAGATGAGCGAGTGGGTTCGCTACTGAACCCAATGTTGTCAATGAAGAGGACCACGCCGGAACGCCATCAGCGATGGAGACAAGGTATGCAGTTCGCTGCTACCCCTAGTGCTGTTGATGTAAAAGACCACGCCAAAACACCATCGGCGATGGAGACAAGTGACGCAGTTCACTGCTGCCCCAGTGCTGTTGATGTAAAAGACCACGCCTGAACACCGTCGACGGTGGAGATGAGCGAGGGGGTTCACTATTGCCCCCATTGCTGTTGTGTTGATGTAGAAGACCACGCTGGAACGCCGCCGGCGGTGGAGACTGTGACACCCCGGCTTAGGGTTTAATAGGATTAATAGGATACTCATACCAACAAGTTGCAACTTCTTTTCCGAAAGCCGGTCTCCAAAGAACTCCGAGGTTAAGCGTGCTTGGCCCGGAGAAATTTGGGGATGGGTGACCGATCGGGAAGTTCTTCCCGAGTGCGCACGAGTGAGGACAAAGTGTGCAGAAAAGACTGGTGTTGATCTGTGAGGACAGTCTATGTCCTAGAAAGCAGCCAGATGTAAGCGGGCCCGGCCTCGGGGAGGCGGGACGTTACAGAATGGTATCAGAGCCGACTCTCGTGGTTTCACGGGCACGTACGGGCGTAAGTGCGGAGGCATGAGCACGGGCGCGTGGGGGCGCAGATGCCACCGGCATGTGCACGGGCATGTGGCGGGTCAATGATCGGGCATCTGGGATGCGCCGTTGGCACTGGACGCACGGACGTGGCACAGGGACCGTTGGCACTGGACACACGGACGTGGCACATGGGCTGCTGGCACTGGACGTACGGGATGTGGCCAAGAGAGGACGAACCTGGCTTGGGATTGACCGACGAGGACGTCAGTCTCTTAAGGGGGTGAGCATGTGACACCCCGGCTCAGGGCTTAATAGGATTAATAGGATACTCATACCAACAAGTTGCAACTTCTTTTCCGGAAGCCGGTCTCCAAAGAACTCCGAGGTTAAGCGTGCTTGGCCCGGAGAAATTTGGGGATGGGTGACCGACTGGGAAGTTCTTCCCAGGTGCGCACGAGTGAGGACAAAGTGTGCAGAAAAGACTGGTGTTGGTCTGTGAGGACAGTCTATGTCCTAGAAAGCAACCAAATATAAGCGGGCCCGGCCTCGGGGAGGCAGGACGTTACAGAGACGACCGAGGGGTGTTCACTGCTGTCCCTAGTGATGTTGATGAAGAGGACTGTGCCGGAACGCCATCGCGGTAATGAGCAAAGGAGGTTCACTGCAGCCCCTGGCGTTGATGACGAAGAAGATCACGCCAGAATGCCATCGGCGGTGATGAACAAAGGGGTACACTGCTGCCCCCAGTGCTGTTGATGTAGAACACCACGCCGGAACACCATCGGCGATGGAGATGAGCGATGGGGTTCACTACTGCCCATGGTGTTTGTTGATGAAGAGGATCATGCTGGAATGCCGTCAGCGATGGAGACGAACAAAGGGGGTTCACTTCGGCCCCCGGTGATGATGACAAAGAAGATCACCCCGGAACGCCATCGGCAGTGATGAACAAAAGGGGTACATTGCTGCCCCCATTGTTGATGTAGAATATCACACCGGAATGCCATCGGCGGTGATGATGATCGAGGAGGTGAGACTCCGCCCTTGACGTGTTGATGTTGATGAAGACACCAAGATGCCATCGGCGGCGTAGATGACCAAGGAGGTGCAACTCCGCTCCTAGTGTTGATGTAGTGGAAGACGCTGAGATGCTATCGGCGATATAGTTGAGGAGGTGGTGCAGCTCTAGGTGGTGTTGATGTCGATGACGATGCCGGGAAGCCATCAGTGCTATAGACGATCAAGAAGACGTGGGGCTCCTTCTTGTACTGTTAGTGTACAAGATGCTGCCGGGAAGCCGTCGTCAGTGTAGATGATCGAAGAGGCATGGTGCTCTTTCTCTTGTGTTGTTGATGCATAGGAAGACACCAGAAGCCGTCGGCAGTGTAGATGACCAAGGAGGCGAGATGCTGCCCCTTGTGGTGTAGATGTCGGTGAAGGTGTCGGGATGCCATCAGCTATGTAGACGGTTGGGGAGGTGAGGTGCAGCTCCCTTTGTTTTCGATGCAGAAGACGATGCCGGAAGAACGCCGGCGCCATAGGACACCGGGGAACTATGGTGTCACCCTAGTTGTGATTGATGTTGAAGGCGGCGCCGGAAGAACGCCAGCATCATAGGCGACCATGGCACAATGGTGCAGCCCCGGGTGCTGATGCAAAATGCGGTGCCGAAAGACCAATGGCTTCTGTCGGAGACTGGGGGAAAGTGTCGTCTTGCTCCCGATGTTGTCATTGTCGATGTAGAAGACAATGCTAGAAGACTGGCAACATCTTGGGACTGGGGCAGTGGGGTCCTTCTCCTAGTGATGAGCATGCTGACCAAGCCGTTGGCTTGATATGGACCTCAACGCCGTCTCTGGTGACATCGACAGCTTGGTGAAGGCTGGACCTAGCAACCTGCTTGGGACGCCAGAGCGGCCATGGAGTGCATCCCTTGGGGTGGGTGGTGTCGGGCAGCTTGAGGTAGCGTGGATGAAGGTGGAAGACTGGCAACATCTGGCTTGTCGAAGCGTTGTTGCTGGAGACCGGAGAGCACCTGATCACAGAGGATAGGTTGTATGTCTCCTCCGGCTCGGCGGCGCTCATTCGGCATTAGGGCGTTGCCGCTGTGAGTGGCTTAGTTAAGGGCGCCGCACGGCTGCCTGTCTCCGTGGATCCGATCATCTGAGCATCCTCCTATCTTCACGTGGCCATCTCTGGCCGGCTGCTCCTCGTGGCGCTCACTTTTCAACCAAGGACGTTGCCGCCAATAGATATGGCTGCAACAACTTGCCGCATGATGTAGACGAGCATGAACACGGGCAAGGGACTTGGATCGTGCGTGCGCCATCATGAGCTTGTGACTCCTGGGCAACGTCCTGGTACAACAGTAAGTCATCCAATGAACCATCATCTATAAATAAATACTCAGGTAGCTCAAGGAGGGACACGAGGCTATCCACGGTCGTGCCCTCAGGCCACTTCGAGAGTACATAAAAGGAAGTTACTCTCAAAACCAAGCAAAGAAGAGAAATTATGAGGAAAAATACTTACGTCCGTGCAGAGCGGAAGATGGGCCAAGCTAGGCAACCCGTTCATCTGCGTCGGCTGAGTATTCTTATCCTAAAAAAATGGAAGAAAGCAATTGTGAAGGATGCATGACAGTGATGTGCTCCTCTGTTTAGATCGTATTAACTCGGAAGTAAATTACCTTCTGCACAACCACCTGCGGATGCATGACAGTGATGTGCTCCTCTGTTTAGATCGTATTAACTCGGAAGTAAATTACCTTCTGCACAACCACCTGCGCTTGGGTAGACGTACCTCCCTCGGAAGTTGCTGAAGAGTTCGGCTTGATAGATATGCCTGGTAGAGGTCGAGGCAGTACAACCGACTCATCCTTCTGAGCTTTAGCTGGGTGCGCCAGTTTGGACGAACCTTCCGGCGACAAGCCGGTAGATTCATTGTCGCGAGCGCCTCCACCACTGCTCGCGTTCTTCCCCTTCTTCTTCGCAGAAGCTTCCATGGGAGATGATGTTTTAGAGGACTCATAGTTGACTATGTCCTCATCTTCTATTGTCATGACGCCTGGTAGATCGCCATTGCGCCGGCCACCAGGAGCGCTTCCGCTGTCGCGCGCCCTCCTCTGGCTTGCATGGAAGACTTGAGTAGGCTCATCCTCGTCACTGCTCGCGGCGAGGCGCATGCGCGTCCTCCTCGCCGAAACTTCTCGAGCACGCTGCCGATGGAGAGGTTCAACATCAACTCTGGCGGGCTCCTCGGGGTGCATCGCAGCATCACGATGGTGCCGCCTTGAAGAGCCTTGGTCTTCACGGTCTCCGCGGGATCTTCCCGAACAAGCCCTCCTAGCACGCCAGTCCATCTCACAGTCATCATTGCCACGAGCCATCACTTGATGCAAACCTTGCGAGAGCAAACAAGAATGAAACCAGTCGATTGCCAAAGGTTAGATGAAACAAAATCCCGTAGCTTGTTGCGAGGAGTGTCGAGTTGTCTTAGCTTGCCTGTTGATGGGATGCCGGTGGAGGCTTGACCTAGTTTCCTTGTCGACGGAAACCTGGATCTCAACACAACCAAAGTCAAGCGGGGAAGATTCCACGACAGAATCAATGAGTACCGCGGGCTCTGTATATATGACCCACAGGTCTCACGATGAAGATTGGTTCCAATCCCCGGCTGCGCGTGTCTCACCGGCGCGTCGGTTAAGATACGAGATCTTTTCACCAATTCGAGATCAGATTAGCTACGCATCCAACCTCAAATTGGTGAGGGGCATTTGTTTGATGAGATTTTGTACAAATAATCTAAAATATTACTATGCATTAGTGGCCAATATGAGAAGCAAGGAATAAGATGGACGAGCGTGTGTAGTTCTGTCGTCGGAGGCGCTCGTCGGCCGATGCCTCGGCAGCGATTGCTCATCATATCATGAGAACGCGGCGACTTCACGGCAACCTCGACGCTCGATGCATAGTCAAGTCTGGGGGTGCGGTCTGAATTAAGAACGATCATGCATGTTTCTAAATATAATTACTTGGCTACAGTTTTGAGTTTTAGTGCATCATCACCTAGCAGCCGGCTCCCTCCTGCTGAGCGTACGTAGCAAGGAAGCATCTGGCCGGGTGCTCGGTGGGTTCACCGATACATGGGCAACTCAAGTAAAAGAAAAAAAAAAAGAAACACATGAACATGTTTCCTCATGTTCGTTAAACTGGCGGCCGCAGTGGCACGACAAGCTCGAAGGTTGCGGCCATGATCATGGCGGCGTGAAACAAATTGCCGGCACCGATATGACGAACTCTGAGCTCGCAGCTACAACCATGTGGTGGCGCAAGGCAAGTAACCGACAGCGGCGTGATAAACTAAACTCGCGGCCACGACCTTAGCGGCGCGGAGACGGACGACGCAAAACCAAGTCACTATCACAGCCTGCGCTAGCAAGTTTGCGGCGGCAGCTGTAAAGGGTCGGCTAACTTATCGTGTGCATCTACAACTTGTTGGGCTCGGCAGTATGGCAGCTGCGGCGCACGCGAGACGGCGACCAGCCGCCTCGTTGTACAGTTAAAAAATATATGATGAATGGCCAGTAAAGAATACGTGTGCAATCTTGAAAAAAAAGAGATACAGTTGAATAACTAGTGAAATTGTATTCGACGATAATAAGTACTCCCTCCATCCAACTATCTAAGGGCCCCTTTGGGAGGGCTCTAGACGGGCGGCTCCGGCTCCGTGCTACAGTGCCGCGGCACTATGCTGCACTGTGCGGCACTGTAGCACGGAGCCGAAACGCACCGGTTTTGCCTGAGGAACCGGTGAAGCTGCTGAAGTCAGATTTCACTAGCTCCTCCGGCTTCGCGCTACAGTGATGAACAGTGATCTACAGTGATGAAGCCGGAGCCGGAAAGAGCCCTCCCAAAGAGGCCCTAAGACTCATTTGTTGATGGCAAGGACGGGGATGAATTAGCAAGGAGAGAGGAGTATTTATTTCCTCCTCGTTTGAGACGACGGGGCTTAATGCCACTTTAAATGAGTCAGGTAGCTGGGATCGGCTCTGCATTCTTGGGCACATCTGATCCATTGCCAAGTCTTGGGTGCACGCGCGGGTGGCATATCTGATCCGTTCCCAAGCCTTGGTGCACGCGCGGGTGGTGGAGTTAGAGCATCTCCAGCCGTTTGGCAAATTGAGTTGCCATTTTTGATTTTTGTCAAAAATGTTAAAAATACACCTCCAATAATTTGACAAAAGACTTGGCAATTTTTTGCAATTTGGGAAAAACCAGCCTCCAGCACGTAAATACGCGCGGTTGGCATCGTGGTTTCTAGTCAGGTGGGAGGGTGAAAAAATAAATAAATAACAGAGAAGGGTTCTTGATTTAAGTTTTCAAGAGGTGGAAGGACATAAATATAATTTTATTTCTCTCTCAGGGTTCCTGATGTAAGTTAGATCTGGATTTGGCAAGTGAATTATGCCAAACTGTTGGAGATAAAGCTCTTTTTTTACTTGACATATTTTTTCAGAAGTTGTCAAAACACAAGATATGTCAAATAAAATATGACAAACTCTTGGATATGCTCTTACTGCCGTGACGAGAAACGAAGCGTCTAGCGTCGTCTGACTCCGAGGGAAAATGGGAATAGGCCTTGCATTCTTGGATTTTTTTTAGATTTCTTAATAAGCCTTGAATATTTGGATGGAGGGAGTATCAAATATGCCATGACTTCCCAATGAAACATCATACTAATCAAAAGGGGTGCAGATAATGCCCCTTTCCTAGCTAAGCTCCTAAATTATTAAGACACCAGTGAGACTCTAACCAAGATGTTCACATGACCGAGAGCATAAAAAAATAAAAACTATTTGGAGCCAATGCAACATGGCCCAGCCTACTCCAACGACGACGAATCCTGGGACGGCATATCTTTGACAGGGTACGCCAGGATGGGGGCAATGTCTGACACGACTGCACCCTCCCGATCCCTCCTCTTCTCTGCGGCTTGTTCCCCCAGATCCTTCACCTCTGCTATGTGCTCCTCCAACTTGTCGGCACTGACACGCTGGTGGACGGCATCATTACAAGTAGTCAGGTGTCGAGAGTAGATCTCCTCTCGCTCCAGGAGTTCCGCCGTGCGCAGCCGTGCGGACTTAGCCAGTCGTTCATGTTCTACTACCTCCGTCCCAAAATATAACAACTTTTTGACTTTTCAAAATCAAATATTTTCATCTTTGACTGTATATGGTAAAAAAATATAAAGATTGACAACATAAAAGTGATATTAGGTTATTCGCAATGAAACCAACTATCATAACATGTAATCTTTTCTATTTAAAAGTTATTATTTTTTGAGATATTATTGGTCAAAGATGAAGATGTTTGACTTTAAAAAGTCAAAAAGTTGTTATATTTTGGGTCAGAGGTAGTACATCTTTTGCCAAAACCTTCTGAGACTCGGTGGCAGCCTTCAAGCGTGCGGAGTCCACAGCCTCGCGTCCCGTCAACCCGCGCTCTAAGTCATCATTGGCTTCAGCAAAAGCTGCCTCCAGCTTCTTCAAGTGAGAGCAGGCCTCCTCCTCAGCCGGAACGGCGGATGCCTCAACAGTAGAGACACCATCCAGGTGTATCGCCAACGCCTCTAGATGCGAGATGAGTCAGCTCAAGCTCTCCGGGCGCGCTCCCTTGTAGGAACGTACCCAGTAGGACACGTACGTTCGGATGCGGCGTGCAGTGAATCTCCTTGTCGATGGGATCTTCTTTTAAGAGACGCTGAATATCCTTCAGCTCGATGTGGATGCCGCACGCATCGCGGCGTTCACGCTCTGATCCGGTGGGAAGATCAAGGGGAAGGTGCTCCTCAATCTCGACTTGAGGTCGAACAAGGTCGGCGAGGCACTGTGGACACTTGAGGACAAGCTCCAAGATACGTGCGTCGGCTTTGATCCTGAATTCTTTAGCTCGTTCCAGGAACTTCAGCGCATCATGCTCCCTTGTTCTCTCGAGCTCGGAGAGAGGAACCGGCCAGCCACCCGTGCTCTTATTAGAGCAGGGCTGATGGAAAACATGAGCAAGCTAAAAGATTTGCAGAGCACCAATGAACGGGCGTTGGATATTATTTCCTAACCTTTGCTATTTTCTATCTCGTGGTTCAGACGTGCAGGCAACCCATCTCCCTTCCCTGAGGGCTCATTGTTGGAAACAAGCACTTGGCCATCTGCGCCAAGTGGGCTAGCCACGACGGTAGGAGGAGCAGAAGCCTCGGAGATGTTAGTCGGAGCTGCCGGCGTGTTGATGGCCGTCGAAGGCGCCACTGTCGAGGGTGTAGACGATGGAGCCGAAACCTGAACCGGGCATGGAACTTGGATCGTGCATGCGCCATCATGAGCTTGTTGTTGCAGCCATATCTTATATGTGGGCAGTGGTCTAGCTTGAGTACCTCCGATTAAGCTGCCGTGGTTGTCGTCTTCAGTCTTCGCTTCGCATTCTCTATGCATGATGGTGGTGGTGGTGTAGATGGGGCGTCGGTGTCGTCGTCGTCCATGGCCTCGTCGGTGTCCATGAGCCTGTGTAGCACAGCTGGAGCATCAGCAGCGCCCGCCCGTGTCGTTCGGCCTCGTCGATCACGAACGGCGTGGTTGTCGTGATAGTAGGTTGAAGATGCTTGGAGAAGACTTGAAGCTGGACCAGATCGATGCCGCCGCATCTTGATCGTGGTCGAGGTAGTCGTGAACACATAGTAGATCGGGGAAGGCCGTCGAGTTGCAGAGACGTAGCCGCGAGGAAGACTCCGTGGAAGCCTTCAACTAGGTTACCTGGCTAGCTAGCTTGCTCGGACTTGTAACAGCAGTGCACGCCCGTGTGTGTATGGCTTCACATCTTGATAGCTAGATTACTTGTTGATAGCTAGATTACTTGTGGCAGCTTGTAACACATAGTGACGCCCAGCACACGCTTGCATGTTGACGTGGATGGAGGTTTGATGTGGATGGACCTCATGTAAGTGGCGTCGTCGCCTCACCTCTGCGGCAGCTTGCAACAGCGCGTTGTGGTCGTTGGCGCCTCTCCAACAGCCTCGCAACTGGGCTGTAAGTGATGGCGGCCGCTCGTAGTGGGCGGTGAGGTGTGTCGGCGATGCATGGCGGCGAGTCGATTGAGAGGCGTCGACATCGTAGCAGCTGATCCGTAAATGGGCCAAGCCATGGCAAGACATCTCCACGTAGATGCACTAATTTGCTTTTTTGTGTGGCTTACTCCTGTGTGGCGCACGTACATGCATGCACTGTAGCTTGCTAGCTTCTCGTACCTGTGCACTTTGTGCATGTGGCAACGCGTGCATGGACTTAATGTGAGCGCATGTCTAGGCGCCGAGGTGCAGTCGTGCAGATCGATCGGCCGGCTGCTTCGCACGGCTTCTCGAGTTGTTGGCGCGAGGGCATCGGGTTGGTGCCGGGCTTGATCGTGAAGCGCCGGCCTCGCCACGCCGCACCTCGGCGTCTTCGCGGTAGCGTGGTCGTCAAGTTAATGCCGGGCTTGAATGTGTAGTGCCGACCTCGTCGTGCCGCGCTTGAATGTGCAGCGCCGACCTCATCGTCCCGCGCTTCAACACCTTCACCTCGGTGTCGCCGCTGCCGTCGGCGTGTGCCGAACTCGGTCGTGGGGTGTGGGTCTCGTCGCCGGCCGCACCTCCTTCACCAGCTTAGCCTCTTCTTCATCGAGATGCTAGTACAGCACCACGGATGCAGACGGGCGGCGGTTCGGCGAGCACCATCGATTGATGCGTGTGTGCAATCTTGATCTCGGCCAGGCGTCAATGCGGTTGCCGGCTTTCCCCGAGGGTCGACGGCGATCTTGAGGACGACGGGTGCCACCGGTGAGGTGCAGACTCCGCGATGTAGCTCCCGGCTCCCTTGACGGTGGTTGGCGAGCTTGAGGACGACGAGTGACGCCGGCATGGTGCAGAGACTCGCGATGCAGATGAGAGACTCGACGTGATCTCCTCGGCTCCAATACAGCTTCGGCGCTCGGAAGCAACGATGAACGGAACGGCGAGCTTGTCGAGGATGTCCGAGGAGGGCGCCGGCAGTCCTGTAAGTGTGCAGGCATGTCGCCGGCGATCCGACGATCCCTCGACTCCGACATGTGGTCACGGCTTCTGGCTGTGATGATGGGTGGAGGTGAAGGACGCCATGCGGCTTGGGCGATGGTCAACGAGGAGCATGAAGACGATGAGGACGCCGGTCGCCGGTCGCCGCTGGCGTGGTGTAGGCTTGACCAGTGTAGATAGGAAGACGAGAGTAACTCTCCCTGGTCGGATCTCCTTTGGTCTGCGGTGACCTGCCCAGCGGCCGAGACATCGACGGCGGCGCCCTGCCGGCGGCCGAGACATCTATGGAGTCCTAGTGGCCGGACTGGTGGTTCTTGGTGGTTCCTCCGTGGGAGCATCCCCCTTCGTCCAGGGCATGCCGTCTGCATGAGCTCCGGCAGCGGCAGCACTGCGAATATATCTAAGATGGCCAGGCAGCAGATCCGTGTGCTGCCCAGTACGCATGTATGCAACTGCGTGAGAGGAAAACAAAACAAGATTAACACCCGTACTCACCCATGATTAGTCCTTCCTGTCTGGCGGTCGAGTCGTCGACGACAAGGAGAGGTGCTGCTTTCTTGCTCTACGTCGTCGCCGCCGATGGAATCCTCATGGCCGGGCGCCGGACGGCTTGAACGAAGATGGATGCACGTGTCTCTCATGATTCCTCCATGCGCCGGCTCCGGCTCCTCTCCTCCGCTCGTCAAGGCGAGCAGGAGCTGCACGGCCTCGGCATCTCCGATGGAGATCTCGGCTGGGGGCACACCTCGCTCCCTGCTCCTTCGCCTGTCCGCACCGGATTGGAAAAAAGGAAGCCCCCTGGCACTGCACGGCACAGGTCTTTATATAGGCAGGGGCAGGGTGACGGGCTCGCTAGGTTTTCTACCCGCGCCGGCGGCTCCTTGTTTGTTGAGAAGGCCCCCCCCCCCCCCCCTCCCCGGCGTGCAAAACGGATCGGGGCGATGCACATCTGTGATTCCAACCGATCGAGCAAGATTAACATCGAGGCTACCCAGGCCAGACTCACTGCATCGTGGGCCTGACCCAGAAGACCCTCTGGTACACGTGCGTGAGAAGCCAACAAAGGCTAAGGCTAACGCGTGCATGCGTGTTAAAGTCCCCGCCGAGGAGTCTGTAAGCTTCTCTCATTTTGTTACGGGCCGGCCAATACACGAAGGCGCCGTTGTCACGGCGAGAGAGTTCGAGAGGTCTTGATCCTTCTATAATCTTCTAGGCCACACGCCGGCTGTCACGCGGGCATAGGTAGACGTGTACCACAGAGGCAAGCTTAAGAATGTGTACGCTCGTATCGTACGCATGCATGGGCCCCGTGTACTCTGGCCGCCGCATGCATCATCGTTGAGTGTTTTATTTAAGGGAGTATATCTGGTGGAAACCGCAATTTTCGTAAAAAGTCGTGTAAACTATGACAAAAAAGTCGTCTAAACCGTAACCTTTATCAATTGAGTGTATTTGTTCTTGCCGAGGATTACAACCCTTGTATACGTGATTCATATCTGCCTGCCTTAGTGCCTTGCACGTACATGCATATGGGACTTTGCCACTTGCTAGTCCTTTTTTTTTGGCTTCTCCTCTTTTATCTGCTTGGGGCTTCACAAGCCAGCTCCCGTGGCGTGAGTTCATGCAGCTAAATCTTCGTTCCTCCCTATTGATTCATATATACGATTCATGAAATCGTCGAGCATCTCCAAGTGTTTGCTAAAATTAGCTTGGCAAAAGTTGGGTTTTAGCAACTTGGCAAAAGATATGCCAAGTGAAAAATCTTGCCATCTCCAAGAGTTCCTTATTTTTGGCTTGCCAAAACAAAAAAATAGTGGGCTCAGCAGTTAATTTGTTGCAGTGGTTTTTTTTTGCGAAAACAAGATGCATCGTCTTCAACCTCCAGACCAAGCCTCGAAGCAGCATCCATGGCCTCCATCCCGTGCTCCGGATCTCCACGCCAACCATCACAACCAAAGCAAATCGAGGGATAGACAAAAAGTAAACTGCGTGAGGTCCGCGAGAAGAGAACATCAGCCGTCAATCCCACCGATTTGGCCCTCCGTCCGCCTTCCACCTCCACAGACCATGAAGAACCGAAGCGCAGCAGAAGAACACGAAGAACGGCCACCGACAGCTCCACCATAGAGGTCGACCCCAAAGACGGGATCCATTCACAAGGGAGCGAAAGGACCCGATCCCATCTCACACAAGAAATCAAGCAAAAGGTCTTACCGGAGTTCTTGTGGAGAACCAAAATCCACCTTGCCAAAACGCTGTCGCCGGAGCTCAGCAAGAGGAACAGAAGCCGTGCGATGAAGAAGGACGAAGGATGGACGCGCGATGAAGAAGGACGACGCACGCGAGACGGAGGACTGGCGTGATGAAATCTCCTGGCGAGCGCGGGAAAGAAGTCCGCGACGGGAAGAGTCGCGCCTCCGGCTTTTTTTCGCGATGCGAAGCCGTATGCGCGCGCGCATATATGCGCTCTAGGAGGGGACGATTTGCCAAGTTGATAAATTTACCAACCTGTTTGCCAAGCTGTTGGAGGCCCTTTTTTCTTCATTTGCCAAAAAAAATAGAATGGCAAGTTAATATGGGGAACTCTTGGAGATGTGCACAAAATCTCGTCAAACAGAGAGAAAAGATCACTATTTGAAATTTGAAATCTGTTTTCCATCCCTTCCACCTCCCTCCACTGGCGTCCGACACGTGGACGCCCACGGTACATACATGACGCAACATCACTTCATCTCATGTTGGACTATCGTCCATGCCATTCGTGCGCGAGCGCGAGCGCTAGCGCGGCGTCGGCGGCATCACGCGCCGGCCTTCTGCTCGGCGCCGTCCATCCAGATGATGCAGCGGAGGCACTGAACCTGCGCGAGCAGGTCGAACGCGCGGTTGATGTCGTCGAAGCCCATTCGGTGCGTGATGAACTCGTCCAGCTCCAGCTCCTGGCGCAGAAATTTAAGCGACATATATAGATACACACAAGGGAAAAATCAAACCAAACCAAACCAAATAAAATCTAATCAAATCTGATTTTGAAGTGGTGGCCGGCGGCGACCTTGTGGAGGCACTTGTTTGCCAGCACGGGGATGTCGTCCTTGGGCTTGATCCCGCCGAAGTAGGAGCCGACGACGGACCGGCCCCTCATGATGTCGAACGACGGTATGCTGATGGGCGCCGCGCTGCCGTCCACGCCCAGGACCACCGTCTTCCCCCAGCCCTGGACGATACCGGCCGAAACGAGGAGGTCAGTAGGTCACTTGCATCGCATTGACAGTGCTGCACAAGATTCTGACACCAACGGCTGCTAGATCGACTGCGTACTATCCGGGAGCTTTTGAAGGCCTCCGCCATGACTGAAACCGAGCCGATGCACTCGAAGCAGTAGTCGGCCCCTGCGCCGCCCGTCATCTCCTTGATGACCTGCACGCACGCATGCATGCATGTAGATCAGTTGCATTGGTTTAATTTGTTGAGAATAATTGCTGCTCGTACAGGTTCAGACGACTCCAGACCTCGCTCACGGTCTGCTCTCCGATGTCGTTCGGGTTGACGAACTCGGTGACCCCCAGCTTCTTGCCTGCAACGAGTGAACATCACTCATGTTGATCTACCTCTACCTGCCAGGAAACTATTAAGACAGTATACCAATTGGTGTTACCGATCTCGAACTTGTCAGGGTTCACGTCTACCCCGATGATCCTCGTGGCCCCGCGCATCTTTGACCCTTGCGCTACCTGCAGTTCGGTTCGTTCAGGCGTCGCTAGAGGACACGTACTACGGAGCCAACGACAAATGGGTTTGCAGCAATGAAGTCCACACGAAAACAAAAAAGTGAGTGTTACGCAGCAGTGCTATCAGAAGATTTGTTGTCCTTACCGCTAGCCCGACAGCTCCCAGTCCGAAGACGGCCACCGTCGAGTCGGGCTCCACCGCCGCCACCTTCCAAGCCGCACCAACCCCTGCAATGCATGGAACAAACGAAGCGTCGGCATCAGCACGAGTTGCGCGCCGGAAAGCTGATCGGTGCGGCACGAGAGCAGTACTGTACCGGTGGACAGTGGACACGCCCGCAGCCGAGCAGGCACGCCTGCTCCGGCGGCAGGGCGTCGCCGCCGAGCCTGACGACGTGCGCGACGTCGACGACGGTGTACTCGGCGAAGCTGGAGACGGACAGGAAGTTGTGGACGGGCTCGCCGGAGGCGGCGAGCGAGAAGCGCGTCGTGCCGTCCCGCGGCATGCCGGGGCGGTACGGCAGAGCGGAGCAGAGGTTGCTGCGGGGGGAGAGGCAGTCGGCGCACTCCCCGCACTGCGCCAGGAACACCGGCACCACCGTGTCGCCCACGGCCACCTCCTGCACCTGCTCCCCGACGCTCTCCACCACGCTGGAATAAGCATGGTAATTAATGTCCAATTAACAGCTCGATATATAATCTGAACATTATTTATTTGGCCTGTGAAACTGGATTGTGCTGCCCCATTTCATAATAAATAAAGCTACTTTCGAACACTATCATATACTAGTTTTTCTTACCCGACGGCTTCATGCCCCAGGATGCACGGAAACATGCTCGGGCCATCCTGCAAAAAAGGGAGAAACACAGTATCGTGCCTATCAGCACACCTCGCGCCCAATAAAAAAAGGAAAGAAATGGAAGTCCAGGGACAGAAACCTTCTTCAGATGAAGAAAAGGCAGATTCTGATGCTGTGTTGTGTGTTGATGCATGCTTAAGGTAAAACAGACTACGACGACTAAATGTTTTACGGTTTTTAATTTGTCCGTTTATGACATTAGGACTAATTCCTAAAACACAAAAAAAAAAACTACGAGGCACTGCATTGACTATTTGATCATATTGTTCTTGTTGGCAGGGCAACAAGCCTGCAGAAAGTGCTGAGTAAAACGATGACGGGGAGTGAGAGAATGCAAGCATGGTACCTTCATGCGCCAGAAGGTGATGTCGGTGTGGCAGAGCGAGGTGCAGACGATCTTGACGCGGACCTCGTGCGCCCGCGGCGGCGCCACCTCCACCTCCTCCATCTCCAGCGGCTCCCCGGCCGCCTTGCACACCGCCGCTGCGCGACGATCGCGAGGCGTTCATCAGAGTCGAGGCGAGACAGCAAGTGTCCATCCAGGACCAGGCCATAGGCACCGAGATGCAGCTGCGTGTGCAAGCAAATTTGGCGTGCACGTACCTTTGCATCTGATCGGCCTGGCGATGCTGTTGTGCTCCATCGCCAAAGGAAGTCGGATCGGAGGGGAGGTGGTTGCCTGTTTGTTAGGCGATTAGGCGTCGCTTGGTGGCTGCTGCGTGCGGGTTATATCGTCGTGGAACGAAAGATCAGAGCTAGATGACGAGCAAGGAGAAGGACGTATGAAACACATGCCGTCACCGTCTGAGAATCCGGGAGCGATAGCTAGTCCGACATCAGTGACAGTGTGCTATCTTTTCAGGCACCTATCAGGGCTGTATTTTATGTCACGGAACACGCCCTGTTTGCTTTCTTGCATGCAATCTCTCTGCCCGTGTTTAGTTACAAAATTCAAAATTCAAAATTTTTTTCCGGCACCTGTATGGAGATTTAAATCTAGACGAAATAAAAAAACATTACGACTGCTGTCTGTAAATGGCGAGACGAATCTAATAAACCTAATTATGCTGTAATCAGACGCTAAATTGCTACAGTAATACTACAGTAAACAACCTCTAATGACGGATTAATTGGGCTCATTAGATTCGTCTCGCGATTTACAGACGAGTTCTGTAATTATTTTTGTGATTAGTCTATGTTTAGTACTTTAAATGTAGAAAGATGATTTTTCAAAAATTTTACGGAGCGCAACTAAACTAAAGTGAGTGTTTCTGGGACGGAGCGTCTCTGCGTCTGCATGCTACTTTTTTTAACGAAAGCATCTAGTACATGTTACTCAGCTAATTCATTTTAAGATTTCAACCAGTTATGATGAATCATCTTTTCTTACCTATACAACAGCTACAAAATCGACCTAACAAGTTCGTTGAGTCGCTCGTCAGATTCACTCCGCTAACCTGTCATTTTTATAATAGGCACAGGAACAATGGTACAGCAACAAGGTGTTGACAGCTAAAATTGGCACCAACCGATCTGACCGAGCGGTCTGACCGGTCTAGGCACTGTGGCCTGTCCGTCAGGGACCGACCGGTCTGACCGGTAGGTTTGACCGGTCTGACTGGTCCAGGTAGAGTACGAGTACAACTAGGGTTTTTCATAGATTTAGATCTGTAAACAGGATTTCTTGCGGGATAAGTCCACCCCACCCTATAAATATAAAGGGTCACGGCCGATTAGGGTATCCAATCGATCAAATCAATACAACTTTTATATTTTTACTTTCTTTTTGCCCTAGCTTTTTCCCATCTACTATCTTCTGTTCCTCCTTCGTCTCTACGTCGATTGAGGGCGTTCTAGGTGGCCTGCCGACCCTAGAACAACCCCTCGTGCGCCTGGCCCGACGGGTCCTTCCCGGGCGAAGTTCGTTGGTCTCACCTCCGGCCTGCCCGGCGACAACCGGTCTGACCGGTAT
The DNA here is from genome assembly GCF_016808335.1 of Panicum virgatum. Lineage (NCBI taxonomy): Eukaryota > Viridiplantae > Streptophyta > Magnoliopsida > Poales > Poaceae > Panicum > Panicum virgatum. The sequence goes on from NC_053146.1 coordinate 65,860,080, forward strand.
ATCCGACCGGTCTGAGCATCGGCGCTGCATCGTGCCGTCGCTCACTGCGCGTTCAAGCGTTTTCGTGTATTGGCCCTAGTTCTGCGCCAACACAAGGTACGATGACGAAGAAGATAGAAACGCAAAAAGAAATGGCTAAATGCACAAAGAAAAATAGCCAGTTGAGTGGGGATCTTTGCAGCATGTTTAGAGAGCCCGTTAGCATCATACATAATACTATTTGATTTGGGCCCGTTAAACCGGATGCACTTGAAAGGCCTTTACTCCTTTCTAGCTAGCACGACGGGCTCGGCCCAATAGTCCTCAATGTGGTCTGGTCGCGGCCCTTAACCTGGGCCTGGGCCTGTGGGCCTTTCTTGTCCCCGGGTTGTGCACGAGCACGACAAACGACCTTTTGTGGTTGGGTATCTTTCCCAGGAACACGAGACACGACGTTATCCTCCTCGTCAAAAGCTCCGAGCCGAGAAAAGGCCGTGATGTCGCACGCTAGCTAATCCGGCCGACCCCGAGCGCCGCCCACGGTCGACGGCGACCGCCCTTTCCCGCTCACGCACGCGGTCATCCGCGCACCTTCCTTCCGTCCCTTCCCTGGCCGTGGAATCAGAGTCCAGCCAGACCCGCAGGTAAACGGAGAAAACAGGCAAGCGCACGGCACGAGACCGCGACCGCGCTCCGCCAGCCGGACAGCGACTCGCCACCGGCCCGCGTGCAGCGCCACGACCACGAGTTGGTTCGCCAGGCGCGGCGCCAACCGCGCGGCGCGGCGTGAGCGCTGCCAACGTACGCGCACCCACCGGGGCAGCAGCCCTCGGCACTCGGCAGGCAGGGCGGCTCGAGCGACTCGGCTCTCGCTCAGTCGCTCTACTCCCCTTTTCCAACCAACGAACGACGAGACGAGGCGCGGCCAACCAGGGCGCCTCTCGCCGGCGCGTGCGTGGGTTTCACCACCTGGTACGACGACGACGTCGGCACGGCGGAATGGAAACCGCGTTCCCGTGCGGTGGCCGGTGGCGGTCGTTCGGAACCTGGATGTTCCTTTCCCGCGGTCAGCAGTGGGCGTACCTGTCAGCCCAGCCGCTTTCGCTCCCGGGTGTCCGTTTGTGGCCTGGCGCCCTGGCCTGGATCCAGCCGGGGCGATGCGGAGGAGCTCGGCGCCCATGCCGATCACGATCACCCCCTCGTAACCTTCGGAGATAAGTAGCGCGTCTCTTTCGACCGACCCAGTCGTTGGTTTTTACTAAGCTCAGGCAGCGCCCGACCAGGCACTCGACCGATGGAGACACCGTGTCGGCTATTCTTCTCCACATCGCCACAGCACACATGGCGAGAGAATGAGGACTCAACTGCCCGTGCGTGAGATCGATGGGAGATCCCGGCGTGAGGTTGACCTCTGTTCCTCCGAGAAGGGAGGGCAGGGCACCGCCACCGTCGACCGGCGACCGGTTCAGCTGCCACCACGCCGCGGGCAGAAAGATCGCTCGTCGCTTTCGGATGGCTGCGGCTCGTCTTTTCTTCAGCGGCATGTGCCCGCGCGGCGACGACGGACGGCGTGCGGACCCCCGCCGGCACGGCACGGGTCCCTACTTGTCTGTCATAGGAATAGGATGATGGGGTGCTAGGTTTTTTTTCTTCAATACGCAGCAGAGCTACGTATCATTGGTGCTAAGCTCTGGACAGTGTCGCGGGCAGGCATGGTCCACGGGCCCACGGCGAGCGTCGACGCGTCGGCCTTTTCGGTTGACACTGCCCGCTGTCTACCGTCGCCGGGCCGGCGACGCCTGCCGGTGCATCGAACGCGGCCGAAAGAGAACAAAACCGTTCGATGACGACGGCCGCCGTTTCCGGCTCCACCGAGGGAGCACGGCGGTATGGCGGCCGTGAACGTGAAGAGCACGGGGGGCCCAGCTGCCCCTATTCGACTCGCGTCGTGATCGCCGGCGCCCGTATCGTACAGTGACACGGCGAGCAACGCACGGTGGCGCTCCACGTCCACGGCGGCCACTCCAAAGAAGAAGAAGCAGCAGCACTAGCATCTGGGTTCCGGAATGGTGATGCCGTCCCGGCTGCCACGTGCCGGGAGTGGTAACGATGTGCTCCGCGCTTGGGCCTCCACGGCGGCGGCGCGGGACGGCGGGAGCCAGGAGGCGGCCATGCCCGCGGCGGCCGCCACCATCCCCCGTGGAGGACCACCTGTTCTGTGCTGCTGCGCAGGTCCCGGCTTCCTCGGGACTCGGGAGCCCAACCCGGGCTCTCGATGCGCGCCCAGCGGCGGCGCAGCGCAGTCAAGCGCTGGTCGTCCCAGGGTGTGTTTAGCTTTGCATTTTGCGTTTTTGTATTTTTGAAAGAGAATCTTCAATATTTGAAGTATTAAATGTAAACTAATCACAAAACTAATTACAGATCTCGTCTGTAAACTACGAGACGAATTTAATGAGCCTAATTAGAGAATCATTAGAGATAGTTACTGTAGCATAACTGTAGCAATTTAGTATCTAACCACGTCCTAATTAGGCTCATTAGATTCGTCTCGCGATTTACAGTCCATTTTTGTAATGCGATTTATTTTTTGACTATATTTAGTACACCATGCAAGCGATTTACAAAATTTTTGCGTTTTACGTTTACAGGATTTAAACATGGCCCCAATATGATGCGCCAAATTCACCGCCAGACCACTACTACTTGGGCAGTGTTTAGTTGACAAACTTTTCTCTACAATACCCGTCACATCAAGTTTTTAAACACATATATAGAGTATTAAATATAGTTAGAAAAAATAATTAATTACACAGTCTAACTAATTCCTACGAGATGAATATAATAATATTAATTAATCTATGATTAAACATTAATTATCAAATAATAACAAAACATGCTACAGTACTCAAACCCAAACTTTTTCACCAACTAAACACCTTCTCGAGTTAAGTACAGATACACCATGACTCCACGTACACGATCGCGTGATTTTAAAACATTTTTTTGCAACTTTTTGCGAAGTCAGGTACAGTTACGTGGCAGCATAGGATGTTCCTGCTGGAGATGCGGAGCTTATTCATAAGCACGGCACGAACCTCAACTCTGACAGTACTAATCAGGGTGTCACTTGCGTGCCACGACAACACGCGTCTGCGTTCAGACATGTGGATGCATGAGGCCACGAACACGACGGTTTTCTTTTGCTTCCGGGCAAGCAGCAAAAGAATTTGTTTGTCAAAGCATCTGGTCACTTGTTTATTGGTCGTTTGGTGCCAGGCACGCCAGGAGTGCCGTAAACTGTGCCTGCGGGCCTGGTGGCCACGCCGTTCACCTTTCGCCATCCACTCACGAGCAGATGGATGGCAAAGAATTTAAAACATGAGGCCCGTTTGGTTTGCAGTATGTTAGTGAATAGTAATAGTTTGACCGTTAATTACGATGTCAAATAAAAGCAGTTTACAAAACCAATTTCAGAATCCCCACGCTAGCGACCCTGAAGAATCTAATGAGGCCTTTGATCGTGCGATTAGAAGACGGTTACTGTAGCATAACTGTAGCAAATCAGCGATTAATTAACATCATTAGATTCGTAACGAAAAGTTACACCCATCTCTAAATTTTTTTTGCAAATAGACTTCATTCAGTCCTTCATGCGGGAAAGATTCTCTTCTAGCGCTAGGATTGTAGCGCCAAACCAAACAAGACCATGCTCATCCAGAAGCTTCCTTTTTGACAATTTCCTCCTCCAGAAGTTTCCATTCATGGTATTTAGGTCCTGTTTAGATCCATAAAGGCAAAATACAAAATTTTTATAAATCGCTTGCATGGTGTACTAAATGTAGTCAAAAAATAAATCGCATTACACAAATGGACTGTAAATCGCGAGACGAATCTAATGAGCCTAATTAGGACATGATTAGACACTTAATTGCTACAGTTATGCTACAGTAGATATGCTTTAAAGATGGATTAATTAGGCTCATTAAATTCGTCTCGTAATTTACAGACGAGATTTGTGATTAGTCTATATTTAATACTTCAAATATTGAAGATTCTCTTGCAAAAAACCAAAATGCAAAGTGATCTAAATAAAGATTTAGCATTTTTTTTTCTTTTCCAAAGCCCCCGCTCTTCTGTTGGAATTTTTGCAAGTCCAGGCGAGCAGAGCAACGCACGCTCGCTTGCAGTTAGCACTTTAACCCTGTTTAGTTCCCAAAAAATTTTACACAATGCCTGTCATATTGAATCTTCGGACACATGCATGGAGCATTAAATATAGTTGAAAAAATAACTAATTACACAGTCCAACTGATTAGCACGAGCTGAATCTTTTAAGTCTAATTAGTTTATAATTGAACATTATTTATTAAGTAACAACGAAATGTACTGCAGTATCAAAATTCAAACTTTTTCACCAACTAAACACACCCTTAACAAGCGCGTACTCGGATTGCAGAGATGAAAGCAAGATCAGAGAATGTGGCTCGTCAGATGGCTTCAGAAGTGGAGTGGAGTGGAGAGGGCCATCAGATTCTTCAAGAGCGCTTGATTAAAGTGCCTGTAATATCTTCGCTCAGTAGGCTGGTCGCTTGGGAGATCATCAAGGAGGGTTTTATTCCCAGGCCACTGATTTGTTTTGGTACAGGTTGTGCTGCTTTTGGCTTTGTGTTGGTAGCAGACACAGGTCGAACAGCTTTCAACAAGTGCATGAAGCTGAGGGTAACGCCTTAGAACTTTAGGTACTTGCTTTGCATTAAACTATTTTGTATCCAGAACCGATGTTGTCTAGCTTTGAATGATTCCAGTTGATTCAGGTAAAACCACCTAAAACACCGCAATAATGCGTGTATACTAAATTGGGCATCATTTCTGTGGCGGTATCCTATTTCTGTTGTACAACCCACACACACCTTAAAATAGCGGTATTGTTCAGTTAGCACCATACCACCTCAGCAGAGCGAATCTTTTTCCTGCTCATACGTGAGAGCATGGCAAGCTCCTCCTTTCCCTTTGCGGCTCGGGTTATGCCATATGGATGGACATTCCAAATTCTTTTAATGTTCACCAGCTCTGACCTAATTGGATCTACAACATCTATGATGGGCTATTTATTTGGCACTATTTTTGCCGACGACAGTTGGGGTGAGCACGTCAGGGGAATTCGTGGATTTCAGGCAGCAGGTTGCTGTGAGAATCAGACGAGGAAATAAAAGGCGCCATGGATTTATCAGAGACTAATAGTACATCATCTTTTCGTGATCATGTCCTTCTCTCCCGGCGAATCTATTCATCGCGCGCGCGAGTGCGAGCGATGCCATCGCAGAAAGAGGAGGAAGGAGAATAAGCACCGCCACTGTTCATCTTCCTCGCGGAGACGAGCACGCCGGTGAGGGGTGGGAGGTGGGGGAGGTCGGCCGGGGGTGGGAGGTGGGGGGAGCGGCCGCCGGCGATGTGTGGTGGAGGGCGGCGGTGGAGCTTTAGGGTTTCGGATTGCCGGGGCTTCCAATGGCCGGCGGCCGTAGAAGGGGGGCCGGGGGCGGCGGAGGACCGGCGTCGGCGATGGTTCGGCCGGCGGAGGGCGAGGCGGCGCTCGGCCGGGCAGGGCAGGAGCCCCGGTGGGCGGTGGTGGCGGCGGGGACGAGAATGCGTCGGCGGCGCGACGGCGAGCTTGGTTAGGGTTGGCGGCGGCGGAGGCGCCGGGGGCGGCGCCAGAGCCGAGAGAGGTGGGGGTTGGCGGGGGAGTGACGCCGGAGAGGCTTCTACGACGCAATCGTCGCCAATCGCAATTAGCGACAAATAGACGCCCCCCTTCTCTCCCCTCTTCTCTCAGCTTTTCCACACAGCTTTACAGGGAGAAATTGGCTGTTATAGGACTAAAGATTTGGTTTCTCTATAATAGGACTCCAAATGTTAGTTTCTCTCAAATAGGACTCCAAATATTTTTCCTAAGCTATAATAGGATTTTGTTCCCTTTTAATCTCTTTTGGCATCTAATACGATGGATATACTGTATTAGGATCGATACTCCCCCATCAAAAAAAAAGGATCGCTACTTCCCTAAAAAAAGGATCATACTTCTTTTCTCCCGATCAGGGTCGCGACTCCGCAGCACGTCCGCCGCCGCCGCGACTAACGACGCCGCCCTGCACTCCTCACGCCGCCCTCCACACCTCTCCACGCCGCCGCCCGTGCATGGATGGAGCGGAGCCGTCGCCCATCTGTAACACCCGGATACTCCGGCCATTGGCCCGGATACTCCGGGCATGGAGTTTCTATTTTTCTAATTTGGTCATCTGGGCCCCACAACTATTTAAATAAAAATCTCTCTCTCCCTCTCCCTCACAGCTCACTCTTCCTCTCCCCCACGAACACTCTCTCCCTCTCACTCACTCCCTCATGAGACCTCTCCCTCCCTCACTAGCACTCCTTCCTCCCTAAGCCCTAGACCCCAAGATCTTCAAGTTCAAGTTGATTCCAAGGCTAAGGGAACTTCTACCGGCGTGGAGAATCATCCTCTCCATTCATTCCTCCGTGGGGAGGCCTTCGGTTTCAACTTGAGAAGGTACCCAAGCTAGGGCTAAATGGATTGATCGTTCTAGGATGTTTTAAACGATTTCTTCTGGGTCAATCATCTTCTTATGAGTCACTCTACTAGGGTCTAGAAGGGTTTTGATTTTTGTGGGTTGGTTTTGTCACAATCAAAATTTCAGTTCTTGGGGCGAAAATGCTGTCAAGCCCGGAGACTCCGGGTATAAGCCCGGAAACTCCGGGTTTTGAAAACTCCGGGCGAAACTCCGGGTATAGGCCCGGATACTCCGGGTTTGGGACACTCCGGGCGAAACTCCGGGTATAGGCCCGGAAACTCCGGATTTCGGAATCCGGATACTCCGGGTATGAATCCGGATATTCCGGGTTTTAATAGAACTGTTGGGTGTAGAATTGGATAAATTTGGGGTAAATTGTAGTGTTTCTACTTGGGCATTTCAAGGATTGTTGTTGCATATCGTATTTGCATACATTCTCATATCATTGCATACGTGTAGACGCTGCCGCCGAGGGAGCCGTATACGCAGTGGTTGCGGAGCCACAGGAGCCGCAGGGGTCAGCCCCGCAGGAGGAGGTTCGCGGGGAGTCGGCCCAAGGCCCCACTCACCCCAGTGTTGAGCAGCAGACGCAAGGCAAGCCCCGGTGCACGCCCTTTTATTTTTGAATTATCACACCTATGATTATATTTCTACTATTACCTGTGCATTAGGTTTAGGATTTGTTTGAAACCCTAGATGCATGATCCCTAGGTTTCCTCGGGTTATACTAGTATATAGAAGACGATAGGTATGCTACGCTTAATAGAATTCGGTAGAAGTCGAGTGATTTGGGTCACTCGCGAGATGTAGGGTATTTAGTAATTCTGAATATATGGATTATGGAGTTAGGTAAGAAAGGAAGAGTAATCGGAGACCGGACGGGAGGAAAGGTTAGCCCCGCCTGTGTCGGTTAAGGACCGTTCGTTGCCTGGCCCTGTGATCGAGTTTGAATTGTACTAACCACATGCCGGGAGTAGGAGGTAGTCGAAACCGGTAAGCCTAGTACTGCTTCGCTTCGAAAGTACAGAACTGCATCACCACCCCGTAGGGCGAGTCGAGTAGTCGCGGAGAAACGGGATGCATATGTTTACTTTTGGTGGTCTCACGTTGAGCTCGACTGACTATATGAAGGTGGGGTGGTTCTGTAGTTCGAGGCGGGGAGGGGAATGGTTGGCGTGTATAGTCCGACGGGGCAAATACGTGCCGTGTTGGTTAGGTCTACCTTGCAAGGTTAAATCGGATCGATCCGCCGTACGTCGCATCTCGGATATGAGCACCTTGATCACAGCACCACATCGTAGTAATGTTATATGGAATTAAAGTAATGTTGGAGATATCTATCATGAATTAATACCTCATGTTGTTATGATTGCTTAGCAGGTGCAAATATTAGTTAATGATTGTTATACATAGAATTTGGGCTAAAAGTGGAAAAATAAGGACTCACTTTTAGAAGCTTTTTATGCAAAAATAACCACCAGCCAGAAAGCTTTGCATGTCTAGATATGTGGGCTAAGTTATACCCACTGGTCGGGTAAGCCTTGCTGAGTATTAGTATACTCAGGGTTTGTTGCCACAATTATTGTTTCAGGACACTCGGACGTCGATTTCTGCCCCTGCTGCGTTAAATTCATCCGCAGAGATGCAGAGGGGTGGGAAGTGGTGGAGAGAGACCCTTAGGCTAGGGCTTGATCGAGTTGTACACTTGGGGCTGAGTGTGCAGCCGTTCTGTTTTGCGCGGACCGGTCTGACCGGTCTTGATAGATCAGAACTGGTGAAAATTAGAGTAGTGGTAGGATCTTTTATATTTGAGCTTCAGTCGTATCTATTGTAAAGTTAAGTTTGTAAATTATTTATGTATTTGTACTCGGTTTGTAAAACTAAATGTTTCATGTCAGGATCGCTCTTCTATTTTTAAGTAATGTGTCGTGTTTGTACCATCTGCGCCCACCTTCGCGTGGGACTACCGGTGTTGTTTCGATCGGGCCGTGGGTTGAGAAAGGATCGCCAAATTAAGCCATTAAGCTAATGCGCCCGATGTGTTCAAATGACAGCCATTAGGCTTAATTAGAGTTTTAATTTGGCGGTTCCGTCACAGCTGGTATCAGAGCCGAAACGCATCGGGGGTGGTACGAGCATGACTAATTTTAAGATATTACAAACTAAAAATGGAATTCTGACTTAGGATGAATGTAGTTTACTATTATGGGTAGGAGTAGTCGTGGTAAGCCCTATATAGTTATGTTAGAGGAGTAGCTAGAGGTTTAGTTTTGGTTGAGAGGGTACCGTAGGACTATCGTGCATTATGCATCATGTCATTCATTGTTTTAAAAATTTCTGCATCTTAAGTTTTGGGGGTGTTGTAAACACGACATGAAGATCCGGATATCCCGGATATAGTTCCGGATATTCCGGGTAGGGGGTGTCCGGATATCCCGGATATTATTCCGGATACTCCGGATTTGGTTGCAAAAGTTTTCCGGCTTTTTGATTTAAATTATACTTTCTGCATTCTTCCATGGTTGATTATTTTGGGTAAACCAGATATTGTGACTAAATCAAACATGGGTGAATGCAGAATGGCAGCACCTCCAAACCCTCCTGATTTGGCTCAGGCCATTGCGGCCATGCTCACCGGACGAGACGAGCAAACGGCGCTCCTCCGAGAGATCGTGCAGCAGGGCAGAGTGCCGCGGCCTGACCAACACCCCCAACCACCTATTCCTGGATATGAGCAGTTTCTGGGTACTCAGCCCCCGCTTTTTCATAAAGCGGATGAGCCCTTGGAGGCGGATAGTTGGCTCCGGACCATCGAGTCCAAGTTCACCCTGCACCCCTACAATGACAACGACAAGGCAGGATTTGCAGCTCAGCAACTCCGGGGTCCCGCACGCACATGGTGGGATAACCATGTGGCTATGTTCCCTGCAGGTACTCGATTCACCTGGGCGGAGTTCAGGGACGCCTTTAGAGCACATCACATCCCAGCAGGGGTCATCCGCAGGAAGCTCACCGAGTTCTTGGCCCTGAAACAGGGTAACAACAGTGTCCTGCAATATTCCCAGGCTTTCAACGCCCTATCACAGTATGCCGGGTATCATGTAGACACCGATGAGAAGAAGCAGGCCTGTTTCAGGCAGGGGCTCAGTAGCAAGCTCCAGGATCGCTTGGCAATGGTCAAGTTTGACACCTTCAGTGAGCTAGTCAATGGGGCTATCATTCAGGAGGACGCCCATCTAGCTCACAAGGCGGAGAAGAAGAGAAAGGCACCGGCAGTGGGTTCTTCGAGCAGTGCTCCTCAGAGGTTCCGTCTGGTGCAGTCGGGCCCACAGCGAGCCCCTTTTCAGCACCAGCCACAGCAGCAGTGGAGTTACCGGCCACCTCAGTACACACAGCCTCAGGGGACAGTCAGACCTTCTGTTCCTCAGCAGAATGAGCAGAAGGTATGGGTGCAGCAGCCGGGGATGCGCCCCAATGTTTTCCCATGCTATAATTGTGGGCAGCCTGGTCATTTTGCACGGAATTGCCCAATGCCACCCAAGCAAGGTCAGCAATCGAGTCAGCAGAACCAGAAGCAGCAATTGGCCCATTTCAAACCTGGGCGTGTGCACTACACCACCCTCGATGGCATTCCAGAGGGAGCTCCAGTGATGGCGGGTACGTTTTCCATAAACGATCAACCCGTTACGGTATTATTTGATTCTGGGGCATCTCACACCTTTATTAGCAAGGAGTGTGCTACTAGACTTGGATTGGAAATAGGAAGTATGTCAATTCCATACAATATCCATTCGCCTGGGGGGCAATTAATAACCAATCAAACGGTTAAACAAGTACCTTTGCAATTCCAAGGAAATTTTTTTGACACTCATCTGATTATGCTGCCGACCCAGAAAGTGGACATTATCCTTGGAATGAATTGGATGAAATTTCATGGGATTTTACTAGATACGTCATCATATGTGGTGTACGTAAACTCTCCTCTTCATGGTTCCATGACACTATCCCTGATGAACCATAAGTCAATGACTCCTATTGTGCACCACACCGAGGGCAAGAGCCTAGCCGATATACCAGTGGTGTGTGAATACCCGGATGTTTTTCCGGATGATTTGCCTGGCATGCCACCGGATCGAAACGTGGAGTTTGCCATTGAGTTACAACCGGGCACGGCACCCATCTCTAGAAGACCCTATCGTATGCCACCCAATGAGCTAGCCGAGCTAAAGAAACAATTGCATGAGTTGCTTGATAAGGGGTATATCCGTCCTAGCACTTCACCTTGGGGTTGTCCTGCACTTTTTGTGAAAAAGAAAGATGAAAGCCTCAGGTTATGTGTGGACTATAGACTTCTGAATGCCGTCACAATCAAAAATAAATATCCCCTTCCCCGGATTGATATTCTGTTTGATCAGCTATTCGGGACCAAAGTATTTTCCAAGATTGATCTCCGCTCTGGCTATTATCAGATAAAGATTAGAGCTGAGGATATTCCCAAGACGGCTTTTTCCACCAGATATGGACTTTTTGAATATCTGGTCATGTCTTTCGGGCTAACGAATGCCCCTGCTCATTTCATGTATCTCATGAACTCGGTGTTCATGCCCGAGCTAGATAAGTTTGTCGTGATTTTCATTGACGACATCTTGATATTTTCCAAGAATGAAGAAGAGCATGCAGAGCATCTCCGTATTGTGCTTCAGCGCCTGCGGAAGCACAAGCTGTATGCCAAATTCAGCAAATGTGATTTCTGGCTCAAGGAAGTCCAGTTCTTGGGTCACATCATCTCAGACAAGGGGATTTCAGTTGATCCTATTAAGATTCAGGATGTCCTGAATTGGAAGACTCCAGAGTCTGTTCCAGAGATCCGGAGTTTCCTTGGGCTAGCAGGCTATTATCGCCGGTTTGTACCAGAGTTTTCTAAGATTGCTAGACCCATGACTGAGTTACTTAAGAAAGGGGTGAGATTCATTTGGGATGACAAATGCGAGCAGGCCTTCCAGACTTTGAGAAAGCTTCTGACGACTGCCCCTGTCCTCGCTCAGCCAGATATTACCCGGCCTTTTGATGTGTATTGTGATGCATCAGGTACGGGCCTAGGCTGCGTCCTTATGCAGGATCAGCGTGTGATTGCTTATGCCTCCAGAGCCCTCAAGCGGCATGAAGAGAATTATGCCACACATGATCTGGAATTAGCAGCAGTGGTGCATGCATTGAAGATCTGGCGCCATTATCTTCTGGGCAATCCAGTGCACATATACTCAGACCACAAGAGTTTGAAGTATATTTTTACCCAGAGTGAGCTCAATTTGCGCCAGAGGCGGTGGTTAGAGCTGATAAAGGATTATGATTTGGAGATTCATTATCACCCGGGTAAGGCGAATGTCGTTGCGGATGCACTGAGTCGCAAGGCTAGTTGCAGTTGCACCTCAGCCTCGATGGTGCATGAAACCTTGTGCCAAGAAATGGAAAAATTAAATCTGGCCATTGTATCTGAAGGTACACTTACTAACATTACCCTCACACCTACCCTCCGAGATCAGATTGTGGAGGCTCAGAAAAATGATGCGGGAATGCATAAGATCAAACAACGGCTCACTGAGAATGATCCTCGGGTTCAATGCTTCCAGCAAGATAGTGAGGGGGTTCTTTGGTTTCAAGAACGGTTAGTAGTGCCTAAAAATTTTGAGCTTCGGAAACAAATTCTGGATGAGGCTCATCTTTCCCGATATTCTATTCACCCGGGCAGTAATAAAATGTATCAAGATCTAAAACAGCGATTCTGGTGGACGAGGATGAAGCGGGAAATTGCAAAATATATATCTGAGTGTGATATTTGCAAAAGGGTGAAGGCGAGTCATTTGAGGACAGCTGGTCCCTTGCAGCCCCTGAATATACCCTCGTGGAAGTGGGAAGATATTAGTATGGATTTCATTGTTGGGCTTCCCAAGACCTCAAAGGGGTATGACTCTATTTGGGTGATTGTGGACCGTCTCACGAAGTCAGCCCATTTCCTTCCAGTGAAGACCATTTATAGGGCACAACACTATGTTGAGTTGTATATCAGTCGGATCCTCAGCTTGCATGGGGTACCCCGGACCATTATTTCTGACCGTGGTGCCCAGTTTGTCGCACGCTTCTGGGAGCAGTTCCACTCGGCCCTGGGTACTCAGCTCATTCGTAGTTCAGCTTATCACCCTCAGACGGACGGCCAGACAGAGAGGATCAATCAAATTCTGGAGGATATGCTGCGAGCCTGTGTACTCTCTTACAGTAAAAAGTGGGATGAATGTCTGCCGCTTGCAGAATTTTCTTACAACAACAGCTACCAAGAGAGTATCCAAATGGCTCCTTTCGAGGCATTATATGGGCGGAGGTGTAGAACGCCATTGAATTGGTCGGAAGCTGGGGAGAGAAATTTCTTTGGGCCGGATATAGTTAATGAAGCTGAAGATCAAGTCCAGCTCATCCAGAAAAATTTGAAAGCGGCTCAATCCCGCCAAAAGAGTTACGCGGACAAAAAGCGGCAAGCTATCTCATTCCAAGTGGGGGATCATGTCTATTTGCGGGTATCTCCAATGAGGGGGGTCCAGCGGTTCGGGGTCAAAGGAAAACTTGCACCTCGCTATGTTGGGCCTTTTCCTATTGTTGAGCAATGTGGGCCGGTAGCGTATCGCCTGGAACTTCCCGCCCACTTATCCGCGGTCCATAATATATTCCATGTCTCGCAGCTCAGAAAATGCCTCCGTGTTCCCGCCAAGATTGTGGATATAGATGAGTTACAATTGGAGCCAGATCTTGTGTACCCCGAGCACCCGGTGAAAATTGTTGATTTCAAAACCCGAGTTACTCGAAATCAAACCAGCAAATTCTATAAGGTGCAGTGGAGTAATCACTCTGAGCGGGAAGCAACTTGGGAGACGGAGGAATTTGTTCGGACTAAATGTCCAGAATTGCTACAAGTTTATCAAGGTACTAGTCAATTCCTAACTTTCCATTTAGCATATTGATTAAATCTCGGGACGAGATTTCTTTTAGGGGGAAGGATTGTAACACCCGGATACTCCGGCCATTGGCCCGGATACTCCGGGCATGGAGTTTCTATTTTTCTAATTTGGTCATCTGGGCCCCACAACCATTTAAATAAAAATCTCTCTCTCCCTCTCCCTCACAGCTCACTCTTCCTCTCCCCCACGAGCACTCTCTCCCTCTCACTCACTCCCTCATGAGACCTCTCCCTCCCTCACTAGCACTCCTTCCTCCCTAAGCCCTAGACCCCAAGATCTTCAAGTTCAAGTTGATTCCAAGGCTAAGGGAACTTCTACCGGCGTGGAGAATCATCCGCTCCATTCATTCCTCCGTGGGGAGGCCTTCGGTTTCAACTTGAGAAGGTACCCAAGCTAGGGCTAAATGGATTGATCGTTCTAGGATGTTTTAAACGATTTCTTCTGGGTCAATCATCTTCTTATGAGTCACTCTACTAGGGTCTAGAAGGGTTTTGATTTTTGTGGGTTGGTTTTGTCACAATCAAAATTTCAGTTCTTGGGGCGAAAATGCTGTCAAGCCCGGAGACTCCGGGTATAAGCCCGGAAACTCCGGGTTTTGAAAACTCCGGGCGAAACTCCGGGTATAGGCCCGGATACTCCGGGTTTGGGACACTCCGGGCGAAACTCCGGGTATAGGCCCGGAAACTCCGGATTTCGGAATCCGGATACTCCGGGTATGAATCCGGATATTCCGGGTTTTAATAGAACTGTTGGGTGTAGAATTGGATAAATTTGGGGTAAATTGTAGTGTTTCTACTTGGGCATTTCAAGGATTGTTGTTGCATATCGTATTTGCATACATTCTCATATCATTGCATACGTGTAGACGCTGCCGCCGAGGGAGCCGTATACGCAGTGGTTGCGGAGCCACAGGAGCCGCAGGGGTCAGCCCCGCAGGAGGAGGTTCGCGGGGTGTCGGCCCAAGGCCCCACTCACCCCAGTGTTGAGCAGCAGACGCAAGGCAAGCCCCGGTGCACGCCCTTTTATTTTTGAATTATCACACCTATGATTATATTTCTACTATTACCTGTGCATTAGGTTTAGGATTTGTTTGAAACCCTAGATGCATGATCCCTAGGTTTCCTCGGGTTATACTAGTATATAGAAGACGATAGGTATGCTACGCTTAATAGAATTCGGTAGAAGTCGAGTGATTTGGGTCACTCGCGAGATGTAGGGTATTTAGTAATTCTGAATATATGGATTATGGAGTTAGGTAAGAAAGGAAGAGTAATCGGAGACCGGACGGGAGGAAAGGTTAGCCCCGCCTGTGTCGGTTAAGGACCGTTCGTTGCCTGGCCCTGTGATCGAGTTTGAATTGTACTAACCACATGCCGGGAGTAGGAGGTAGTCGAAACCGGTAAGCCTAGTACTGCTTCGCTTCGAAAGTACAGAACTGCATCACCACCCCGTAGGGCGAGTCGAGTAGTCGCGGAGAAACGGGATGCATATGTTTACTTTTGGTGGTCTCACGTTGAGCTCGACTGACTATATGAAGGTGGGGTGGTTCTGTAGTTCGAGGCGGGGAGGGGAATGGTTGGCGTGTATAGTCCGACGGGGCAAATACGTGCCGTGTTGGTTAGGTCTACCTTGCAAGGTTAAATCGGATCGATCCGCCGTACGTCGCATCTCGGATATGAGCACCTTGATCACAGCACCACATCGTAGTAATGTTATATGGAATTAAAGTAATGTTGGAGATATCTATCATGAATTAATACCTCATGTTGTTATGATTGCTTAGCAGGTGCAAATATTAGTTAATGATTGTTATACATAGAATTTGGGCTAAAAGTGGAAAAATAAGGACTCACTTTTAGAAGCTTTTTATGCAAAAATAACCACCAGCCAGAAAGCTTTGCATGTCTAGATATGTGGGCTAAGTTATACCCACTGGTCGGGTAAGCCTTGCTGAGTATTAGTATACTCAGGGTTTGTTGCCACAATTATTGTTTCAGGACACTCGGACGTCGATTTCTGCCCCTGCTGCGTTAAATTCATCCGCAGAGATGCAGAGGGGTGGGAAGTGGTGGAGAGAGACCCTTAGGCTAGGGCTTGATCGAGTTGTACACTTGGGGCTGAGTGTGCAGCCGTTCTGTTTTGCGCGGACCGGTCTGACCGGTCTTGATAGATCAGAACTGGTGAAAATTAGAGTAGTGGTAGGATCTTTTATATTTGAGCTTCAGTCGTATCTATTGTAAAGTTAAGTTTGTAAATTATTTATGTATTTGTACTCGGTTTGTAAAACTAAATGTTTCATGTCAGGATCGCTCTTCTATTTTTAAGTAATGTGTCGTGTTTGTACCATCTGCGCCCACCTTCGCGTGGGACTACCGGTGTTGTTTCGATCGGGCCGTGGGTTGAGAAAGGATCGCCAAATTAAGCCATTAAGCTAATGCGCCCGATGTGTTCAAATGACAGCCATTAGGCTTAATTAGAGTTTTAATTTGGCGGTTCCGTCACACCATCCATGGATGCAGCGAAGCTGCCGCCGGTCCAAGTGGTGCCCTTGCCCTAATCCATGCTGTTCCCGCGGCCGGGGCAACAGCCCTAGGCGCGTCGGGGCCTACCGGTGCTCCTGGAGGGGAGGCAACGACAGCTAGTGCTCCTGGAGGGGAGGTGACTGTCACAACCCAGGAAAACAAAAGGAAAAGAAAAAAAATCGCGCCCGGGCCCACCTGTCAGCCCCTTCCCTCTCCTCCTCTGTTCTGCCGCGTCGCGCCGCACGCGTCGTCGCCGCCGGTCAATCCTCGACGTCCGTGCCACGTGCCGGCCAATCTCGCGTCCCGTGCCGCCCCTTCCCTCTTCCCTCGCCCCCTCTCCTTATCCGCGTCGAGCCCATTCCCGTTCTCCCCGCAAACCCTAGCTCCTTCCTCCCTCCCTTGCCGCCGCTCCGAGCTCCGCCGGCCGCCGCGATTCGCCGCCGCCGGTGAAGCCCTCCACAATTTAGCGCACGCGCCACCTAGTCCGCCCCATCCTCGACTGATTTCGCCCCTCACCTGGCCTCATCTCCTCCCCTGCAGTGCCGCCGGCGAAAGCCTCCGCCCGCCGTCGCCTCTGCTTGTCGCGCCGCCGGTCCGCCGCCGCTCCTCGCCCGCACCGCCGTTGGTGAGCCTCGCCGCCACCTCCGCATCGCCGTGCGTGCCTCCCCTTCTCCGCTCTGGCCCCGCCTCGCCGCGCCGCCGTCGCCGTGCGCGCGCACCGCGCGTCGCCCGCGACGCCGTGGGCCGTGGCCGCGCCCACGCCGCGGTCAGGGCGCGTGCCCTGCCTTGACCCGGCTGGGTGGGCCGCTGGCCAACGGCCCCACTCGTCAGCGCCTGTGGGCGTGGAAGCCGGGTGTAACTAGCGTTTTTGCTAGGGTTTCTTTAGGATTTATTTATCTGCAATCTTCCAAAATGTGTAGAAATTCATGTATAGCTCCAAAAATTATGAAACTTGTTTTGTTGGATTCCTCTAGATGAGATCTACTTAGGAAAAATATTGTTTTGCATGTTACTTTGTTGTAGATTTATCTATAGATTTATCTTGAAAAAGTGAGTTTATTGCTTAGTTATTTGTATACTACTTGAAAAATCTCAAACTAAATTTTGTTAGACTCCTTGTGAGGTTTAGTTTTCAGTGGTACAGCTTGTTCACATGCTTTCTTGCTGTTTATCAAAGTTTTAGTTTTTCTTCCTATACTTTGTCTGAAAATGGTTTATTCTAGAACTTTGTGCAGGAAAGTGATAAAATGGCAAAACCAGTTTTGTTAGCCTTGTGTTCCTGCCTAGTTTCAATGATATTTTTATTGGATTTGTTTAGTTAAGTTTGCATGCATTTTCTGATTTATCTTGCTTAGAGTAGCTGAAAATTGATCTATTTATGGTTATTTATAGGAAAATGCTTTTGCTGCAAAACCAATTTTTATGAGTTCTTTGTGATGTCCTCTGCATGCTCAAATTATTTCATGTTTTATGCTTGCTGTTTAGTTCATTCCTTAATTCGTGCAACGCATTCATGCATTTTAGTGACCAAGTCGTCGGAGAACGAACCCGTGGAACCCGCCGAGTCCGTGGAGCCTGAACCCGGAATCCCGTTCGTGGTCGAGTCGGAAGTTAACCCAGGCAAGCAGCTAAGCATATTCCTTGCACCTATTTAATGTAATTTAGCTTAGCTATCTCACCGGGTAATATTGGGTTATATATATTATCTATGTATTGCATTCTTGTACCTACTTTGATGCACTAGCCTTCCTTGAATTGTTTAACCATGTCCTTGCCACATGTTAGTCAGCTATTAACTTAATTTGACTAGTTGCTTAGCTCTGCTTAGAATACTTATATTGCTTGCTAGAAAGGAATGGTTTGGAGTATCACACTTACCTGTTTATCCTTGATCGCACTTGAGCTAGGGCAAGTAGAAGTTGGTAGTATCGAGATTCGAGCGGAATGGTAGGGCCTAGAGAATGAAGTCACATGGGCATAGTCCGCTTGGATCGATTAAGGACCGAGTGGATGACGTTGGTTCTGAGCACCTTTCCGTGCTACCACATATCCAATATAATGGAACGGATGAGCCAATTACCTCCTTTGACTTGATCATTGGGGCCCGGTCCCAGATGCGTGGCCAAGGGCTATGCAGGGAGGTTTAGTGTGTCCCCGGGTGGAACTATGTGTAGGAAAGTTTAGAGAAGTCTCCGGTGGAACTAAATCTCCACGCGCAAGCTGGGCGTACCCTCAACGGTTGAGTCTTGTTGGGAACGGTTGACGCGAGTACCCTCTTATCCAACTTTAGCGGGTTGGGTGAGTCGCATGGTTCTTGCGTCGTGTGGGTAAAGTAGTACACCCTTGCAAGGTTAAATCAATTCGAATTGCCACGCTCTCGGTTATGAGCACGCTCTTTAACCCATGAACTCCTCATAGATTATCGTTTATGCTGAGAGTGGTTCATGTTACAGCTATGATCAGTTATAGATTATGTTACTCTCTTAATCAACTAAAAGTGTTGGGTTGGGCAAGATTAATTAATTTTGATAGGTGATAGTGTAGAGAGCTAGTGCTTATGCAATAATTACTTAACCTTAAAGCTTTTACTTGAGCCATTGCATGATCCTTGTGTACGTAATCGCGTAAGTCTTGCGAGTACCTTTTGTACTCAAGTTGCTTTCTAAACCTAGTTGCAGGTGAGCCCGAAGTGGTGTTCGGCCATTTCTACCCCGCTGATCCAAACGCGGGGGAAGAATAGGTCGTGGTGGCTGTAATGATGTCCTTGAGCAAGGCGTCATTACTTTAGTAAGTCTTTATCGTAAACGAGCTTCGCGAGAGCATGTAAATGCAATAAACTTTATGTTTCTGTTTAATATGACTTTCGTGAGCCCAAGGCTTGTAAGAGAAGTTTGAAACCCACCTATGTTGAACTTGTAATATTAAGCTGTGAACTCTGACAATATAAAACTGCTCTTTGTGGATTTTTGGCGATGTATTCGATTGTAAACGGTATGTGCATATGCTGATTCTGGGCGTATGTTGGAGCGCATACCGGGACTACCGGATTTGATATTATTTTGGATGAATGACGTGTCGGTTATTCGTGTCACTAGATGTGGGATAACACGTGGCACGCGCTCTGGTAAGCACGTGTTAACTCTCATCTGGATGATAATGACAAGCGATTCATTTAAAATAGTATCAAATTGGGCGGTTCTCACAGTGACGGCAGCTGGTGCTCCTGGAGGGCAGGCCATGGCGGCCGATGACCTTCCACAGCCGAACCATAGCGACGATGCTGTAGGTCTAGCAAGAGCTCTGCTGCCCACTGTTCATCATCCGAGAATAGAGTACAATCTTCCGGTGCTTGACGTGCAGAGGTATTGGCACTACCGATATCTCTTTTTTGCCATTTACGATCAATTTATATGTACTATTCAGTTTGCTCAAGACATGGGAATAGTATAGTACGCTAGACAGTAATAAATGATATAGTACTAGACCATGCATGTAGCCTATCTGATTGAACGTTCAGTATATCCCTCGAGCAAGTTCAGTACTAGACCATGCAGACCATTAACAATTTCTCTCTCTCTCTATATATATATATTAGTATCAATGTTACCATCAATGTTACTAGTACACTAAACTAGATTTTGCTTTTTTAGGTCCCAAGTAAATGATGTCGAAAATACAGAAAGAGTTGATTGGTCTACCATACAGATAGTTGACACACATGATGATGAGGGACGAATTGAACTTTTGAGCGAGAGTCAAATGTGCGAGCTTTTAGGCTTGGCAGATGAGGGCACACCAAATATACCTACACAAGGACACCATCGTCGAATGGATGAACAAGGAAATGATTTAGAGCTTGGTCAAGACATTGATGGTAATGCCATTCCTACTAATGATGCCGTACCGGGTGAGATTATCATTTCATATGATAAAAACAGCCCATCGATGAAGGTTGGGACACAGTACCCAACAATGGAAGAGTTCAAACTGGCAGTGCGGACATATGCCATGAAGGAGTTCCATTTAGGAGTAGAGAAGTCAACAACGAAGAAATATAGGGCTTTTTGCAAGTCTGGTGATGAAGCGACATGCCCTTGTACTTGGAGGATAAATGGATCGAAATTGGATGGCAGCGCTACTGTGGAGGTATTTTTTTTGTATCACTTAATTCAACCATTCATCTAGTTATGTAATTTAATATCATTTTTTTCTATTTTTGTAGGTAACTGTGCTAGTTGATAAACATGACTGTGTGTCTAGCGAGAGGATGCAGGTTACAACTCCAAGTTGCAAGTGGGTTGCTAGCAGGGCTCTGGATATCCTTAGAATTCAACCAAACATTGGTACTAAGGAACTGAAAATGAGGTTGGAGACAAATCCAAGTCATAAGTGTACAATTGGATATGGCACTGAACAACGGGGTAAAAAAAGAGCACTTGAAGAGATTTATGGGAAATGGTCAGATAGCTTTGAGCTATTATTTAAGTGGAAGGCCGAGGTGATGAAGCGGAGTCCTGGGAGTGTCGTTGAGATTGATGTTCTTGAGGTAGATGGTGAGATATATTTCCACCGTTTTTTCTGTGCCTTGAAACCATGCATTGATGGATTCCTGGAAGGTTGTAGGCCTCACTTGAGCGTAGATGCTACAGCACTTAACGGGAGGTGGAATGGTCATTTGGCTGCAGCAGTAGCAGTTGATGGCCACAATTGGATGTATCCAGTCGCTTATGGCTTCATAGCTCAGGAAACAACAGATAACTGGACTTGGTTCATGGAACAATTGAAGAAAGCTATAGGTAACCTTCCACTCCTTGCTGTTTGTTCTGATGCTTGCAAGGGCTTGGAGAATGCAGTGAAGAATGTATTCCCCAAGACGGAGCAAAGGGAATGCTTTTATCATATGGTCAAAAACTTCAAGAAGAGATTTAGAGGGTTTGGCCAGATATATCCTGCTGCACGGGCTTATAGAGAGGATATTTTCTATGACAATATAGCAAAAATGGTAAGTGGATCACCAGCTCCAGCGCAATGGTTATAGGCCAATCATAAGCTATTATGGTATAGGTGTGCTTTCAACCCAGAAATTAAATGTGACTACATAACTAGCAACATTGCTGAGTCATTTAATAACTGCATCAGAGACCATAAGGACTTACCAGTCGCTGACCTTGCTGATAAGATCAGAGAAATGATCATGTTACTGTGGAACAAGAGAAGAAATATTGCATATAGGCTACCTGAAGGCAGGATACTCCCAGCTATTATGGTTCAGCTAAGAGCAAACACTAGAGGTTTGGGACACTTGAAGATTGTACCATGTTCTAACTGGAGTGCAGAGGTGTGGGACCATAGCGGAGCGGTTTCTATGAGGCATATTGTCAAGCTAGGCCAACGAACATGTACTTGTCTTGAATGGCAGCACACTGGTAAGCCATGTCAACATGTGCTGGCCTATGCAACCCGCCAAAGGGGAGTGGACCTAGAACAATTTGTGCATGACTACTACTCTGTGAATAGATTCAGGGCTGCTTATGGTTGAGAGATTGAACCAATGACAGATAAAACACAGTGGCCACATGTTGACCTACCATTTGGCGTTGGTGCACCTTTGGAAAAATCATCTGTTGAAAGAATGAGGAAACTAAGAATCAAGGGATGGGATGAAGGTGGACATAAGAAGAAAGGTAAATCTACCAATGAGGGTGAAGGTGAGAAGGGATGGCATGAGGGTGAAGGTGATAACGATACTGTTCCAACAAACGCAAAAGGACAAAAGATGCACAGAGGACCTGTGACTTGCAAAAGATGCGGAGGAAAAGGTCATAGACAAGCTAGTTCCAAGTGCCCATTGAATGGGACCGCAAAAAAGGAGTAATTGATGATTTCCTTTATCAAAAAACTTAAATGAAAATATCAATATTAATTTATTTCATCACTTGTAGGAAGCGTAGGCACCCTAGGAAGAATGTCACAAAACAAATGCAGCAAGGACCTAGCACCCCCACAGAGGCCAACTAGGGAACAAATCCTACGGGATAGTCCAGGAAGGGTCACAAGAAGGTTAGCAATATTAACACATTCACTATACAATTGTTTTTCCATACATCTAATTATTGATCGTATTTATTTGCAGCATGGTGGCAATGTTATTAGGAGATGACACATCTTCACAACCTGACAACGCTAGCCCCGTGAGGATGCCTACCTCGGTGCCACCAAAAAAGATGACTCCAAAGAGGAGAAAGCTAAACATTGGATGATCGTATTTATTTTAGTTGTGATGAGATGTAAACTCATTATTTATTTCATATAACTTTGATCTATTTTGGAACATCATTATGGTACAAACATGGTTTATGCTACCAACATGGTTTTATGAGATGAACCAACGTTTGCTAAATACTTGCTGTTATATATTACTTGTAATTACGTATGAATCACTGTGTTAATTTGTGCTAAATATTGCCAGCACGCCATGTACGCCATGATGATGAGGGATTTTTTTTATCACTATGTACCCATGAATGCACCCGATCGCAGTGCTGATGAGCACGTTGACCGGGATGAACCACCAGTGCAGGACGTTGTCAATGGTGACCGACTTGCCGAGGTGGACGAAGATCATGCCGAGGTGGACGAAGATCAGGCAGGGGAGTAAGAGCGCGAAGACGAACTTGCTCAGGAGCTTGAAGGTGGCCCTGGGCACAACCTGGACCTGCGGGTTGGTGAGGAGTAGGCCGATGACCATCAGGCACAGCAGCTTCATCAGCGGCGCCACAATAGCTGAGATCGGCGCTGCAGGCCGAGCGGAAGGCGTTGGGCGCGCTGTACGCGGAACTGGAGGAAGAGCAGAGCGACCCGGCCATCGCGGTGAACTAGATGATGGCGATGATCAACATGCTGTAGGAGAAGGCGGCGATGCAGATGGAGGCGCTGCAGTACCAACAGATGATGGAGGAGAAGTCCGAGTACGACCAGGAGGCGCTGCAGCTGCTGAACGAGCTGGTCACCAAGCGGGAGCGGGAGAAGCAGGAGCTAGAGAGGGAGCTCGAGCTGCATGTATTTAAGGATGTATTTATGTGTATTTATGGCTTAAAACATGATAAAAGGGGAGAAAACCCTATTATAACTTAGAGAAAATGTTTGGAGTCCTATTTAGGAGAAACCGTTGTTTGGAGTCCTATTATAGAGAAACCAAATCTTTGGAGTCCTATAATAACCAATTTCTCCTTTACAGGCATCATCAACTATAGGATAAGTTGAATCGATTAGCCACATCTTTGACGAATCATCAACTGTTGAAAACTGAAGATTCCCAACTTTCGCAATATACCAGCAGGACAGTTCGCTGCAGTTCCGTCCAGAGGAAACTGACTAGAGAATCACGAGGGGATCAGTCCCAGTGTCTTTGCATTGGTTTACATGATCCAGAAATCTGAATTTCACAGGGTTCAGCAGCAATTGTCAAGCAGTGACACTGTTTCTCGACTGTACTGTATGAAGTAGAAGCCTCATGGAGCAGCTATCATATAGCAGACCGGGTTCGGCTGTCCACTCCCGGTCCGCCCGAACCGTTGAATAAAAATTCTACCTTTTTTTCCCCTGGGTTTCTTTCTCGGCGATTACCAGCGCGGCGACCACTTCAGAGGGAGGGCGAGCGAGCCCACGCGTGCACCACCACCACGACGGCCGATGACGACGGCAATACTACTGGTATGGCTACATGGCTACGTCTCTCTCTCCTCCCACTTCGACCCGGCCGGGCCCTATCAAAAGCCCCCTTCTTCCCTTCCACACCGCACTCCCTCACCTTCCACCTTCCCTCCTCTGCCCCCGCCTCCTGCTTCCTTCCACTCCTCGCTCCTCCGTTGCTTCCTCCTTCCCTCCACAGTCGGCTCCACTCATCGGCCCTGCAGCTCTCGGTATTGACCGATTGGTGGAGGTAGCTGCTGGCCTGCTGCTGCTTCTTGCTCCTGCCGGTGCGTTCAGACCAGTGGCTCTGATTACGAGCCGTAGGAAGGACAAGGAGCAAGCCTGACAGGGAGGTGGCGATGGAGAGGTACGAGGTGATCAAGGACATAGGATCGGGCAACTTCGGGGTGGCCAAGCTGGTCCGGGACGTCAGGACCAAGGAGCTCTTCGCTGTCAAGTTCATCGAGAGGGGAATGAAGGTGACCGACCTTATTGACTTCTTACCGTCTCCGGCTCTCCCCTTCCCTCAATTGGGTTCATCTCTCGCGTCAAAAACGTTTTGGTCATGGAGTGCGCCCGATCGGTTAGTGCGATTTCTCGAAGGTGGGTTTTGATCGGGGTCTAGATTTTGGGCCTCCTAGTCCTAGGTTTTGCTTAGGTTCCTGTAGTGCGTAAAAGGAACTCCTTGATTGGGGTTACTTGGTTGTTTGCTAATTTGGTTTCTTGCCGCTGCCTACCTGCCATGTCCATGTATCGGCGCCTCGGCGGTACTGTGGTACATCTTGTTCGAGAGTTGGTGTGGTCATTATTTCCCAACCGATCTGTTCTGTTTTTTTAGTGTGTCTGAAATTTTCATCTGAATGATTGAAGCTTTAGAAATGGAGCATGAATTTGGACCACCTCCATTATTCACATCGTAAAGTATGTTTACTAGCAATGGATGCAGGGCTCTTTGCTTGCTTGGCCTTAAATGAGTCACACTTGGCTGATCATGCAAATGTTACTATGCTTCTCAATCCAAACAAGAGCTGAATCTTGCACCTGGCTGCCTTGGTACTGATTGATCTTCCCATCAGTCTATCTCTGTTGGATTCAGATGATTATGTATATTGTGCCATTGATTTGTTAAAGAGCTTTAGCTTCAGTTGGGAAAATTCAATTTTGCATCTGAGTTCAGGACCACTTCCAAATTTTGCACCACGTTTTATTAGATGAACTGTAAACTGAGTGAACAGTCTGTCAAATTTTATTCTCCGTGCCATGTTTTATTAGACACTGCAAACGTCTTATTTGGATTGTGATATGCAAACTTCATGTATTGTTAGTTCCATTTATAGGACTATGCAGCCTTAATTATTCATTTTCGAGGAAGCTAGTAAAGTTGGAGCTGTCCAGAGTTAGCAAAATCTGTCATGGTAGGTACACATGCTTTACTATAAATAATTCATACAATCATATCTGTAGGATATTACTAGTTAAATGGATGCTATTATTGAAAACTTGTAATCTTATACTAATTTGACAAAACAGCCAACAACAGACCTTGCTTCTGGTTTAGTTGTTTTCCCCATATTTTTGCTAATAACATCAGCTTCAAGTTAATTTCACTTCCTAGGAGGCTAGGATCTGTTTTAAGCTATAATCCCTGTGCCATGGACGTCTTGAACTCTGTAGTTGACTAATAGTACTATTATTGTGGTGCAGCTGCTAAATCATGTGTTGGGTTTTATGTATCTGGGTTAGATTAGTTGATCAGTTGCTTTGTGTTTTCATTACAACATCTGTTTACCTATGACCATTATTTTGTCTTGCCTGTTACAATTTTCATCACACTTGACTGCTCTCACTCACTTAAGAAAAATGCTTTTTCCCAAACGATGCTTATGTATCTTGTGTTTGTTTATCAATTGCTAAAACTATTTCTTCTACTTCCATAGATTGATGAGAATGTCCAAAGGGAGATCATGAACCATAGATCACTGAGGCATCCGAATATTGTTAAATTCAAGGAGGTAAGTTCCTTTTTTTCCTCTGTGAAAGCAATAAAAACTTAAATATTCAATTTATTTAACACTGTCATAAGATCCAATTCTAGTGTTGAGAGCAATGACAAATCTGATTCTTTACACCATGTATGGTAAATGTTATTTTTTCTAAATGCATTAATACCTTCTGTTTCATACTACACTAAAAATTATGCAAAATATCCCATAAGAGCTTCTGGTGCTTTTATTATTTTATTGGAAAAACTCCACCCAGTGCATATTATAAAAAAATTCATCGCAATTGCTAAAACTTCTGAATTGAAATTCAAATGCATAAGAGAACATTCAATTTCTAAGAAATCATGATATGATGCTCAACTCGTATGCTTCTGGGTTATTACTCGTTCAGATATTTTTCTGCATGATATGTCATCCATTCTCCATTTTTTTATTGGACAAATGGAATTTAAGGTGAAAGGGGTCTCCACATTTCAGAGTTGAATGGCTCTAGCCGATAGCGAGTAGGTTAGGTTCTATTATAATTCTCATATGTGCCTTTACTGTTTTGAGTAGTTGGTGTATATGCTATGTGTGGTTACATAATTATGCGGTAGAATAATACCTTTAGATTCCCACTTCTGGAGTCCTTGTCTGTTTTTTCCTTGTGTACGACTAGTTGGCAACTTGTTTCAACGTCTGTTGGATACTTGGATGCCTATCAGCATTCACCAGCTTGCTATGCATGCCTGACTGGTGCCATGCCCTCTAAGACGGGGAAGTACTATGTCATTCAGGCTTGGGACTTGTTTGTCAACGCTTCAAAATTGTTGATTGGCTATAGTGACAGCAGCCCTAGCAGTTTGCTTTGTCCTCTTTTGCAAATAATGGTGTTTCTGTTTTATATATTCTTGTTTGCATGGAATTCTTTATAAAAGATTTTCCAGATTTTTCGGAACAGAATTAGGTGCAAGTCATATTATGAATTATGATTGGTAACTCACATTCTTGTTCTGGCGGGTTCGAGAAAAAACTCACATTCTTGTTCTGAGGCAACCAATATGTGGTGTTTTAATTTGGCTATACTGGAAAAATACTTATTTTAGTGATCATTTGATATTAAATGTTGAGGAATTAATTAGATACAGATATCTATTTGTACATCTTCCCAAAACGTTCTATCATTAAGGTGGTTATTGCATATACTTTCTTTGAATGGAAAACTCTACTGCAGGGCCCTATTGTGATTACGGCATTTTTTTTCTCTCACAAGTTTGAATCTGTCATAATTTCTAGATTGCAAACTTAAAGACAGACTTAGTTTTTCAGGTTGTGCTAACTCCCACACATTTGGCCATAGTTATGGAATATGCTGCTGGTGGCGAGCTATTCGAAAGGATCTGCAATGCAGGGAGATTTAGTGAGGATGAGGTAGATCAGATTTACTACAAGGGAATCTGTCATTTTACCCAAGACATGTTTTGCTATTGACACTTATTTATTCCTCTCCATAGGCAAGGTTCTTCTTCCAACAATTGATTTCAGGAGTTAGCTATTGTCACTCCATGGTATATTAACTTTTCAAGAGCAACTATTAAGTGGAATATTTATGAGTTGTGACATGACACTATCTTTTCTTACTGCTGCAGCAAATATGTCACAGAGATTTGAAACTAGAAAATACTTTGCTGGATGGTAGTATAGCACCTCGGCTAAAGATATGCGATTTTGGTTATTCCAAGGTAAACTACTGCAATTCTTCTTACCTTAAATAATCAGCTTGCCAACTAAAACTGTTGTGCACTCGTCTTTTCCAGTCTTCTGTGTTGCACTCTCAGCCCAAATCAACTGTTGGCACACCTGCTTACATTGCTCCCGAGGTGCTTGCTAAAAGGGTATATGATGGAAAGGTGATCCATACCTTTGCTATTTCTCCTTTTTAGTTGTCTATTTCTTGTGGAATGGTAAAAAAACTAATTTGCATAGTCTAAAAAAATGCAGTCCAAATTCCTAAAACTGAGCACTCACCTTCTGCAATTTAGGTTGCCGATGTTTGGTCATGTGGAGTAACTCTGTATGTGATGCTTGTCGGGGCTTATCCCTTCGAGGACCCTGACGAACCAAAGAATTTCCGCAAGACTCTTACTGTAAGTTGACCCAAAGTGTCACACAACAATCACTTGTGCGTATGAACTTATGAAGTTTTATATTTCACCTTGTTCCACTCAGCTCATGCCTCTGATTTTCGTGCAGCGGATTCTCAGCATACAATATGCCATACCTGATTTTGTCCGAGTTTCAATGGAATGCAGGCATCTTCTGTCCCGGATTTTTGTTGCAAACCCTGAGCAAGTAATTGTTTTTTACCCTAAACATTTTGATGAAAACGAACACACACAGAATTTCTGCATTCTCATTCATTGGGTATTTGTGCGCAGCGGATAAGCATCCCGGAGATCAAGAACCACCCGTGGTTCCTGAAGAATCTGCCAATCGAGATGACCGACGAGTACCAGATCAGCGTGCTAATGACCGATATGAACGTCCCCTCGCAAAGCTTGGAGGAGATCATGGCCATCATACAGGAGGCCCGCAAGCCTGGCGACGGTATGAAGCTCACCGGGCAGATCCCCGGACTGGGGAGCATGGAGCTGGACGACATTGACGTTGACGATATCGACATGGAGGACAGCGGTGACTTCGTCTGTGCCTTGTGACAGAACAAGTGGTTGGTTCAGGCCGTCCGACGCCGAAGCTGCAGTGAACTCCCACTCTCTTCTGGTCTTTTTGTGTTGTGCTGTTGATCCAAGTTGTTTGTTTAAGCGTGTTCTGCGCTCCCATTTTGTTGTTGTGATTTCACTTGTTTTCTGTAATGGAGGTAGTGATGTTGTGGATAAATAATAGACTTTTTAAGGCTGGATTCTTAGAGTTCGGATCCTCCGCCCTGTATGAAGGGGTCGTCTCATGAATTCGCAATGGCTTGTTTCTTTCCGTTGACCTTTAGCTTGATGTTTTTTAGGCACTGCATGCCGAAATCTCTATGAGTTTACTGAATCACTGAAAGTCTAAAAATGTCCGAGAAAAGGAAAATCAAACGAAACCCTCGAAAGGAAGCAATTTTTTCTATAGAGAAAAGGTAGATGGGCTCGAATTGATGCTGACCCAAAATTAGATGGGCCCAAGAAGCGTGTCGGGTCCATTAGACCGATTGGGTGGGCAAGTCACGCGCCATTCAGGTGGAGGCCCGTTTCTCGTTTCGGCCCGCTTCTAGTCTCCGCCCGCCTATATAAGCTCTACCCGTCTCTCCACGCATCTCTCTCGCTCAAAACCCTAGCCCTCGCGCCGCCGCCGCCGCCCCTAGCGCTCGAGCTCCTCGCCACCCGCGAGCTCGCGCTGCATCGCCGCCATGAAGGTACGCTGCTCCTCTCCGTAACCACCCTGATGCCCGACTCTGCAAAATCCTTATATGGCGTTGGTTCGTTGCTACCGATAGCAACGAACGACGCCCGGAGATGGGGATGATGCCGCTGCTCGGAACTGAAGAAATGTTAGGATTCGGGAATTCGGGGTTTGGGGTTTCGGGGGTTGGGGTGCCGGGGGTTGGAAAAGGAGCCGGGTTTGGAGGGAGGCCGCGGCCGGCGGTCGGCCCGGCGTAGGCGAGACGGCGAGGGTGACGTCCGCCGGGCGGTGGATGAGAACCGGTGGGCGGGGTAGGATTGGGGGCGAGCAACTGAAGGGTTGGGTTGAGGCAGCGAGAGCTGTTCGTGGGCGGCGAGGTCGCCACCGGCCATGGCGGTGAAAGCTGTCGGCCTCGACGCCGATGACGGCGCCGTCGGCCGTGTGGTGGCGTGGGGTGGGGGCGCTGGTGGCGCAGATCTTGCGACCGGCGGAGGAAGAAGAGAAGAAAGGGATAAGAATAGTCTTTCGGTCGTCGCTATCGAACGATTGCCCCATAAGGGCCTCATTTTTCTTGGATGGGGTTTTGTGGTCGTCTAGTGTCTGATTTGCTTGCCTTTTGTGGTTGCAGTTCAACATTGCCAACCCGACCACCGGATGCCAGAAGAAGCTTGAGATCGATGACGACCAGAAGCTGTGAGTATTTCGTGCCTTCCACTTGTTTTGCTGTTTCTGTTCTTTTTAGATCCATGTTTGTGATGTATTGCTTTAACTAAACGCTGTTCAGCATCTGATCCGAGTTTTCTCTGGGAATCGTACATCTCCTTCAGTGCTTAGCTTCATGTAGAGGTGTGTCGGGCGCAACGTGGGCAGTGGCGATTAGTTAGGGTATACTATTAAATTTTATGGCATAGGGTGTCTAACTCTAGTTAAATGCAATAATTGTTATGTTGTGAGCAAGCTATGTTTTGCTTGCGGTTGTTTCTGATTTTATGTGAGATGTTTGTTGCATGTGAAAATTTAGTGTTTGCTTATTCTCGAATTTCTGTCAAATATTGTCAAGTCTTTTGATGAATGACCCACGTTGGTTCTGTCAAGCTGTTGGTGATCATGTAAAAATGTTTGACATCATTGGTGATATATAAAACCTGATGTTTTCTGTTCCCTAGGATTTGTCAATATGTTTTTACTGCAGCTATTTATGACTTTTGCATCCTGAAGTTTTCCCAAAAAAATGAAATTTAATTTGAAAAGCCAAAAATAATAGCATATAAGTTATTTAATTATTTGTTTAAGTGCACTGCTTGCTTCTCTGCCTTGTGCGGCTATGATTGCATATATGATGTTTCGCTCCGGCTCTGCTTTATTTGTTTGGTTCCTATAGCTAACACCTTTGTATCAACTACAGGCGTCTCTTTTTCGACAAAAGGATCTCTCAGGAGGTCAATGGTGATGCTCTGGGTGAGGTAATGTTCGGATAACTTATTTTTATCCTTAATCCATTGTTTTCCATGCTCAAATATGTGTATAATTTTTTTTGGTTTTGCAGGAGTTCAAGGGTTATGTTTTCAAGATCATGGGGGGTTGTGACAAGCAAGGCTTTCCCATGAAGCAAGGAGTGCTAACTTCTGGCCGTGTTCGCCTTCTGCTACACAGGGGTAAGTGGCTGCAGTCTTGTTTCCACAGTACCCTTATCGATCAGCTTATATCTTCTCTTCCCTAGATGTTCTTTGCTGAACATTTATTGTGAGTTCTGTAGGCACTCCATGCTTCCGTGGTTATGGTAGGCGTGATGGTGAGCGCAGGCGGAAGTCTGTCCGTGGTTGCATTGTCAGCCAAGACCTCTCTGTTATCAACTTGGTGATTGTCAAGAAGGGTGAGAATGATCTGCCTGGTCTGACTGACACCGAGAAGCCCAGGATGAGGGGACCCAAAAGGGCCTCCAAGATCAGGAAGCTTTTCAACCTGTCGAAGGAGGATGATGTCCGCAAGTATGTAAACACATACCGCAGGACATTCACTACCAAGAATGGTGAGCTTTCTTCTCTCAAGCTGAAGAGCTACCTTGGTTATTTTCTTGATTCAAGTTCACACGTAGCTATTCTAGCATTTCTGCGATGAACTTCCTCTTGAAAATAAAGATATTGAGGGGTGAGTTGAAATAAGTCTTGTGTTGTAATGTTAACCTGAATACTTCTGTTGCAGGCAAGAAGGTGAGCAAGGCTCCTAAGATCCAGCGTCTGGTGACCCCTTTGACCCTCCAGAGGAAGCGCGCTAGAATCGCTGACAAGAAGAAGAGGATTGCCAAGAAGAAGTCCGAGGCTGCCGAGTACCAGAAGCTCCTTGCCCAGAGGCTTAAGGAGCAGAGGGAGAGGCGGAGCGAGAGCTTGGCCAAGAGGAGGTCTAAGCTTTCTGCTGCCGCCAAGGCTTCCGCTGCCACCTCTGCTTAAGATTGTTCAGAGTTTGAGAGATGTCTGAATGCCTCTACCTAAGCTATAGTTGGAGAACCCTCATGTTCTGTGTTGGATCTGTCGACCCCCCCCTACCCTTACCCTTTAGCTTTCTCGAGTGCAATTTTGCATGAACATGCGTCAGGCTTTGTTGGTATTTGAGTTACCATGTTGTTTTCTATTGTGAAAGTTGGACCCATCAGATAGCTTTATATAACTTTGCTCTCTGCCAATATGTCAATCTTATCTGATCTTGCGGTTTTGATTGTAGTCTCCAGTTTTTTGCTAGCATCTACGACTGTTTATTGACTCGACCACCGAGATAAGCCACGTTTCTGCTAGCAAACAGTCGAACCTCTGTGATTATCTCGGTTGACCTAGTTGAATCGTCACATATGATCCTGTCAATTTAAGATCAGATGAAATAATTCCTGGGCGTCGGCACGGGGGGAACTCCAGTACTCCACTCACCTCAGCAGGGCGGCAAGCCAGCAACGGTGTTGGTGATATCCCCGCCGGTAAGCTCTTTTACCTTCAGACTAGAAGCAGATGGAGGGTTTGCTTAATTCCAGTTCATTCGTGCCTGCTCGGCTGCATCGAACATTGGAGTAGAGGCCACAATATCTCTTAAGTCAAGTTTCGGAGACCTGTTGCATCGAACATTGGAGTAATGGCCTGTCAGTACCATTTCTGGTTGTGGAGATGAACAAGTGCCCGTCATTGGTTGGTGTTGATCACAAGAAGGTCGTCCTCCAGCTCAGTTTCGGAGACTGGAAAGTGCCTGCGGTTGGCGATGGCGTCGTTGACCTTTCTCGTCGGGTTTCTGCTGGAGTTCACAAGCTGAAAGTTTCTGTCAGGGCATGGCAGGATGGTAACAATGTTGTGGAAGCAGATCACGTTGCAAGCGGGGCGGGTTGTAGCTGACCGCAAACCCACGTAGCTTGCCGCCAACTATTTTTGTGGATTTGTGGCTGCCCACTAAAATAACTACGCAGCTGATACGTATTCGTGGACTTGATGGTTGAGTCCACAGTCCCGCATGAAAGTAGAGATAGCTGGCTTGCTCAATGTTTATTAATTTACTTGCCTGTCTCTGATACAGAGAGCTGAGTACTATTGCTAAAAAGGGGAAACAATTCTAGAATAAACAACTGATATGAAAAGGTTAAATTCAGAATTCGCATATTGGTTCAATCCGATTGAATTAAACCAACTACTAATGATAGATTACATTATTTGAGATGAACCTTATCTCATTAGCTCTTTCAGCAAGGGAGCACCGTATCTCACAAGGACTTTTAAGTTACAAAAAAAGGGAGTAGCTGCAAAGCTTCTTCCTTCAAGCAGGCCCTTTCTTCAAATCTGGGAGCACCTCGAAATGAAAACAAAAATTTAGATAAGACTGCGATGTGAAATCTTAACTACACTAACGAAGAAAGTGTACTGGTTACTACTGCTGACATCTGAATATAGTCATTCAGAGTTGAGAACATGGACAACAAGATCAATAAAATAAATTATTGATGAGGTTTGACAAAGTGTACCTTGTACTACTATCTCAGTTACAAGCAAAAGTTAAGATGCGAGAGTGCAAGACCATTTTTGTAGGTTGGCTAGTTTGGAATTTATTTTAGACATGCAGTGCAGGCATGCAAATTGGTAAATTCAGAGAAAAGGGAATGTGCTCTATGACTGGAATTGACAAGTGCTAGGTGCAGGTAATGAAGCCATGGTGTCATGCATAATTTTGGCTGGTTTTTTTATATGCATTTCATCTGCTGTGCCGGAGTATTCGAACATGGCACTATGGCAGCAGGAAACTAGATGCAGGTAATGGGGATGACCGTAATGGCGACAGGGCTACTGGTTACAGTGTTAGAGACATGAAAACTATTTTCAGTAGATTAACTTACTATGCAGTGAAGGTGATTAGAGGTCACTGCACCAGAAAAGTAGCTACAAGGTTTCTCTCATGCTCAAAACAGGACAGCATAGAAACAACTCTGCTGCATAACAGATGTTCATCTATTTACTGTGATCAAGGTAGGTTTTAGACAGTTTTGGTGATATTGTAGGAGTATTTCTTTTCCTTTGGTGCTACTAATTTCAAATGTTTGCACTTTATGATAGAAACCAATCATACATGCCCATATGCATGGATGACGTCTTAGTGACACGGATCCAGGCTATACTCCAATCTCACGGGAGTACTTGAGGAAAGAGTTGAATACCCCACTCTACACTCTGAATCTTTTTCTCCTTGGCTTCCGGCAATTTACTCTCCTATATTACCGGCACCCTTGATCTACCAGTACAGCAGGTACCTCTTACTAACAGCTAACTCTAACTGAACGTAACTGACTGACCTTGAAAAAAAAAAGACCCAGATTGACTAACTGAATTACGAACACAAGAACCTTGGTGTGAGGAATTTACGAAAGCAGGTAGAAGGTTTGGTACGCTTGACATTGATTGGATACTGTAAAATGGATGTTAGTCCGGCCTGGTCATTCGTTTCGCGTTATCCTGAACCTCGTTGAGAGGCTAGTCCGTCTCAGCGCTGTACTGAGATGAAGTGATGCTCATTCTGCTCTGCATCATGGATGTACCCACACTTGTATAACATAATTTATGGTGTTGCTCGCGTATTGACGTTAATGTAATTTTGCCCAGGTGACTGATCCGAGGAGAGCGAAATGCCAATTAACAGTCTAAGCTTAATGGCTTAGGAAATGTATTGTCAGCATGCAACGCGTTGTGGCATCTAAATCTGTGTGCTTTTATAACAATTTGACGTCTTTCCTTTTTTTTGAAAAAGAATCATCGCAAATTTGCAATGTCCCAAAAGAAGCTCCTGCACTGGATGCTGTCACCAAATGGTTCCAGTTTGCAAATTGGATGCAGAACTCATGACCTGGAGCAGAAACCAAAGAACCAAGAGGCGATAAACAAAAACAAGCAAAGGTTATCTGACGCTTCTACCCAAGGATCAGGAACCGCACGAACAAACATTGCACATCACATTCACAGCATCCCACGATCATGTTTCACATCCCTGCAACCACAGGAGGTGCCTCGGAAGAGAACCAAACAGAACCGGGGGATCAATTTATTATCAGTTCATCATGCGTTGCAATCCCATTCTCTCTTTATTTTCTCCTTACCAAGGTCAAAACACCAGAAACAGCTAAGTCGGCAAGTCTCACACCCAAAGCATCAAACAAAAACATAGTTTTACACCTATAGCTCACGAGTATGTAACTTATGCTAAGAGCACCCACCAACGAATAAATAGGCATCGGCCACCGCTTTCAAGTCGTCGCAACTATTCCTACCCTCTCTATTCGGCATCAGCCGTTTAGAGAGCTAGTGGTGGCAGCGGCAGACTGTTGTTGAGTCCTGACCGCATCCTCCTCTTCCTGAGCCTCTCGGCAATGATGAAGGCAAGCTCCAGGGACTGGGAGGCGTTCAGCCTGGGGTCGCAGTGGGTGTGGTAGCGGTCGCTCAAGTCATCGAAGGTCACGGTCCGTGATCCACCAATGCACTCGGTCACGTTCTGCCCGGTCATCTCCAGGTGGATACCCCCTGGGTGGCTCCCTTCTTGGTCATGCACGTCGAAGAATGCACGCACTTCAGCCTGTTAGGTATTATATAAACCTCATGATTAGTCTAATGAATCAGTTGTAATGCCAAGATGTTCCTAGATAAACTGTAAATGCTCCAGTGAAAATACATGGCTAGAGTAAATGAATAAAGACGGAACTATGCACATCCAATGTGTCAATCATTTCATCAATAAAAAACAGTGCGCTTTATACATAAAGGAGTGGTATTTAGACATTTGTTCATGTAGCTGAAGGGACATCAGTAAACAGCTGCTATTAGAACACATGCGAAAACTCATGTGTAAAATGAATTAATGATTTTACTCCAATTTATTGACTTATTAAGAATAAGTACCCTAAGTAGACATACGTCTATCAGTTAGAGAACAGATATACACTTCTGATACAGGATATACTATGCACAAACTCTTAAAGTTCAGATATCATTCCATTTGTCCAGTACAGCTATCTGAATGCCCAAACAAAATTGAGCCTCTTCCCAATTTATCAAACTAGAAATGCATACTAGCAAAGGATGAACAGGAAAGTGCTTGAAGGCAACTCACCAGAATAGAGTCAAATGGACGAGTCTTCAAACCACAAGGGGCCTTGATTGTGTTTCCATGCATAGGATCAGTAATCCATGTGACAATCTGGCCAGCATTGCGGACAGCACGGATGAGATGAGGCAGCTTCACTCTCATGTTCTCCGCCCCCATTCTTGTAATTATGGTTATCCTTCCAGGCTTGTTTGTAGGGTTCAAAATATCAATCAGTTTCACCAAGTCACTGGGGTTCATTTTGTCGCTCACCTACATTCCACAAAATGACAAAATGCATGCCAATTTGACAATCAGCATCACAAGACCTCAAGTACAATACCTAGAATTCACCTGACCAATACAAAAATGGATTTATAAAGCTGACCTTTATGCCAAGAGGGTTGGCAACACCTCTGAGGAATTCAACATGAGCACCATCAAGTTGGCGAGTGCGCTCACCAACCCATAACATGTGGGCTGAACAATCATAGAAAAGGCCACTGGTGGAGTCCTCACGGGTAAGAGCCTGCTCGTATGGTAAGAGAAGGCACTCGTGCGAGGTCCAG
This sequence comes from Panicum virgatum, assembly GCF_016808335.1. NCBI lineage: Eukaryota > Viridiplantae > Streptophyta > Magnoliopsida > Poales > Poaceae > Panicum > Panicum virgatum. Next base: position 65,896,405 of record NC_053146.1, read on the forward strand.
AAGTCAGTAGTCGTCATTATCGGGTGGTCAACTGTAAGCCCCGCTGCATTCATGAATCCAAGAGCCTCATCCACCCTATGAGCCAATTCACGGTACCTATACAGCATCCAGTGAAAACAATTCAAACCATCAGATTATATTTTTTTATTTGACTAACACAAATTTCTAAATTCAATTAAATTGCATGATTGCATCCACCACTCCTATGGTCATGCAGAGATAAAAGGAGTAGCTATTCATGAGTTAGTCTTGTTTTATGTGTGCCATTATAATGGTGGCTTGGTGGGAAAACACATTTCCTAAAAAGCTAAACACTCAGCCAAGATATATTATTTGTATCAATGAACAATATAGACTATCTGTGACTTGACTAAATTTTGAACGGGGAGGTAAATATTTATGATCCATAAGAAAAGGGTTGGTTGCATGATGGAGCACAAAAAAGTGACTAATGCAGGATTACTAATATCCAGTAAGATAATGACATGATTTATAACTGACAATAGTGCTTTCTTATGGTACGCGCAGAAAATCAATTTTGACGACAAGGATATACAAAGGAAGATAGACAGCGATGCCCTGTAAGCAGTTTCCTCGAGAGAAAGGGGCATGTAAAGGGAAATATCCCATATTCTACTATGGTCTATAGCCAAGCAGTTTCCTCGAGAGAAGGGGGCATGTAAAGGGAAATATCCCATATTCTACTATGGTCTATAGCCAACAAATCCCACGTGATTGTTTTACAACATTGCCGACTAATGAACAATAAAAAACAACAAAAAAGCTGAGCACCATCGCTATATTCACCTAGTCAACCCCCAAAAATTAACATTTCAAGAATGTTCCTAATTACATCTATATTTTCAAATTTCAACAAAGTTTTCAGTGTAAATACTAGTTAGTTCCATGGTAAAATTAGGTTATCAGAGGCAACTAGTTATTTTTTCTTTATCGCGATAAGAGAAATGTGAAAAGAGATTCGTTTCAACATGACAGCGACTTAGCAACCTCCACACCAGAAGTGCCTAGCAAGTAGCAACCTCCATACAAAAAGTGCTGCTAAAAATCGCAGGAAAAGAGACGAATTTTCTCACCTATCACCTTGCTCGCTGTGATCCATGAAGTCGAGATTCCACTGTGTGACGCGCTGCATAGCAGCGTACCCTCCAGTCGCGAACGCGCGGAGCAGGTTGAGCGTGGCCACCGACTGCGCGTAGGCGCGGATCATCCTCTGCGGGTCCGGAACGCGGCTCTTCTCGGTGAAATCGTCTCCGTTCACGTTGTCGCCCCTGTAGCTCGGCAGCTTAACTCCGTCCCTCTCCTCGAATGGCGTGGACCTTGGCTTGGCGAACTGGCCAGCCATCCTCCCCACCTACCAATACCATACGCATAAAAAATCGGGACAGACCGGATCAGATCTAGCAAATCGACATGGTGGGTGGACGAATTTTATGGTGAATTCGATGGGTAGGTCGTTACCTTGACGACCGGCACCTGACCGCCGAACATGAGCACGGCCCCCATCTGGAGCAGGATGCGGAAGGTGTCACGGATGTTGTTGGCGTGGAACTCCTTGAAGCTCTCGGCGCAGTCTCCGCCCTGGAGGACGAAGGCGCGGCCCATGGCGGCCTCCGCGAGGCGCTCCTCGAGGTGGCGAGCCTCCCCGGCGAACACCACCGGCGGGAACGTCTCGATCGTCTTGAGCACGGTGTCCAGCTCCTCCTGGTTCGGGTACTCGGGGAGCTGCAGCGCCTTCTTCGACTTCCAGCTGTCGATCGCCCACTTCCCTTGCGGCGCCGGCTTCTCCGGCGTCGCCACCGCCGAGGTCGAGGCCTTGGAGGCGGCGGCCGCGGGGACGGCGGGCCCGTTGTTCTTCGACGGGTCGGCGGCGTGGACGGCCGAGATGGTGCGCCTCTTCAGCGGGAGGAACGCGGTAGCGCGGCGCGGCTGGGACGCCGCGCCGCCGGATACGGCCGCTGCGGCGGCGGCGGCCGCGGAGTTGGTGGCGAGCGCCATTGCGATTGCGAAGCTGGCGAGGGGTAGTAGGTAGGGTTTGGGGAGGAGGCGTGCAGGGGGCAAAGCGTCTCCTCTGAGGAAACGGAGGCGGCGAACGGGCCGGTATTTAATGGCGGCCGGAGGAGGAGGAGGGGTTGGTAGCCGTGAGCGATGCAGATGGGTTGGTAGTTGCCGCCGGCCGGAGGAGTCAAGCCAGCCGCGATCACATCACGTGTGACCCACGAGTGGGTCGGCTTGGTTGGTGGCACGCACGGGCCGTGGGATCGGGGGCCCAGCGCAACTCTGTGCCTCTCCATGTGGCTCCCGGCCTGGCCACATTGCGCAGGCCCGACGGCGTCGGACCCGCTGCCCCCCTCTCTGATTGCATGGAGATTCTCCATCCACGAGGTGCCTAAACGTGAGGGTAGTAGGCTAGTAGCAGTGACCCTATCGCAGAAAGATAAAAATATAAAAGAGAAAAGTTCAGTTTACACCCTCGAATTTGTCTCCAGGTGCCACTTAGGTCCATGAAATCGCAAAATCGAAATCTGTCACCCTAAACTTGTTAAGTTGTGCCACTTAGGTCCATACCCTTTCAAGGGGCATGAATTTATGCAAAAAATGCCCTTAAGTTTTATCATCTTCCCTTCCATGCGCCCTCCGCCGCTTCCTCCCCTGCGCCCTCCGCCGCGCTCTCCCCCTCCTAGCTCCCTCCGCCGCCCCTACCCCTCCCTGCTCCCTCTGCCGCCCCCTCCCACTCACTGCTCCGGTGGCTCCGCCACCGAGCGCGTGTGCCGGCCCCGCCGACTCAGCTCCTTCGCTCGATGCCGCGATGCGCCAAGGACGGGGCGGATCCAGGCCGTCGGCGTCTTCTTGGAAGAGACGGGAATGGGGGCACCCGCGGGGGCCACGCTCTCGTTCCTCTCCACCGCGGGCTCCATCGCGCAGCTCCGCCGGGCGGCCGGCGCCGAGCTCCCGGGAAACCTGCTTTTCATGGAGGCCGGGCTGCAGGCGGCCCGCACCGCGGCGGGCGGCGCCAAGGTGAGCTGCGTGGTCGGGGACGCGTTCGTGTGGCCCGCGGCGGAGGTCCCACCGCCCTCCTCGCTCCTCCCTCCTCTGTGCCGGCGCACCCCTCCTCACGGTGGAGGCCATGGCATGGCGGAGGTGGCGGCGGCGCGCCGCCCCCTCCTTCCTCCCTTCTCCTCCTCTTCCCTCCTCCCTCCGCCGCACCGAGCTCGTCCCATCTCCCTCCTCGCGCACGCTACCCCACAACCCGCACGCGGCCGCGGCCGCGAGCCCCGCAGGAGCTTCGGCCCGCCTCGCCGCCTCTCCCTCCTCCGATGAGGCTTCCTCCGAGCAAGCCCCTCCCTCCTCCGGCGCGGCTTCCTTCGAGCAGCGACGACAAGCGGTGGCGGAACCCTGAGCCCACTCCCTCGCCGGCGCCCCTCCCTCCCTCCTCCCTCATACTCCTTGCCAGAGCTCGAGCGGATCTGGGCATCCCCCCGCCTCCTCGCCGGAGCACGCGCGGACCGCCATGCCCGCCGCGCCTGCCCGCTCGCCGCGCCCGCCGCGCCTGCCCGCTCGCCGCGCCCGCCGCGGCCACCTCACCCGCCATGCCCGCCGCGTTCGCTATGCGCGCCGTGGCCGCCACGCCCGCCATGCCCGCCGCGCTCCGCGGCGGCCGTGCCGGCCCGCTCGTCGTGCCCCGGCACCCGCAACGGCGGCGGCCTCGCCCGCCATGCCCGCTGCGGCTGCCGCGCTCGCTGCGCGCGCCACGGCCGCCCCGCGCGCGGAGGACAGGGGCTGCGGGACCGGCTCTGTGCCGGGGAGCTTGAGACCGGGGTCACGACCGGCGGCGGAGGTGGTGGCTGCGGCAGAGAGGCGTGGTCCCCTGGGCGCCGCAGGTGGCCGTGCTGCGCCACGCGTCCGTGGGCGCCTTCGTGACGCACGCCGGGTGGGCTTCGGTGCTGGAGGGCGTGGCCAGCGGCGAGCTCCAAGGCGGCGGCGCACTGACGGAGGAAGCAGGGGAGGCGTGGGGGGAGAGAAAGAGATAGAATGGGAGGGGGAGGGGGTGAATGTAGAAGATAGCAACTTTGGAGGAGTTTTTTTGCATATATTCATGCCACGTGGCGCCATATCAAGGGGTATGGACCTAAGTGGCATAACTTAACAAATTCAGGGTGCAAGATTTCGATTTTGCGAGTTCGTGGACCTAAGTGGCACCTGGAGACAAGTTCGAGGGCCGCTGGTGTATTTAACTCAATATAAAATAAGACGAGCTTGTAATTTTTGTTGCTCATGAGTTGGCACAGTTGGGTCGCGGTCGGGATATGCATCCCCTCCCTAATTTTTAAACAAGTTGTTAATTCGATATGGAGCCCAAGAAAGATAGGAAAAAATTATTTTCAATATAAAAAGCAATATCTTTTAACACAAATATTGAAGTCAAAATGCAATCACACGATTCTGTCTCTTACAAGAATTTTAAAATAAAATCATACTTGAACATATTTGGATAATATTTATTTCTCTGGAACAATCTTATTGTAAAGGCTGAACGATTGTTCTTCCTTCGAGAACACATTATTCCACATTCATAAAAAATGTTCCGAGAAAAAGATTATCAAAATGTAGTAATGTGAAGTAGTTTTGAAGACCATATTGTAACGAACACAATACTACAATCAAAATGTTATTTGAACATTTGATCAAAAGTTGTGAATTTTTCCTTTGAATCTTTATTTGCATGTCCACGTCGGCGTGTACTGATATCTTATATGGGCCACATACTAATTATGGGCCAGAAAAAAAAACACGGGTCAGCCTTGTGCGACCAACTGTCTCCTAGCTGCGCGCAACCTGAAACATTGTGAGACTTTGTGTGTCGTTTTCTTTTGCTTTTGTTTTTTTGCGAGGAATTTGGGTGTCATTTTCTGACGAAACGGCATGGACGGTACCGGAGATGCTGCATCGAAGTTCATCAGAAAATGCCTCGCAAGAGATGGGGAAAAAACCTGTGAAAATCAAGAGGGACGTCCATGCGCACATCACTAAGATACACCCATGTGTTGCGATCGGGACCAGAAATATGCTCACTTTGCTCGGCACTTGCTGATCAACGATAGCGATGTCGTCACTGCTCGGTGGACCCTGCGACGGCATACGGTGGTGAATAGTAGGAAAGTAGAAGCAGTTTGACTGCCATATGCTTTGTTACTGGTTGAGAAGAAGGTTTTGGAACAAGCCTACAGATCCTAAACTAATTTACACACTTGCCCTTGGCTTGGAGACAAGAATGTTACTTAATCTTAATAAACTAATAACAAGCCAAGAAAAGGTGGTTGTTAGTAAAGTGATTGCCACGCCACCTAATAAGCCGAAGTTGGACCACCAAGCGTGATCGGAAATAATGACGGACAGGCTGTATAATCTTCATCTGTCCTCACCTAACAAAAGTATTAGCACTAGCACCGGCCACTTCAAGATTATTATACTCTCTCAAAAAAAGAAAAGGACGGAAACTTTGCTTCCTCGTCTCTCCCTTTATATCCTTTTTCTAACAAAATTGATAACATGTGCTGGCCAAGGCCAAGCACGGTGGCGATGCAGCTAGCTAAAGCTAACCATTCTGACGCCGAGACGGCGATTCTGGTGCCTCCAAGCATATCGAGAGGATTCAGACCAGCAGATCCACACGGGATCGCCCCCCTGCGCCGAGCAAAATAAGCAGGTGCCGACCACGCGGTGACTGGCTCGATACGTTTCCTCCCTCTGGTGACGGCTTCTCCTCGCCGCAGCCCGCGGGAGAGTCACGCTTGGCTTCAACTCCAGTCCCGGCACGGTACCCTGCCGGTAAACTGCGGCAGATTCACGGCGTCATCTATGCCATGGACGGACGCTACTACATCAGGGTTGCAGATCGGCGATTGTTCAGGATTGATACGGAAGCTTGGTCAGGTGAAGATATCAAAACAAGATCGCTCATGAACTTGCACAACATGCTAGGCGTGCCAGTAGCTCGGCCGTGTTCCTAGCTGGTATTCCTGTATTGAGCTTTTACTGCTGGTTCATGCTTGTAACTCTGACACTTGTTAATCGATAAAGATCTCTTTTCCCTCGCAATAATAATAAAAAAAAGCGAGGCTGCTTGGTGATTTCTAAGACCTGGGCTGGCCAGCACGTTTGAACCGTCAGTGCGTGACCTGACCAGATCCAAATGTACGTTAAAAAAAAAACAGATCCAGATGCCACGCTCCTGCTCCACCACTCCTCTCTGAAAGATGCGGAGGAGATGCATGTGGTCTCCACTCTTTTTTTTATTTTAGTTAAATACACCAGTGACCCTTAAACTTGTCTTGATGTGCCATTTAGGTCCACGATCTTGGAAAATCGAAATCTGGCACATTTAAGTTGTCATTTAGGGCCGATTTAGTCCGTAACCCCCCGCGGGAGCGTTTTTGCCGACGTGGACTGGCCACCGTGGATCTGACTAGGCACGGGCCACTCTTTTCAGGACTGGTGGCCCATGGATATTAGCAGGTACCCCCCTCAGTTCCCCCCAATGTCTTTCTTTTTCCCTCTGCCCTCTTCGAGTTCGTCGCTGCCGAAGGTGAAGCGGCGGCGACGGCTGGGTGGCGACCGGCGACGGCAATCGGAGGAGCAGGTCGCGGATGCAGTGAAGGAGAAGGGTCGAGGGCCATCTTGCCTGAGCGGGTCGCAGCAGCGATTGCAGTGAAAGGCTGCGATGGCACCCACCTTGCGTCGAGCAGGGGAACCGCCACCTATCTACGATGAGTCCATCCAACTCCCAATCCATGGAATTAGTGGTAGTCGCAGGTTTAGGTGTGGATTTTGTAGGTCCTGGGTGCGCAAATTTCGGTTTTTTTTTCGGCTAGGGTTTAGATTCTTGGACTGTTTTTTGGATTAGGGCAAAATTGAATTATGGTCTTGCAATGTAGGTGATGATAGTGACAAGTTCACTATAGAGGTGCACCATGGTGGTTTCTTTGTTGGTCAAGGTTGCAATAGGGCTTATGTTGATGGCAAAGTTAACTGGTTTGATCACTGTGAGGGAGAGACATGGTATGCTCTATGGTTGGGTGATTTTGTTGGGGAACTAGGGTATCAGGCATCATATTCTCTGAAGATATACTGGTTGCTACCTGGGACAGATTTGTCAGATGGCCTTAGTTTGATTGCATCAGACAATGAGGCACGACTTATGATTTCAGTGATTAGCAAGGTTAGCAACTTTGTTGTGTTCTTTGATCATGATGACAACATCAGTGGCATTAACTGGGAGGACATTGTTACAAACCCAATAGCAGAACTGCCTAAGGTTATGAGCCCATCAAAGGTACAAAATGCCAGGGCAGAGAAGCTGCCTGCATTTTACTCAAATGTGCCTAAGGTTGGCACAGCAGCTGGCACAACAGCAGCAGGTCCTTCAGTGGTAACAAGAGATGAGGAAATGGAAAGTGACAGTGACTCAGACTTTGTTGACAGTGATTATGACCTTGAGGATCAGGATGATGACTTATTTGTGGAGAATGTTGATGAAGATGTTATTGATCAGGGAGCTGCAAGGGGCAAGAAAATAGGCAAGGGTGAAAGTACTTCAGCTAGGAAACTTAAGAAAAAGATGTCAACTGGAGATGATGTGTCAAGTGATGAAGATGATCTCTATTTGCCAGATTCAGATGGTGAAGATCAAGTGAGCAAGAAGTTCAAGTCATTTAGGGATGCAGACTTGGAGAATCCTGTATTCAAGGTTGGCATGATTTTTGATTCAGTTCAGATGCTAAGGAAGGCTGTGACTGAATACAACTTGAAGCACAGGGTGGATATCAGCTTTACCAGGAATGAGAGGGGGTTTTTAGCTGGCTGTAGGCTATTGATATGTCTGGATGGATGCCACTTGAAGACAAAGTATGGAGGGATCATGCTTACTGCTGTTGGGATAGATCCAAATGACTGTATTTATCCCATTGCTTTTGCTGTTGTGGAGGTTGAGTCCCTGTCCTCATGGAAGTGGTTCTTGCAGACCCTCAAAGATGATCTTGGGATTGAAAACACTTATCCATGGATCATGACAGACAAACAAAAGGTCCAAAACTGAACCTTTATTCTTGCAATTGTGTAGTTTATGATCAATAATATTTCTGGATTTTGACATGTGTTCTCCTTCATGTAGGGATTAATTCCAGCAGTGGGGCAAGTGTTTCCAGAATCTGAGCACAGGTTCTATGTGAGGCACTTGTACTCAAATTTTCAGCAACATTTCAAAGGTGAAAATTTGAAGAATTAGCTATGGGCATGTGCTAGATCTACCACAGTGGTCAGGTGGAATGAGAATATGGACAAGATGAAAGTGCTGGATCAAAAGGCATTTGAGTGGCTTGAAAAGATGCCTCCAAATACTTGGGTAAGAGCATTCTTTAGCACCTACTGTAAGTGTGACATCTTGTTAAACAATAGATGTGAGGTTTTCAACAAGTACACACTAGATGCTAGGGAAATGCCAGTCCTGAGTATGTTAGAGCAAATCAAGACTCAACTGATGACTAGATATTACAAGAAGGAACAGGAGGTGGGTGATTTGTGGGAGTGACCTATATGTCCAAAGATTAAGAGGAAGCTACTCAAGAACACAGAATGGGCAAATACATGCTATGCACAACCAGCTGGAATGGGCATATTTCAGGTTCAAGTCTTGGACAGGCAGTACACAGTGGACATTGTAAACAAACAGTGTGACTGCAGAAGGTGGGACCTCACTGGTATTCCTTGCTCTCATACAATCAGTTGCTTGAGACATGAAAGAATACATCCAGAAGAAGTAGTAAATGAGTGCTATTCCTCTAAAAGATTTCTCATTGCCTATGGTCCTACCATATGGCCTACCAATGATAAGAGCATGTGGCAGAGAGTGGGTGGACCTGACATTCTCCCTCCTGTGTATGAAAAGAAGGTTGGCAGGCCAGCCAAAAATAGAAGGAAGCAGCCTCAAGAGGTAGAAGGCAAGTATGGACCAAAGATGTCCAAGCATGGTACAATAATCACTTGTTCTTATTGTGGAGACCAGGGGCATAACAGGGGAGGGTGCTCCATGAGAAAGGCTGGCAGTCGGCCCAAGCTAGTTGCACAGAGAAATCAAAGTCAGCCACCATAAGAAGAATATGAAGATGAACAACTGACAAGTCAGGTTTCCATGGATTTGGAAGAAGAAAGTCAGCCACTTTTGTCTCAAATGACAGACACTATGATGTCCCAGTTGGATGCAGAGGTAACTAGTGTGCCAAATTATTATGTTTCCATGCAGAGCTAAACCATAACCATATTACTAACTGATTTTTTCAGTCTTCTCAACTCAGAACAAGGGAGCTGCAGGCTAGGAGATTACCAAATCCAACATTCATCATGTCCAACTGTAAGGATCACCGGGGTGTCCGACCCTAGAGGGGGAGGGGGTGAATAGGGTCGCTAATCGCTTTTTAACCTAGGGCTCAAACTACTTGCAAAAGATAAACCTAACACGTCCTACGCATGCTAGTTATGACTAAGGTTTATCTATGCTACTCTCTACTAACCCCTAAAAAGACTTGCAACCTAGCTAATCCTAATCAAACTAACTAGGAAAGTAAAGGTATGCAAGGTAGAGTAAGTGCGGAAACGTAATGCGGTAAGTAAAGAGATAAGTGCAAGAGGGATGCAAACTCCCGAGTAGACACGGTCATGTAACGTGGTTCGGCATAAACGCCTACGTCCACGGGACACCGAGGCTCTTCCGATCACCGTCTTGCACTACGCCACCAATGGCGATGCCGGCAAGCAAAGGCAAGTGCCCACAAGACACCGAGTCTCGTGCACCGCCACCGTCTCTCTCGGTCACCCGGCCGAAATCCACTACGGAGCTTCTCCACCAAGGAGGGGGCCTCCTCTTCCCCCGCACAAAGTGTCGTTGCCACTCCACACCAAGACGGAGGGTCACACGACGGATCACAAGTTGCTTGCCGCAGCAAGACTTCTCTCAAGGGAGCTCTCGCAAGAACTAATCCCTATTACAAGCACTAAGCACTCTCACAAGTGTGCTTAAGCCTATATGATGTACAATGAAGCTCTATGGTGGTTGGAGATGATCTTTAGCTCTAGTATACTTCTTTGAACTCCAGCACACTCAAATGATGCGGCCTTGGGGGTATATATAGGCAGCACAAGCAAATATAGCCGTTGGAGAAAAGCTGCCAGAAATGTGCTTAACACCGGTTAATCCGATGCTCCCCAAGTTGTCATCGTCGGTTTAACCGGTGATACTAAACTGCCCACTGAAAACTAGCCGTTACGTGTACGGGCAATCAACCGACGCAATCGACCGGTGTATGTAATATTAGCGTCGGTTTAACCGGTGAGTGCAACTGTCCTCTGATCCTTGAAAAACAAACTCTCTGGACAACTGCACCGACGCCATTAACCGGTGCATCATCGGTTCATCCGATGTATGCATTTTTCTTGGTCTGCTTCTGCCATTGCACCGACGTATTCAAACTTCCTATCGTCGGTTCATCCGGTGCCAAACCCTAGCCCGCAGGCCATCTCTGTCATTGCACCGATGAGTACATTTTGCCTTACGTCGGTTTAACCGGTGATACTAAAACTTCCCAGACGTGCTCAAGTCAATGCACCGACGTGTGTAATTTGCTTGGCGTCGGTTCAACCGGTGACTTGATTTCTTTTAGGTTTCAGGGCGCTGCCCTGAGACCCGCGAGGGGCGGCTCCCCCTCGACCCCCGTCCGCTAACCGGGTAGCGGAACCCCCGTAGGGGCGGCCCTTCGGGCCTAGCTTCGCCTCTCTTCTCTTTGTCATCACTTGAACCTAAAAGCCTGAGTATATCATCTAAGCAAACACATTAGTTCAAGTGTTGCGTGTGTCATCAATCGCCAAAACATTATATTGAAATATGGCATGAGAGGCCATTTTCGCTACACCAACAAACCATCCTCTAGGCCAGTGCCACCTACCACTGCAACCAAGAAGGGAAAGAAGGCTATGAAACCATCTAAGAAGGCAAATAAAGCTCCTGCAAAGAAGAAGGCCTGAAGTTCTCCAGTGATGGTTTCATGCTTTAGCTAGTGATGGTTTCATGCTTTTGCTATTGTACAGCAGCAAACATACTGCTCCTTTTGTAAAGGTCTCTGTTACCTGACAAAAAACGATATCTTTTGCTTCTTCCTGAACTTTCATCATGGAAGATAGGACAAAGTTAGTGCATAGATGCAGCACTACAAATTCTGTTGGAATGATGCAGCAAAACATTTTCTGATGGAATGCTAATTAATCAGTGCTTCAATGCAATGCCTTTATGCCTCAATTTCATTCCATTACTGATAATATTCATACCAGACCTCAATTTCATTCCATTCCATTACTGATAACATTCATAGCATAGCATACATCATCATTTTATAAGCTGAACAATGAGATTCAGCATAAGTACAAACATGATGCACACTGAAACTAGGGTAATTGCCTTCACCAAACTAACTATTTCTTTACACATGGCTACAATTTCATATTCTCTGTTCATCATTCCAACAGCACCACTCATGCCGAGTTCCCCTTCCACCATAGTTCTCCCACTCAAGCTAACTTCCCCTTGCACCATTGATCTGCCTGCATTGCTCTTGTTTTCTTCATGGCCTCCAACCAGAGTCCCTTTGCCTGCCTCAATGCCGGCCCTCTTGCCCGCCAATAGATCAGCATAGTCATCTTCCCAATGCCAAAATGGACAACCAGTACCATCTCGCTACAAAAAACGACCCAATTAGTACTTGGGGCACTAGTACAACCCGATTCAATCGAACCCTAACTCACCTTGTATTTGGGGCAGCAGTAAAACACTTGGCCGGCGCTCCATGGCTTCTGCGACACGCGCTGCACTACCTGCCTCGACTTGCAATCCGTGTGCCAAATTAGCGGAAGACCCTCTGCACCTTGTGGATCTAAAGCGGAGGCGCTTGAATCGCCTCTCATGGCGTCGACCTGAACAGGGGCGCTGGTGGGGAACGGGAGAGAGAGAGAGAGAGAACAGACTGCCTGGGAACCAGATGACCCCTTTTCCCTTTTATCAACTCAGGAGGGACCTAAATGCAAAACATACAACCTTAACTGGTGGCAAGAATCCCGCCAAAACACAGTCAGATCCACGGTGGCTAGTCCACGTTGGCAAAAACGCTCCGGGGGGGGGGGGTTATGGACTAAATCGGCCCTAAATGACAACTTAAAGGTGCCAGATTTCGATTTTCCAAGATCGTGGACCTAAGTGGCACCTCAAGAAAAGTTTAAGGGCTACTGGTGTATTTAACTCTTTTTTTGAAGAAAATGTGGTCTCCACTCTCCACCGCTGGAATATGCCGTTGTAAAGCTTTGCCGATCCGGGGCTCCGTTTCGCCACCTACCGCACGTCCGCACCCAGGCCCCGGCTCCCACCCAGGGTTAACGAAACCGGTGGGAACCGGTCTTTGACCGATTTCGGTCAAACCGGTCCGGACCGGTTACGGTTTCAGCCGGTACTCAACCGGCCCAAATTCAAAATTCAAATTTGATTTCAAAAAAATGAAAAATTCCTAAAAATACTTCAAGGTGCGACGAATCTAATGGTGTCAATTTTTCTCAAAAATTCGTTCATTTAGTATAGTTTGCGGGGATTTGAAGTTAAATAAAAAAAGAAAAAAAATGGGCCGGCCCATTAAGGCTCACCGCGCTGGCGAGCTTCATAGCAGTTCTAGACATAGCTGGGGGGTCGCGCGACTCCCACCCCGCTCCCTGTCCGCCGCCCCCAGTTGGCGACCGGCGCCCGCAGCCTGAAAGCCGCCAGCCGGCCGGTAGCGCCGGTGCGACCGGGAGAGAAGGTATGAACTCTAATTTTTTTAATAGAATGATTTGTTAGGTGTATGATTTTGAATATTAGATGATTTGTTTTAGGATTTAGGTAAGAATTAGGTGTATGGATGATATGTTTTAGATTTTAGGTAAGATTTAGGTGTAGGATTTATGATTTTATTTATGTGATTGATATGTTTTTGTTGTCCATTTATGCAGATAGACAATGGCAGGCAGAGATAGAGATGTTGTATGGGAACATGGTGAAAATCTTTATCCCGGACGGTGATGCAACTATTGTCGTACGCAAAAAGGAGAAGATGGTGCGACTATATTGAAACAACATTTGGCTAGGCGCGGGGCGGAGGTGGTCCATTGCAGGAATGTGCCACCTGATGTGCGGGAGTTCTTTCAGCGTGATATTGATAGGGCAAATAAGGCAATTGCTGACCGGGCTCGAGAGAGGTTGAGACGGGAGAAGTCTGCGGCGGAGGGAAACTATCCCGGTGATGAAGAAGATGAGGAGGCTCAGATGCAGCGTGCCATAGATCTATCGAGAGCGGAAGCAGAGTTCCGATGGGGGGGTGGAACAGAGAGGAGGTGCATACGAGCGTGGAGGGGGTAGTGATTCGACGAGGGGGAATGCTATGCAGAGGATGTTTCGAAGGGCCACTTCGCAGAGGGAGAGTCCTGTGGTGGAGGACTATAACTTTGCAGCCGGTGGGAGAAGAGGAATGACGCAACCAAGGATTGATATAGGATCCTGGACGCAGAAGGGTAAGAATGCAAAGGAAGCTATTGGTAAAGCTTGGTCAAAGTTTTTTCATATTGCAGGAGTACCTAGAAGACAGGCTGACAGTCCATACTTTGTCAGCGCGGTCAGGGAGACACAGAAGTGGGGTAAGTTTTCTTTCATTGGAATGACACCTTTGAGCTTATGTTCCTGTACCCCATACCTGACATCAGCATGCAGCCACCGACGAGATGGGTGTACAAATGGAAAAACCCTCATTTTTACACTATGTTAGTTCAGGAATGGGAGACAACATCGGCGTGGACGGGCCAAACTTGGCAACACTACAAGGCTGAGCTGCTTAGAGTGCGAGGTATCGCTGTGATGTCCACCGCGGAATACCAAACCGCGTCCCAAATGGGGGTCTTCTCATTCCTACGTTGAACTTTTATTGATGTGTATAAGTGTATGCACGCTTATGACTCGGTATTTGTATGCACGCTTATTACTATTATATTTGTATGCATGATTATAAATTGTTGCTTTGGTGTGGTCATTTACATTAATATGTACATCGGTCATGCCAAAATTTCCTTTAATTTCACACCGGAGAATCACTTTTAAACCGTCGAAATTTATTGTTAAAACACCGGTTACCGGTCAGACCGGACCGGTAAACCGGTCTAACCGGTCGGTATACCTGTCGGAACCGGTTGCACGGGCGCTTTTGAATTCGGATTTGAATAACCGGTTTCCGGTCAAACCGGTCCGATAAACCGCTACCGGAGGGTGCGGTTTGACCGGACCGGTCGGGAAAATTAACCCTGCTCCCACCACAATATTTCACACGAGGTCAAGCGAGAAAGAAAGCGACAGAGCCATCGATCGGTCGCCTGTTTCCTCGCGGGCTGCCGTTGCAGGCAAAGATGGCAATGGGTAAAATTCATGTAGATATTAACCTCGTGAATTCGTACCCACGTGCTAAAATCCGTACATGCATCTGTATTAGCAACCCACAACAAGTAGAAAACGACATCCGTACATGCTATTTGCGGATACCAGCACACCCGCTGGCACATCCGTATACACGCAAGCTTTAGAAAATTAAGCACACAAACACATTTTAGTAGCATGTGAATATTAATATATCGATGAATGCACCTTTATATTTTAGCACTAATAAATTATAGACAACAAGCAACATGTCAACACCATTTATTTGAGGAAAAAAGTAAATCTAAGCAAATATGAACTAGTCTCACACATGATACATCACAAAAGTTAATGTTTGCAGGTTTGCGAATTCGGATATCAATTTTTCAAACCTGTTAGAAAATAACCATTGGGTTTAGAATTGTACCCGCGCCTATGCCCACAGGCACAAAATTTAAACCAGCATCCGCTCCAATCAAGTTTGGTATTCGTGGGTACACAGATATTTTGTACCTATTGCCATCCCTAGTTGCAGGGACTCTCCTCTCCTCAGGACTCAGGCTGTGACATAGAAGGGGCATATTTGATCATCCCGACTAAATTTTGGTCCCTATTATATAAGATATTCAGATACCAATTAAAAATATTAAATATATTAAATATAGATTAATATAAATCTAATTGTACAGATGTAGACTAACTCGTTATTTTATAATTTTACCATATTATCAGATATGTGCACGGTGCCGTGGAACAACGAGCCGAATGCACAACGTGCATAGGCTTGTTCCACGCACAGCACGAGACGGCGTCGTGGGCTCGTGGCCACCGCTGAGTTTTTTAGTGCCATGCGAATCACGTCGGCTGTGGCTGTGGCTAGGCATGAGAGAGAGAGTTCACGGGGCGCGGTGGGCTGCCTAATGCTACAAGCCTACGACGACGACGACAACGAGTGGGGTTGCCACTGGACTGGGCTAGGATGTTTATGGACTGTGTCTGTCCTGTCCTGGTTCCAGGCTTCCTTCCAGCCTTCCAGGTGGGCCGGTTAGTGGTACGGCCCTACGGCCTCCGAGGGCTTCAGCGACACAGGACCTTTTTCATTTTTATATTTAAAAAAAATTCAAAAATATATGACGAATAGAGAAATTTTTAAAAATGGGTGCCTGTCACCCCACTAATGGGCGACAGGCACCATCCAGTGGACGACAAGACCTAAGTGTAAAAAAAATTTACATTTAGGTCCTGGCGCTTAGGGAGCATTAAACAGTGAACTTGTAAAATCGATATAAAATCGTAAAAAAATCTGAAAAATACAAACTCAACTGTTCTGGATTTTATGAAACAAGATCTACAACTTTTGTTACATAAAGTTTTTCATTTGATCAATGTATATAAATCAAGAAAAATAGTTCTTGTACCTAGAAAAATTGAAATAATTCATTTGGTCTAATTATACTTATCTAAAATTTACCAAACTTTTTTTATAGCTCTTAGGAAATAAAATAATGGTACTGTAAAAGTTATAGCTTCTAATACTCAGTATATCAGCAAGGATAAATAACCCATTTAAACTAGACATATTGCAAGATCTAATTTAAAAACTTATTCTAGAAATTTTTTCTGGGCCTACCAATTTTTTACAAGCCTATGCTCACCATATTCAACACTCTCGTCAAATATGACATGCATCCAAAGGATGGATCTTAAGATTTAAATAAAAGTGCATTAAATTGGTATTTAAAATAGAGAAAGATACATTGATCAAATGAAAAACTTTATATAACAAAAGTTGTAGATCTTGTTTCATAGAATCCAAAACAGTTGAGTTTGTATTTTTCCGATTTTTCTACAATTTTATATCGATTTTTACAAGTTCACTGTTTAATGCGCCCTGGGCGCCAGGACCTAAATGTAATTTTTTTTACATTTAGGTCCTGTCGCCCACTGGATGGGCGACAGGCACCCATTTTTGAAAATTTCCCTATTCGCCATATATTTTTAAAATTTTGATTTTTTTAAATATAAAAATGAAAAAGTTCCCACAGTATGACACTGACACGAATAACAACTGAACATAGTACGACATTGGCCCGTTTGGTTTTTTAGAATGCTAAGAAATCAAAACTTTAACGGCTAATTATGGTGTCAAACTAAACCAGCTTACAAAACCAACTCCAAAATTCCTATGCTATGAACTCTGAAGAATCTAATAAGGTTTTTGACCGCGTAATTAGAGGATAGTTATTGTAGTATCACTATAGCCAATCATCGATTATTTATCGTCATTGGATTCGTCGCGAAAAATTATACCTATTTCTGAAGAGGTTTTACAAATAGACTTCATTCAAAACTTTATGCATGGAATGTTTTTCTCGACTTGCGTAAGGAACCGCACAAGGAACCAAACAAGGCCAAGTACTCAAGTCTATAACACAGTACTTAAAGGTTTTTGGTTTGCTTTGGGCTTATTTAAATATAGACTATTAATAAAATAAATTCCATAACACCTAAATTTTATTTAGAGATGAATCTATCATAAAATCTAATTAGTTTATAATTAGCATACGTTTTTACCCTTTTCATTGTATCAGTATAATTTAAGCTTATTTTAAAGCAGCTAGTTTCGTCGTGCACACTCCCTGGTCCACACTCCACACCAGGTCGCTTTGGTCCGGGCTTCCTGCGATGCATCCAACAAAACAAATTTTAATCCGGCAGAGCAGACCTTCTTGACCGGCTGATATCTTAATTCGTCCGCCTACCCCATCCTCCCTAACCACGCAGCCGGAGCAAAAGCAGCCTGACGAGGAGAACGACATGGCGTCGTCGCCGACTCGCCGTCGGAGCCGCAGCCGGCGCCGGCGAAACCGCACGTCCTGCTCATCCCCTACCCGGCGCAGGGCCACGTGAACCCGTTCCTGAAGCTGGCCAAGGCCCTGCACGCGCGCGGCTTCCACGTCACTTCGTCCACACGGAGTACAACCACGGCCGCCTCCGCGCGCGGGGCGCCAGCGCCTTCGACGCCGGCGACGAGGGCCTCCGGTTCGAGACCATCCCGGACGGCCTCCCGCCCTCCGACCTCGACGCCACGCAGGACATCTGGGCGCTCTGCGAGGCCACGCGCCGGACGGGCCCGGCCGCCGTCAGGGGGCTCGTCGAGCGGCTGAACCGCACGGACGGCGTCCCGCCGGTCAGCTGCGTCGTCGCCGACGGCGCCATGGGGTACGTGGTGCACGTCGCCAAGGAGATGGGCCTGCCGGCCTACCTCTTCTTCACGCCCAGCGGCTGCGGGTTCCTTGCGTACCTCAACTTTGATCAGCTCGTCAAGAGAGGCTACGTGCCTTTCAAAGGTAACCAAATATAATAGCTATGAATTTGATCTACTGGCTTCGGGGTGCGGGGCTAAAATTAGAACTTCAAATGAAACGAACTCCTAATTGAATTCATCCTGAACAGTAGCGACTCTTTTCTTCTAGTCTAGGATCAAACACTCGATCGACTGCACTACAATAAGCGGATGCACATCGCAAAGATGAACGTGAATTTTGAATATAACTACTGAGCTGAACGCATATATATAAATGCTCCATGAGAAATTTTTACAGAAAATAAAGTTACCAAATTTAAATATATGATTCAAGAATCACATGGAGAATTGCATGGACCAGATACTTGTAGATAGATGAGCACAAAGTTAGAGGGGAAATGCAGTAGAAGAATATATATATTGTCTGCGATAGTGATCGGTGGACCTGCGATAGTCCATCTCTTTCAGCTCCATGTGTACACGCACAAGGAGATAATAACATGCTATTATTTATATATATTCCACACAGAACAAATCAAAAGATGTAGGAGATAAGATAACATCAAAGAAAAAGCCGGCTGCGCTAGCCAAGGGGGTAAGGGTGTCCCATTGGGATGTCAGCTAATTGACACGAGCAGATCAGGACATCAGGTTAGATCAAATCAGACCAATATAATTGGAGATGAGTTACTTCTTTAAGATGTGATGTGATTGTAACTCTACGATTTTTTGTCATAGATGTCATACATTAGTTACTTCTTTAGGGTTTTTGTCATAGATTTGACGCTATGGTCCAATATCATATATCATCACGCACGCGCATGCATCCTCGTTTACAGGATACACATCCCAGTATTAGTCAGTCAACATGTGACGTGGTTGAACAAATAAAATGGATTGTGCATGAAGCATAATATATATATGTACTACTAATGTTTTGCTAAACCTTGAGTCATAAAATACGTGACTCTTTCACAAAAATCCGATCAAACTTTGACAAATAAATAGCTTTAGCATAATATATATGCACTATAACTACTTCACATGCGCGCAGACGAGAGCTGCTTCAGCAACGGGTACCTGGACACCCCGGTGGACTGGATCGCCGGCATGCTGCCGAGCGCCCGCCTCCGCGACCTCCCGACGTTCATCCGCACCACGGACCCCGACGACACCATGCTCACCATCAACATCAAGCAGTGCGAGCTCGACTCCCCGGCCGCCGACGGCATCCTCCTCAACACCTTCGACGACCTCGAGCGCCGGGCGCTCGACGCCATCCGCGCCCGCCTCCCCAACACCTTCACCGTGGGCCCGCTCGGCCCGGAGGTGGCGCCGCCGTCGTACCTGCCCTCGCTCACGTCCAGCCTATGGCGGGGTGACGACCGGTGCGCGGCGTGGCTGGACGGCCACGCCGAGGGCTCCGTGGTGTACGTCAACTTCGGGAGCATCACGGTGGTGACGGGCGAGCAGATGGACGAGTTCGCGTGGGGGCTCGCCGCCGCGGGGTGCCCGTTCCTGTGGGTGGTCCGCCCGGACATGGTGCGCGACGCCGGCGCCGGCGGGTGGGCGCTGCCGGAGGGGTTCGCGGAGGCTGTGTCCGGGCGCGGGCTCACGGTGGGGTGGTGCGACCAGGAGGCCGTGCTGGAGCACCCGGCGACGGGCGGGTTCCTGAGCCACTGCGGGTGGAACTCGACGCTGGAGAGCCTCCGCGCCGGGGTGCCGCTGCTGTGCTGGCCCTTCTTCTCGGAGTAGGTGACCAACTGCCGGTACGCGTGCGAGGAGTAGGGGGTGGGGATGGAGATGCCGCGCGAGGCGGCGCGCGGCGAGGTGGAGGCGGCTGTGAGGGAGCTGATGGGCGCCGAGGGGAGGGGCGCGGCGGCCAGGCGGAGGGCCGCCGAGTGGAAGGACAAGGCCAGGGCGGCGGTCGCGCCGGGCGGGTCGTCGCGCGGCAACCTCGAGAGGTTCATCCAAGAGGTCGCACGCGCCACAGCCGCCAAGTGATGATGAATCCGGGCGTGTGCTGCTGTAATGGACGGATTGCCGGAGGATGATAGATTGATGTAGTAATGTAAAACAGACGCAGAAACCTGATGTTTGCAACTTTGATTAATCACCGCAACAACGAACCATGTTCCCAAATTTTAATAGCATGCCTCAATTCTGCTTCGGCAGAAGTAAGCCAGCGTCATCAAGTGCGCCGTGTGGCTGCTACCGGCTTCCGTAAGCATGAAAACTTGCTCCCTCCCACCTCCACGAAGTTGTAACCATCTTTCACCTTGCTTTCCACCAACTCCAACAGAAACTGGTATGAAAGGAAATTGGCCACGATCCAAGTGTTCGTTATACACAAAATCGGCCATTGATCCTTGAAGCAATGAGCGGCAAGTGGGAGGATGTTTACAGTTCAGGGCCAATGTGCTACAAGATAAATATATGTTAAATACATATATATAAACCCATGGCCACAAAGGGGTGGTGGCGCAGTTGGCTAGCGCGTAGGTCTCATAGCTAATCGTGAGTGATCCTGAGGTCGAGAGTTCGAGCCTCTCTCACCCCACATCTTTTTTTTTTCCGTCTTCCTTGTCGCTCTTTCTATGTGGGACCTTGGCCGGTGGAACAGTCAGCGTTTGTTCACAGGGATTTTTTTCCGTCTTCCTTGACGCTCTTTCTATGTGGGACCTTGGCCGGTGGAACAGTCAGCGTTTGTTCACAGGGATCGCCTACAATCAACACTTGCCTGCTGCGACGTGCGCATCAGTCTCAAATGCTCAATAGCGATTTTCCCATGGACAAGCAGTGGCATATGCGACGCGAGAACAGGCGATACCATAGGGATTTCACTGGCACTTTGGTTTCCAGTGTTTTCCGTTACATGCTTGTGAATGGCTACTGCGTTGAATCTAGCACCACAACAAACAATGGCGGAGAGCATGCATGACACACATCTATCTATCCATCCTGGTTTGCGTGCCACAAGCTAGCGGATCTGCAGATGCAAGCGACGACCTGTCCGCCATTGGCCGGTGAAGCTATCTATACCTGCGAGATGAATCAACAGAAGGTTACAAGATACGCCGCAGGAACCGTGCCAACATACGGGATGGAGAATGTGTTCGCTTGTGAGCGAGTGTGTTCCGAGAATGCCATACAACTGTCGAGGGATTGAGCTAGTCAGAAATTGGTCTTAGAGATCGATGCAAAGTTTTCCGGACCTTGTCGTCCCCGTTTGCAGCTTCAGCGGCCGGCTCTTTGAAAAACTCGATGATGTTCTTGCACACCTCCTTGGGCTTCTCAAGATTAACTGCGTGCCCAGCGTCTTTTATGACAACCAATCGAGAATTCCCATCTAGATGCCTGTCAATTGTGTCAGGTAATCAGCAATATAGTAACAATTTTCATGGGGGTGTTGGTGAAGTAATAAACTTCATGTCGACTAAAAGAATCTCAAAGGTATAGCATCAACGAACCGGTTCAATCTGTGAGCCAGCTCCATTGGGAACACTCGATCTTGCTCCCCCCAGATTATAAGCGTCGGCTGCATTAGATTGAATTGAGAAAACTATATCAGTACAGAAGGCTGCAAATCATCTGTTCCTTCTTAGTGTCATACCAGTTGTCTAGTTGATAGCATAAGTTCATGAAATACACTATCACAACTCACAAGCAGTTAGTAGTACTTTCTCTAGTACGACGGTATAAAACATGCTGGCATTTAGCTTTAAGAAGCAAGATTTTACAGAGAAACTAGCTACCTGAGTCAGTTTTGGAAGAGTCGAGAGTTGTCTCCCGTTAATCAAAGCGTATAGCAGCTCAGTCTTCTCCTGGTTATGGACCGAGCCCATCACCTGGTATAGTAAAACATGGCCACACTTAGAAGCTAACTCTAGTCATTAGGGGTCATAGGTGAATCGAAACATTGCTGTTTATTTTACAGACGGACAAGGAATTTCCCCCCTTATTAAGATAATATGCAAAAAGAATATATGTTAGAAGAGGACTGCTCACATATGGCGAAGAGAACAACAAATCTCCATGATGACTAAAGCTTTGTAAATATGATGTTACCAAATATTTCATTTTTCAATCTTCAACCATTTGGATCTCAGAAATGTTGGCTAGATCTTCAGATAATTCTATTTTGACTTTTCATAAACAAGGGTGGATTGATGACATTGGCTTAGGATGTAGTAGAGCTGCAGAGGTATGCATCCATATACTTTGGATTCATTGGACTAGCATGGAAACTCAAAATAATTCCTTCCCACAAAAGCGGGGTAATATGGATGCATGGTGTATAGCTTTTGGGGGTGTAGAGGTGTTGACATTGGTTGAAATCCGTCGGTTATATTGTTTTCAGATGACAATAAGCGTTTGAACAGCACATCCCTGCTTTAATACCTTATTGTGTACGCTTACATATGGCAACCAGTTCGCTGAAAAATGTTCAACCCTCAGCAGCCAGCCACTGTCAGAAGGATGGCTCAAGTTTCAGGTAGGTAGTCGTGAAAGTACTGGATCAAAAGGGAAGTGGCAGGTAGCTTTGAAGAGTCTTTACATAAAGAAGGTAGCTTTGTTTAAAAATTATGAGGCGTCGTCATGGAAATGAGCTTTTCTAGTCTATGGAAATGGAAACAGCCTCCAGTTGCAAGTAAAAGAACTATTTTCTGGGTATACTTTGGGACTACAAAAAAAAAAAAAAAACTGAAGTTCAGATAAAAGTGAAGCTTCAAGCATTGACTTCAACATATTTAAAATCCCTAATGAGATATCTGGTAAAGCATTTCTTTAGCGGTAAATGTGGCAATTGAAGCTTGATGTCATGAATGATTTGTGACTTAGGGAAGCTCAAAGAATGTCACTTATAATACTACTAAGAGTGTGTATTTCAGTATTGATCCCGGGAACAAAGCAAAGACAAAGTTACTGAAGCACTCGTATTACATTGGGTGTGTTGCCACCACTCACAAACCCACCATGGGCCCTGCACGTGCAAATGGCTGGTGCCCATGAGGCCATGCCTCTGTTTTCCTCAGAAGCAAATAACATAAGCAAAAAAGAGAATGGAGACAAAGGCAAAGCGATGATCTGCTTGCAAGCTAGTGACACGTGTAAGTGTTGTGACGCTTTGCCGGCGGCATAATCTACGTGTGACCAGGATTGGCCACGTGCTTCAAGGCGTGTTTAGTTCGTGAAATTTTTTATTTGGTAATTAGTGTTCAATCATGTACTAATTAGGTTCAAAAGATTCATCTCAATATTTCCATCTAAACTGTGCAACTGGTTATTCTTTTAAACTACAATTAATGTTTCATGCATGTGTTCAAAAATTCGATATGATGGGGAATCTTAAATTTTTTTGGGAATTCTCAGTAGTACACCAGAGCAATTCTCTATCGGGGGAAGAATGGGCACAATATATCTGGTGAGTTTTTTTAATACGTACTCTGCTCTGCTAAGCGGCTACGTATATTGGTTCAATGTGCTGCAAGCAACTGTTTCATGACTTCAGTCTTCAGGTGATTAAGATCAGCAAAGCCTAGCAATGTAGTACGCTGCAAGTGAGAAACTAGTTACTACGATTCAACGAAGGTAGCCAGTTACCATCCCACAGCACACGAAACACAACATTATCTCATCTAGAGGTGCCTAAATATTCCCTCTAGTGCGATTTTGTAATCCCAGCAGATGTCCGACCGTCGTGTAGTATTCAAATTCGACTAAAAAAACACTGAACACTGAAGAATGAAACTAGGCTCAAACAGAGTAACTAACCTTGATGTAGTCCCAGAGGAAGCAGGACGGCATGATGAGCGGCGGGCGCACGAAGGTGAGCCTGACGAGCCGGCGCACCTCCTCCGGCCGCCGCGGCACGAGCAGCGCCGCTGCCTCCCCGACCCCGGCCACCGGGAACAGCCCCTCCGCCAGGTCCTTCTCCTCGAGGCACACCCCGGCGCAGATCAAGGCCACCCTCTCGACCGCCTCCGGGAACATGGCCGCCATCCGGTAGCCCACGAAGCCGCCGTAGCTGACGCCGACCAGCCCGAACCTGGGGACCCCGATGGCGTCCATCGCCGCCTTGATCGTGGACGCCTGGAAGGCGTCGGAGCGATCGGGGAGGCGGGTGCAGGAGCCGCCGAAGAAGACGAGGTCGGGCACGATGGGGTCGAAGCCGGCGGCGATGAGCGGGCGGAGGTAGGGCGCCCACTGCCAGGTAGCGGAGGCGCCGAAGCCGTGGAGGAGGAGCAGCGGGTTCCGCGGCGGCCTGGACGGCACCCAGATGTGGACGGTGGTGGCGGCTTGGGCCGGGTCGAGCCCCGCGGGGAGCGGGATGGCGAGCGGGCGGAGCCCCGCCCTGAGGAAGCGGCGGCTGAAGCAGCGGTCCCGCGCCGCGGCGAAGCTGAGCACGCACCGCCCCCTGCTGCCGGCGGCCGGCGGCGGGGGGAGAGGCATTGCTGCCGGGGGGGACGGCGGCGGCCCGCCGGCGATCGCGGCGGGCGGGGCGTCGGGGTCGGGTGCGCGCGCGCCGGGGGCAGGGGAGGCGGTGGTGCGGTTAATCCTGGGGGCTGGGGGCTCTGCTAATTTCGGTTCACACTCGCAGGGTGTTTTTGTTTGTGGCAGCAGACTGGTGTCTGCCGGCCATGGGGCTTCTCCAAAGAGAATGCTAATCCTTGTGTAGTACTCGTACTCGTACTAAATTACTACAATGAGAGAACGCCACTGGCTCACTGTCTACTGTACCAGACGCCTGTGCATGTCCGAACATGGCTACTCGAATTACCGGCACGTTGGGGCACCGTTGCATTTGGACCTGCACACAAAGAGGGCGAAAAAGGCCTAGTTGTGTAGTCGTGTACCACAAGAGAGCTCGGTTCGCCATGTCGTCGAGTCCCCGAGACGCCTTTCCCTGATTCTTATCTACCGTCCGAAGGCAGGCATGGAATCTTCCCGACCGGCTGGAAGAGGCTAGAGTCACCGGAGACCAGCCAGACCTACCCGCTCCTGTGATTCCTCCCTCCCCCGGCCGCCCGACCTGAGTGCGAGCCACGTAGGAAATTCATGCACCCCCCGTTCACCTGGCCATCTGGCTCCACCAGCCGACACGCTCACGCTCGCGACGTGTCCCCGGGTCAACTGCTCATCTGGGGCTGTATTGAGTTACTCCAAAATTTTCAAACTTTCCGACACATCGAAATATTAAATATAGCAAATGACGTATGTATGGAACACTAAATATGGGTAAATAAAACAACTTTGGATGTACGTTGCGAGATGAATCTTTTGAGTCTAGTTAGTCCATAATAAGACAATATTTACCACATACAAACAAAAAATGATACAATATTTTTTAATTTCACTTTTCGCAAATATTTCGCATCTAAATACAGCATGTATGAGGTTTATCTGATCAATTGATCAGACAAACCTCATCATTATCACCGGCTCCCCCGATGCAGTCTGCACAATCGCCACTGCACTGACATCTGCAGTGCCGTTCGAGTGTCAGGGCGCGTTTAGTTTCCCCGGCAAAAATTTTTGGAGGTCAAATCAGCACTTTGATCAGATGTCGGGAGGATTTTTCGGACACTAATTAAAAAATTAATTTCAGAACTCACTTGGAAACCACGAGACGAATCTTTTGAGGCCTTTGACTGCGTCATTAGCACATGTGGGTTACTGTAGCACTTATGGCTAATCATGCACTAATTAGGCTTAAAAGATTCGTCTCGTCATGTACATCCAAACTGTGTAATTAGTTTTGTTATTTAATTACATTTAGTGCTTCATACATGTGTTTAAAGGAGAGGTGAAAATTTTTGGGTGAAAATTTTTGGGAACTAAACCCGCCCTCAACTTCCGAAAGGCCAAAGCACACTCTCCCACGTGCACACCGTGCTCCCCCGTTCCCTTGCACAGCATCAGAACAAGATATGCAAGAACAGGGCAAGGCAGCACTATATAATGCGTTGGCACGTAGTGTAACACCCTGGGTGTTAATATCTTGACGGGGATACAAATTTGGGACCCTAGCGAGGCCGACTCATGTAAAAGAAGGTCCAGCAAATCTATTGGGCCAAGAACGGGACGGCCCACTAACCCGCGCGGGGAGCTGCCTTCGTTGCTAAGCCAACGGGTCCGGGAGCCCGACCTCCCGGGACACGTGGCGGCCCCACGACCTAACACCCCGGGTCAGAGCCATGCCGGTGACCCGGGACGTGCGCTCCAGCGCAAGGGCACCGCGCCTCCTGACAGGCATGGCCAAGACAGGCTCCGTGCAAGACCCGAGACGCTAGCCGTCCTTATCTTGCGGTAAGGGCTAAGCCAGCAAGACTCCCTGACAAGGGGACAACGCCGCTCGCGCGAACCCCGCGACACAGCAGGAGAGGGCGTCCGCAGAAGCTGCCTCCCCTCGCCGTAATGATGATTGCCCCTGTGCACCACCTCATTATGCCAGCGAGTGTGACCGGACGCCACCGAGCAGGCCTCGGTAAGACACCTCTCACCAGGCGCGCCGTCCGGTGGCAGAGCTACGTAAGATAGCCCCACAGGTAAGGAACACGGGCTTCGGCGGACAAGACCGGAAGAGACCCCCGAACAACCTTCCGAGTGGTCGCGCCGCCCCGACTGAGCCAGGATGGGACAACACCGGAGGAACGCACCACCCAAGAAGATCGCCAGGATCGTCCCTTGCCCCAGAAGATCGCCAGGATCAACCCTGCCCACTCCCGACCGATCGAGTGGGCCCCGACGACTGACAAGGACGAATTGCACCCCGGTGGTGTCAAGACACAGCGCTAGATATCTGTAAATGGGGGCCCCACTTTGGACTATAAAAGGGAAAGCCCCCCACGTAGGAAAGGGTTGGACTCCCACGGGTTCGACACTGCTTGACCAGCTTGTAAGCTCCTCTCTGAACTTTGAGCACCCGGGCTCGAGAACAATAGAGCGAGAACACCACCCCCCATACTGGACGTAGGGCATTTCAGGCCCGAACCAGTCTAAAAAATCGAGTCTTTGTGTGCTAGACCATATCCGATCAAGCGCACAACAAACGAGCAATCGAGTAGTTTTGTAGTCGCCCATTTCCCGCAGCGACAGTTTTGGCGCCGTCCGTGGGGAGCGATTTGTGCGTTCACTGCTTCGGCGATCGGATGGTTTCGATCACCCCATTCACCGCTCCAGCGGCGAGCCGCGGCGAGACGATCTGTTTTGGCTCCCTGAAGTTTCCCACGATCCCTCGCGATGGATTGTGGGCGCCTCCTCCGTTCCTGCCTTCCCAGACCTTCCAGTTCGCAAGCCTGGAGTTCGTCACTGACCAGCTCGGTGCACTGCACCTCTATGAGGAGGAAGCCGCCCTAGCGGACACAGAGGAGCCCTCTGCTCCCACCAAGCCTCGCGACTTGAGGCGTCGGCGATCAGTTCGCTGGCGCATCAAGAAGCGCAGGCCATCACAGCCAACCCGCGCGGTGCTCTGCCGCATCGCGCTCATGATGGCCTCCAACCCCGCCGTCGAGGACGTCAACTTGGTCCTCTTCTCTCTGGCCAACGTCTCTCGACAGCTCGCGGGCAGGCCTCTCTCTCGACGCCCCGCTCGTTCTCAGAGTGACTCCCGTTCGGCCTACGCAACGCCGCGAGCGTCTACGCTCGGGAGGTGCGCAAGGCCACCCAAGGTTTTTAGCCCGCGTCGCAGTTCGTGGGCATGACAGAGAGCTACCCTGACTCTGTCTACGACCTCCTGTGCTTCGAGGATTCCCTGAGTGATTCCTCTAGCACGGGGGACAACCTCTTGGAGGGCACATCCGCGCCACCACGCATGTGCGCCATGGCCGACGACGACCCGCCGCCGGAGGTGGTGCCGTCCGAGCAGACGCACACTCCAGCGGACCAGCACGAGCGAGCGCTCGCCGACGCGCAGGTTCACGACGAAGACCTCCGTTGTCGCCAACAGACGCCTCCGCCCGTGGAACAGCCCACGCGGGCCCCCTCCGGGTCAAAAGGGATAAACCCTGCGGGTTCCGCGTGTTGGCGCGCAATTAGGGTCAACCACGACATCATCAACGACGCCCACATGCAACTCCCGCAAGGGTTCCGTGCGGGCCAGAACATCGCAGCAGCCGCAATCCTACTGCAGACGCTGTCAGAGCCGGAGGATCCGGCCCAAAGGGACCTTCACCGCCAGGTGAGGAACATGGTGGAACTCGCCGCCGTCCAGCAGGCGGAGAGCTCTTCGCTAAACCGCCGGCAGGCCGTTGCCTCGTGTCCCGCCGGTGGCGCGAGCCACGGTGGGCGAGAGCCATACGAAGTACAGCGCGCCCCACCTGCGCGGCAGCCCGACGCGGGCGGCGCACCAGCCCCAGCTGCGGTATCCACCCCTCTCCCGCCAAGGCCACCGATTCACGATCGCGTCGGTCCCAACTACGACGCGCGCAACGTGATCCGAGGCCGGCGGCAGGCGAGGCACCACGCCGACGTCGACCGCGCGGCCGCTCGAGCAGAAGATGCGCGGGCATACGCGCCCCACCCGGAGCACTAATCGCTCCGGCGTGGGGGACGCCTCTGCGACCTAGACGTGGATCGTAACCGGAGTCCGAGCCCGGACCCCATCGGGCCAAACGCCTTCTCCAGAGCGATCCAGGGGGCGCCTTTCCCCCAACGCTTCCAACCACCGGCGAACGTTGTGAAGTATACTGGGGATACGAACCCCGACGTGTGGCTGGAAGACTACCGGCTTGCATGCCGGGCCAGAGGGGCAAGCGACGACCGCTTCATCATCCAGTCCCTCCCTATATGCCTGGGAGAGAACGTCCGCGCCTGGCTGGACTTCTTGCCCGCCGACTCCATCGACAGCTGGGCAGACCTTCAAAGAGTCTTCATCGGCAACTTTCAAGGCACGTACGTACGTCCTGGCAACTCTTGGGATCTCAAGAACTGCAAGCAGGAGCCCGGCGAGTCTCTGCGCGACTACATTCGGCGCTTCTCCAAGCAGTGCAACTCACTGCCAGGCGTCGTCGACGCCGACGCCATCAGCGCGTTCCTTAGCGGGATGCACTGCAAGACCCTGGTCCACAAACTAGCGTGCCAGAAGCCGCGCACTATGCACGAGCTCCTGGAGATCGCCACCAGCCACGCCTCCGGCGAGGAGGCGGTTGGGGCCGTCTTCGAGCGCGACCCGCACGCGGCGAAAGAAAAGCGACGTGACCACAACAGGCCTTCCTCGAGCCGCGAGGACAGGAAGAGCAAGAAGAACCGTCGATGTCCCGCTACCGGCGAGGTCGCGGCAGCGGAACGCCAAGATAAGCGCCCGCCGAGAAACGACCACTTCAGCCAACTCCTGGAAAAGCCATGCACCAACCATGGCTATCCGGTGAACCACAAGTTCGGGGACTGTGATATGATGAAGCGCCTCCTCCAACGGACAGCCAAGACCGACTACGACGGTCGCAACAAGAGGCCCGACGCCGACCTAGACAGAGGGAAGCCGGCGGATGGAGAGTTCCCGGACGTGGATCGATGCTTGGTGATTGTCGGCGGCCTGGAGGATGAGTGCCCCAGATGACTACAGAAGGTTCGGCTCCGCGAGGTATGTGCTGCCGCAAGTTCCATTCCTAGAAAGCTGAAGTGGGCGTCCACGCCCATTATTTTCAATCAGGACGACCATCCGGCAAACGTCCCTCGACCCGAGAGCTATCCCCTCGTCGTTGACCCCGTCGTCAGCAACATGCGCCTGTCCAAGGTACTGATGGACGGAGGCAGCAGCCTCAACATCCTCTTCGTTGACACCTTGGAAGCCATGGGAATCCCGCGAGACTGCTTGCGGGAATCCCTCTTCCCCTTCTACGGCATCCTGTCGGGCATGAAGGCGTACCCGGTCGGCAACATCGACTTGCTGATTACGTTTGGCAGCAAAGCCCCACCTACACCAAGTTCATGGCGGTGCCCAACAACACCTACTTTAAGCTCAAGCTGTCGGGCCCAAACGGTGTCATCACCGTGAGCGGCTCCTACGAACAGGCCTACGTGAGCAGCCGCGAGTACTATGACCTCGCCACCACCGCAGCAAACTCGGCTGAGCTCGGCCAGCTTCGTGCCGCCACCGCCGAGTGCCGCCCTGACCCTGGCAGGCCTAGCCAGGCACCGGCCTTCGTCTCAACCGACGAGACCAAGACGGTTGTGGTCGACGACGCCGATCCAACCAAGACGGTGCGGATCGGCTCCCAGCTGCCGACCAAATAGGAACACGCGCTCGTCGACTTCCTCCGTACCAACAAGGACACTTTTGCCTGGAAGCCGTCCGATATGCCGGGCATCCCAAGGGAGGTCGTCGAGCACGAGCTCCGCATTTTGCCAGGATCCAAGCCCGTCCAGCAACGACTGTGCCGCTTCGACAACGAGAGGCGCAGGGCCATAGGAGAGGAGATAGCTAAGCTATTAGCTGCTGGCTTCATCAAGGAAGTCTACCACTCCGACTGGCTCTCTAACCCAGTCCTTGTAAAAAAGAAAACTGGTCAATGGAGGATGTGTGTTGACTACACCAGCCTGAACAAGGCTTGCCCCGAAGACACTTTTCCTTTGCCTAGGATAGATCAGATAATCGACTCCACCTCCGGGTGTGAAATCTTGTCTTTCCTAGACGCCTACTCGGGCTATCACCAGATAGCGATGAAGGAATCCGACCAGC
This sequence comes from Panicum virgatum, assembly GCF_016808335.1. Classification (NCBI taxonomy): domain Eukaryota; kingdom Viridiplantae; phylum Streptophyta; class Magnoliopsida; order Poales; family Poaceae; genus Panicum; species Panicum virgatum. The sequence continues at coordinate 65,926,930 of NC_053146.1, forward strand.
TCGCGACATCCTTCATCACACCGTTTGGCTCATACTGCTACATCTCGATGTCGTTCGGTCTCAAGAACGTAGGGGCAACCCGCTATGTATGCAAGCCTGCTTTTCCGACCAGATCAACCCGCTGACCGACCCCGACCGGCCGGATTCGCCTCGGGCGACGGTCGCGGTCTACGTTGACGACATCGTCGTCAAAACACCGCGCGCGGACGACCTGGCCGCCACCCTGAGCGCCACATTTGCAAATTTCAAGAGATTCAACATCAAGTTGAATCCCGAGAAATGCACATTCGGTGTGCCCAAGGGCAAACTTCTCGGGTACATGGTGTCCGAGCGTGGCATCGAAGCTAACCGAGACAAAATCGTAGCCATCACCAACATAGGGCCCATCCGCGGCGTTAAGGGTGTCCAGAGGTTAACCGGGTGCCTGGCGGCGCTCAGCCAGTTCATCGCTCGGCTGGGAGAGCAAGGCTTACCACTGTACAAACTCCTCAAGAAATCCAACACCTTTGTCTGGACAGAGGAGGCACAGACGGCCCTCAACCGCCTCAAGGCCCTCTTATCCTCTCCGCCAGTGCTCGTCACACCAGATCCCTGCGAACCACTTTTGCTCTACTTAGCTGCCGCTAACCATGTGGTCAGCGCCGCCCTGGTGGTCGGAAGGGAAGAATAGGGCATGCCCTTAAGGTCCAACGACCCGTTTACTTCGTCAGCGAAGTGCTGACCGACACCAAGTCGCAGTACCCATAGACACAAAAACTTCTCTACGCCGTCACCATGGCGGCCAAGAAGCTGCATCACTACTTCACCGAGCACGAGGTGTCGGTCATCACCTCGTTCCCACTCGGAGAAGTTGTTCGAAACCGCGATGTCGTGGGACGGATTTCCAAATGGGCAGTCGAGCTGATGGGCTATGACGTCAAGTTCGTGCCACGCACGGCGATAAAGTCCCAGGCCCTCGCCGATTTCATCGTCGAGTGGACGGAAGTCCAAGCTCCGTCCCCAGAAATCTCTCACGAGTACTGGACCCTCTACTTCGACGGGTCAGTCATGGGACACGGCGCAGTGTGACATCCCAAAAATTTACCAAATAAATCACATGCTAAAAAAACAATTTTCAAAATTCTTTTCGTAGTTGAGCTCAGAGCTTTTCCGGCCTGATCTCCTGATCGACCGAAAAACCGGTCCCGACATCCGAAACCATCACTGTCCCATCTCCCTATTCGCCCTCGTCCCGCGAGTCACGCCCGACCGGCTCGCGTGCGCTTTTGGCCATGGTCGCCGCCGCGATTCCCGCCATCTCTCTCTCTCTTTTCTTTTTCTCCATTTTTCTTTTCCTTTTTCCTTTTTTCCCTCCCCCCCTCTCTCTCCTTCCTCCCTCTCCGCTGCGTCGAGCCGAGCGCACGCACACCGCCGCTGCCTCTCTCTGCTCGCGCCGCGCGAGCCGCTGCTGCGCACGCACGTGCTCGCCGCGCTCGGCCCGTCGAGCCGCACACGCCGCGACACCCGCTCGCCTGCCCACGCGCCGCACGCTTTCCACGCAACCCCGAAGCTCACCGCGCCGCCCGCTGGTCAGCACCGGCACCGCCTTCCTGTGCCCGCCTTCGCCGCCGGCCGTTCCTGTGCCCTGCCCATGCACACGCACGCATTTCTCGCACAGCGCCGCTGCCTCGCCGCTCGCGCCGCTATGCTCGACGCCGAGCCCCACAGCCGGCCCCTCCACGTGCCCGCGCGCCGCCAGGACCTGCCCGAGCTGTCGCATCAACCTAGGCCGCCGCGAATCGCGCCGCCGCCGCGTCGCGACACCAAACGTCATTAAAGGCGCCCCGCACCGCTCGCCGGCCTCCACCCGCGCCCCGCCATCTCCACCACCTTCCCACGCCTATAAGTAGGCCCTCCACCTCGCCTCCGAGCACCACGGCCGCCTCAGCCACCGCCCGCCTCTTTCCCGAGCTCCCAACGCTGCCACCGCCCACCATAGCCGCCGAGCCCCGCCGGCCACCGCGGAGCCGCCTCCTTGCGCCACCTCTGCCCAAGGTAAGGGGCGCAATAGAATCCCCGAGGTCCCCTCCCTCTTTCCCCCAGCCTCGGGCCGCCGTCGAGCCTTGCAGCGCCGCCTCCACGGTCGCCGCCGCCCACCGCCGTGGCCAAGCTCCCATGGGCCACCTCCGCCCGAGCCGCGGCCGGGAATCAACTCACCGTTCCGCCCTCTCCGTTTCCCCCCACTCCCCGAGCGTCGACGAGCTCCCAGGCCGCCGGCCCAGGGCCGTCGCCGGCGCGCCGGCCTCCTCCCCTGTTCTGCGGGAAGGGAGGTGGGGGAGAAGAAAGGGCAATTTTGCCCATAACCCCCTGCCCCTCCTATTTCCTAAAAAGTCCTCCCACCTTTCTAGCTCTTTTACAAAAGAGACCCTTCCCATTCTTTTATTCGCAAATAAACCCTTCCACCATATAAACACAATTTCAATTATGCCCCTGCCCAATTTAGAGTAACCCGTGTATTTCTAAAAATTACAATCTAGTCCTTCCATTTCCAAAACTAATTACAAAGAGGCCCCTGAACCCCGGTCTAACCCTAAACCCCTCTCTGACCTATCATTTAATGCGCCAAACAATCTCCGATCGACCTAAAACTTTACCACGCCATTTCTAATATAATTTTGGCCATGCCATTAGAGAACTGCCCAAAAATATTACTCCTATCTCCATATCTTAATTGTTGCCGATTCGAGCTCAGCGATAAAATGTTTATTTCTTTTCTTGATTGTGTGTTTGCTTGTGTGCGTCGTAGATCACGGTGTGAACGAGGGAGAACCCGTCGACGAGCAGTACTACAAGCAAGTGAACGAGGACCAGTTTCGCGACCCCGAGCCCGAAGGACAGTACCTCGATCAGGACTTCCTGGAAGGCTTTGAGAACGGCAAGTTCAATCTCATCCTTTGATGCATGTTTCGTCCCAGTTTTATAAACACAACCTATTGGCTTGTTTTACAAAACTGCATATGTCTTGATTGCTGAAAATATTGTTGGATAGCCACCCCTTGATTTGCTATAACTATTTGTTGACCACCTAGATTAATGTCTGAATGTGATTTGTTTGGACGTTAATCGCTGCTAGAACGCTTAGGACCTTAAACACGGTACAACTTATTTTATAAAAGGAAAATGTGTGAGTGTGTGGGAAGGGAAAATGTGGAATTTTCAAAAAAATGAGTTTAGATGGGATGGATGTCACTTCTGTGTGAATTGCCGAATGGTGTGCTCGTACCTGTTTGGTTGAGTAAGGTTGGGAGATATCCATCTCGTCACAATTAAGGACCGAGTTGGTGTGTCATCTTGTCTAACTCCTCTATCGTGCAAACTACTCGACCGTTGTATGCGCAACGGCTTAGCATAAAATCCACTAGTTAGTCTGATAGCCATCAGGAGAGCTGAGAGCAACGGGTGATCAAGGAGAAGGGATAAACTCTGTGTGATTTATACCCCGGTTAAACCTCGGAGATAGGTCAATGGCCCCTTGATGGATCCCGTGGTGGCTAGTCAGGTCTAGCTAAGGTGGGTAATGGCTTTGTTGGCATCTGCACCGACACTAAGGTGACCGTGCTGTGTTACCCCACTTGTGAGTAAAGTTGCACACCTCTACAGAGTTATAAATCTATTCGGATAGCCGTGCCCACGGTACTGGGCAAGTTACAGTTTGGTCACACAACTAGTGTTTCTTCTGGGAATGGATGGGTTGGTGTGAGTTGTTTTGGAAAAGTGTCCAGCAGTTGTGCCGTGTGCTACGGCGGATGAGGAGTCCGGTAGCAATTTAAAACTTGGATCTTGTGTGGAACAACCCTACGTGGTACTCAGTGCAAGCTAATGGCTTTTGAAAATACCTTTCTTTCAAGTAAACCCATGCATAAAAATTAGCTTTCCGCAAATTAAACCCTAGCCTTATCCTTGGTTTACCCTGTGCATTATATTCTGTTTATACCCCCTCCGTGGGTGTGGTTGAACTTGCTGAGTACGTTTGTACTCACCCCATTCTTAATTTTTACAGAGGAAGATCCAGACTACGTTCCCGAAGACGTTGAGTAGGGGTTCCGTCCTGTACCCAACCTTGCCTGTGGGTAGGGTCACCCGCTGGAAGTTTCGTATGGCGCAAGACTCTGACGACCCCCTCCTCGTAGTTAATATCATTGTGTGGGTGTTAGTTGTTATCCTCGCGATAGTGGCGCTTCACTGCCCACTTCCGCGTAGAGTTGTACGGTGATGTACCATCTGATGTAATAAAAGTGTTATCAGCCTCCTGGGACTGATATTGTATCACTTTTAAGTCTTCTCTTATGAGGGGATGCTTCACGCAGGGGCCGGGGTCATCCTGGTCTCTCCAGAAGGAGGCAAGTTCCAGTACGAAGTTCGCCTCCACTTTCCTGCATCCAACAACGTTGCAGAATATGAAGCACTCATCAGCGGCCTCCGCATAGCCATCGACATCGGAGCAACCCGCCTGTACGTCTACGGCGACTCCAAGCTCGTATTTAACCAGGTCAGGAAGAACTCCAACTGCGAGAGCCCCCTCATGGACGCATACTGCCAAGAAGTCCGCAAGCTAGAAGGCAGATTCCGAGGTCTGGAGCTCCACTACATTCCACGGAAGCAAAACCCCGATGCCGATGCTCTCGCAAAAATGGCCGCCGAGCGCAAGCCGGCGCCCAACGGCGTTTTCCTCAACGACCTGAATGTGTCGTCCGCGCGAGAGAAGCAGCTGGCCACAGACAGAGCAAAAATAGAAAAAGTAGAGCATGCGCCAAAAAAAGAGCACGCTCCATCTGACCCAGCCCACGACCAGGTACCCGGGGCAACAGTCTGCCTCGCTACGGAACAATCCGACCCAAGCCAGGCAGACAACAAAGATTGGAGAGAAGACCTATTGGCTTATCTCCTCCATGAAGTCCTCCCCGAGGAACGCAACGCAGCCCGTCGGGTAGCCCGACGAGCCAAAATCTTTGCTGTGATCGACGGCGAGCTCTACAAGCGCAGCCCCTCAGAGACTGGCATTCTCATGAAGTGCATCCCCATTGCCCCGGGCAAGGAGCTCCTTCTCGAGATACAAGTTGGGATCTGCACCACGCTCCTTGGTCGGAAAGGCCTTCCGACAAGGATTCTACAGGCCAACAGCCCTGCGCAATGCGGAAGACATTGTCCGTGCATGCAAAGGATGCCAGTTCTACGCCAAACAAACCCACTTGCCGGCCCAAGCCCTCCAGACCATCCCCATAACATGGCCATTCGTAGTATGGGGTCTGGACATGGTGGGGCCACTCAAGAAGACATCAGGGGGTTCCCCCACTTACTTGTCGCAGTCGACAAGTTCACAAAATGGATAGAGGCAAAACCGATAACCATGATCGACTCCAAGGAGGCCATCAAGTTCTTCCTGGACATCGTGTACAGATTCGGTGTGCCCAACTCCATTATCACCGACAACGGGACCAACTTCACAGGTCACTACTTCCAAGAGTTCGCGGAAGGATACGGGATCCGAATCGACTCGGCATCGGTCGGACACCCGTGCACGAACGAGCAAGTAGAAAGAGATAACGGCTTAATCCTCCAAGGGCTCAAACCGCACATTTTTTACATGCTCAAAAAGTTCGCGGGTCGTTGGGTGGAAGAGCTGCCGGCAGTGCTCTGGAGCTTGCGAACCACACCTAACCGGTCCACAGGACTAACACCATTCTTCCTAACATACGGCTTCGAGGCTGTCTTGCCTTCCGATCTGGACTACGGGGCGCCAAGAGTCAAAGTCTTTGACCCGACAACGGCAGCTGAAGCCCAGAGGGAAGCCATGGAAGTCTTGGAGGAAGCAAGGCTAGCTACGCTGCACCGATCGGCCCGCTACCAACAAACTCTACACAGGTACCACGAGAGGCGCATACGGGAGAGGACGCTGCAGGCCGGAGATCTGGTGCTATGACGGGTCATGTCGACGAAGGATAAGCACAAGCTTTCGCCACCATGGAAAGGACCTTACAGCATCGCAGAGGTGATACGACCAGGCACCTACAAGCTAAAAGACTCCGACGGTAACATTCTGACCAACTCCTGGAATATAGAACAGTTACGGCATTTCTTCTCGTAAGAAGCACTAGTGGCTCAGTCCAAGTGCCCCGACCCGGCCACTTCCGGCTCGAAGCACTTGGGGGTCCGACACCTGTCGATTTTTTTCTCCCCGCACAACACAGTACACTCACACGGCATCCCGAACCGGCCACCCGCGGCCTGGAGTCACTCGTGGGCCGCACACCTGGATTTCTTACATGCTCACAACACACACGAGCCATCTGGTATCTAGCACCCCGACCCATACACATTTGGCTCGGAGCTCTTGGGGGCCAGACCATGGTCTTCGTCCATCCTACTTTCAGTTGTTTCCCACCTCTACAGCCCCTAGCCCTGAGCACTCTCAGGCCAAGGCGCTCGGGGGCCTCACTGGGACAAACCGTGCAACACGCACACAACAGTTTCCCTCCTCACACAACACACAACCCTTTCTGCCGATTCACATGCTTTTTCATCGTACTCAAGAATTTTTTTCCGAACTATCCAATCGATTGGATCCGTGTCACGATCTATGGCGACCAGCGAATGACGCCCCTGGGCCAGCTCCCGGCTATACGTCGCAGCCCACGATCAGCACGCAGTTCCAAAAGAAAGGAATGCAGAGGACCAAAAACGTTCACGAGCAAGCAGAAAAGCAAACAGCAGAACCTTTCTCAGAAAAAACATAGAACAATACTTTGACCACAAAGCGCAGTATGTTTTTTCCTTACCAGCAATCCCACATAAGACAAAAACTAATGCGTCGTTTATTTTTGCAACGATGGATCCACACTCGAGGAAGGAACGACAGACCCGCCGGTCGACGATGCATCCACCATGGCCCCAGCACTTCCACTACTGACGTCCAGTTCCCGCTCTGCACGCCGGACGCCCCTCACCGCCGCGAAGGTCAGACCCCGCGCCACCTTTTCGGCGATGGGCTCCAGCCTCCTGGCCACCACAAGGACGTCTTCGTACGGCTTCCCGGCGGAGAGATCATCCTCAAGACCCGCCAGATCTAACTCCGGATGTCGCAGCACCATGGCGCTCAAAGCAGTCGAAGCCCCGTGGTAAGCCGCTATAGCCGTCAACGCAGCTAATTCCTTGGGAACCTGCCAAAGTTCATCTTGCAGAGGACTTGAAGGTGGGGAGCCACGGACGCAGGAGCAAACCTCTTGGGCCGACGATCGCAGCCTGTCAAACTCACCGCCCAGGTCTTGGTGCCGAGTGGTCATTTCTGAAAGAAAACATCACTACACCATGAGGCCGAACTGCAAACACAATAAAAAAAAGGAACGCGAGGGAAATCACCGTCCAGCATCCTTTCCATCAACTGACGGCTCGTCTCCTGCTTCACCAAGTCGGCCTCCGCACAAACACAATGGGTCCATTCCTCTTCCAGCCGAGCCTCCACGGCCGCGAGGTTGTGACGATACTCTTGAGTATCCGAGGCACGTGTGGCCCCCACGAAGCACAGCCGCGCCGCGAGGTCTCGCCTCGCCGCCTCGCCCACCATCTCGCGACCATATTCCTCCCGCAAGAAAGGTGATTTCCTTTTCGAGATATTTTCCAACACCTGGAAAACGAAAAGGGGTCACAAGAAGACACCTATTGGCAGGAAAGAACAGACCTGACGACAGCACCCTAACCACCGCACAGGTATCACCATGAATCCAGCAAGACAAAATGCACCCTAACCACGGAAGAATGAGGACGACACCGAAAGACACCTCCCCCGGAAGAGCTCGCGGCATACCCGCGGCAAGCCACGCGGCTCGGTGATGGACTCCTCGTCGTGGGGACGCTTGCCATCGGCCATCGGAGGAAGATCAACAACGACAACGAACATGGTTAGCGCTCCTCCTTCTTCTCTTTCTCCTTGCGTCTTCGCCTCGCCCTCCTCTTTGTGTCCTTTCTCCAAGAAAATGGCAGGGAGCAATGTCGACGAAGACGAGGCGACGGGAGCCAGAGGGTTAAATAGGCGATCATCGTCATCACTCCGCAGCAGTTCCCGAGCGAAGCGACGCCTCGAGATGCGAGCCGCCATAGGCGGGCCTCTCCACAGCAACCGGCGCAACTCATCGACTCCACGGGTGCATATTCCACAGTTCCAATTAAATCCCCGCCTTCAATTCGTTTCCAATTGCAGGGAAGATGACGAATCGTTTCCATGTCTCAAACGAATCACAACCGCACGATTCGATCTCAAGGTTCGAAGGCCAGTCCGTTGAGGGCTCCACGCCGCCTTGACTCAAAGAGCCAGGGAAGAAAAACCAAGACGAGCACCAAGCGGCCCAAGCCCGACCTGCCCCGGCTGCAGTCGGGTAGTGTCAAATTTTCTTGTCCGATCCGGCCTCTAGGGTTCCACGGAATCCCCTCCAGAGGGGAGGCCAACTAGGCCCCCCGAGCTGGCTGACGGCAAGGGTATCTGACTGGGATGCAGGCTGTAGAGCAGTGGAGTGCTCCCAATGGGGCTCCGTCGACCCGGTCGTCTGCGGCAGGGTCGGACTTCACTCGAATTGTCCTTAAATGGGCGTACCCGCTATCGAGCTCACCAAACCTACCATTCCAGGCCATCTAGGTCAAGTGGTAGGGTTCACCTCCTCCGATCGCCACAGATCGCAGTGGAGCCATTCATCGTTGAGGCATGAAAATGAAAAATAGTGCAGAAAACAAACAGATGAAAACGCCCCAGGGCAAAACTTTATTTCATCAATCATCTCCTTACAACAATCGGCTGAAAGCCGTTACATCAAGCGAAAGCAAGCCGTCCTCGACTCGGAGAAACGGCGGATACAATGGATCAAACCCATTTACTCCCACCAAGGGAGCAATAAAAAAGGGCTAAGGCAACGGCTACTACCTGGCAAGCTGGAGGACATGGCCAAAGAACGTCGCAACACTTCTTGTAGCACCTCGCAAGCCTTCTCCTAGCATCAGCCGCGCCGAAAAACCCCTGGCGGAGGTGGAGGCAGACGATGCCGATGAGGGGAGTTTAATGGGGCTGAGGTTAGCTCAAAACTCCCCGCCGGCACCTGCTTCTGGGTATCTTCCTCGGGCTCTGAAAGACGGGGCATGATCTCCTTCCGTTGGCCACGGCGTCTTCCAGGCGCACCACTCTAACCGCCCGCCTCCGGAGAGAGGCGCGGAGACCCATCCTGGCTGCAAGACCACCCTGCCTGGTGAGCAAGAAGCACGTGACCGTCCCCCGCTGCCGCAAAGCACAGTACTGAGATGTGCAGCCTTCCAGCTGTAGCTGGAAGATGAGGCAGTGGATCCGCGGCTCCGCGTCGACGACGCGTGAGGTGCCCACCCGAGAACTCGAGGGAGCGGCAGCCGCAAGAAGGACACAGAGGGGCAACCCCCACGGCAGGGAGGGTCCACACCACCACCAAGTCTCCGAGCCGGCGCCGAGAGGAGTCCAAGGAGGCCACCAAAAGCCGGGAGCCCCCCTCGCCGATTGGCAAGGGAGCCGGCAGACCAGTGGCCTGGCTTGCCTAACTCCAGCGGCAAGCCCTTGAACTCCTCGGTGTCGGGCAGCGGTCGGTGGCATGAGCTCGTTGGCGAGTTCATGCCTAAGGAAGATCCCCCACCGTTCGCAAGCATTCTTCTAGCACCAGAAAAACAAGCCACGCCCACTCTCATCTGTAGGACGGTTGTGGGGTGCGAGGAAGAGAACTACCAAAGGGATTTCCATGATCCGTTTACTTGTGTGGAACCATGTATCCACAATACCCCTATTTATAGGCAAACGTGGGCACTAACGGTCCCAGCAGTCAGTGGGCCGGCCAAACGGGGCACACCAAAAGCCCTCACCTAACCAAACCCCCTTTTAAATGCCGACGGAATGGTGCCAGCATGCCGAACCGCCGCGCCACTCGGGGCACGATCGCCGCACGACCCGCCAATGGGAGGCGACCCCGAGCGGGAGAAAACGAGGCGTCCGCAGCCCAGCGATAAGACACGACGACCATCCTCGAGATTCCACGACCCATCAGTCGGCCATCGAGACGGACCAGATCCCGTCACGCCACCACTGGTGCACGCCGAAAGCTGAGGGCGCGGGCAGTTGGATGGGACGCCCCGCTCAGGGGTCATCAAGACGAAGTCTAGCGGCTCCACGATTATTTAAAATCGCAGAGCCGCTCGGGGGCCTCTGACGGGGATACAAACCCGGGACCCCTAACAGGCCCGACTCATGTAACATAAAGTCCAGCAAACCTATTGGGCCAAGAATGGGATGGCCCGTTAACCCGCGCGGGGAGCTGCCTTCGTTGCTAAGCCAACGGGTCCGGGAGCCCGACCTCCCGGGACACATGGCGGCCCCCCTAGCACCCCGGGTCAGAGCCATGCTGGTGACCCGGGACGTGCGCTCTAAGGGCGCCGCGCCTCCTGACAGGCGTGCCGGCCAAGACAGGCTCCGTGCAAGACCCGAGACGCCAGCCGTCCTTATCTTGCGATAAGGGCTAAGCCAGCAGGACTCCCTGACAAGGGGATAGCGCTGCTCGCGCGGTCCCCGCGACACAACAGGAGGGGGCGTCCGCAGACGCTGCCTCCCCTCGCCGTAATGATGGTTGCCCCTGTGCACCACCTCATTACGCCAGCGAGTGTGACCGGATGCCACCGAGCAGGCCTCAGTAAGACACCCCTCACCAGGTGCGCCATCCGGTGGCAGAGCTACGTAAGATAGCCCCGCAGGTAAGGAACACGGGCTTCGGCAGACAAGACCGGAAAAGACCCCCGAATGACCGTCCGAGTGGTCGCGCCGCCCCGACTGAGCCAGGATGGGACAACAACGAGGGAACGCACTGCCCAAGAAGATCGCCAGGATCGTCCCTTGCCCCAGAAGATCGCCAGGATCAAGCCTGCCCACTCTCGACCGACCGAGTGGGCCCCGATGACTGACAAGGATGAATTGCACCCCGACGGTGTCAAGACACAGTGCTAGATATCTGTAAATGGGGGCCCCACCTTGGACTATAAAAGGGAAAGCCCCCCACGTAGGAAAGGGTTGGACTCCCACGGGTTCGACACTGCTTGACCAGCTTGTAAGCTCCCCTCTGAACTTTGAGCACCCAGGCTCGAGAGCAATAGAGCGAGAACACCACCCCTGTACTGGACGTAGGGCATTTCAGGCCCGAACCAGTCTAAATCCTCGAGTCTTTGCGTGCTAGACCATATCCGATCAAGCGCACAACAAACAAGCAATCGAGTAGTTTTGTAGTCGTCCATTTCCCGCAGCGACACATCTTGTATTAGGACTAAGCACATGATTAGTCTCATTGTTAGTACCAAGTATGCAAACATAAAAATTTTAAATAAATTTTTCATAGCCAAAACTGATAATGATCCGGAAATTCCGGAATTTCATCCGGATACTCTGGGTTGACCCGGATAGTCCGGGTGTGGGCTCGGATAGTCCGGCTACCCCGCACAGTACGAATTGCGGCACGACGTGCGTCGAGCATCGACGCCGATGAGTGGCACTGTGCCCACGTGCCGGCCATCCTCGTTCGTCCTTATCCCTCTCTTTCTTAAGCAGAGCAGAGCCACCGCCGGCGCTGCTCCGGCTGTCCTCCTTCGACCCGCTTTGATTCTGCGCGCCCAGAGCTGCTGCACCTTGTCCCGCACCTCTGCAGCCTCTCCCCGAGCTCGGCCATGCCCTACCCCGACTGTTATTAACCCCTCCATCTCCAGCCGCCATGGAAGCTCCGCCCGGAGCTCTGTTCGCCGTCGATCCACTCCCTACGGCCATCTCCCGCCCAAGCCGAGCTTCTGAACGAGTTGTCCTCGGCCTCCTGAAGCTTCTCGACCCGGCCCTCATCGCCCTCCCTCACCGGAGCGCCGCCGCCGCTAGCCACCACCGCCGCCTCTACTGTATCGCCGGCGAACCACTCCGGCCATCCCTGAGCCCAATCAAGACCACCAGAAGGTTGCTCTCGTCGCCCTCTTGCTCCTCCCCCTCTTCTCCCTCGCCTTCGGTGGCCGCCGCCGCCAGAATCCGGCCGGCCAGCCAGCCAGCACCGTCCTCCCCTGTTTCGTCCCCTGTTTTTGCCCAAATCTGGAACTGCTGGTTTTGAACCCGGAGGTTCCGGTTTTGAATTATTTTCCAGTTTCAGTTTCTTGTAAAATTCATAGTAAATAGAAGAAAAATGCTAAAAATGCAAAACCAATTTTGTTAGATTCATATTTTTATACTCTATATGATAGAGCTCGAGCTTAGGGACATGTTTAGCTCATTTAGGATTTGAATCATGCTTTGACAATAATAAGAAAGTTGTAGGTGACTTTATAGGCTTGTCAAAAAGTTTAGGAACCCGGATGCTCCGGAATTGAACCCGGAAACTCCGGGAATGCTATCCCGGGTACTCCGGGTATGTAACTGGATACTCCGGATTTTTGTGTCCGGATATTCCGAATTGGAACCCAGAGTCTCCGAGTTGTCTCAAATTAAACTCAAGGCTTCTATGAGTCAGCTAAATGAAATCCTTTAGTTTACTCTCTTTTGCTTTTGTGTACATGCCTAGCCTTCCTAAACGAGTTTAGTAGTTTTTATTTAAAGGACACACTTCAAGCTAAAACAAATTGAATGAACTCTCATAGTACAGCGTTGACCCGTTTTCCTTTTAAGATTGCCTTGTCTTTTTGATACATCATTCATGCATTCATGCATATGCATTGTTGCACCTCATTTAGGCACGATAGATGCACTACATGAAGGACGTGATGTTGGAGGTGAACCCGAAGACGATATTTGGTGCATATATCCAGAAGATGAAAAGAACCAAGAGTACATGCTTGGGCCGGTGATACTCGCCAAGCTGAGTGTCATCTAACAAACACTAACCTAATGTTGGATTCCAGGCAAGCCTCGGTGCATAACCTACTATTTTAAATTATGAATCAAGTTATATATTTATTACTTGTGCATTATGTTTTTAGGAATTGTGTGGAACCTTAGTTGCATGATCTCTAGGTTCCCTGGGTTTTATACTAGTATGTGTAGATCGATAGCCCTGCTATGCTTAATAGGTCTCGCTAGAAGTCGAGTGATTTCCTTTCACTCGCGAGCTATAGGATAGAAGTCGAGTAATTCCCGATTACTTGCGAGACATATGATGCTTTTATATTTCAATATATGAGTTATTGGAATCAAGATGGAATGAAGGAAATTGGAGACCGGACGGGGAAATATTGATGAGATGTAGGTATGGCAACAGGACAGGGTTCCTGTTTGTCCTAGCCCCGTCTGTGTCGATTGACGACCGTACCGTTGTTGGCAGTGCTGATCAGGGATTGAACAATACTAACCATATGCCGGGAGTATGAGGTAGTCGAAACCGGTAGGCCTAGTACTGCCTTACTTCGAAAGTACAGAACTTCATCACCACCCCTTAGGGCAGTCGAGTGGCCACGGAGAATTGGAATGCATATGTTTACTTTTGGTGGTCTCTCGTAGGGCTCGGCTGACTATATATAGGTGGGGCGGTTCTGTAGTTAGAGGTGGGGAGGAGAATGGTTGGTGCGTGTGGTCCGACGGGACACATGTGTGCCGTGTTGGTTAGGTCCACCTTGCAAGATTAAATCGAATCGATTCGCCGTGACTCGCGGATATGGGAGCCTTGATCTCTTTGTCACATCGTAGTAATGAGATGGATCATGGATGATACATGGTGGTGATTACTTTGAATTGTTATATAATACTCTACCATGTTTGCTCTAGATATACAAATATTAGCTGATGGTTAAGCTATATAAAATTTTGAGCTAAAATATTAAAAGTAAGGATCCACTCTTAGATGCTTTTTGGCAAAACAAACCACTAGCCAGAAAGCCTTACATGTCTAGATAATGGGCTAAGTATATCCATAGTTGGGTAAGTTTTGCTGAGTATTAGTATACTCAGAGTTTGTTGTTTACTATGTTTCAGGTATGGAAGCTAACCAGGATTCGCATCGGTGGGCTCAATGTGACGTCCTCACGTTTTCGTAGTTGTCGTTCTGTTTTACTGGTTCTCAAACAAACTCCCTTCTCTCATGTCATATTCGCTTCCACTGCTATCATTTATTGTATGTAAATTCTAAACTTAGAGATGCTTTTGTAAATATTTATGTTGTTATCTATATTTCTGAAATTATATCATGCTAGTACCGTCTACGCTCGCTGTCGTGCGAGACTACTGGTGATGTTTCGATCGGCCTGTGGGTTGGAAACAGACTGTCAAGTTATGTTTAATTAAGCTAATGTGCTTGATTTGTTCAAATGATGGTCATTATGTTTAATTAATCAGTTTAACTTGACGGTTCTGTCACACATAGTCCTTCAAATAAAATCAAGTTTCTTTCTGATGGAGAGAGGCATCATCAAGGCAGGCTGCAAGAGTGACGAAGAGGAGAAGGAATAAAGCCTAGCTTCATGTTTTCAGCTAAGAAATAAGAATGACGTCGTTTCCACATTACAAAACCCGCTAGTACATACAATCAACTTGTGCCGGGAGTTCCCCCATTAGAAAGATCTTCGTATCAGCAGCGCGTAACCAGGCAATATAACAACTGGCTGATCTGATCACAATGAAGAATGGCTGCGGTATGAGAAGGCACTGTCATGGTGTTTCTTCCAAAAAAAGAACTTCGCTACTGCGGGAGAGATCCAGGGAGAGAAAAGGATCCACATCCACTAGCTAGATACGTACATCCACCACTTGTAAAGCCCGAAACCGTATATCGTCGTCAGCATGGCCATTCTGAGAGGGTATGGCTTGAATCTGCAGGAGGTAAGAAACGGGAAATGAAGGTTACTATTGGGTTGACTGGAAAATAATATTGGTCGCAACTCGCAAGACTAGAAGTTGTTTCAGATTCACGCAGAATAAATGTATATAGTAACACTGAACAAGTAAGCATGCAGGGAACAGGCAAGGTGAAGAAAAGCAATCAACAGTAAACAGCCACACGTCCACCATTACAGATGAATATTATTCCATATTTTATAACAGAAATATTCTTGATGGCAGCAAGAAAACTGCTAGGCCTAGTTTTCCAGCAGCGAATGTGATCTGGAACCACGAAAGATTGTGCTCAGTCAAGTATTAAGCCATGGTAAGATACCCATCTATTTTTAATGAGCACAATTACTTGCGCTTTATAGTTGATTCATTTATCTTAGAAATGATAGGAACTTTGTCCCCAACTGTTCGCAAAGATCAGTCAAAATCTGATGCCAAAATTAGGTGAAAGCAGACCAACCTAGGGATAAAAATATTCTAGAGTGGAACAAGTTGAGAGATCTAAAAGTCAACACTCTGCACCAGTGCAGCCAACCCATGGCTGAAACAACTGACAAATTTTATTAATTAAATCCCGAGGCTAGTACCAATGAAACTTGAGATATCATCAGATTTTGATGAGCTTCAAAGCACAATCACCTGCTTACTCTGTAATAACTGTTTAAGTTAGTTACCACGGAAATCATATGAGCACTTCTATAAGTCATGGACCTAAGGATGTTAGAACTAGCGAAGCCTCACGCAGACACGGTCAAGTGTATTGTAATGCTCCTAATATGGTAGAATAACTATTGTTGGTACAGGAACTAAACTCATTGTTAGGCACCAGGTGGAACTTATGAAACCACCAAACCAAATGGTGGTACTTATCTCTGAGTCAAATGTATATGGACATGATTGTTCTCTATACACTTGTTGCCAGCAACATAAAAATAGTTCAAAAATGGCTTCCAAACTATTTTACATCAACAATAAAGTTCAGAAAGGAAGGACTGTCTTGTTTGAAGGTCTCAGCAGACATTAAAAGGATAGAGCTGGTCTGACCTTTTACTTCAGTGCCCTCTAACTAAAATACACCAACGAGTAACGACCTATGCAAACAACTGGATCAGAAGTTCAAAGGCTCGATCAAGCGGAATTACTAGAGTGACAGCAACCTAAAGTCCTAAACTCCGATCAGAACACCAGCATTCAAAATCTTTACCAGATCATCAGTTCTCTCAGGTGCTAATATTACAATGCTGCAAGAATCTGTGGGTTGAAATGAGCAAGCATGGAATTAAATGAACCAATTACGCTTAGCTATCAAGAAAAACAGTATGTATGCACTCTTCTAGATAACAATACTTTGCAAAGAGGTTTGTTGCAAGGAGTGAGGGTCAATTTTCAACTCTCGATGGTGGGCTCATTTAGATTACACCTCACCCTAATACCTGCTATACTTGGGCTTCTATCGACCAATCAACAAGCACCACCAACATATTGCCAAAGGCCTGCTATCGTAGTGGTAGCATCGCTGGAGGCACTCCCCAGAGGTCCTGGGTTCGATCCCCCTCGGGGGCGAATTTCAGCTCTGGGGTTAAAAAAACTCCCTCGCGTGTCCCACGTCCAAAGCACTGTGGAGCCCGGCCTAACTCACAAGGCGACGGGCCCCCGTGTACGGGTGGGGCAGCGGTTCGGGGGTTTTCTTGGCCTGCTGTGAGAAGGTCATTCTACCTCTCAAACAATGCCGTGGGGGCGGTCTCACCCCCCCCCCCCCCCCCGCAGGTCAAGTTTTTTTCTTCCATTTCAATAATTTTTTAGTTCAATGAAACATCAGATTGTATAGGTCGCTTCTAGACAAATCCATCCAGTTTTTTCCAAGTCAATAAACTGACTTAGTCCACCTTCTACATGTTATAGCGACAATCTGGTAACCAACCTGCGGAAACGTACACATCACAGGGCACGAAAACCATCCTGAAAGGCGATATTTCGCTGCTTATAGCCCAACTACAAAACCTAATCCACTACTTAAAACTCCAACAGCTCAACTGTTATTAGGTTATGCAAAGAATCAATGACTCAAACTTAAATCCAGCTGCTCTACGGAACAGTTGAGCTGCTCTACCGAACAAAGCAATAGGCCACTGATCCTATGCGATCGATAGCAGCATTAAAACAGAGGACCACCGGCCAGCGACCCTATTATTCTGCAACTAAACTAGTTATAGGCCCGCAAGTCCCTATCTCAAATGGCACTGCTACTGCCTACTGGGAGACATTTTTTTCTTCTAAATAGTATCATTCAAGCAATTTGCTACCTTTTCGTGATCGTATTGTATCTTCAGGCCCCATCAATTGTTATAATTCTAGATCAAGAATTAATGCATCGATATTCTGGACCATACAGAGAGCAAGGCGCGTTTGATCTATTGTCTCAAATCCAAAAGATCAAGAACAAATCTCAGTACATCACCGATCTTTACTAGCGTGCACTAGAACTCTCTTAAGAACAAATCGGAACCAAGAAAGGTTGAATCTTGGAGATGGGAAATGGCTTAAAAGTTTATCCTCATCAGGTGCCTTAAACCCAGTCTCGCAATTTCGCTGCCACTTTGAACAGAGAAATTTCAATATATGACAACCAACACGCGCGCGCGCGCCCTCACTGAATTTGCAAGAACAACGAGCAAGAACTTGCATCTGAATTCTGAAATTAAAACGTTCAGAAACGAACCATCCGGAAATATATGTGGCCAGCACCCCCATCTCGATCCCCAATAAAGCAAAGATGTTTTTGTACCCAAATAAACCACAATTTTACTAGTACTGGAGAAACGTAAAACAGGGTGAAGTTTGGCACTGCCCGTGCCCCCCAAGAACATACAGACCGTGGCGAAAGATCAGATAACATGGAGAGGGAGGAGGGAGGGAGAGACTGCGGAGCCTTACTTCCATACGTCGTGCTCGCGCTCGGCGGCGGCGGCGGCGGCCGTGCGGCGGGAAGCGGGCATGGGGGTGAGCCACTGGGAGAAGTCGCGGTCGAAGAACTCCCAGTCCGGGAGCAGCACGCCGGCGATGGCCAGGATGCCGAAGCCGTACGTGGCCGCCGCCTTCCGCAGCGACGCCGTGGCAAGCCCCGTGACCACGACGGCCGCCGCCAGCGCCACGAGGCTCCGGCGCAGCAGCTCGTCCCTCCCCATGCCGCCCGGGCCCTCGGCCGCCAGCCTTCCTCCCCTCCTCGACCGAACGAGCCTTCTCGAAGCTTCGGCTCTCGCCTTTCCTCTCCCTTCCCTTCAACCCTTCCCCCTGGGGACACGAAACGAGAAGCGCGTGCGCCCTGCGCTGCTGCTGCCGCCGCCGCCGCCGCCGCCGCCGCTTCCTCCTGCCTCGGTTTCCTTCACCCCTGGCCCTCGGCTGGCTGCTCGCTTTGGTGCTGCTGGTCTCTCTGCGGACTGCGGGGGGGCTCTTGGCGCGGGGACATGGACGCGGTCTATTTTTATGGCGTGGGGCAAGCGAGGGGGGTTTGACAGGCAGACACGTGGGGCCCGCTGCAGCACTGAGTGGATCAGCACAGCAGGCCGCTGTCAGGTGTTAATGAAGTTATTAGCTCACGTGTCACGCAGCTTAGCTACACATGGGGCCCGCTGTCAGGGAAATCCCAAAGTCTCAAACGCACGGCACAGAAGGAGAGAGGGGGCTTTCAGGGCGTGTCCGTGGACAACCCCCAACTACATCTGTTGACGCACTGCAATGAATACGGGGGTGTCGTATTAAATTAGACATTTTCCCAACAGTTTTCGCAGATTTGCTGGAAAACTTTCATTTTCATGATGGACCAGTTCTAAAATGCGAGCATGAAGTTCTTGACATCAACACGTTTTTTGGATAAGACTAGATCAAAGTTTTAAACTTTAGTTACCAAAAAACAGTGTGTAGTTTTGTCGTTGGTTATCAGAGTCAAAACTTCAAAGATGAAGAAAAGGTGTAGTATTTAAAATGGAATGAGTAGTATACTTTTTTTCATAAGAAATGTATTGGTGCATCGGTATCGGTAGCTCTAGCACAAGTTGTTTATGATGAACGAATCTATCTGGTTGAGCTAACTGAATACGGTGGTGGGCCCAGTGCCGAACTGAAAAGAGAGACCAATCCATCATCGTACTTGACCCACTTTCCTCATTGTTGCCTGAGGCTTTTTGCTATTTTTTGCCCACTAAAATAGAAGCATAATTGTAGCGTGCAACCGTGTAGCGACTAGCGAAACTAGCTGCGTCTCCCATGGCGAAAGAGAGAGCTGCAGCTGCAGGTTAGCTGAGTTTGAACGGAGCACTCAACTCCATGCTGCCCTCACACACAGACCCGATCGACGGTCACGAAACGAAACAAAGAAAAAACGTCCCAGCTTCGAACCCTTTTTTTCTCCACAAGCTTCCAGCTGACACGTAAAACACGCTCGCTCCCAGATGAGTTTAGCTGAGCGGCACGGGCTTGCCGTCGCCTAATCGCGCACTCCAAAAGCCACCAGCTCCCACGTCGGCGCACGACGCAGTCGGCAGCCCAATGCCATGTGGGGCCGGACACGGCTCCCCACCACGGGGCTGGTTGCCCTCCCCGTTTCGCGCCGTCTCCGTCTCCGGCACGGGCGCCCCCGCAGGGACGGGACTGTAGAGCACGGCGCCGCCGTGCCCGGACGGAGCCGTCCTTCCCGGCGGTGGCAGCTGGCGCAGAGGATCCCGTCCGGCTGGCGCGGTGAGAGTGGTGGACGAGTAGATGGCCGGTCAGCCGGAGGGCCTGGGACAGGTGGGGTGATTTTAAGACCGGGTGTCGTGCACGCATCCGCCTCTACCCGCCGCCGCACACCGGGCTAGTAGTCTCCAGCGACCGGCCCACCGGTAAGCGGCCGGAATAGATCCGCAGCCGGCGGCTCCCTCCGTGATGGGTCACGCGGAAGTTTTCTCCGGGTCGGGGGAACGCACCTCGCGTGCAGCGTGCGTGCTCATGGAGCAGGAAGCTGTTGACTCATGGGTGGGCCCGGATTTTTGGTTGCCCATTTTAGGCCGTGTTTAGTTCTTTTTGCAAAAAAATATTACCAATTTGAAGTACTCAATGAAATCTATTTACAAATTTTTTTTATAGATGGGTTGTAAATAGCTAGACGAATCTAATGATGCTAATTAATCCATAATTAATTAATAATTAGCGGATGGTTACTGTAGCATCACTGTTGCAAATCCTGAATTAAGTAGGCACATTAGATTCGTCTCGCGATTTACAGCCCATCCATGTAAAAAATTTTGTAAATAGACTTCATTTAGTATTTCAAATTAGCAAGATTCTTTCGCAAAATTTTGTGTTTTTTATATTTTTTCGTTTACGGGGTGGGAACTAAACAGGACCTTACTGTAGCACTCCCTCTAGCTTGACTCATGGAGTATTTTTTATGGATTTAATAAGATAGAGCTTGATCACCATGCTAAAATCAAAGCTAAGTCAATATATTAGCTTGCTAAAATTAGGGCATACCAAATTGTTGGTAAGAAATTTAGGTATTCATTTGATTTAGTGCCAACTAATACTTTTTTAAAAACTTAATTAAAAAGTTTCTAGTAACTTGCCATGATTTTGATCAAAATGGCCAATTTTTAGATGCAAACCATTGATAGCTAAATCTTATTGATATGCCTTGATTTTGGTATGGTAAAAAATGGTAGCAAACCAATCACTCAAACTTTTGTTTCGCAAAGAAAGGCCCCGCTTAGTTTCCAAATTTTTTTCTACAGATTCCGTCACATCGAATTTTTAGACACATGCATGAAGCATTAAATGTAATTAAAAGAAATAACTAATTAAACAGACTGACTGATTCCCGCGAGATGAATCTAACGATGTTAATTAATTCATGATTGGATATTAATTATCAAATAACAACGAAACATGCTACAGTACTCAAACTCAAACTTTTTCACCAACTAAACACACCCAAAGTGTAGCGGCATGTAGCCTGTTGCTACCAACATGCCGTGGTGGCTTAGCATTGGACACTGCTCCATCTCATTGATCACGGATCGGTACACGGGTACACGCACCCAACCATCAAACCAACGCGGCACTAGTGTAGCTCAAACTCTCACAAGTCACAAATCGCCAGCATTTCGCCCAAAGCACTGCTGCTTTGATCTAGCAACTGTTGGCGCAGATGCAGTGCAGTGCAGTGCAGAGGAGAAAATGTGGCATGTGCTGTTGGACTGGACGTCTTCTTCCTTGCGCTGCCCATTGGATGGACGTGCATCGCCACTGCGCTGCATTTAGTAGGGCAGTTGATGATCCGAGGAGCATGAATGGTGATGGATCGTCTTGGACACAAGTGGTGCAGTAACTTTGCCGGGCCGTGGTGCCGGGTTCCTCCATGTGGGACGGTACAGGGAACTGTACTTTTAATCGAAAACAAAGATACGAATTCTAGCAGTGTATTTATTTCCTTCTCGATTGTTCCTGAGTTTATTATGGGCCTGCTTTTGTTTTCGTTTTGTTTTTTTCTTAAATGAGGCTTCGACCGACCGTTAGTCTATTAATATATTGTATGTAACAAGAAAGTATTTTTAATGAATATAATAATATTAGGTCTATGTTGTAAATTATATATTAATTAAATATTGAGTAAAAGTGGGGTGGTAAAGGGCTAAATTTTTTTTAAAAAATAGACTCATATTGTATAACTTAAACCAATAATATTTAAGGTTGAGTTGGATTTTGGAGGGAGGTATTAGAGATCCATTACCACTTACACATAGTCTAATGAAAGTAACATACAAACATCACGTTTGCGCGGAAGGATCGCTAGCCTAGAGGTTACATCAATATTGATAACATCTTATGTCCTGGATTTGACTCCCCGTGGTAGCGAATATTTTAGAATTTAATGGTGTTGTCCTTTCAGTGTAGGCGACATTCCTATCGACAGCAAGACGCATATGGTAATTTCGTCAATCTCTAGAATTTGCCAGCTCAGTCTTCGAGTATGCTCGTAGGGGTAGAATTTATGAAGTACATACGTATGTTTTTAGAGGTGAGTGTGTGTGCGTTATGAATGTCTAAATTGTAATGTATAATAAAAAAACATCATGTTTGCAGAACGGCAGATAGTACTTATCCTGACCTCCTAGCCACGTTGGAAGAATCGCGGAGGAATATGCTGATTAGTGGCCCCCGAGGCCACTGTCAGCTGTGCGCATAAGCATCTAAAAACAACCCTTCATCTACGGTTCAACCCCTACCGACTCATGGCTTATTTATTTCTCTGAGGACGCTTGTATCAGCAAAGAGAAAAGGAGGATTTGGGATAAGCACATAGCGAAACAAAACCTGAAGGCATCCTTGTCCTGCGTATGGGCCGAACTAATGGATGACACCAGCATGGCAGCATCATTAAGCTCGAATCATGCAGCACTAATGGTCGCATTGACCGCCCGTTATGGCATGAGCTACCAGATGCTTCAGTTTCAATGTCATCGTCAGCTTGTCGCCCGTGTAATGATGTCTCACCTAGAGGATTTTAAGCCTGGCTGCTTTGCAATGTCAAAGTCTGAAAGACTAACTTTTTGGTCACCAACTGCCCCACAGGTAGACGTTGGACATACAACTCTGATTACCAGAACAAATTCACAAAAGCAGTAGTTTAGATTGGGCTTTCATGGTTACCAAAACAAGGGCATCAGAGATTCAGATAGATGTCCATCCCAAGCACCGAGCTCATGTCAAACACAAAGAATGGTTTTGCAACATGGATTCAGCAAATACTATGCAACAAAAAGGCAAAAAGCAAAATAAATCAAATAACACGATCGGATGCAAGATCAATGCAGGAGGATAAAATCCTTACTTGCAGGATGAGAATCATTAAATTATCTTAAGAAGCAATGTGCATTCAGAATCATTTAACTGCATTTAACTGACATAAGGTATAATTTAGATACTTCATCATAGCAAGCTAGAACTGCAGCTGACATGGCAAGACTTTAAACCTATCACAATGAATGTCATCATATCACATAGTAGCCAACAACTGAACATCAAACGCAAGCCTGTTGATACCCAAATGTGGAAAGGAGATGTTGAAGGCATGGCAATTAACAAGTACCAAATAAAGCTCGTGTTATAATCACAAGTAAAATATGATTAAAAAATAAATTAATGCAACAAATGGCAAAATCCAAAATGATTAAAATACCAAAACTGGGTAATTTCAAGCCACGAACTCAGTCGTTAAACAAAAAGCACACAGGTTTCTGGTACCAACAAATCAACTAAAATTCCATAAGTGATAGCAATGAGCTTCCTTTTAAATGTTGTCGTAATATAAGCTCATCAATAGTGACAGGAAACCTTTTTTTTTTGGCAAAATAGGGATACTGTTCCTAAAAAAATCTAGATGCTTACATTAACGAAAAAAAATATTTGGCAACCTACTGACCCACTGATAAGTGGGTGCTTGATATACAAATTGGGCTCCTTCAAATAAAGTGTAAAAATCCTACACAAATTCAGATTTGTAGTGCCAGATTTCAGCTTCATTACCAAGAAAATTGAGGCCTTTAGACAGATAATGCTGACAAGTATTAAGAACCATTATCAAA
Source organism: Panicum virgatum (assembly GCF_016808335.1). Lineage (NCBI taxonomy): Eukaryota > Viridiplantae > Streptophyta > Magnoliopsida > Poales > Poaceae > Panicum > Panicum virgatum. The sequence goes on from NC_053146.1 coordinate 65,950,417, forward strand.
CATATCAAAGAATGGATCTGCAACATTATATTGAGCAAATAGAAGAATGATTGTGCATCAAGGCCAAAAAGTATACCATCATAGTGCAAGCATGCATCTTCATACGAAGAATCCAGGAGGATAAAATACTTGCTCTCAAGAGTCAGAATGATTGACTTAGAGGGGAATGCACCTTTTATACAATAAAATTAGTAATGTACAGACAGATTCATTCTAACTAGCATATGTTTTCATTGCAAGTTATAACTGCAGCTAATAAGGCCAACATTTTCCCTATCACAATGAGTATAGTGATATCATCATTGTATCACAATGTGAACAACCGGATGAGGAAATGAGATGGGCAAGGTACGATAAATTAACAATTACTAAAAGAATGCTCGAGCAAACATTGCACATAAAACATAATAACCCAATTTCAACTTAGAAAAGCAAGTTGTAGAACCCAACATGCTTCAAATATCATACATTGGTAACTTCAAGCTAATTCGGGATGGATGATAGAGATACAGAGAAAATCCTATGAGAGACATTCTCAGATCTGTGTAACAAGAACCTCTCTGTTCACTCAAATTTGCGAGCATGTTATTATGTTAAATAAAGTATACAAAGATCCAATTGGCTGTTTGGAAGGAAGTATAAGCAAATTTCTTCACCAATATTATGCTGCATCAACACAAATTGACAACTACAAGACTCAAAGCATAACTCTATGCATCATTCTACTATCACCTCAGTGAAGCTGCAAGTTTGGCGAAAAAAATTCCAGAGTTCACATCAACTTTACTAACCACCTAAGCAAGCACCTCTAACACAATTACTAGAAAACATCACAGTTTAGCACTAAAATACTCAACCAAAAAGAAATTTCCTCACTGGAACTACTATAGCTGAACCTGACTAAGATACAGTATTCCATGGACCAACTGTTACGAACTCATGATCCATTGGCCATCTGGAACAATTGCAAACACAACACTCCTTAAGAAATAATCGGTTCCACCAAATCACCCACAATTTCGTACTAAAAGGTGCAAGTAATTGAAAAGGCTGCAGTGTCAAATTACTGACACAAATTACTGTATGCAGTTTCCGCTGTACCTTACGATTTCAGCCGTATCAAATTACTGACACAAAAACGCAATTCTAAACAGAACAACACGGCTCATCCATTCAAATTATAACGCCATCATCATTTATATTTAACAACCACAATCCGAGAAGTCAACAAGCCTTGAACCCTTTTATGATAGCGACAACGAGCATGTAAGTAAAGGCGACCATGGCGAGACTCAATCATCAGACCTCGTCCTCGTGCAGCATCATGTTGGGGATGCCCTTATCGATGGGGAAGCAGCGGCTGGTATCGGGGCAGACAAGGGAGCCCTCCTGGACGTGGATCTCGAGGAGCGCGTGGTGGATGCGGCGGATGGCGCTGCCCTCGACGTCGGCGGCGCCCTCGGCGAAGATCTCCTCCTCGGGCGGCTGCTCCTCGGGGAGGAGCTCGGGGAGGCCGAGCGCCCGGGTGGCGGCGACGAGGGCGCGCCAGTCGATCTTGGGGAGGAGGCCGCGGAGGAAGTCGGCGTTGAGCTCCACCTCCTTGGTCACCCACTTGGCCGCCTCCAGCTTCAGCGGGTAGCCGGTCGTCGCGCCACGGACGTTGGACGCCAACATGTTGTGCGTTAGGAGCCTCATCTCTCGCTCGCCCGGCCCTCGAGCTGCTGCTTCTCCCCTCTCACCGCGAAGGTGGTCTCGGGCAGTCGCGCTCCTCCGGCGGCGTGTGCTGCGGCTGCGGCGTAAAACCCTAGCGGAGGCCTGAATGGATGATGATGAATTGATGATGATGAGGGGGTTTTGGGTTTGTTGCTTCAAGATTCGTGCGGGCTTGGTCAGGTGACGTTTGCATAACGGCAGCAGGAGAGATGAATACGCTAATCCGAAGCGTAAACTCAATAATAAGTTAAAGGCAACATATCAAGGGAAACTAACTTCAAAAAATGTGATCAGAGGTGGACAGTCCGTGCCGCTTGAATGTTGATCCAGCAGCCTACAGCCCAGATATATGGTAAAGTTTATCACTCAACATTAGCTCCTCCAAACAAACCCTTAGTTGGGTTTGTCAGCTTCAAGAAATTTTGTACCAAATTAGTGATTGGGAGAGCTGGGAATAAGTTAACTGTAGTCAAATTGTCAGCTTCAAGAAATCTTGTATCGAAGCCTTAGTGATCGGGAGAGCTGGGAACAGAACAGCTTATTTGCTTGAATACAATGTTTGAATGGCAGCCATTTGTTGCAAGATTAAACGATGCAACGTCTGAACCCAACGGTCGTCGACATAACGAAAACCGGCATCCGGAGAAATGAGGAGGGGCAAGTCGAACTATAGAAGTCCATGTATTAGCTATATCATATATGGTGTTCAAAGGTGAGTAGAGACCATCTAGTCACAAGAATTTACATCTAGTCTGGTAAAGAACAGGTCACTGCCTAACTGATCTAGTAAGCTCAATGTCACGAAATAGTCGACATTGGCGCATCGCCATCGCCCCGGCATAGCTCCTCCAGTTCAGCCATCAAATCATTCCCATCAGCGCCAGCTGTGTCACTTAGCATCCTATCCTGCATTGCCTGTCCAAATATCACCAGCATATACAAAGTTAAATCAATCACTACTCACGGCATGTTCAAGTTAGTGCTTAATGAAACGGCTGACTATTGTTAGAGAAAAGAGGGAACCTGAGACTCTTGCAGCTCGTTAACACAGTTTTGCAACCTGCGGTACTGGTCCCTTGCTTCTGGATACTGAGTCATGGAATGCACACGAGCGAGTGCTCTTTGTAGCCTGCCTTCAGCCTGTCTCCTGCCATCCTTCAAGAAATCGTATTCATCCTCCGCTTCAGACTTCACAGGTTGGATCTGCGATGATGGGCCTTCAAGTTGTTTCTCAGGTTGGAAACCTCGCAGACCCCTTCTCTTTCTCCTCCACCTCAGTATGACTTTTTCCACGATGCCAACAGACCAGACTACCTTCCGATAGTTTTTCCTTACCTGATGTCCTCGTACATGGGCCTAACAAACAGTGCATAGTTACATACAGAAAAAAAAAACAGTGAATTGTACTTGACAACCTAAATGCGATCACTCTATCCATCAACAAACTGTGTCTGCAGCTGAAATGTCAAAACTATCACAAGAGAAGAGATGTGCCTCAAGAAAAGAGATGTGCCTCAAATAACTACAGTTACTACAGTACTACCACCAACATTTGACAATGAGCTGTTTTTTCATCCAATCCAAATTATAATAGCACTGAATAACTGGAGAATGAAATGATTTTCACAATGAAAAAAAACAATTTGAGTAAACCACTAATTTGATGCAAATAACTGAAATACACTGATTTCTCAAACTGTTCAGCACCCCGATTAATCAAGGGGTGCCTAATTTCATCAAATTACTATGGCCAGTTTGTACCTAGCTTAACTTTGGATTTTTATTATGTCAAAAACAACAAGCATAGAAACTGTGGGGAGCCTAGTCAACAAACTTTCATGCGGTTGTATCAGATAGAAAACAAACAAAAATGATTATAGGCTACAAAAATGTAAATACCTGTATCTTCACAATTTTCTGACGGATAATCATAAATTCCTTTCTTCCTTTCCACCCTCTAAACTTATTTTGGATTCGGACTGCAGCAGAATGCATGGGCATATCACTGTGTCCAGGTTTCGCATTTTTAAGGGAGATAAGTGAGAGTGTGCGTTCATCAGATAATCCACAATCATCATCTCCATATTCAATCACTTTCTTTCTGTGAAACGATTCGACCCTAAAAGCTTGAAATATTCTAGCTGCAGCCTGAGTTGATTTACGAACCGCGCCGAGTGAATCTTTTAAGGACTCTGCCTGAGAATCCACGCAGGCAAGCTGAGCAGAACTTGGTTCTGCAAAATCTTCAGCTGCTGCTAATCCACATATTTCTTCCACATTGCCACCCTGTGATTCTTTTAGTGTAAGAGCTGAAAGGTGACTTGTCAAAGCAGATTCTGCAAGAAAACCGGCAATGCCTTTGTGTCCATTTTCTGATGCTAAATCAGCAGGAGTTCTTCCAGATGGGAACTGCTGTGTTGGATCTGTCAAAGCACCAGATGCAGCTCCATTTGCTATCAGGGCACCAACTGTTCGTTCCCTAAAATGTCAGAGATACCATAAGTCTATTACGAAAAGGCAGATTCAAAAAAAGCATAAGCAAGATTATATTAGAATACCTTCCACAAGATGCAGCCCAGTGAAGTGCAGTCCATCCACGAATATCCCTGAAGTTTACATTTACGCCTGCAGCAACTATTGGTTTTACAGCCCAATCATAACCAAGTGCGGCTACTAAATGAATCACACCCTGTCCTTCCTTGCCTAACACATTCGGACCTTTACCGTCATCATGTATCTTATGGATAAGCCAATAATACAGCTTTTCTTTCACCTGTTTCTCAAGATTCAGATCCCGTACAGTGGATAGTTCCTTCTCATCAGATGGCAACGCCAAATTAGACAATTTATCGTCAAGCATTAAGGAATTAATAGTGTCGATCAACTCAGACTTGTTTCCATTACTCAAAACATACTTTTCATAGTCTTCTGGACCCAGGGAAAGTAACTTGTCAAGACGGATATGTAGATGCATTTCATTTATGCCAGTAGTATGCAGATCTGAAGTGTCCATATAATGGGTCTCAGAGTCACGGAACTCAAATTCTCGCACTTCACTACAAGCTACTCTGTTTGAACATGTCACATAAAATGGAACTCGTCCAGAATGATGCACTGGCGTATAGCAACGCAATGAGCCATCCACTAAAACTTCAGCAGATACTTCAACATCCCCAAACATACAAGACCACCTGCAATTTTCCACATCTTCTTTTTTTGCCAAGAACGTACCAGTAATTATGACCTGCATCATATAAGAAACCAAAAAAAAAGTGAGATAACACTGTTAATTACTGAATTTACAAGAACAGAGTACACATGCTTGTAAGTTCTGGAAGCCTTGTATATACTGGGCCTCCAGGCATGATAACAGCATACCAAGATGATAATGATTATTGAAATACTAGTAACAGATGGTACAAAATACAAACCTTAGTCTTGGTGCCATTATATGCCCAGCTTGGAGATACATCAATAATGCTGAAGAGCTGGTCTTGGGAAAGCGAGGGGCTGACTACAAATGCATCTAACTGCTCGTTGATAGGCATACTAGATCCATCAGCAACATTCACAGTTTCAGTAGTACTCCAGAAAGCATCGGAACTGGACTTGATATCCAAATCAGCAACCTCTGGAAGTTCATTGCTCATCCACCTTGAGAAGCTGTCAAATTTCTTCAAACCATCTGGCTCAATCTTAAAGGGATCTAATGATGACTGCTTCAGAAGTGGATATCTGGCACCCTGATCAGTATAACCATCATTGTCTGCCTGAAAATAGAGGATCACATCATATCGAAGTAGATAAACTTTCCACTTGTCATACAAAGCAGAGATATATTGAATTGTTCAAGACAATTTCTTAAAGGTAAGAAACCAGAATAAGTGCTCCACTGAAGTTAGTCCTTTCTATGTAATAATTCGATACATAAGCCAGCGCCTACAGTTTAAAGGGGGAAGGAGGGGGGTGAAACATGTTACTAGTAAATATTTCTCCTGGGTCCTTCCTATGGGACATCCAAATTGTAAGTGCTCAAATATTTAAAGATAAAGTTCCAAGTGCACTGTACGTTGTACTACAGAGCATGACGGAAGCTACACTTCTGCAAGTGGACTGGAGTACTGGGCACAACTGTCGCAGAAAGAAGTGGGTGTAGAGAAGCTACCCAACAGCAGCAAAGGAACTAGGACATTGCAAGACATCGATGGAAGACAAGAAAATAGAAAATCACCTGTGACGACGTTATGCCTGCAGCACTCAGCGCGTCAACTTCCTTTTGAGTGAGATTGTTTGTGTAGAGTGCCTCAGACATAAATGTTTTCAAACTATCATCCAGATTGTTACCCACTGTTGCAACAGAAGAATAGAGTGTTGGCTCCATGAAGCCACCTGGATATTCTGGATATGGTTCAGCAAACTGCACTGAATCAATTGAACTTCTGGGACCGCCTCTTAACCCAGCTGCGGTTTCACTGAAAGCAGTAGATACATCATTGTGGGTGACAAAATGATTGTTAAAGTTAGCTGGTGTAGGCTGCATTTCACCAAGATAACCTGCATAGTTAATGAAACATGAGCTGAAAGCTGGCATTTGCCTAAAACCTTTGAAGGTAGAGTGAAAGGCTTGCCTAGATTATTTACAGAAACACTTGGAGCTGAAGCACCCAACAAATTATCCATCATTATCCCATCCACAGGCTGCTGCATCTCAGTGAAAGGGTGGTATCTGGAGCTTGCTCGACAATTATCTGTTGCAATGAATTATACTTTAGACATGCCGAAAGAATTACTATTGATCATGCATGAGTTAATGTATACTTAGTGCAGATGATGCAGAACGAAGATAGAGAAACAGCAAGACCTGTTTCAGCATCTTCATATTCCGAAATCTGTCCACTAATTGGGCTTTCAGCATCCATAGATTGGGAGGCTACCTGGCTCTGACTAGCGAAAGAGTTTGAACATGCAGGACTATCAGCTGATAATCCTGCATTCTCTTCAGCTTCTTTAGCACGATTGAAATTTTGTTTGCCACCCTGGAAAAAATAATTAAAATTGGCAATCAGGTACAGAAATAATATAATGTTCAATAAATGAATTGGATCAAAGCAAAGCTGAATTCAAAGTAATTTTACACCCTAACAGGATGTCATTTCACGGCCAAAAAGAATTTGTTTTGTAGTTAGCATGTGATCTGGAGAACAGGGTATAACAGCAATCAACTTTTAGCATGCAAATACATATACTCCAGTACAGACTATTATACCCTGTCAATTTTTCTTCATTTGTTCTCTTGCTTCTCCATTGGGGTATCATGTGACTATTACAAATGGATGAGTAGGTGTGGATACCAACAACATTAGCATTTAGGCTTAACCAATATGACCTTTTCAGCAGACACTTAACAAAACTTAAAGAGAAACAAGTTCATCATGTGGAAAGTAAACATACCTTGATTTCAAGGTAGTGGACAAGAACAATATTCATGAAACCCCTGAAAACAGGATAATAGCCATATCATGACACTTTCATTATGGCATCATTCAGCTATCAGCCTACTATATACAAATAGTTTTCAAAAATTATGTAAATTATATTCATATAAGCTATAACATGTGTCCAGCACTTACTCTTCTAGCAGCCAATATGTCCGTCTTTGGAAGTTCTCATTCTCCTCCCCATGGGCATAATAGCAATGAAGTACATCAACACTTCCAACCTAAATGAACAATGTTTCAGTTTGAGTAGTCTGGTGGCTGAAGCACAAATTCACAATCAATAACAGATAGCCAGGGGGAGGGGGGTCACTGCAGTTATTTCGAATCATCCTTTTCATTAGTAAAAGGGTATTTTTTACTGGGAGCATAGCAGAAATACCAGGAAGTCCATGAATGTCTCCCAATGCTAACTAACTTATCAGTTAAAGAATTGAAAACCTTGCTCCACCTCCAGTCACAGAAGGATGTCGTCAAGTAAAATATTACTTAAAACTTAGTTTTGACCGCTGATACCTTGTATCAAGATTGAAGGTATGAAAAAAAAACGAGTACAATTTCATTTACTTCTATGATAATATGCAGTTAAGAGACCGGTATCTAGAAACTGTCTACATCCAGAAACTAATGATACTAAGTGACTTGGTGTGTTTCATGAACCACAACAACAGCATCATATGTATAATATTCCTTTGAATTTGATAAGAAAAAGAAGCTCTGTACAAAGAATTTGCACTAACTTTAAGCTTCTCATGAGCTTCTTTGACTGTCTTTCCATCCTTTTTCTTTCTCCAGTTATGTCCGTCCTTTCTGAAGTATCTCAATATTTTCCGATCAAACAGAAACAGCGAACCACCTGAGAAATTTTCATGCAAGTGATCAAAGTATTAGTATATCAACAGGCACCATTCTTCATGCCTACAATAAATACACATGGCAATAACAGATATCATAGCATCAATTCTCACCGGGTTTAATTCAAAACAAACAGGTACAAGTTCTACAGAAAAAACGACAACATAGAACCAATAATCAGGAATAACGAATGATAATCAAGACTCACCACCACCACCACCACCAAACTCTCAAAAAAACTGAGAGCTCATTAGAAACTACTAGCACATGAAAGCAGAAACAAGCTCACCAACAGTGCCCAGCCCTATTGGAAAGTAATTATGTCCAACCCCATTAACAAATGATTGGTGATAAAAGAAATAACGGTCACTGATCTTCTAAAAGTTCATTGCGCCAATTAGCATGGTTGATGAATTAGAAGTTCGAACATTATCAAATATATGTTGTAAATTAAAGATCCTCAGAATGTATCTATGATGCCACTTCCATGCTATAAAGCACCTGAGCGCAAATCTAAGGCATCCACACGCAAAAAAAAGAAAAAACAGTAAAAGTGCAGTCCTGATGTCTTCCAGAAAGCAGAAGTAAGAATCATATATCTCCATACAACATAATAAATTCTCAGAATGCATCATCATGCTGCTACCATCCTACATGCCACCAGAGCATGATGCTACAGCAATCCAGCACCACAGCATACCAGGAAAGATTAACTGGCTAGCACTGCATGCATCAGTATTCAGGAGGAATAGTGCAAGTAAAAAGAAGCGATACTTGGGGGTCTGTTTGGTGGCTCAGGTGCAATGGAGAACTTCTTGTAGTTTGACAATATTTGGCAGATTTCGTTGGGCCGCAGCCACCTATTCTGAGCTTCCAGTAGTATCTGAGGAATATCTGCAGTATAACGGCGACATTAATCAGTCATTAGCCGACGATACTGGCAATCAATTGTACCATGCTTCCCACACTAGCACATACACTAGGTTTCCATTTATGCTCACCCATTCTCTATTCATTTTGACAAATTCAACAACCCGGACCTCCTAATCAACAGCGAGCCTCAGGAAAGATTTAATGAGTTCTAAATCCAGAAGAAAAAATTGATCCCCGGTACCTCTAACCATGAGGAGTTGGTCTATGCATAACACGAAGCCCTAAAATTACCCAAACACGCAACCTACAAAACCCTAAGCAGATATCAACCCAACGCAGCAGCTCAGCCCTAGACGAACAAACGGTCAGAATCCCTAAATTCCGAGGAGAAGCTTCCACGGAGGCATACGGATCAACTCAGCGGCGACGGTAACCGAGAGGCGGACCCGCGCGTACCTGGCGCCTGGTTGGACATGGCGTACTTGCGAATCTCCGCCATGCCACGAACCGACCGCCGCCGCCGCCACCGGCTCGAATCGCTGGGTTTGAGAGGCTGGGCTCTCGAGGGGATTTGGGGATTTTTGTCTGCGCGGCGAGGCGCCTCACGGGATTTGAGGACACGGCGCCGTCGGATTGGAATATTTGCTGCGACGGCGGTGAGTGTGACGAGTGGGAAAAGGGTGGAAAAAAGTAGCTGTAGAAGGGAGGGGGACTAGTAGAGAATGACTAGAATGCCCCTGCGTGGACGGTCGCTTGGGTGGGTGGGCTTCCCGCCGTGGCCCGTCGCTAGTGCTTGGCCGTCTTTTGGTTTAGGAGGAATCCAGGGGCACCCGTAACAAAAACAGGAATCTCTATACTACGATTCGTGCACCAAAAGGTGCGATGTCAGCGTGCCACGTCGCCGGCCGTTCCCGGCCGTCGGATCGGCCAGGCGGACGGTCCAGATCGGGCAAATCCCAGTCATTTTTCAAAAAGCCCTCAGTCTCTTACGAAATCATACCGCAGTCCTCTCTCCTTTTCCCTCTTCCTCTTCCCTTCCTCCTCCTCAACATCGTTGCCGCCGCCTCGAGAGCCCGCCGGCCTCTGCCCTTCGCCTCTCGCCTCCAGCTCCGCCCCGCCTCTCGCCTTCGGCTGGCCGCGACGTCCCGGCGCCTCCCTCCCTCGACGCACTTGGCGGTGGCCGGTGCTTGGCGGCCCCATTCGCGGGCGGCGGCGACCGCAGGTGGCGGATCCGCTGTGGGACGTGCGCGGCCCAGGCTGATCCGGCGGCGGCGGATGCTGCGGCCGCAGGCGGCGGGCGCGGTGGAGCTCCGTGTGCAGTTGGCGGCGGCCCCGTTCGTGGGCGGCGGCGGCCGTAGGTGGCGGATCCGCAGTGGGACGGGCGTGGCACAGGCGGATCCGGCGGCGGTGAATGCTGTGGACCCGGCGGGCGGCGGCCGCGGCGGAGCTCCATGTGCAGTCGAGCATGCCTCATTCATGAACCATGCACACCATGTGCTCGATGATTTAATTTGATGCGTGAATGATGATAACACAAGTAAAATACGTACAGTTATCCCTATCTGATTCCTTCCAAAATGGTGTTGATAATACTTCAATCTGACACGTTTTGTTTTGTCTTTCATTCCTGTCTTTATGTTATTATTATTTTTTTAGTGGACCTTGGCCTTTGATGACCTGATGCTTGCAGAATAGGTAAATATTTGCCTGATCTGTTGATATTTTCATGAACTAGGACGATCTGAGGTTGAATAATCATGCATGTACTTTGCTGCACATTTGCTTGTTGGTACTTTTATTGTTGCTTTTGTGGTTAGATGGAAATTTGAATCAGATGGCTGTGATGACTTGGAAATATTCAAGCTCAACAGACCAAATCACATGTCTATCTCTGAAAATTGAGATTGAACTGTATGCCGATTATCCCGCTAAACTGAGCCATCTGAAATCTCTCTTATATTCAATTTATTTGCCAGATTAGATTTATGTTGTTTGTATTGGATGGAGGGGTTTGTTGTGATAATGACAAACAAGGTCCCTCTTCTGAAGACATTGAGGATGCTTGCTAGCAGAATCGAACCAATAAACCTATTGCCGCCACTGAGTAACTAGATATCACATCCAATGTATTATTGTTTTGAAGTAACTTGTTTGATTTGAGGCTTCTGCGGCGTGAGTGAACCAGTCAATTCTTTTCAAATGATGCTATGACTCAGTTTGTTATTGCTGTTTGAAATCTATTTTCACAGTTTCTTTTAACCAGTGTAAGTAATTTTATAAGATGTCATTTAACATTCCTACAATTGCATATCATTTACTTTGACAAGTGCTTGGTCTTCCTCAGGCTTAACCATTATTTAGATTAGATCATGGTATTTTAGTTATATGTTTCTGTAATGCTAGCTCATATATTTTTCTTGTTTCTGTAATGCTAGGTCAAGACCTACCGACAGGAAGTGCCGTTTGACACTGTTATCCAGCAGCTGCTTCTCTCATCTGCAGGTGTCCATACTGAAACCATAACCTTTGTGGTTTGGTCTGGGGTGGAGTTCTCATATGCAGATGTTTGATTCAGATGTGGTGTGATTTAAATTGGGTCTCTTGAGGGATTATATGATACTATCTGTTATGTTATTGTAGCTTTGTGCATTGTGCCTACCATTATTCCACTTTTCTATATATTACTATTTAACTATCCTAGCGCAAGTTTTTTCTGAGTTGCGCCGAAGAGCGTGTGTTGTCAACAGCTTTGTCTCTATCTGTACCTGTACCGTAGTTAAATAATGGCACAAGATTTGTTGCATGGTGCTTTGACATGTATCATCCATCTTTTTAAATACAGTTCGGACTTCAAATTAGTCACAACTGAAAATCCACATGACAGATTCTGAACATGCTGAGAAGCAAGAATGCAATTGTCCATATATGCAGCTGACAAGGAAATCTCACTGATGAAAGAAGGTTAGTATCCTTGCCTAAGGTAAAAATTCTCAGACATGAATTTAACTTTTGACGCAGATTAAACTAATGTGTGTTTCAGACATATCCTGGACATATCCTGGTATTAGCATACTTCTCATGTCTCCCATTGATAATATATGATTATGTTCAATTTGATATATTGGCGGCAATCAAACCGCTGTACAATTTTGTGTAAGGTGATGCCATGATATCGATGGCTTAAGCTCAAGTTCTTCTATATATAGGAGAAGAGCTCTTGATGTGGTAACAGACCTCATTGTCTTTGCTTTTCGTGCAATTTCCACAAGTTGGGCCTCCAACAATCATAAATTCATAATACATAGCTCAAATGCACTTCGCAATGTGTTCTTAAATTAGTTCACAATTCATATAATTCTACTGTCAACTTTGGAGGACAGGAGCAGTAGCTGTGTGAGGTGGAACTTGAAATCAGGACCTCTACCAGAATAACCAAGTACTGTAACTAGCTGTATTATTTTGATTGCTATCTGTTTCATTTTCATTCAGGTTAGGATACTTGCGATCATGAGAAGGTAACACATAAAAGTGTGTGTGTGTAAATTAAACTTCCCATGGACCATAAGTGCTATTGAACAACTTTCCTGGAGGTACTTTCGCGGCTTACATATCTATTCCTGTTAGTGTTATCACATTTGAACAGGTGCATCATCACTGTTGAAGTTAATTTCCAATATCTCAACGAAGATCATTGTATTTTTCTTCCTAAGCTGCTAATTCAAATGCTTTGCTCTGACAAAATGTTTAGACTTTCTGGTTGTTAACCTGCAATGTCAGATATTGCAGACCCTATTATGAAGATATGCTCTTTTCAGTGGACGTTCAGAAACTTATTCAGAATCTACCTTCTTGCAATTGTACCCCACCAATGAACTTGATGGGTAATAGATGTAAGTAGAATATGTCATAAAAATAAAAATGGTCAATCATATGTTTCAGATTGATAATATGTAGATCATGCCATTTTATCTTATTTATATTGGACGTATGTCACCAAGATATATCTTGGACATACTTGTCCAGATACAAGCATTCAGGAGATATTTCTATAATTGAAATTACTTTACAAAGCTTGATTTCTCTGTCCCATGTTCGTATATGGTATTAATATTTTTTTTCATGCAATGAATCCTATCACAAATATAATATTTCTCTATTTCAATCATTTGATCTACTCCATACATATGGTTAAGATTTCTGAATCAGGTCTACTCTAAATGATGGCACTGTGGAGAATCATGTTTTTTGAATACTCTTAAATATACCAAGCATGGTCGTAACACCTAAAGTTGCCTTATCAGAAATCATGCAATCAGTAAAGATAAAAGATTAGAAATGATGAGAGCAGTCTGAAAATCTGAAAATATAGTCCAAACACTGGCTATACGCGGCAACGCCGCGACTATTTCTAGTCTGCGGTGGATTCTCGGATTGCCTTCCTATCGATTGATCAATTTCTATAGAAAAAAATTCGATCAATCATTTCCTCTTATAAGAAATGGTTTTGATCAAATTTGGTAATATACTGATTTAGACTTTTGGCTCTTTCCAAACCAAAATAAACTTTAAAAGTATTATTTTAATTTGGCATGTATTCCGGTGCTAACAGCCCAGAGCCTGGATTGGTCAAATTGACCAAGATATATTTAAAAAAGAGTTAAGCGGATCATGAGATAGTACGACACACTTCATGCTCATCTACCTTACAGATACGATTGCCAGCTGTGCCAAGTATACAGAGCATCTTGTTCTAGAAAAATGTATAAAGTTCACCGTAGATAAACTACGACTTAGGTTGCATCATTTCATTCCGAACAAAAGAAAACAATAAGCTTCAAGAAGTCCACGAGAAATTATGCTCTAGCGTATTTGTTTTCGAACAATAAAAGGAGCCCGGTTTTGACATGGAGGGGGTGGGTAAGGTTGTAAATTGTCGATTGTAATGATGCCGCGGTCGAGAATGCAGGTGAGGGCCGGCGAAAGCGACGTAACTCCCGCTGCGGAATGACGCTTTTGCCCTCCGAGATTAAGGACCACTAATCAGGGCCTTAGCAGGAGTTTTTGTACTGTACCTGTGCTGATGTGGTTGCTGAGTGCGTCACGTAAATTGCACGTGCGTCCACACCGCCTGCTTCCTGCTCGAGCTCCGGACTTTAGCACGCAGAGGTTTAGAATTTCTATGTGCCTTTTCCTGATAGAATAGGATGTTTGCAGGACCAATTTGCTGTACTACGATTGAGTTGTTTAATGGGGGCATTGACTAAAGACTTTGCTTGCTTAATGCTTATACTCGATTTTGGCCCTACACCCTACGGCACTGCGAAATTCTGTTTTTGCCCGTATGACAGTAGAGGACGAAAGGACCATTATACTCAGCTTCCTCATGTAAAAATGAAAATGGTAGCACGGACCGGGCAATGTAAACATTGCATCGTTATATAGAATGGTTCAAAAGAGATTATAATCTCTAATTCTCTATGCACGGAGAAATTTATACATTGTCCTAAGTCCTAAGCAGTCTATGGTGAACGCAACGGTGTAGGCCTACAGGTAAATCTATTGTTCTGCTATTGTTATGAATTTGTTATGAAGACTGAATCGTCCCTAATTTTCATCAGTGACCTTTCTTTATCTAGTTCCATGCTGTCACAGTGTCAGTCACACTCACATTTCAGCATCATTTTTAATTCGTGAACCTACCATACCTCTGATTTCGCTTTCCTTTTCTTTTCGAGCAAACCTGATTTCACTTTTACATAACAATCCCTTCTGATCATGGGCCGGGCCGCCGGGCTCGTACGCCCGAACCTCTGACAATCCGCGGCAATGGGCCTTGGCTCTCCGTCAAAACGCCTTCCCCTTTTTCTCTCTCGTCCACCGCGTCCCTCCAGGGAGGAGCACTGACGTGCGCGCGTCGTGGTGGCCGCGGCCTGCGTTCCACTTCCTCCTCGGCTCTCGCCAGAACAACGGGGAGATCTCGGGGTCGCGGGCGGGCCGGCCGTCCGCCGGAGTCCGGATCGAGAGGATCGGAGCAGAATCCGATCGCCTAGCCGACGCGGGGAGGCGAGGCGGCGTGGCGCGGGGAGGCGATGGCACCGGTGGTGTCGGCGCTGGCCAAGTACAAGCTGGTGTTCCTCGGCGACCAGTCCGTGGGCAAGACCAGCATCATCACCCGGTTCATGTACGACAAGTTCGACAACACCTACCAGGTAACCAAAATCGCAAATCGTACGCATCTTTTCGTCCGTTCGAGCGGTTTCTCGATTCGTGTAACTGCAACGTTTTGGGGGGGGGGGGGGGGGGGTCGATTATCTAAATGCCGATCGATCAGATTCTGTGAACGCGCGTGTTCTTCGTTGATCCAGCGTTACCTTCTGTCCTGCATCGCGCACTGTCAACGATCTGGCATGAGGATATGTGTTTAGACTTTAGAGTCGTTATAATGATCGGCCATGGTGACCACGGGGATTGACCCCAATTTGTTGCCGTTGGTGTCTTCTGATTACCACTCTATCAGAATTCATGTAAAGGGTAGCTTGGGTGACTGATCCTTGTCCTTGGCGTTAACTCCAGCATTTCACCTGTCTGGAGAAAATAGCTTCCGTGAAGATACTTTCGTCAATTGCTGACAATGCCAGACAATTGCCAATAGCGTCCGTGAAGATACTAATTTCATGAGTTGCGTAAAAGGGTTTGATCGCGTACGAGTGGGATGTCCAGACTGTAGTGGTTATGGGTTATTGCCCAATTAGTCAACTCATGCAGGACAGCTGGCCCGTTTTTGGTGATTTGGTGAATGCATATTTGCAAATTAACGAATTCCCTGGATTTCATATAATACAATTTTGGAGAGTGGAGCTTGCATCACGTATATTTGTAGACAGATATTGCACTGAAGATTGTCATGCTGCTTGCTATATTTGCTTCATTCTCCTTTGTCCTGATACATGGGCACTTGATCCAGGCTACGATTGGCATTGACTTCTTGTCAAAGACCATGTATCTTGAAGACCGCACTGTTCGTCTACAGCTTTGGTAAGTATATAATTCTTTGGCCTTCCCATAAGCCATATAATTAAGTAGGTTCAGTCACAGCGATAAATGATGAAATGTTCCTGCGACATGATAATGAAATATGATACCACACTAGCCATTGTGCCCAAGTTTCTAGTGATTCACATGACTGATTTGAGTTGCAGTATCTTTAGTAATCAACCTTCTGTTTTTCCTTTTGAAGAACAGTTAGCATTTTACCCCCGTTATTGTCAGGGATACTGCAGGACAGGAGAGATTTAGGAGTCTTATTCCAAGCTACATCAGGGACTCATCTGTTGCAGTGGTTGTTTATGATGTAGCCAGTAAGTTGCTCAAAAAACTTGTATGCCACCATTTTGTCCAGTCTTTTCTAGTAATTAGTTTTAGCGAACGGTTTCATGTACACGGTTCTCATTTTTAATGCCTCAGAATATGAGCAGCAAAACTTCTCAAAAAATTTCTAACAATCAGCTCCTGGCGCGAAGTACTGTCGTATTTCAACTCTAATGAACCGAAGGCGTATTTATCCATACTGTTGCAGCTAGGCATCAGTTGCTGTCAGTTTTGTTTTCTGAAATGTTTACCTGTGCAGATAGGCAGTCTTTTCTGAACACCTCAAAGTGGATCGACGAAGTCCGCACCGAGAGGGGTGGCGATGTGATCGTCGTGCTCGTTGGGAACAAAACCGATCTTGTTGACAAGAGGTGTGACCTGCGCTCACATCTCTCATTCCTGTGGACTTGTTCAGACTGATACAACATGCGAGTGTCTGATACTCCTGCCTCGCTTGCTGCAGACAAGTGTCCACAGAGGAAGGAGAGAGCAAGTCCAAAGAACTCAACGTCATGTTCATCGAAACCAGCGCGAAAGCCGGGTTCAACATCAAGGTCAGATTCAGATTTCTCCAATGCCTTGATGCTTTTGCCTTGGATGCATTGGTCCGCACCTCACGATACACTGTGATCCATGCAGCCGCTGTTCCGCAAGATCGCTGCGGCGCTGCCGGGGATGGAGACGCTCTCGGCGGCGAAGCAGGAGGACATGGTGGACGTGAACCTGAAGCCGACCTCCGGCCAGTCCAACTCGCAGCAGCAGGCGGGCAGTGGATGCGCCTGCTAGGAACAAACAGTGCAAGCTCTGCACATACGCGCGCCTGACAACCTTGATATCGTTACGCAGTTTTCGTTAGTGTTGATACCGCCCTTAATTTCCTTATGCTTCTTCTGTAGTGAATGAATCTGAAGGCTACCTTTAGTTTTTTTTTTCCTCTCATTTCCATCTCGATTTTGTGTACGGCGAAAGACCAGACGATTTCTTACAGTTTCACGTGTCCTGCTCTGTATGGTTCTGGTTCAGAAATAAGCTCTTGTAGTCTTGTGCATTTCTTTTTTATAACATGTAATCTTGTGCATTGTTCTTTGTTGAGCAACTAGGGACCATGACTCACTGTCATGCGGGGCCACAAGAATAGCTTTGCAGATTGCAGCTCATTGACAAGCGGGCCCAACATACAATCGATGACGTGGCAGTTCATCCCTCCCCTCGAACGACAAGCTGAGGCCCTGTTTGGTAGGGCTTCAGCTCCGACTCCCAACACCGACTTCTGTTGGAGCCCTCCCAAACGGCATTTTCAGGGATGGCTCCAACCTTGGAGTAGCTTGGAGCCCCTCGAATCCCGCTGTCTGGAGCGGATCGGGCGAGGTGGAGCCACGAAATCGTGGCTCCATCCGGCTCCCATGGCTCCTTCGTGCCCTTTTGCCAGCCCTGCCCCCGGATGGGCTCGTCGGGGCACGGTTCGCGGGGAGGTGGCCGGCCGACAAAGTCGTAGGGGCGCGCGGTCCGTGGAGAGGCCGTGGCCTCCGACGGCCATGGGGAGGAGGTGCGGCAGCGGCTGCGAGTAGGGTTCGGCGGCAAGCCAATGGGCGCGGCCTGCAGGGCCGGACGAGGTGGCCGACGGCGAGCCTAGGGGCGCGCTCTGCGGGGCCGGGGAGGATGTGGCCGGCGGCGGCCGCGCGGAGGAGGTGGCCGACGGCAGCCGCGGGGAGGAGGAGGCGCCGGCCGCCGGTGCTTTGGGTGGAGGAGGCGCGGGTCGCCGCGATTGGAGGAGGCGGCGGCGCGGGCCGCCGCGATTGGAGGAGGGGGGAGAAGGCGCAGGCCACCGCCGGCGAGTGGAGGAGGCGCGGGGGCCGCCGCTTGAAGGAGGCCAAGCGGCGGAGGAGGCGGCGGGGCTGGGCAACGCGAGGAAGGGGCCGGCCACTGGATAAGAGGAGAGAGGAGAAAAAAAGAAAGGGAAGAAAATAGATAAGAAGAGGAAAAAAGAAAAGGAAAAAGGAGGAAAAAAAAGATAATTTAGACTTTTTACCACCTCAATCCAATAAGTGAAGCTGTTTTGCCAAATATTTTCTAAAACGGCTCCAACTCCACCAGAGAATCCGCTCCATTGAAGGAGGCAGAGCCGGAATTGTTTTTTGAGGAGACTGAGCCTGAACATGCCCTGAATCGGATAAGCCCCCCCCCCCCCCCCCCCCCCCCCCCGCGCAGGTGAGGCGAGAGATCGGAGTCAGCAATGGAGTCTACCGCGCTAATCGCACCATTACCGCTTCTAACCTCTCGCTCCCGTTCCAAACCCCTCTCCCCTGCCTCCATCAGAGCTCGCCGCCCCGCCTCCATTCCCTTCTACGGCAGCGGCCGCGTCGTCCTATTTTCCCGCCGCGGCCGCGAGTACGCCGGCGTTGGATCCTTGGTCTCCGCCGCCGCAGCGACTGGGGAGGCAGCAGATGGCGGCTCTGAGGTCATCCTGCTCAGTGTCCAGGTAAATCCTTATGATCGAATCCCTACTCGAATTCGAAGCTCCCCTCCCCGTCGTGCCCTCTTCTCGAATCGCCTGTTCGATTCGGTCTCGATGGTTGGTTAGGCAGCTCAGGTCTGTGACTGTGATGTGCTCTTGCCTGGCTCTTGTTTGCAGGGTATGATGTGCGACGGGTGCGCGGCGAGCGTGAAGCGGATTCTGGAGAGCCAAGTATGCATCCTCTCTCTCTCTCTCTCTCTCTCTCTCTCTCTCTCTCTCTCTCTCTCTCTCCCCCCCCCCCCCCCCAAACTGGGACTTTGCCCTGATTTCATTACCTCAGTAACGAAATTACGAAGTTCAAAAGTAGTGATTTAACACACGTCCTCAAACAGAAAGCATCAACTAGTCCTCCGGAGAACAGCACAGAGGGCTGCTAACCGGAAGCCACAGACAGTATAGAACGAGCTCAAACAAAAAGGTTCTGCTAACAAACTACCGCACACGCTAGAGAACAAAGCAGCAAAGACACCTAACAGCTCAGACAAACCCCTAGCAACCTACTAGGAACTTTCTATCTCATATTTGTTTACGCTAAGAATTAAGCGGGGGTATGAGGATTGAGGACTAGAAGAAACTGGAGCAAGATTATTGGTTTGCTTTCTAATGCATGAGGATGAAAAGTGAAGAACAATCGGAGATATTTAAGTAGCTGACCACCGAATGTAGATCATACCTTCTTAGCTTTCTTTGCTGTCACTGTAGGCATAGTAGCCCCAGTGCACTATCTATGCACCCCGTGAAATGGTTTCAACCTGCAAGTCCAGTACATTAGGGATTCATAAAAGACAAGTTCATACCATGCTGCTTGTACTTGTGTTTTTATCATAAGCTACACAGCTTCAGAGGATACAAAAGTTCAGGATGCTTAGTTAGGAAAAGTTTTTTGTTGCTGGGGACTGCTGACCTTTAGGCTCTTGGCTGAACAATTATCGGTTCAGTTGTTTTTTTATGTTTGCTTCTGTAGTTACCCTACTTCTCTAAACATGATATACCTTTTCTCCATCTCCTTTTTAATATGCTTTTACTCATCACCTCGGGACACTTGCCTTTGCAGCCAGAGGTTACATCTGCTACCGTTGATTTTAAGGAAGCAAATGCAGTTGTGTGGACAACAGCTGAAGCTAGGGCATCGGATAATTGGCAGAAGCAATGTGGAGAGAAACTTGCTAAACACCTCGGCACTTGTGGATTTGAGTCTCGGCTGCAAGGTAATTAGGTAATAGCCATGTGTTTTCCCCTATCCTTGTGGTGGCCAATGAATAAATTGAGTTATTTGAATCCTTACACTACAAAGTTCTTGCTGTCTTCATTTTTCAGCTATGGAAATTACCATTTCAAAGACTGATTGCAATGCAGATATTTCCTTGGAAATTTGAAGTTCTAGGATCAACAGACCATGTTTCAGAATCATTGTACTGAGTAGATCAGAAAAGAGTCAGCTTGCCATAATTTGGTTAGAAGTATATCAATCTATTAGATGAGTATCCTAATTCAATTGGACAATGCAGCATTTCCATGTTTTATATCTGAATTCTGAAATAGACATTCCTAGCATATAGGCATATAGTTGTGGAAAGAAGTTTAGTTTTTTTAGGTTGAAGTATGTTTGGAATTCACAGTTACTGCAACAACTTCTTTAGCGTTTTGAAACATCTTATGTACTGTGAACACTAATACTATTATTTTTATTCACAGAGTAAGGTGAAGTCAAACAAAGCTGATACTGAATATAAGTGATGTTATCCCATGGGTTCAGCGTCAGACGTTATCCTATGAGTTCAGCGTCAGTTCAATTTCCACCATCATCTGTGTTGCAGACTTGCCGGGAGCCCTGGAGAGTTTTGCAACCCAAATTCCAGTGTTCCATCTCATGGAGCTCGGGCTTAGTGCCGGTGTACTAGTGCTTCCTTTCACCTTTCTCATGGGCTTTAGCTAGTTTGTTTGGAGAGGCTTTTGCTGATATACTAGGCTAAGATCTCAGGTCACTGTTGCAAGGCAAAAAGTCTGCATGTCTCCATTCTTCACTCCTCTTTATTCCTTATTACCGCACAGATCATCTACTTTGTCCATATTTGTATGGGTTTATTGGCTTCCTGTATTCCAAGGCCTTATTCATAGTTTTTATTAGAGTAAAATGCATGGCGGGTCTCTAAACTTGTCTTTCTGTGTCATTGCGGTCCCCAAACTCCCAAAAATACAATTCTGAGTCTCCAAAGTTGTTAATTGGTTTACGTGGGGTCCAAATCACAATTACTCTTGCTAAATGTGGAACTGACATGTGGGGCCCACATGTCTGATCCACCTCCCTCCTTTCTCTAACATGTGGGGCTCGAGTTCGGCGCGGCGGAGCTCGAGTCCACCGAGCTCGACGGCAGACCTCGGCCATTGCTCGATGGTGTAGGGGAGGGAGGGAGGAGAGGTGTCGGGTGCCATAATTGGGGGCACCCTAACCTAGGGGCTAAACCGCCTTAAAAACGCAATTAGGCAATTAGGCCCACAATGCCAGCCTTCTCTTCATACTCTACCGTCACGGCGAACCGAGCCAGACAATCTTTCTCCGATCCGAAGGGGAAAAAGGACCACTCAGCGGCTATCCTGGAGAGGAAGAAGCCACCAATGATGACAACTCCGTCGTCGCTCTACACCCGGATACCATGGAACTCCTCCAACTCTTCCACAGCACCCTAGATCCTCTCCAGGTTCCCAAAGAGGCCCAATACATACTGGGCTCATGCCCCAGCTCCACGGTACGGCCCATCCGAGGCCCCCTCGAACCCATGGAACGATCTCTGCCTCGCTCGAGACCTCCCCGCCGAGGCATCCAGCGGTTCACTACATCTCCGACTCGCTCGAGGGTAGTGGACATACCCTCGGAGAGCAGGCCAACTCCGCCTCGCTCGAGACCCCCTCGACCGAGCCCTCCGCGGGGCCTCGCCTCGGGGGAAACTCCGCCTTGCTCGAGGCCACCCCTCGGCAGATGGAACTAGCAACCCATCTGCTCACCCGCCCGTCTGACAGAAGCATTAAATGTCAACCACTCCACCGCAGAACGCGGGTCAGGCGGTGTCAGGCCACTATGCCGCACAGCATGCTGTGACCAGAGTCCCATCCGCCAACTCCGATCATTGTACCACCATCCTCGGTGCTGTTCCGACCCTGTGGGAACCTGCGACGCCCTGTGCAGACATGCCTGCCGCTGTTCCTGCCGCTGTGCTGCCAACTCCCCGTACCCTCCTCTACTGCAGAACACTCGGCGGACATGGGCGCAACCCTCGAACGTTGTACGGACCTTGACCAGGGCCAGACCCACGCCAGCAGAACCCTCGGCACTTCGCCAGCTCGGGCACAGAGGACGGTGCCTTCCACAGCAACCACCACGACGTCCACAGGAGTCACCAGGACACCGGCGCGATCTCCGTAAGACCAGGGGGCTTCCCAGGACGATTGCCATGCCCGGTGCCATGCCCTCCAGTACCCCACAGTGTACTTCCAACAGTAGCCGACCGCTGCACACCCTTGATTCGGGGAGAAGACGACGACTTCTGATCTCCCCGTACATGTACTCTGCCCCTCCTTGTGTCTATAAAAGGGGGAGGCGAGCTTCTCCCCACACACGCTCTCAACTCATCTCGCCTTCCATCTATTCACTCGCAACACACACTCGCTCACTCTCTCCCGATATTGGCACTTGCCTCAATCATTTAGCAGAGACTTGGGAGCTTCCCTCCCTCTCTCGCCTCGCTTGTACCCTCTACTACAGGCACTTCGGTGCAAAATAATACAGTGCACTCGCACACCCCTGCTGGACGTACGGCTCCGTGGCCGGAATCAGGATACATCCTTGCGTTACTATGTTACCTCTTGCATCAACCATTTAGGGTAGGGACACGCAGCATTGATTACTAGTTGGCGCCAAGCCGCGAGGTCTGGACAACGACAAGAGGCGCCGGCGGCCGAGCTCAAGCTCGAGAGCGCCGATGGAGGGAGCAGGGGCCTCCACCGCCGCCTTGTCGTGCTGGATCCGGCGAGGGGGAGGGAGGAGCCGCCGCCGTAGCCACCCTGCTGCGGGATCTGGCCGGCGCGCTCGAGCAGGCACAGAACGACCTCGCCGATGATCGTGCGGGCGAGCGGGCCGGGGCACCCCGCCTAGTGGATCTGTCCAGCCACGGGTTGCCGTGCCGCAGCTACCCGGCCCTGCTCGCCATGCAGCCGCGTCCGCCACGCGCGGATCCGGTCGGTGGGGCGCCGCCGCGCCATAGCCTCAACCGCGCGCGGATCTAGCGTCGTGCGGACCTTCGTCGAGATAGAGAGGAAGACGGAGGGAGGGCACTGGGGAGGGAGCGCGCCCGGGAGGGAGGAGGGCGTAGAGAGGGGCAGTGCGTCATGGCCTTAGCGCAACGACAAAGGAGGCGGCCAGCGGCCGAGGGAGCAGCGGAGGGCGCCGGGGACGGGCGCAGTGACAGAGGGAGAGAGAGGAGCGAGTGAGGCTGGAGGTGGGGCGTACCGGTGAGGAAGCTCGAGCTCGAGCCGGACCGCGTGCCAGGGCCAGATCTCGAGGGCCGCGCGCCATGGCCGGCGCTGGGAGGGAGGAGGGCAGAGCGGCGGCCGGCGCGGGGAGGGAGGAGAGCCACGCGGCGGCCGGTGCTGGGACGGAGGAGGGCCGCGTTGCAGCAGCTTGGCTCGCTGTGGAAGGTAGAGGAAGGAGGGAGGTGGATTTGACATGTGGGGCCCACATGTCAGGTCCACGTTTAGCGAGGTTAATTGTTATTTGGATCTCACGTGAACCAATTAACAACTTTAGGGACTCAGAATTGTATTTTTGGGAGTTTGGGGACCGCGATGTCACATAAGGACAAGTTTAGGGACCCGCCATGTATTTTACTCTTTTTATTATTTCAATGTTTAACTGTTTATTTAGTTCTTACGTCCGTCAGCAAAAGCTGCTGTGTGTGAATCTCTCAATGAAAGAAAGCCAGCTAATAAAGCAGGCAGAGAGAAGCCCACGTGGGCTCAGAAATATATATAACAGGCCGTGTGCTTTTCCAACAACTTGATCATGAAATTTTTACTAAACTTCGAGCATATAATGATTAGCTCACCATAAAATTTTTATCATAATTGGATCACGAAAATTATAGATATAAATTAATTACTAAAAAGTATACATCTAAAGTACAACAAATTTCTGTTACTAAATTATATCTTATTATATGTTCAATGTATAGATATACACATGTGGTGTCTAAAAAAATTAGATTTTCCATTTTATAATTTTTTTGTTATTTACTATAATTTCCTAAAGATCCAATCAAAATAAGCATAAAAGAAAAGAAGAAAATTACATAGAGAAAACAGCCAGGGAGAGAGTTCGAGAAGTCCAATCGGACGGTTTCATTGTCTAGCAAGAAAATAACTTGGCTCAAAGTTTAGGGAGATAAAAAGAACTTGCTTGGGGTCTCCCGTCTCCGGCGTGATCCCGTGCAGACGGATCACAGAAGCAGTGGGCTAGTTCTTGATCTCTCTCAACAACCAACCACACACAAGGGATAAATTCATTTTACATCCTTGAGCTATCGTAGAAATTCTATTTTCAACCTTTAACTATAAAATCGGATAACATAGGCCACTCAACTGTTAAAATCGTGCAAATTTGGACCTTGGGTGGTTTCCAAGGTGGGTTTACATTTGTGAGAATTAAAAATATTCAAAATTAAACTAAAATATTCATAAGCAATTCATTTTAGATCAAAAAATTATGAAAGGGGTATAAATTTTTTTCTAAAAATGTAACCTATCTATTACCATGATACATCTTAGTAATTCAGATCATTTTTTTTTATTTTCATAATATTAGTTTGCTTTTAGGTAAGTCTATTATTTTTGAATAACTAAGCTTCAAATAGAGCATTAGTAGATAGTTCACACTTTTTTTAAAAAATTGTACTAGTTTCATATTTTTCTGATTTAAAATGAATTAAATTTTTTTAGATTAAATTAGAATTTTTATTTTTTTAAAAAAATACAAAACCACCCCAAGGTTCAAATTTGTATGATTTTGATAGTTGGATGGTCTATATTATCCGGTTTTGTAGTTGAAGATTAAAAATCAAACTTCTGCGATAGTTCGAGGGTGTAATTCGGACTTTCCCCCACCTAAAATGATGTTTCTGATGGACTGATTCTTTGCAGCCCATAGAACTGAGTGGGCTTCGAGCCTCTTCGTATAATCTAGCCTACCACGTTTTCTTGTCTCAAGCCCAATGCGCAGCACCGTAGCAGGGTTGAAAACGTGTAGCACCCCCCCCCCCCCCCACAAAAAAAAACATGTAGGCCCCATATATATGCGTCGCCCAGACGGCCACCAACCGGCTTTCGTCGACGGTCTGTTCTGACCACGAAAGCACGGGCACGACCACAAGTTCTGAATCATCATCCTCATCCTAATCCTGCGCTGCGGATGCACGAGGAGGTAATCTTATCGTGCAAGGAAACGGAACCGCGCAGCATCACGACACAGCGTGACCAGCCCCACGGAAGCGGCGCCGTAGTGACGACGCGGGCGGGACCCGAAGCCACGTCCCCACCGACCCACCACCCGCTCGCTCGCGTGCTCGCCGAAACATCGCAGCCGCGTACCACGGTGCTTTTTGCGCGTAACGGACCATGCATTCATGCGGGGACTCTTTTTCTTCCCCTTTTTCCGGTCTTGTAAATCGAAATATTTAATAAATTTGAAAAAAATAAATGAAAACACGTATTTCTTTAACGAAAAGTGGAAATGAAAATTTTAGAGAGAACATATCACGTGTAAACCAATCTCTTCGTGCAAACAATACAAGTCACTAGATATATTCCCAATTTTAGTGGGGCATCAGCTAAAAGTAAAATGAAAAATAGTAGCACACGATTATGCAGCTTCAAAAATATTAGTAAAATTCTTGGAGAACGTATATATAATATGGCAATCATAAGTTTCATGCTTGGATTATTCTAAGGTGCCAAATATTAGGCATAGATTCATGGGTTGTCATGGAAATAAGCTATTTACGAAAGAGTCTGTTGTCTAATGATGGGAGCGAAATTTCTGAATTTAATGGTACTGTGCTTTCAATAGTAGGCGACATTCTGTCGATAAAAAACGTTTGTATTAACTTCGTCAATCTCAAAGATTTATCGGTTTAATCTGCGAAGATGCTCATGCGTTCATGTGTATAATCTTAAAAATAGAAATAAGCTATTTATATTAAATTACTAAATTAGGAATAATGGTAATTTTTAGCACCATCAAACATAGTCATAACTCAGCGTATATGCTTTACATTATGAACTAGCAAGTGCCATTTGTAAGGGTGGTAAAAAATCATATCACACCAGATTTAGCAGCTCAGAATTTGTCAAATATCCATCCAATCACAATTCAGTGGCTCCAATAATTCTTATTTTATATATAAGCAACCGATCATAATTCTAATCTCTCTTTTCATCTACTTCCACTGTTCTAAATATAAGGTATTTCAGTTTTTTTGGAGAGTCAAAATATAAATTTGACCAAATTTATACAATAAATAATAATTATTTATTTATGATGCCAAATAAGTATAATTAGATTATTCACTAAATATATTTTTATAGTTTATTTGGGCTTATAATTTTTTATAATATTTTTTATAATTTTAGTTAAATATAAAAATAAATTTTCTCTCGGCAAAATTAGGATGACTTATAATTTTAAATCAAGGGAGTATCTACCAACACCATACTGTTCCCGCACATTTACTACTCCTGCTAAGCGCTCTGTTCGGCTAGCTGTGGTTGATAGTTGGTGCTGATTTGTTGTAAAAAAAGTACTGTTGGCTGGATGCAGGCTGGTGGCTGATATTGATTTAGTGTGAGAGAAAAACACTACTGGCAATGGCAAATCTAGGTTGAACATGTAGAGAGACCTCATGTTAACTCACTTCTTTTTCCTCCCCTTCTCTTCCTCTTTCTCCCCTCTTTTTATCTTCATTGTTTCATTCCAAAAATAGTGAGGGATTAGGGGGTATCCATAGATCTTAGTGAGCTAGAGGGGCTTGACCCCCCCTAGCCCCCCTTAGATCTGCCTCTGACTGCTGGATGGCTGACAAAGGGTGGACATCCTCAACACTGCTACACTAGCGACACTCCGATGAGCTCCTTTGCAATCAAATCGAGCTTGATGTACAGACCTAGCCACCATTAACGAGCAAATTTTCCAATACTTCACACCCCAATCCCCACCCCTTCCCCGTTTAGCGATCTTCGCGGACGTTCCTCTACATCTTAAACTCCAACATTGTAACCTATAGAGATAAAAAAAAGAGGTCCACCGAAATTTGTAAAAAAGAGAAGTTAATCAAGAAACTTATTGCCGAAATCGGGTAGTGAGAAATTCTACATATTTTCCATAATACTCAGTGAATAATTATTTTTATTTTTTTACACAATATTGAAAAAACTAATGTGCTCCACATTATTTTGGCTCTTTTTCTCTCCTCTTGGCTCTTGCACGGCTCCTTTCCTTACCGTGTGTTTGGTTGAATGGTAGGGTCCAACCCGGATGGGTTGAACCCCTTTTTCTGATGTTTGGATGGAGGTTGGAGGGGGTTGGGTCCGACCCGGAGGGGAATATTCGGCTCAGATCCGGGTCGGACTCGTCCGCCAAAATCGAGCGGACGAGTCCAACCCCGTTTCCTCCGTCTGGGTTCCGTGACGGGCGGACGACTGGGCGACGGCCACGGCGACGGCGAAGGCGACGGGCGGAGGAGGCCGGGGCGACGTCGACGGGCGGAGGAGGCCGGGGCCACGGCGCGCGGGGCGGGCCGCGACGGCAAGAAGATGAGGCGGGCCGGCCGCGGCGGAGGGCGAAGGAGGCGGGGCTGGTCGCGGCGGCGGTGGGCGGAGGAGGCCGGGCCGGCCACCCGGCGCCCTCCCGGAGCGAGCCAAGGCCAAGGCCGGGCCGGCCACGACGGCGGCCGCAGGGCAAGGTGGAGGAGGCGGGGCCGGCAAGCAGAGGAGGCGAGCCGGCCGCGGCGGCGACGGGGGGCCGGGCGTAGGCCGTCGGGGGCCGCGCAGCATGGCCGGTGGCGGAAGGCTGGCGGCGGCGGCGGGGGGGGGGGGGGGACGAGCTGCGCGGCAGGCGCCCCCCTCTCGTCGGGTTGACGAAGAAGATAAGGGAGAGAGAGAAAATAAAAAGAAAAAGAAAAAAGTGAGAGATTGACAGGTGGGTCCATTGGTGGCAAGTGAGATCCTCATTAACGGTGTTATCATGCCATCCAACCCGTATTCCCAATTCCTTCAACCAAACATGAAATGTGTTCACTCCGTCCCAAAAATCAGAAGTATAACCAAACAATGAATGGGTCAGCTCCGTCCCCAAAATCCGGGTTGGATCCAATCCAACCCATTCATCCCACAACCAAACACATGGTTAGAGAGAGAAGAGAATAGTCGAGGAAGGTGAGGTGGGGTCCCTCCTTTTCTGCCTCTACCATCCATACCATCCCTCCACTGGCCCCAACTCCCAACCTCCCCAAATTAATTTGCTGGATTTTCTTTGCCTAAAAAACATATATTAATTAGCGTACTCATTTCGTACTATCAGCACCTAACTAAAATACTGCAAACAAGGACAAAGCTGCCCCTGGTTTAAGGCAAAAGAGACATAGCACAAACAGCCTTTGCTTGCTTGCCGTTCTTGCTCGGTTCCAGCAATCCCCTTTGCTTTTATACATTTTACATCCCTAGCGCCTCTGTGGTGTTGTGCTGCTGGATTTCTTTAGGTTACCAGCAGGCAGAAGAAAATGTAGAATACCAGTTACCAGCATGCCCATAGGATGATTTCTCATCTCAAGCTGAAACTCAGCAGACCACCAAACGAGAAACCACTATTTATCCTGGCCTGCCTACCTGCACCTTGTATTTGGTCTTGCACTTGCAGTATTCCCCTCTTCCTTTGCAGTGTCTGTGTGCCTCCCTCTCGTGGTGGATTGGATTGGATCTGCACATCTATCTGTTCACAGGAATAATAATTCCCCTGTGTATGTTGCTGCTGCCCTGACCTGGCTTAGGAGGTGGAGCAGGGTGGGTGCTGGGAATTTCTGTTAGGGCCGGGAGCTCAGGGCAGGAGCAAACAGATCCCTGCAAAGAAAGAAAGAAAAATTAACTGGTAATCTTACAATTTCTGTTGCCGCTGCTGCAAGATCTTGGATCTGAAAAGTTTGTGGCAAAATAATAATAATAATAACGATGGCCTCACGAGCACGGCAGAGAGCATGATGACGCCGAGTGAGGCGATGATTATGACTTGAACGATTGAACCGGACCTCATCTCTCGGATCTGTGCAAGAGCTGGTAAATCCCTTCTCTTCTTGCTCTTCTTCTCCATCGCCTAGATTGGGGATCTTCTAGGTCTTTATTCCTGCTGTTGCAGCCCCCTCCCCTTTTTGCCTGTATGCTTTCCGTGTATATGCGTGCATGGTATTGTCATCTTATTTTCTCTTGGTGAGATGATAGTTATTTGCAGGTGATCTGAAGTTGGATTTCTTAGACGAAGATCTGAAGGTAGATCGATTCATATGTGTCGCGATGTCATAGCTAATTCGCCTGGTATAGTGCATAAAAACTTCTTGTAGATTTGGGTATAGGAAGCAAAGCTGTTCATGGTTGGGATTATTTCGCAGAAAAAAAGCTGGGATTAGTGTAGATTTTTTTTGGGAAGCGCCCTAGTCCAAGCCAACCAATCCAACAACATTACGTCTTCCAGTCGCACTAGGTCTTCTAGTCACATGCCCAGTGCTCTCCAGAAGATTCCAGATCCTGATTGCTTTGACCTGGTGTGTTCGCCATGTCTTGGTAGGTTTTGATTCGATTTTCTTCAGGATTTGGCTTCGTCAGGTGCGGATTGTTCTTCTTTGTAGTGGTTTGCGATGCAGAGTGGTAGTCGATTTCTCTGTTTATTCGGATAGGCCTACTAAAGTATTTGTTTCCATTCTTTTTTTTAGGAATAACCTCTGAACGATTATGTACGGATTCCTTGTCCAGATGGTGTTTGAAAGATTAGCTGCTGTTTCTTTGTGATTTCTGAGTAGTTTTGTAGCTTTAGCTTTTCATAACATTGGGAGATCTGCTGCTTGCTTGCGTGCGCTTGAGTTTCTTCTTCTCATGCTTGTGATTTGATTCGGGCAAAGTTTTATGACCCGTGCAACTTTTCCCCACTTTTATTTTCGGCAAAGTTTGAACAAGAATAGTTTTCCCTACAATGGGCACTTCTGATTTGCTCCTTGGAGGAGAGATTCATGCCTAGCGGCACCTGTCTGTCTTCGTCCAGAGAGCCTTGTTTTCCTGCGAGGAGTGCCACCACCCCTGCCTCCTCCTACCAAGCGGTTTGTGGCTTCGTGCTCCGTAGGAAAAGGCCCCGCATAAAAACTCTGTCTGTAACCCATCTTCAACATATAAGCCACTGCTAAAGACAGTGGTGGTATATAGGTTGAAGATGAGTGATGCAGTGTAACTGTGGTGGTATGGTGATTATTGTTAGCGCGCCCCACCTAGCCAACCCGACCATAAAACTCAGGTGTTATAGTGGGAGGAGTGGGGGCTTTTATCCATAGTCCATCATTCCCCCTACGGCGTGCGAGCCCGGCGTAGCCCGCAGCAGGTTCTAGTGCCCGGCGTAGCCCGCAGCAGGTCTCAGCACACGAGAGGTGCAGGGGAAATCGCGCAGTGGAAATGCGTGGCTGGGTGGGTTCGAACCCGGGACCTCAGCTCTGGTACCATGTTAGCGCGCCCCACCTAGCCAACCCGACCATAAAACCCATGTGTTATAGTGGGAGGAGTGGGGGCTTTTATCCATAGTCCATCAATTATAGTTGATCTGTACCCTGTCTGCCAGGGGCGGAGCTGTGCCTTGGCATTGGGGTCCACTGACCCCGACTGATTTTGAAAAATCAGTGGTAAATTACTGTAGCTAGTTGTTAATGGTCTATTAGGACCCCATCATTCTATACATAAGACCCTGATGCTCGTCCGGTCTGGCTTCGCCCCTGCTGTCTGCAGTTAGATGCAAAGCAATGCATCATTTTAGTGCTTTTGCTCGAGACAATATGAATGTGATAATGTGAAGTAATCTAATTAGCTAAAGGTAGACAAGGTTTGATCTGCAATATGGTGATTATAGTTGATCTCTACCCTGGCTGCAGTTTGATGCAAAGCAATGCAGGAATTTAATGCTTTTGCTCAAGACAATATGAATGTGATAATGTGAAGTACTCTAATTGGCTAAAGGTAGACAAGGTTTTCTGTTCGCCTTGATTGGTTAGGCAGATCTATGTGGTCAATTCTAGTGTTTGTGGTCCATCTTTGATTTAGTGTTTTCTGTCCATCCTTGCCTTTCATTCATGCAGTGTTAATTTTTTATTTGAATGCTTCATGCAGTAATGGGAACAGAGTGCATTATGGCCACAGTGAATGAGGATCCGGAACTCTCATTTCCACCTGGATTTGGACCTTTTGTTGGCCTTGCATTGCAGGGTACCCAAACCAATGTCAAACCAGGTGGTACTCATTCTAGTTCAGTGCAAGTAGCACAGAGCATCGAGAAAGATGTCAAAGTTTTGGAACCCAATTCAGCGCATTGTAGGAGTGGCACACCTGCCAGTACTTCTGGGAGCCATAGTTGCAGGAAATCACTTCGTAACAAGCCTCCAATAGACTATAGCCTTTATGACCTTACCTCAGATGAAGAATCTGAAATTGAATCGCCAGAAAAGGTTTCTTTTGTGCATTTATCCTTCTTTATTCTGCTATACAACCTGAATATTTGTGCTATGATTTTATTGAGTTGCTCAATATTGTCCTATTTTGTGGACAGGGAGTAAGATCAGTGAGACGTAGGCAACAATTACCAAAAGGAGTCCTTCGAGGCTGTGCAGAATGTGCTGATTGTCAAAAGGTTCGTTTAATCATGCTAAATTGCTGGAGTTGCTTCTCCAGAGATGTTTTTTCTTGGCTTATGCACATTACGTCATGCAGGTTGTTGCAAAGTGGAATCCATCTGGTGCACGCAGGCCTGTTCTTGAGGAGGCTCCTGTTTACTATCCATCTGAGGAGGTACCTTGTTAATTGTTGTATCATATCATACAGTAGTGCCTGTACAAGGTTTAGTTTTGCATAAACTAATCACTTGGTTCTATCTTGTAAATTAGGAATTCAAGGACACCTTAAAATACATTGAGAGTATACGACCTACGGCAGAACAATATGGAATTTGTCGCATTGTTCCACCACCTTCATGGAAGCCTCCATGTCTTCTTAAAGAGAAGAACAAATGGGAATGCTCAAAATTTTCTACTCGAGTACAGAAGGTTGACAAGCTCCAAAACCGTAAATCATCCAAGAAGAGCAGAGGAGGTGGGAAGATGAAGAAGCGGAGAAAGGTTTCAGAGCCGAAAGATATTTGTAACATTAATTACAATCAAACTGGGATGCATCAAAGCCCAGAGAGGTTTGGATTTGAACCAGGACCAGAGTTTACACTACAAACATTTAAGAAGTATGCGGATGACTTCAGTGATCAGTATTTTAACAAAGATGCATGTGGGGACTCGCCACCATCAGTGGAAGATATTGAAGGCGAGTATTGGCGCATAGTTGAAAGTCCCACTGAAGAGATAGAGGTACAATACTTTTATTAGCATAGAGTATCTATGCCGTTTGCAATTTTTAGCTACGTCTGAGCTTTAGAAAATGCCATATTTGTTGATCCTGAATTTGAGATATCTTTTGTTAAAAAAAAGAATTTGGGTATCTTTAGATCATGGTCCTGTTGGTTCTGTAGCTTTTCAGTGCAGCTTTGTTATGCCTGTCGACCCTGAATTCCTGAGTTGCTTGTAGAAGCATCTTCCATGTTCTTATATCTGTTAGGGATGTTTTTAACATATATTTGTGCTATCTTCTAACTTGTCAGAAAACCCATTCTCATATAGGTAATATATGGCGCCGATTTGGAGACTGGAACTTTTGGTAGTGGTTTTCCAAAGTTTTCTCCTGAAGTAAAATCTGATGGTGAGCATAAGTATGCAGAATCTGGCTGGAATCTAAACAATTTGCCTAGACTACAAGGTTCAGTTCTATCGTTTGAGGGTGGTGACATCTCTGGTGTTTTGATCCCTTGGGTATATGTTGGCATGTGCTTTTCATCATTCTGCTGGGTATGATGATTGTCAACACAATTACTTCTCTTGTAATTATGTTAAGTATATAGACTATCCAAATTTAGTATTATGATGTCATGTCTGGGTGTCTGCTGACAGCATGTTGAAGACCATCATTTGTACTCTCTGAACTACATGCATTGGGGTGCTCCAAAGATGTGGTACGGAGTTCCAGGAAAGGATGCCATGAATTTGGAGGTAGCGATGAAGAAACATCTACCTGACTTGTTTGAGGAGCAGCCTGATTTGCTTCACAATCTGGTAAGTGTTTCTCTCTTGATTGATGATTGTCAACTAGGATTTAGGGTATGAACCCACCATTACTGTGTCTTCTCACTTGTCCTGAATCTAAAACCTGCAACTCTCTCTCTCTCTCTCTCTCTGATTATGCTTTAACAGCATTACAAATAATGAACATTTGTGGAAGTGGCACTGCATGATGTTAAAAAGAAGGCACTATTTCTTTCCTAGACCAAAAAATGCGTCATCAAGTAAACCACTGCCTGAAATCTTGCAGGTTTCCGTATAACGCCTCATGAAATGCTACTGCATTAAAATCAAACACTTGCATGTGCAACAGACAGTAAAACCTTAACTGTACATGTGCAAAGTAAAGATGGTTAACATTATGGTTTCAACATATGTGCAAGATGAAAATTTAGTATAACAATCTGATGGCAGGTATGTGGGATTTGGCTTGTTGTGGCCTGTGATGTTTGCACGAGTTGCCTTCCTTTTGGTACGTATGAAATGTATGGGGCCATGGGGGTGTATTTATAAGATGTCAACACCTTGTGCAGGTTACTCAATTTTCTCCATCATTGCTTAAATCTGAAGGAGTACCGGTTTACCGATGTGTTCAGCATGAGGGAGAGTTTGTCCTGACATTCCCACGAGCATACCATGCTGGTTTCAATTGTGGTTTCAATTGTGCGGAAGCTGTTAATGTGGCACCGATAGATTGGTTACCAATTGGGCAGGATGCTGTTGAGCTTTATCGTGAACAGGCCCGGAAAATAACTATTTCACATGATAAGCTGTTACTTGGGGCTGCAAACGAAGCAATAAGAGCTCAGTGGGACATTCTTTTCCTCAAGAGAAATACTGCTGATAACTTGAGGTGGAAAAGCATGTGTGGACCTGACAGCACCATATGCAAGTCACTTAAGGTAAATTGGCTATTAAACTATCTATAAGTATTTTTTTTATTTAAAACTCAGTGAAATCTAACATAATTTTCCTGCACAGGCAAGAATCGAGATGGAGTTGACCCAAAGAAAGGATATATGCTCTCCATCTCAATGTAGAAAAATAGATGCTGAATATGATTCTGCAGATAGGGAGTGTGCATTTTGCTACTGTGATCTGCATCTTTCTGCCTGTGGTTGTCCATGTTCTCCAGAGAAATATACTTGCCTTATACATGCGATGCAGCTTTGCTCATGTGACTGGAGTAAAAGACTTTTCCTATTCCGTTATGATGTCAATGAACTAAACATCTTAGCTAATGCTTTGGGTGGGAAGTTAAGTGCCATTCACAGGTGGGGTGTCTCTCATCTTGGATTAAGTTTGAACTCATGTGTTAAACGAGAAAAAGAGCAAGATCTGAAGACTCTTCGGAGAGCAACTGATGGCCCCAGAAGGTCGTACATGTCACATGCATCAACAGTATCATTGTCACCTTCACTGGTTTGCAATGAACAGAAAAGCTGTGGAAATAAGATGCTGAACTCAGCTTGTTCGGAAATGAACACTGCTGTTCCTTTTGCAGAGCAACTAAAGTTGGGAAATGTTTCACCACAAAAGGAGCCATGCCTGAAGAATGATTTAGCATGTACACTAAATACTGGTGCCAGCCAATTGCAGTATAATGGAGGGCCTGGAGGCGACAAAAACTCAGCAGCAAGTTTGTCAGTTCCTGCTGGTCAATCATCTTCTTCCAATGTTAGGACAAGGTCCTTTAGCACTTCTGGTGAATACAATAAAAATGCATATGGCTCTCTACCACTTGATCATAGAAGCAACATGAAGCCTAGCTCGGAAAGCTCAATCAATTCCCATAGGTTAATGACATCTAACACTAATGCATCTCTGTGTTACTCTTACAATGATAAAATACACATAACACCAGAGACTAATGCCTTGGTGACGACAGAGAAAGATGGTAATCAGATTCGTGCTGCATCAAGTCAGCACTTTGAGAGGACTGTTTCAAGAGCACAAACTGTCTCTCAGGAAGCATCAGCTAGTGTCTTTGCTTCAAAGCCACCTCCAGGCCCTTCACTTGTGAAAAATACATATGGAGGTTTTAGTTCAAGCAGTGCCCATCTTGGTCGTCCAAATTTTTGTAATCAGCAAACAAATGATGGGCGCCTTCAAAGAAAATCTGAATCTTTATCTGGTCTGGAAGCTCGGGAGCATTCACCTTTATTTGTGCAACCTGCTTTGGGAAATGGAAGTCAACAGAAGGGTCCTCGCATAGCCAATGTTGTGTATCGATTCAAGGGCTAAGTTGAACTTTTGGAAATGGGTGCTGTTCTATCTGGGAGGTTGTGGTCCTCAAGCCAAGCAATTTTCCCAAAAAGTTTGTTTTTCCCTGGCAAATCTGGATACCTCCATGCGTCTTGTAGCTGCTTTTCAATTTGGAAGCAACTTTGTTATTGGGAGCTACTTTTTGATGCTTTGCCATCCTTAAGTGCTTTTAATACGTTGCGAATGACAATATTCATGCTAGAGGAATGTTTGTTGTTTGTAAACTACTACTCATGGATGTTTTTCCTCATAGATTTGATTCTCTTCAGCAGTTTGATATATATTTTGCTCTTTTCCTTGACATGATTATCTTTGTAAATAAAGGGTTCAGAAGCAGAGTGAAATACTTCAGCATTGTGGATCCAACACAAACAACTTACTACATATCTGAAATATTAGACGCTGGACTGCAGGGACCTCTGTTTATGGTAAGTTTCAGTTTTTTGTACCATCTGCGCACCTGTTCTTCTGTATGTTTATATCTGTCGGTTGATGCATTTACAGGTGACTATAGAAAACTGTCCAGGCGAAGTTTTTATCAATGTCTCTCCTACCAAGTGCTGGAGCATGGTCCGTGAGTGGCTGAATATGGAAATACGGAAGGAACTCAGCATGGGAAGAGCTAACCTTCCTACACTACAGCCTCCAGGACCAGTTGATGGTCTTGAAATGTTTGGGTTGCTGTCACCGGTAATAATTCAGGTGAGGAAATCTCAAGCACACTTGTCTTGAGAAATGAAAAAGAAACTCTGAAACACACCAACATCATGAGATGAAAATTTGTTCCAGGGTTGCATAATTTTACGATAGTAGATGCTATAGCTGTCCTTCCTGGAATCCTGGCATGTTTGCCCTATTCTGTTAATTTTTTGGAGTCTGACTGAATCTGTGCAAACTGGGATATTATTTGAATTCCCTTCAGGCAATCGAGGTGCAGGAATGCAGGATAGAGATTGGATCTGCAGAGTATTGGAGGTCCAGGCCCCGTGTTGTTGCTGGAGACGGTGGCAGTCGGCATATGTTGCCACCTCAGGGTACGCCGCACATTGCGCTCCTGAGGGGGCTGTTCCAGCGAGCCAGCCGCGATGAGCTGCGAGCCCTGCGGAGTCTACTGACGAGCAATAGCAGCCTGGACGAGAGCTCCAGGCAACAGGCTGCCCAAGTTCTGGACGATGAGATTGCCAAGCAGTGGAGCTGACGAACCTAAATAGGACTTCTAATCTCTTGTCTGCATGAAATTTTTTGGGACGGGACCAAGCAGTTAGGGTTGCTCATTCTGTTGCCCGTGTGCCCACTCTTTACATTCTGTGTCCATGCTCCATGACATAAGATTTTGCCACACCTGGTTGTTCTTATGTGTGATTAAGATGATTGACTCAATAACACCTCACCCCCTGACCATACCGTTCAGTTCCTAAATGTTGAGATGAATATTCCCTGTCTGGAAACTCTTGTGGTATCCTTGCTGTTTTGGCTGAACAAGTCGATTTACCTCGCCGAGCAGTATTATTTAGGCCAGACGAGGAGTGCTACACAATTCAGTAGTAAGGGATGTTCAAGTTCAGCTCCAGTGCTCTCAGGGATAGGGGAAAATAAAAGTTGGGCCGGTCTTGTGTGAAGCCATGAAGGCCCACAAGAATAGTCCGTCTAACATTGTACCCACGGGGCCCACTTGCCCTCCCTCTTGGCCCCTGCCGCGTCCGCGTGCGTGCAAAGCCTAGAAGAATCGGCAGCTTTTGTGGCCGCCCCTCTCTGGCTCTGCTCTCTTCTCCCCCTTCCCGTCCCCGACGGCCGACCATTTCCTGTCATCTCCCAATCCCTCGCTTTCCCACCTCCATCCACCGGCCGCGCCCCGCGCCGCCGAATCTCCGGCGAGATGTCGCGCTTCGGGCGATCCGGCCCGCCGCCAATCCGCGACACCTACTCCCTCCTCGTCCTCAACATCACCTTCCGTGAGTTTCCCTCTCGCTGCGGCGCTTCCGTCTCCTTCCAGTGGTTTGAATTGGCGGCTCATCTGTGTTTGGGTGCCCCGCAGGGACGACGGCTGATGACCTCTTCCCGCTCTTCGACAAGTACGGCGAGGTCGTCGACATCTACATCCCCAGGGACCGCAGGTGAGTGTGAGGCGAACAAGTGCGACGGTTGTTTGATTCGCCGATTCGAGAGTTGACCTGTGTGCGATGTGTGGGCTGGCTGGGTGGTGTGGAATATGAAATTAGGGGGTGGCGTCGTGTAGGTGCCGGGAGTTGATTTGTGCGTGATTCATTTATTTGTGTATGCTTATCTAAGGCTATGGCTGTAGGACTGGTGACTCCCGAGGCTTCGCGTTCGTGAGGTACAAGTACGAGGACGAGGCGCAGAAGGCAGTTGATAGGCTCGATGGTGCGCCTGAGCTCCTTACCTCTGGAAATAGATGTTTGCCATTTGCGGGGTGAGATTGGATTGTTGTTCACTTGCTGCGTGTTTTGTTTGCAGGGAGAGTGGTAGACGGGAGAGAGATCATGGTGCAGTTTGCCAAATATGGCCCAAATGCTGAACGGATGTAAGATATCTCTTCTTTACGCTGTTTATATGTCTGTTCATGAGATCTTCAATCATTAACTTGATTTTTACTTGCCGTTGCTGTGTCTTTTATTCCGAAATCGTTCCCAGATGAGTATGCCAATTGTTTGCTAAACCTAAATGCAATCACTATCAGTTACTTGCTGGATACATTAGGTGATAATGGAACTTTGAAGTCATTTTGCCTTGTCCATTGGTAGAATAACTTATGCTAGATCAAATCATTTTACAGTTCCATTACGTTTAACTGTCTTTATGAGTTGTCTTACTTGTCTTGGGTTTATTCATCATTTACAAGTTATTTAGTTAACATTAGTTTCTTGCACAATATTGTTGCCTCTTCTGCTGGCACAACAGTCATTGGTCTCTTCTTTTGTTATCTTTCATTATTCTTTTGTGTTGGTACGCCCTTGAACTCAGTAACCTGTGGTTTTTTTATAGTTAATTGTTACAAGTCCAGATTTTTGTGTGTAATTTTCTTTGGGAGTTAGCAAGAATGATGTAAATAAGAACCAGATCACTCTCAATATGAGTCTGTACAATTTGCTTAAGACATTTTTGTCCTGCATGAAAATAGTCTATAGTGCCACATGGTGACCAAAGTAAATTAGATTAATACTCCCAGACCAGAAGTGTTCCTTTCCTTAAAAAAATCCTCGCTGGAAAGAAATATGGTGTGAGTTTCTGAACCATGCATAATATTATTATTATTTTTGACATTCACAGTAATAAAGGGAGAATAGTGGAGCCAGTACCAAGGTCAAGAGGCCGTTCCAGAAGCCGCAGTCCAAGACGGAGGTATACCACTATCATTATTTTCTGAACCTTATACAGTTCTTTAAAATTTGTAGACTAAATAGTATCCAGTACTTTCTTTTACCTAGTTAGCTCATGCCTGTTTAATGGTGGTGCCTACCATTGATCGTAAGTGCCAATATCTAGCCAATGCACATGTCATGTTTCCGTGCCTGTGTTCAAACTTCAAACATCATAGTTCATTTTCATACGCATTGCCACTGTACAGATGAGCTGTGGTTTTCTGTTGTGTATGTTCAAGCGTATTCAAATCTTGTTCTGTTCGTTTTCTGAATGCTATGGTTATCGACATGTTGGAAGGTACCGTGATGATTATCGAGATGATTACCGGGATAGAGATTATAGACGACGAAGTCGTAGTCGGAGTAGAGATAGGTATTCACGTGACAGTTACAGAGAGAGGGATTATCGTCGCCATAGCAGGAGTCGCAGCTACAGCCCTGATGGTTACAAGAAGCATGGGAGGGACAGGTATGCTCATTGAAACATCAATTATATTGTTTAATATTGCTGGTTTGCACTGATTTATAACATTATTGTTCGATGATTGTGGACAGTTTGTCTCCTGCACGTAGAAGTCCTAGTCGTAGCCGAAGCCAAAGCCGAAGTCGCAGCTACAGTCCTGATGATAACAAGAGGCGTGGCAGAGACAGGTTTGCTCATTAGAGAGTACTGGAATTTTTTTTGTCTGTCGTGCTAAGCATCCTTTTTTTTTGTTCTATAACTATTAGCAGTGCATCACCTGCGAGTAGGAGCCCTAGCCGGTCCCCACCTCGCAAGACATCACCTTCTCCTGAGAGATCTCCTGTCAGGCGCAAGCGCAATGATGACCGGTCTCCACGTTCTCGGAGCCCTTCGACATGAGCATTGTATCATTTGAAGCGCATCTTTAACATCTCAGGTCCCTAGATTGTTCAGATTATTTATGTTGATTATAGTTCATCTCCTATGTTAATACAAATCTGTTGCTTTTTTGTAGGATGAATGGACTGGGCTATGTGTTTTCTTGTTGGTGGGCCTTCTTCAGTTACATTTCTGTAATGCTGGCTGTCAGTCGCTGCTTCAAGCTTCGAGTACTACTTTCATTTGGCACCAGTACCGCTTGTCAAGAACTTTATGTACACCAATTCCGTTCCATTTTCCTTTCCTATTAGTACTTCGTATTATCACTGTCTTTCCAGTATTGAGTACTTACTATTCATGGTGGCTTGCACCTTTCTAGTTGCATGATGGAGTGAAGATGTGCTGGCTGATTTGCGGTCAACATGAACGTAGCTTACTGTTGA
Organism: Panicum virgatum; assembly: GCF_016808335.1. NCBI lineage: Eukaryota > Viridiplantae > Streptophyta > Magnoliopsida > Poales > Poaceae > Panicum > Panicum virgatum. Next base: position 65,990,663 of record NC_053146.1, read on the forward strand.
AGTTGATATAATCTGTGCTGTTTGCCTTGTTGATGATGATGAGTTGATGTTGATGGTGATAAGATGATGGTGGCACTGCAGCTGCCTACACCACTTGCTGTCCGCACCTATTATGCTGACAAGTAAGATTCCAAAGGTTTAGCTAACTTCAGAGTTCAATTCTTTCTTAATCATGAAATGCTTTCCCAAGTTTCTACATGCCGGGTGCCACCACCAACCCCCCTATTCGTTATTTGGATTTGAATGTGTCTGCGGTGATTTCTTACAGACATCTTTTAGATTTTTTTTCTTTTTTTTTGTCATGAGCCCTTCAAAGACATATAGATCAATTGCTGCATACTTTGGTCTTGCTGCTTCATTTTTTTCTGTTTGACTACACCCTTTTAAAAAAAAGGGAACATATTTGGTGCAAATCACAACTTCGTGAAAATCCGTGCAAACCACGGTAAAAAAGTCGTCTAAATTCACCAAAAAAAATCACACATGTAGATGATATACAATCTTGTAAAATATCTTGTCCAAACTCGACTTCGTTATCTCACAAACGAAGTCGAGTTTGGACAAGATATTTTAGAAGGCTGTGTATCATCATATCATCTATATGTGTGATTTTTTGGGTGAATTTAGACGACTTTTTTGGCGTGGTTTGCACGGGTTTTCACAAAGGCTGTGGTTTGCACTAGATACATTCCCTTTAAAAAAATGCAATCTTATGTTTTTACTTATATGCTCAACATTGGAAATCACTAACACTTGCAAGGACTGTTCTGAGTGGAGTACATAAGTCTTTCGTTGCACCTGCACAGTTGGAAAGGTATTTGTATCTGTTGTTGCTCTTGACCATTCTTCAGCAGTAGAAGGCGTGGGGAGAGGTTTCAGCAACAGGAGCTGAATTGGTTGGTTCTGTTGGCTTGATTACTAATGGCGATGGTTCGCTGAGACCGTCCTGTGCGTGGCCCTTATGAAAGATTTTGCTGACCAATTGAGTCTGTAAATAGTGATAATTTGTAACATTGATTTTGATCTACTTGTGTGAAGAAAACGGGAAAATCTTTGCTATGCATGCTTGAGCGTAGTAATCAAAGTTCGGCAGCTGCTGTGTTGTGCTCGTTTCTTCCCCCATCGTAATAAAACACTATGGTTGTTCTCTGAAATGTTACCTTTGCTCCATTGAAATAAGGTATCGACGCGCGCTCCAGCTGCCACCGTGCTGCCGTGTATCGTTGCCGCCTGATCCCTGAAGGCTGCTGGCTAGTTGGTCAGTCATGGAGTGGTGGTACGTGCAGTCGTGTACCATGCGCAACACCAAGATAGGAACGAAAGCGTCACCGGGTTTTCTGATGGATGCGAAGTTGCCCTCTAGTGCACCTGATGTTGTTTTCTGATAGGCTTGTCGGCACAAAGGCGACGAATGACATGGCCTGGAGTTACCCAGCTACCTGTGCCCTGCGGGCGCCCACACGGCCCACCAACGCCCTCCCTTGCTGCTGCCCGGCTCCAGTGCCGCCACGCCGTCCACCATGGGTCCTACCAGCCCCCTCTTGTAGGGTCGATGGCCATGGAAGCTTCAGCAACTGGAAAAATTAAGTTCCGCTGCCTCCACCACCCAACTGCCGCCGGCCGCTCCCCCTCCTTTGGCTCGCCGCCGCTGCCTCCACCACCCAGCTGCCGGCGGCCGCTCCCCCTCCTTTGGCTCGCCGCCGCCACCCACCGGTGCATGAGGAAGAAGGAAAGCTGTCGGCGATGCGCGCGCGATATATAGCTCTATCGGCCTGCCACTGCATCCTTGCTGCAACCAGAGGACTGGAACCTGGAGGTACTATGGCCGCGAGAACTGAACTGAGGCTCGGAAGGGGTGCAAAACAAAAGGTGGTGCTAGAGGGAGGTCTATCAACGTGACGCGTCCACAAAACCGATCCAGCAATTTTTCAAATAGCACTGGTTTGGATCGCGATACGGTACAAGTTTTATAAACCCTCTTGTGGACTAAATGAGGAATCATTTTTAGCACCGTAGCAGCCAACCAGAACTATTTCTCACCGTAGCACGTTGATTTGACAGAAAATAGACCCATCATTAGCAGCCAATCGATACTATTAGCTTCTCAGCGTAGCATGCCGATTTGACCAGAGAATAGACTCCTTGAGTACAATAAGGGTTACATACGTTCCAGCTATTCTATATTAATATTATGATGCTGCTTCTGGGTTGGGATGCCGTGAACATGTTGATCCTTAGACACGTTTGGGCGGCACGTACTGCACGTTGTTGTCCTGGCAAATCCCCTGCGGTGACAAACAGAAACATGAGGTCTCTGAGAAGTGAATAGCATTGCAGCACGCGTGTTTGTAAAATGCATCTATGTGTTTTTACCTGGTACTCTTCCGGAAGCTCCTCTGAGACTGCCAGTGTGTAGCACCCTGGAATGAACCTACCTGCAGATTGACAAAGATGGGTGATCTAGATTAGTAGTTGCCACGGTGCAACAACTGGACATATCTATCTATCCTTTCTTATATTGCACAAATACACAAGTGATCTTCGAACAAGTTTACAGTATGGCACTATGTTTGTTAAGCTCTAAACTGCAAGCTTGCGCATAATTTGGTAATGGCATGCTAGGCACCTATGTGTAACATGCAGATCAATATCTTTCTATAACAAGTGATACTTTGGACAATGTGAGGGTTCAAATTAACAGTGTAGAGATCAAAGAATTAGATCTGTTATGAAGCAACAGTCTGTGCCAAGCCTCCTTAGAAATTCTGAGAGCAAACAAAGTAATTTAAGCATAGGTGCACTTCTGGAATATTGCAATAAGTCAACCAAATAAAGGCACTACAAAAAATCTGAGGCATTAACACAAAGTCACAAATACTTGAAAAAACAATTTGTTGTGTGTTTTTATGAGATGTGACCTAATTAACAAGCAATTTTCATTGAATGCCATGGTTTGGGGGCAAATTGCTGGTCTTAAACTCGCTAAAACTGGAATAAGTCCCAGGCCAAGGTTTTTAGCTTGGTTTTACAATCCTTGACAAATAATATTAATAACCACACAAAACCGGTCAGCAAGAATTGATAGAAGTATGACGCGGATGAAGCCCAGTTCATATATTTGACATTAGGGATTTTGCCTGTATGATGCTTACCAACTAGCGGAAGCATTAGTAGCTACTGGACATAATGTTGCAATAGGCCATTATGCATTTGATGAACAATAACCAATACAGGCTGAGTCCTTCTAAATGGCATTATAACATAAATATACATACCATGGTAGGCTACGCGAAAAGATACAATACAAGTTCAAGGAAAAATAATGCACAAGAGTAAGGAGGATAATACAAATTGCAGGATACAGGAGAATTGAAGGCTCACCAATTCTCAACCAACGAGCAGCCCAACTCCTACTGGGGTCCATCAGAGAGATTATTCTGCATACCATAAAAGAATCTCTGTTAGCTCTTGTTAACATGAGGACTGCAAAAATGATAAATTCATGATTGTCCAACGTTTGTGTATATCATCATTTCAACGCCTTATAGTACTCCATTATCAATTCATCCTAAGAATTTTTGCAATTAAACTGATTTCATGACTCTCCAAAATCACCTAGGATGAAAATTCCAAAGCCTCGTTATTTTTGCATTATTGTCTGTTCATGTCTTTTTTAGTTGAATTTGAAACATGACAAGAGATAAGATACTTTTTCCATCTGCTGTGACAAATGAGAACTGTAGGGGTGAATAAGAACTATCAAGATGAGCACAACAAAAGCAATGACAAATCCAAGCTGGAGGTGGGGTTACCCAGTGAAGTTCGGTGTAGTGCAGTTGACGACATTGTCGTGCTCCTTGTCCATCTCCAGGAACGGGCAGTTCTCGCAGCCGTTCTGCCTGAACTGCGAATACATCCCCAAACAGCAATCAGACATAAGACGATGCAAACGCCGCCACCATTGGCATCAACGATACAAAAAACCAGCACCGATTCGAAATCGAGGGAGCGGCGTGCTAAACCCTAGCCGCCGCCACGAGCGGATTGCTCCCGGAGAGACCCCCCCTCCCCCCAAATCCCCAACCCTAGAAACCTACCCTGGCTAGGACGGATAGAGATCCTACCCGGCAGCCATATGCGAGAGGAGGCGTCGGCGGAGGAGGGTACCTGGTCGTAGGTCTTGACGAGGCGGCATCGGAGGCAGGCCCGCAGCTCGTGACCGAAGCTGGTCGGGATCTCCGCGTGGGTCACCCGGTCGTCGTCGTCCATCATCCCGCCGCCGCCACCCCTCATCCTCGCCGCCGCTCGGTACCCCCCGCTTCCTGCTCGCTTCCCTTTCCTTCCCCTCCCTCCTCGAGAGACTCTTCTTCCTCGCGTTGGTTCGCGCGGACACGGACCGTGGGCTCTCTCTGGTCGCTTCGGTATTGTGGTGTGGGAATCGGAGATTTGGGCTTATGGTTGACACCAATAGGGATATCGACGGGCCGGCACGTCAAGCGTAGAGGCCCACTCGTCTGGGTAAGCCCAATATGGGGATATCGACGGGTCGAAGCCCACCGGCGCTGCGTCGAGTTTGGTATGGCAAGATAATTGGCGGTCACTGAAGCCGGCGTTTCGCCTACCAAGAGCTGATGTTGAGAAGGTGCGTGATCTCTTTGTCCCAGGCACTCGAGTCTGGAACACACAGATTGTGATGGATTCTTTTTTGGCGCTGGATGGGATGGAAGCGTTGAAGGTCAAGCCGAGTGAGAGGGCAGTGGAGGATGTACTAGCCTGGGCGTTTGAGAAACATGGCACATACTCAGTGCGGTCGGCTTATAGAATTTTGAAGGAAGATTAAACTGCTAAGGCTATGGCTGCCAATGGGAGAGCAATGTCATCTGTAACGGAGCGAGCTTGGCAGGCAGTTTGGAAGCTTCGGGTGCCCCCCAAAGGTGTGCGTATTCTGGTGGCGTATAATATTAATGCATAATTCGCTGCCATCAAATGCGGAGATGAAGAGGCGACACATTGCAAAGGAGAGCCATTGTGAGATGTGTGGTGATCCAGATGAAACATTATATTGCATATTATATATTTTCTCATGCACAATGGCGAGGCGGATCTGGATGGAAGTTAAGAAGCTGCATGGGGTAGCGATCCCAGATGTTCATCCATGTTCATGGGCAACGGACATCTTCCGGCCCGAGGTGTGCTCGGCATCGACGGCTGATTTGATAGCATGTGGTGCGTGGGCGCTATGGACGGGAAGGAATAACCGACGACATGGCAGGAAGGTTTGGGAGCCTGGAGCAGCAGCGAGATTCATTGCTACGCTGCTTGAGGATCGGAGCTTGCTGGGCTTAAGGCGACGACACAGCTAGCACGCCCGAGAAGGATGACGGGATGGAAGAGGCCTGACCTTGGCTGGGTTAAAGTGAACTCGGACGCTGGCTTTTGCTCGGGGGACTGCACTGGCATTGCCGGAGTCGTCATCCGCGATCATGATGGTCTAGTGCTTGCGGCGGCGGCGACGAGGTGGCTCGATGACGTGCCAGACGCGCTAACAGCCGAGGCGTTAGCGGCGAAAGAAGGCCGGGAGCTTGCTGCGGAGCTTGGCTACCAGCGAGTGATACTAGAGAGCGACTGCCAAAGCTTGAGGTCGCTGCTCAGGGATCCTTTCCAGTAGAAGATCAGTTATCGGAGGGCCATGTTTCGACATCACAGAGCTTGGTAGGGAGTTTGATGAGTTTAGAGTTGAGTGGGTTTGTCGGGGAGCTAAGTCAGTGGCTCATGTGTGTGCAACTCGAGCTACTGCTCTTGATCGCATTTCTTTCTGGGTTGAGTCTGGACCAGAGTGGCTGCGTGATCTTGCAGTGCGTGATATTGCAGCGAAAGATTGTAATCCTGCTAGTGATCAATGAAAAGCTTTGTTCCCAAAAAAAAAAATCCATCGCTGTAAGGCATAATTCCGCGTAGTGTTTTGGATCAGCCTATTATTGTTTGGTACTACGTATAGTGCCAGCTGCATATATACGCATAAGTAGATGAAAATGCTGATATCATCCACTAGCATGCAAATTCTAAAATTAAAAAAGCTATAACCATTAAATTGAGCATCCAAATTAAATTTGAATCACACCATTATCTTTCTTATGATAAAATCTTCAAAATAAAATTACATTTACTTATGTTTGCACAATATTTTTTTAAAATTTTTTTAATATTAAATAATCAATTTCAACTACCGGGAACAAATAGTCTAAGAATACGAACAATATTTATTTTCTAGGGACAAAAGGGTTAAAAATAATGAACAATGGAGAAACTAGGGGCGGAGCTAGTGGTGGGTCTAGGGGGGCTGCCCCCAGCCCCCCAGACTCTCACAAACAATGGAGCCCCCCTTGAGCCCCTTCTTTATTTTTGAGGAGAAAGAATGAGGAAAAAGGAAAAGAAGAAAAAAAAGAAGAGGAAGAAGAAACTCAGCCCCCTCTCCCACCCCGATCTGTTTTTAGATTCGCCACTGTATGCAACGAACAAAATATTACACCTCATGAACTTTTAAATGTATGGAATAAATAATTAAAAATAAATATCGCTAACAAATAGCTTAACATCATGGAACTATTTAATTTATAAAGTGAACAAATAATTTAGCATTGCGAATAAATTAATGAAAAGGAAATACCAAATAACTGTTGGACCAAGGAAAAGAACAATCCAATAAAGGATGCGGGATCGTTCAGATGATGGATAGGATATTTGCTGCCCGCGCGATGCATATCCCAAATGGTAGGAGAGGCATGGGATTCCCATCAATACGCCAACTCATCCTGCAGCTAGATAGAGATCGGGATTCCTATATATCTTTGGGAAGTTCCTTTTTTCTTACTCACCTTCCACTCTTTCTGTGTTTAAGATTCGTGTATGCAATCCAATCCGTACGATCCTCATCTATCACTTTTCTTAACCTAGCTCATTCGCGTCGCGTGCCTCCGCTTGCTGGCCATTGCTGTCGTCACGCTGCCTTGGCCGGCCATCGCTCGCCGCCGCGTGAGCGCCCCTGCGCCACCGACCATCACCGCCGCCGCTTGTGTGCCCCCTGCACCCCCGTCACCGAAAATCACCGCCGCCGCGTGCGCGCCCCCAGCGCCGCTGCTGCCGCCGCACGTGCGCCACGGGCCTGCGTGGCCGCCGCTCCGTGCGCGCCGCCGTTGAGCCCCTGCGCGCCGTCCCGAGGCCCCGCACCGCCGGCGGTTGCGAATCCGGAGAAGAAGGCGTGGCCGGTTGAATACGCTGTCTTCAGTTGGGTCTTGATGGGTAGGTTGATTAACCATCTTATACAACTAGTAAGGATGTACGTGCCACATGCACGTAGGGATGGTAATTTTATCTGTGCGCGGGTATCCGACCCAACGGGTGAGGGTATGGTATAAAATTTTACTCGCGGCTATGAGTATGGATATAAAATTTTACCCGCGAGTAGAACGCGGATAAAATTTTTTACCCGCAAGTACCCAACAGGTACTCGAAATAAAAAAAAATAATCTAGTGAATTCATATCATTCATAAATTTTATGTCTCATTTTTTGTGATTGTATGAACTAAATAGACGAATAGTGAGATTGTGTGAACTAATATGTGTGAAAATGACATTAACATTTTGCTTATTATTTGTAGTGAAGCGTATAATCATTGTTACACTTTTTAGATGAAATACATAACTAAAATTGAATGCACGTACTTACATACAATTACAAAATAGATGTTGAAAATAAGAAAAAATGGTGCAAGATGATTCGTATAGTTCTACTAATGCTTTGTGTTCGCTTATATGGGTGATAAATTCAAAATATGTTAGTCAATACGACCAAATGATAGGTTATTTATGTTATTATTAAAATACCCGATGGGTACCTGAAACCCGACCCGTACTCGGCGGGTATAGGTACGGGTATAAAATTTTACCTGTTTGACTTCGCGGGTACGGGTATATCTTATAGTTTCGGGTATTGTCGCGGGTGGGTATTTGCTCTATCCGCACCTTACCCGATCCGTTGCCATCCCTACATGCACGTGTTTAAAGAACAATTATATTTAGAAATAATTACATCTCATCAAATAAATAATAAAAAATAAATTTATTTATTAATATCATGGCAATCCACTCTAATCTAATATAAACTAATACATAGGCTCGAATGAAGTTCCGGACTTTTGGTATTTTAGAAATGCTCTTGCTATTTATCGTATGTGTACTCGTTGTATTACATTGCAGACTTGCATCCCTTTTGAATCCAAACGTGATACATCGTAAAATTTCTTTACAAACGTACCATATATAGCCGAATAAAAAATTTACAAATCTAGCAATTAATAATTTATAAATGAAAGCACACCAATGCAAGTAGACATATACACATTATGAATTCTAGCATATGAAAACATTCCGATATACCATACATATATACCATATAATATATATATATATATATATATATATATATATATATATATATATATATATATATATATATATATATTCAGTCATTACGAATTCTTGCATCTGAAAACATTTCGATATGCCATAAGCACTCACAATCTTCAAGCACTTGACCTAAAGGAAAAATATATGTGATTAGAAGGAGCACAATAACACACAACTATATGAGTGCACAAATGCATGTTAATAAACATGATTATAGAAAATTATCCGTGTCCCTTGTCCGCGTCCATCCATCCTCTGCTTGCCATCGCTCCCGCCTCCAACCCCAACCATCCCTTTTCGTCTTCCTCCTTTTACCGGGCTTCGACGCTGCTCCATCTCGATCCACTTTCTCTACCAGCAGCAAAAGGCCATTCTGCTCAAGAAGGCGTTTTAACTCTTCCTCTGCTCAAGAAGGCGTTTTAACTCTTCCAACTGCTACTGGTCAGTGGAGATATTTCCCCATTCCTTCTCCTATCTTCCTCGTGAGATGGGAATAAGTGTGAAAGCTTCGATTTTAGCTAGTGGGGTTCAACCTTGGTTGGTCCAGAACCAATCTAGTTCTTGCAGGACTTCAATTGCTGACATGATTGAGCTGTTAATTGTCTTGAATTATATAGGTTGCCAAGAAGTGACAACTGACAATGCCACCATAGCATGACGCAAGTGTTACCAATGCTGGATCCCCTAATCAAAAGCGTCCTGACACTTTGCAAGCTGAGAATCACTTTACATAAAAAAATTGTTATGCGCTAATAAGCAAAAAGTTCAGCACTGTCTTGACATTCAGGTCATTAAATAATAAACAATCATTTTCTGGTGAATCTTAATATGAAACAAGTGAATTCAGGGCACATCAGCCCTCCTTTTCAAGACAGTAACAATGAATCTGGAATAGATGTATTCTCATTTTACACCATGCCAACATGGTCATCATGAGTTAGTAAGTGTTTTGAATACGTTAGCTGCTAGCAGATTACAGAAACAGCTCCAGGTTTGACTCGCAAAAGGGAGCAAAAACAAGAGGGCATATTCTTATCAATTGGAACAATGCTGATATTCGAAGCCTCAGCAATGTTCACTCCTACAGCACCACTCTGCTCTAAATATGTACACTCCCAGCAAAAGAGCCATGCTTGGATTCGCAAGCCAGTTCATCGCAATGCATCATGCTATCTCAAACATTCGGCTAACTTTGATGGTTGATGACCTGGTGGCATGGGTGTTGCAAATGGAACGATGTCGATGATCATCAACATATACTACAAGCCTGCAATAATCTTATGAGCCAAGTAAATTACTTTTCTCCGATGCAACTTTAAACTGTCAGAACTCTGCAGGACCAGATGAACCAAGCTAAATTAGGAGACTATATGAGAAATGAGATAATGTTTGCAATGAAATCATCTTTCCAGATTTAAGTACCTGAGAGTTTGGAGATGGGAACGCGTTCCAAAACCAGAGTGTTTCATCACCAGCACCAGTAACAATGGTCTATTGATACCAATAGTGGAAGCCAGTGAGAACAAAATATGCTTGGTATATCAAAACACAACTCGGGACAGGTCATCAGACTTACCTATAGCTAGATACAATACTCTGTATGTATGGCCTGTCAAAGTGGCAAGCTGCAAATAGCAAAGGGGAATGGGATTGATACAGGCATAACAGGTATAGAATAACTTAATTTCAGAATAAGCTTGTACCATACCTTAGACATTGTTGGATATCTCCAAACAATTATTTGGTTTTGAGAGTATCCGTGGGTACTAACAAGCTCATTTACATTCTTTGACCACACAAGATTGCAGACCTGTTAAGTCATTTAGCTCTGTCAGTATTTGTAAGCAAACAAGATGTTCAACCGTACCTTGCCCCCAATTCTATACAAACAATTCGCTGCCTTCACAGTGGTTTGAGATATGTCTGTGAACTCCTCAAGAAAATCATTTCCCTGCTGGCCAACATAACAAATTTCTGAAGTGACATAACAGAATGCTATAGGATCATGGGTTACCTTGGATATGTGTACTCCAAGACTTCTATGAGCTCCTGAACACTTGATGCAAATGAAAACACCAAAAGTCATTGATCTGCAAATATCAAAACCATTTGAGTTAGTAACATGCATTACTCAGGTTGTTCATTGTGGCGTAAGAAAGAAGATATTTCTAGCACGAAAAGACCAGTAACACAAAGCATTATCAAATTGTCACATTGGCCTATATATGAATAACAGAATGGCTAGGAGGAGATTGGCACCCAAGCAAGATCTAGGAATTGACCTGGTGGAAGCAGGTTGATACATGGCTGCTCACCTATGACATATGGCCCACTTAGATTTTTTACATTTTTAGCTTTCCAGCTCACGTAAAGCAGAAATAGGAACATGCAATTCAATGCTTCTGTCAAGTGAACCGATATGCGATGTTTTTCAAAATGATGCATAAATGAACATAATTAGAGTTTTATTGGCATTTAAATGGCATCAAACCATGAAATTTAGTAGAACACAACATTACTTCAGACTCAAATACAACTGCATCTCCTTGTTCAGTACAACAATTCTTGGATTGCGAGTTGTCTAAGATAGTCCAAGGTCTCCAAACCTTTTACCCGCACTTCACTGGAATGTGAAAGCATGTTTCAGGGCATTGATTATTTTTCTTCCAAAATTATATCATGTGATAAAATAATGAATTTTCAGGGGAACGACAACAATCTATGCTGGTTATTACAAGCAAAGCAATTGTTTACTAAACTGTACACTGAAATCAACAAGCTAACCAACCCTTTTAATCAGCATCCCTTTAATCAACAAAAGCCCTTAATATTTATATATATTACCAGCAGAGCCCATGTGTGGCACGCACATGTTTTTATATATTATATTATTCATCTGAAATAAAGATGTTAATTTTCACAAATTATGTATCTAATTTCACACTGAAATAATCAGATCTCCAAGACATTCTGGGCAGTAGTATAACTGCAATGTAGAACAAAAAGTTTAAGTTCAGGTGAGTACTTGAAGTTGCACTCAGAGCTGATAGTATCCCTTAGAAGGAATGCAGCAAGTACCCTTCCCAGCCCAAAAAGAGTTGAATCTGAAGGAAGTTTTTGGTCACTGGAACAACATACTGCCCAGTCTTCACATACTGCCCAATAAAGCAAACAACTAACATTAAATGTCTTACATACCAGAAAATCTTTGCAGAATCACATTAAATGCATTGCCCAGTCTTCACATTAAATATGAAAATCTCGTTGAAGCCAAAGAACATAATTGTCAGCTCCATGGAAGATCTACAACATAAGGCAAAAGAGAAATGTGCGTATTTAGGATGCCTTACAGTGTATCTTCTATTTTAGGCTTTGTAATTAAGTGGCAAATAAATGCAGTAAAGGAAAGAAAAATCAATTTGTTGCCATCAGGATGTCCTACAGCATATATACCTCTAATGCATATCCAGATAGAACAACTGAGTTACATTTCAATGCCAACGCGCCTGCGGCGCAGTGGTGCGCACTCCCGTCGTGGAGGCCACCCGCACGGGTTCGATTCCCAGTCTGGGATCGCTCGGGTGTGGCACCGGGGATTTTCCCTAGAGGGGTGCCGGGGGGTGTGTGTGTGCGTGTGTATAGGTGTGTGTGCATGTGTGATCCCCGGTAGGCGCGTCCTCAGACTTCCCAGCAGCCCATCTGCGTTGAGCGCGCGGTCAGCGTGGGTGCCCAACATGAGTTCTTACATGCCGGCCAGTGCTCCTGGCAATGTTCAAAAAAAAAAACATTTCAATGGAATGTAAATAGAATTCATTGCATCATGCATCTTTGCTTGTACTGTAATAGAGCTTAAAGGCTTCTTATATTGAAAGAGTGGACTACAGAGGCTGAGTGTTTTGCAGTGAACATGCACATTCATTATAAAGACGTGTTACATACTTATCTTACACATTGAAGGATTGGGAAACACTGGACGTAGCATGCCCATCACATCATGCAATGCAACTGTGTCTATCAAATAATCTTCCTTCTGGGTAGAGTTCTAAAATAGAATAATTCAACATTAAAAAATAACAAACTTATAAAGAATAGAATGTGCATTACTGACTATCAGTAATTACCTGCATTAGTGCAGTATATCCTAGGAAGGACCGAAAACTATGCTGTTCTGTATCAACAGCCAAAGCCTTTTCCTCGCCCAAGAATCTTGTCAAATGCTCCAGTTGAGCATCTGTATCAACCCAATTATATGGAGCACTCATTTTTGGGCATTGGTCACCCAGCATAAAGCTATGCAAACCCTGGCTTGTTTAGCAAAGATGGGATTTCCTTCTCGAATGGGTGGACTCGTTGTGATGATACGATATCAATTAAAATGGACTGTCAGAACCATTAAAATCATGGCACCATTTGACATACAATCCTATGAACAATCAGTATTCAATATGCTAGATACGCAAATTTCATATCCGACGGCAAAGCCAAAACTTATGCACTCAACCATCCAGCTTAGCACCTTCGCTAGCTTTACATCCCCTTTGCTACTAATTCCTAATTATGGCTCAAGTTTCTCAAGTAAAATAGACAGAAAGTGCAGTACAAATATCCAAGTTACTTGCGCCAAGATTTCCAGAGTCCAAACCATGAGAAACAATTACTGTTTCAAATGATATCAGCAACAACCTATAGTCTTATGTTAAGGGCATGGCCTGGAGCCCTCTTGCAAGGCTATAACACTATGGCATTTTTCCAATACGTTCATCACTGAAGTAGCATAAATGAATAAATAGAAGCACACAATAGACCATCATTTATATACTTATAAATGGGATGTGGTGATCATAGAATGTGCCAACAACAGGAAAAACTGGCCAGAGGCCACCCAAATGAAACATCAGACTTAATCCTGCATGCGTGGCTACAAGAATATGCAATCAGCTCTGCAGGTATTCCCTTGGATTTCCTAGACAAGCTCGGTAGAACCTTGCCCTGAAGTGTTCAACGAAATTCCCCAGCGACAGCAAATCGACATGAAACTGCATTCCTCTAATCCTCTTCTAGCCTCCCGGTGCAAAGAACAGAGAGGAAATATCAAAAACCCATGAATTATATGACTAAGCATGTCCAAACCTACTATATGCAATAATGATTTCAATCTGCTAAAGGAAGAAAAATATCACTGCCATGTATATATGAACAGATTATAGGCATGGACATATACTCAGATTGATGGAGTGCAGTAATGGAAAGAACAAAAAAGTGAACCAAGAAAACTGATGCTCACCTCGAAACCAATCAGGACCTCAGATCCGGTCCAATCACTGCAAGATTGTGACGAACAAGAGAGAGATTGAAGACATTTGCATCAGTTAACAGGATTACAGGAATAAGAAATAGAGAGAAAAGACAGGGGATATGAGAGAAGCGGAAGGCAAACTGAGACATCAGCACTGCGAGAATCAAAACGGGAGAGAGAGAGAGAGAGAGAGAGAGGGAGGCGGCTCCGCACGGTTCTTGCGCTGCCGTCTCGTTCGCTGCACCTGGAGGCGGGGCCCAGCATCGGTTGTTCGCAGGGTCACGGCGTGTGGCACGACGGCGGCAGGAGCCCGCAGCCGGCGCGTGTCACGGCGGAGCCCGGAGCCTGCCGGAGGCCGCTGCCGGCGCGCGTCACGCTAGCGGCCGGAGCCCGCAGCTGGCCCGCGTATCACGAGCCCGCAGCGGGGCACGGTGGCGGCAGGAGCCTGCAACCGGCACGCGCGGGGCACAGCGGCGCCAGGAGCCCGCAGCGGGCACGGCGGCGCCAGGAACCCGCAGCGGGCGCCAGGAGGGAATAGGGAACAGGGAGGGGATGCCATCCTGAATCAGCGCAGATGGATGGATAGGGCCAGGGCATGCTTCCGTCGGAGGGGCGGCGGGGAAGGAGAGCTGGGAAGGCAGGAGGCGTGATTGGCGGGCGGAATTGGACGCGGTGCCATGGCGGCGCGGGGATTGTGAGCTGGGAAGGCAGGAGCCCCGCCTGGCGAGGGCCGCCGGTGGCCATGGCGGCGCGGGGATGGTGGCTCTCGCGCTCGCCGCCGCAGCGCTCCGCCGCGGCCGCCTAGCTCCATGAGCAGAGGTGGCGGCCGTCTCGCCGCGCGGCCGGCCATGGCCCCACGCCGGCGACGGAGGAGGGAGGAGGGAGAAGAGAGGAGGAGGAGGGAGGAGGGCGGTCTGCGCCGCCACCGCGAGGGCCGCGCTCTGCTCCCTGCTCTCTGCCGCGCGCGCCCTTGCTCCTCCGCCCCTGCTCCGCCCGCGGACGAGCTCGAGCCCCGCCGCCGCGGGCGGAGCTCGAGCGCCACCGCCACGCCCGGACGGAGGAGGGAGGAGGCGATGGCGGCCGGATTCGTCGAGGCCGCCGAGGGGGCCGGCCACCGCGGCGCGCGCGCGAGTAGAGGAAGCGCCGACGAGGAGGGGGGCGCCGCGGGGAAGAAGCAGTGAGGAGGTGCGCGGCGGTGCGGCCCGCGGACCGAGCCCGCGCCGGGGGCTGGGCCCCTGCTCCACCGCGCCGAGGTCCAGGGGGCGGCGGCGAGCTCCATGGCCCGCGCGCCCATCCCGGCCCTGGAGGAGGGGGCCGAGCTGCCCCGCGGAGCCTGCTCCACCCTGCCATGGCCGCCTGGACTCGCCGAGGCCGCCCCGCCATGGCCGCCGGCGGAGGCCGCCGCGCCCTGCCTCGCCATGGGCCGCTGCCAAGCCTCGCCAAGCAGGGGAGGGGCTCCTGGATCCGGCCGGCGGAGGGAGCAGCGAGGAGGAGGGGCTCCTGGATCCAGCCGGCGCCGGAGCTTGAGGGCCGCCGAGGGCCATGGCCGCCGCGACGCCGGGCCGCCGAGCTCGATGGATGGAGGAGAGAGGGGGGGTTGGACGGGGCGGATGGATGGAGGGGGGTTGGACGCCGCGACAGGGGAGCGTCGAGCTCGAGTGCCGCCGGGATTGGCCACGGACGGAGCTCGAGCGTGGGATGGCCGGAGCTCCGGGGAGGGGTGCGCCGGCGAGGGATGCCAGAGGAGGCCCGCCACCTGGGGACAGGTGAGCCGCGGCGAGCTCGGCCGCCGCCCCGCGCGGGCGTCCGCGTCGAGCCGCGGCGAGCTCTGCCGCCGCCCTGCGTGGGCGTCCCCGGCGAGCCGTCCACAGGGAGGGAGGGAGGAGAAGGGAGCAGGAGGGGGCGGCGCGCCGGCGGGAGGGCGCAGGAGAGGGGGCGGCGTGCCGGCGGGGGGAGCAGGGGAGGAGAACGAGAGAGAGAGAGCGGGGGGAGAGAGAGGACGCCGACGGGGTAAAAAAAATCTGATATGTGGGCTGTCTGCTGGTTGATGCCTTGATGGTATAGAATGGAGATATAGAGAGTGAACGGGTGCAGCAAAACTGAATATAGAGAGGAGAATTTCGATGACCAGACATGAATATTCTTTTTCGAGAGTGAATTTGAAGAGTGACGAGTGCGGAGAGCCTCGGGGCTAGGTCGAACATGGAGGATCATCAGAAACTCCTACAGTCTCATAAGGCCGTGCTTGAGAGGGCTCTTGAAAGGGGCGGAGCTGTAGCCGGAGCATGTGAGAAACTCCTACAGTCTCATAAGGCCGTGTTTGAGAGGGCTCTTGAAAGGGGCGGAGCTGTAGCCGGAGCATGTGAAACCATATTTTGTGGCTCCACCAGTTCCACTGGAGCACCTCAAAAAAGAGCTCTGGCTCTCACAAAACGCACCCTGGAGCCGCTGGTGGAGCATCCGTTTGGTGCGGCTCCTATAGGAGTTGCGGGTAGAGCCGGAGCTAGAGCCGCACCAAACAAGCTCTAAGGGCATGTTTGGCATGGCTCCGGCTCTTCCAAAAACAGCTCCGGCTCCGGCTCCTCAAATGGAGCGGCTTCTCTGGTGGAGTTAGAGCCGTTTTAGAAAATGTTTGGCAAAACAGCTTCACTTGTTAGATTGATGTGTAAGCCGCGTGAAGCCACGATTTCGGCCCCGTTTGGCACGGCTCTTGGGAGGGCTTCATGAGCGGCTTCACCGATTAAAACAAATGTTTGGGAGGGCTTCACCTGGAGCCGCTCCTGAAGCCGCTCCAGAAACCCTCCGAAACCCTCCGAAACACATTGAGTGACATTTCAAGGTGACATTGAGTCAATGGATATATGAAAATATCACCGAATCTCAATCCGTCTCCTACGGCTTGCGCCCGCCAATGGCTGCTCCATGGGAAGAGACCGCCACAGGAAGATGACAAGCTCGCAACGGCCTGTTGCGCTTAGGCTTCCTCCAATGGTTCCCCCCATCCAACTCCCCCTAAATGTATTTTTTATTATTTTTACTACCTCTCCCTAAAAGATTCCTCCCCCTATAATTCCTCCTCTCCAACCATTCTCTCTATACATTCCCCCTAAACCAACTACCATCATTTTGTATTCATTTGAACTTCTCATTCGAAACAACATATATGGACTATACGCGATGCGTATTGGTATAAATGAACAGTACCAATTTTAATTCAGGCATGCATTTTAATATTGGCGTTACAATTAATTTGTCATTAATTTTTAATTCCTATTAAAATGTAATTATTTAATTCAAAGGCTTGAGGTCGAAGAATCGTACCAGTTCTGCTGTGCATTTGTCATGATACGGGAGTAGCTTGTGTTAGAAGGAAGTCGGAGGCTTGTGACAGAAGCTTGGCTGAATCTTGCGGAGGAAGATTCTTCCATCGCAAGCTTCTAGCGCTATATAATCGACGCTGGGCAACCCAAATGTATTGACCCACTCAGTTGATCCTATCTGTTGTGAACCACAAACACTATGGCGGATGACAACCTCACCACCGCCGCGATCTTCCAGTGGGTGAGTAGTAGTAGAGCTAGGCTACTGATTGACGATGATGACGACACCACCGTCGTCGGTCACATGATCCACGAAGAAGAAGCAAGGCGCCGGGAAGGCGGGAGGCGTGGTTCCGTTCCCGGTCACATCGTGATCGACCGGGAACATGGTTCTGGGCATGCAAGGATCATGGCGGACTACTTTGTAGAGAACCCGGTGTACACTGATGCTCAATTCCGCCGCCGGTACTTGTCATTTTTTGTTCTCGTTGTCCGTAGGGGGAAAAGGTTTGTTTGCTGACTCATGCTATTTGTGTAGGTACCGAATGAGGCGTGCCTTGTTCCTTCGCATCATGGAAAGCGTGACGGCGAGGGACCCTTGGTTCTCTTGCCGGCCTGATGCGACGGGAAAATGGGTCTATCCCCGTTCCAGAAGTGCATCGCGCCATTACGCATCCTGGCGTACGGTGTTCCGGCCGATGCGGTTGACGAGTATGTGCGCATCGCAGAGTCCACCTCGTTGGAGGCTCTGAATCGGTTTTGCGCAGCGGTGATTGAGCTCTTTGAGGAGCAGTACCTCCGCGCACCTACTGCGACGGATGTCGCGGCTCTCCTTGCATTCAACAGCACTCGTGGGTTTCCGGGTATGTTGGGGGAGCATAGATTGCATGCATTGGGAGTGGAAGAACTGCCCAACCGCTTGGAAGGGCATGTTCACTGGCCGTGGGAAGCAAGCCTCGATGGTGCTAGAGGCAGTGGCTTCCCATGATCTATGGATATGGCATGCATATTTTGGGATGCCCGGTAGTAACAATGATATCAATGTGCTGCATAGGTCCCCTCTATTTCGTAGGCAGATTAGGGATGAGGCACCCCCCGTGCACTTCACCGTAAATGGCAACACCTACAATATGGGGTACTACCTAGCAGATGGGATTTACCCTGATTGGCCAGCTTTTCTTAAAACTGTTCGTCACCCCATGACGAACAAAGATTGTCGGTTCGCCCAGGTTCAGGAGGGGGCACGCAAGGACATCGAGCGTGCTTTCGGAGTTTTGCAGGTTCGGTGGGGGATCATTCGTGGACCTGCTTACGGTTGGGACCGGTACAGGCTCAAGAACATCATGATGGCGTGCATCATCTTGCACAATATGATAATTGATGACGAGCGCGGTGAGAACCTACCGTACGTGTACGACAGCAATGGTCCACCGGTGCAGCCTTTCAGGTCTGGTACTCGCGAGCAGACTGATTTCATCGCGGCCCACCATAGGCTACGTGACCGTGACACGGCATACAAGCTCAAGCGCGACCACATCGAGCATATTTGGTCCTTGTTTGGGTCTTCTTAGCTGTATGATGTCTGCTAGTTCCTTCGGATTTACATATGAAGTACCTTAGGCTTGTATTTGAATAATGTAGTCATCTGTTGTCTTCATGTTGAGAGTAGATGTTCCATGTGTTTGTTACGTTTGAAGTTGTTATGTACTTTTCCGAATTGTCTTAAGACCTTATGAATGCAAGTCGCGTGTTTATTGTCATTCATGTTTTAACATTACCAACACAGAGAAAATGGGGAGGGAGAGAGAGATACTGCAGCCTGCAGGGCAGGGAGGGCGCCCTCCCCTTGCGCTGACCAGGGGGCTGCTAGTGTGTGTACTCAAGAAGAAGCACGTATAAACGTAGTAGATAGAAAAGCGTGGACTCACACACTAAAAAGTTGAAAACAATATGTAGTAGTTTGCAACATATAGCAAGTCCGAACTAAAAAGTTGACAACATCAGGACGTAGTTCACAGTACAACACGGGTCCAAATGAAATAGTTCAGAACAAATCCAACGACAAAGCCCGGTGCAAGTCATAGTAGTTCACACACTGCAGTAGTAAAAGTAATAGAACAATCTACGGAGCATCTTTGT
This sequence comes from Panicum virgatum, assembly GCF_016808335.1. NCBI lineage: Eukaryota > Viridiplantae > Streptophyta > Magnoliopsida > Poales > Poaceae > Panicum > Panicum virgatum. Next base: position 66,009,885 of record NC_053146.1, read on the forward strand.
TGCGTGCACCCCACCGCTGTAAAATCTCTCGCTGCATTGCCTCGTACAGGACACGCTGTCTGGGATTGCAAGTGGTCAGGTCAATAGAAATGATGCGCTCGTCCCGTAACTCCTGCTCCCGGGCATCTTTTTTCTTCTTCAACTCAATGTGCTCTTCCTGAATGGTAACCAGCCGGTCCATTTTGCTTGCCACAGAACCGTCAAATGTCCTGATCAAGTCCATCTTCTGGATGTGCATTGCAGACAGCATAGAAGAGAACTCGGACCCTGCATCACTAGGAGACCCACTGGAGCAAGTCCGTTTGCCTGACCTCGAAATGTCCCTCCCCGGAGGCCTCTTGAAAGTACCAATCTGACTCTCGCTCCCGGCTTCCCCACATCCAGATTCTGTGAGATCGATGGGCGCATTAACATCTTCGGGGACCCGACCTCGGTCCAGCTTTCCACGGTTGTTTAGGTCCATCCACTTAGGTTCGTTGCGAAGCATCTCCCAGCAGTGGATCGTGCTGAACGGCCTATCTTCGAGACTATTGTACAACTCAATGGCTGCTGCGATCTGCACCAAAATGAAAAAAACAGTAAGCAAGTACCAAGGGTCATATTGACAAGTAAGTTCATGATAAGCATTACAAACAAAGGGTTATAGAAATCTGACCTTGTCCATATCGCTGTAGCCACTGCGCCTCTCATTAAGGACATTGTTGTAGTGGCTCTCAAACTTATTTGCTTGTTCCTTAATATCAGACCAGCGACCCTCAAGGCTGCGAAGGGAGCGGATAGGGTAGATGGGCCCTTTATGGGCATTGTAGTTCCGTTCAATGGCCTTCCAAAATGAAGCCTTGCGCTGGCCCGCGCCTGGAACATACCCATACATGAGAAACACATGGTTAGTCCTTTAAAAAATGTGCAGCTGAAACAAATTCACATTGACACATCACCTTTAACTGCATCCAAGCTCACATTGAGCCAGCTGGACACTAGGTTTTTGTCTTCCTCGATTGAAAAGTTGTTTTGCTTCGGTCTGGACACAATTTTCTTGCGCGCCTTCCCCGAACCACCTTGGCTGGAACCGGGCTGAAAGGCCGGACTACCAGCTGCTGCACCCGGTGCTTCAAAATTAATATTGAGCATGTCTTGATAAGGTGTGTTGGAGGGACCAGAGAGGTCCGGGAGGCCCGTCTGGAAGTCCCACCCGCCATCCATGGCCCTGGACAAGAAGCATGCCAAGCGTTGATGACAAAAACAGGATTGGTCAGCCATTATGAGATGCAAAAGGAACCAAGATATCTCACAGTTAACATAGCGCAAGCATGTTAACCAGGAAAACATAAGCAGCAGCACAAATATCTCACAAATAACATTGCACATATAAATCACAGCCGAAACGAAACATAATACATGCCCGAGTAGAAGCAGTTCCTTCGATGCAAAGCAGTTTTAGTAACCTAGCAGGCTGTGCTTATGATCTGTCTATGATCTAATCTACCAAAAAAAATCAGTATTATCAACAAAATTCAATACTGTCAAGACCACACTCATTGAAGGGGTTTAGGCTGTCATATTAAATTCAGTACTATGATGTTATCTGTCAAAAACAATAAGAAGAACTTAAAATGTAACATTTTAATTGCATACTGTACTAACATGGATGCAGAGTAACAAAAAGATTGGAAAATTACTAGTTATGATAAGTTACAATCATAATTATTGATCTAGCCGACATAACTGAACAACATGTTGGGGTGCATTGCTAAAGAATCATTGCAATTTCCAAAGCCGTGCATAATTACTAGAAATTTCTTTCCCAACCCATCTATTCCCCCTACAAATAGACATCGAAATACCAAGACAAAGATTCCTATATGCAACTGCCGTGCAGATCAATGAAGGAACATTAACAATCGCTGCATATTTCTATCACAGTACAAGGAAAAATTATTTGCAATTCATAGGACTCATAACACTACAGAGAACAAATGAGCTCACAAGTTTCCCTAGATCAGTACCTAGAGATCTACATGTTCATGTGCTGGATTTTTCCAAGAACGTAATCAAAGGTCAATAAACTAAATCAGTCCCTAGATCTACATGTTCTTGGATTTTTCCAAAAACGTAAATCAGTCCCTAGATCAAAGCTAAATCAGTCCCTAGATCTAGGATCCGTTCCCCATTTAGGTTGCAAAATCAAAGGTCAATAAAGTGGAATCAACGCCAACTGCAGAGCACCATGGAGATTTTCGGAAAACGAAAGTTGCAGCGGAGACTTACCTTGCAGATCGGGCCTTCTTCGGGGGAGGCTTCGGCGACGAGCTCTGCGACCGCCGCCGGATGCCGCCACTCCGCTTCTTCCCCCGGTTTCCGGATCTGCTTCCCGCGCGCGACGAGCTCCTGGATTTTCCCCCGCTAGGCCGGCCCTCCACGCCCGCCACCTCGCCGGACCTCCCGCCGCACCCGCCGACCAGATCTACCGCCACCACCTCACCCACCTCGCTCCCCGCCTCCAGCTTCGCGGATCCGACCTCCCGTGGGCCAGCCAAACGGCCGGCGCCCCAGACTTCCCCGCCGCCGCCGCGCGCGTCCACGGGCTCGCTCCCTGCGCGCGAGAGAGGGAGGTTGCAACGGCTCGCGCGTCCAGGGACGCCGAGCTCCCTCCACATTTGCAAAGGCCAAGCCGCTCACCGGATGGGGGGGGGGCGATGTGGGGTGTCCCGTTGGAGTGTACCCGGGGAGGACTGTGCACGGTATGTGGGGGGAGGGGGCCGTTTTCCGTGTCCCGTTGGAGGTAGCCTTACGCTCCCAGTTCCCTCGTACAGAAGCAGCGATGGTGGTGGACAGGTGGTGCAGCTCCTCACAATTTTAGGGGGTGTTTAGATTGAGGGACTTCAAAAAAGTCCTAGGGACTTTTTAGTATTTAGAAGTATTAAATAAATATTAATTATAAAACTAACTGCAGAACCCTGGGGCTAAACTGCGAGACGAATCTAATGATGTATCTTAATCTATGATTAGCGAATGGTTACTGTAGCATCACTGTAGCCAATCATCGATTAATTAGGCTCATTAGATTCGTCTCGCGAAAAAGCACTCAGCTGTCAAAAAACATTTATAAACAGATTTTATTTAATAATATAAAATAGTAAGATTCCTTTTGATGTGATAGGGACTTTTGGAAAAAGTCCTGGAGCCAAACAGGCCCTTAGTAATGGAATTAGGTGCTGCTGACAGGCAGCAGTCAAGGGACCATCCATCCCCATCGTCGTGACCTACCAACAGAGACGCTTCATGCAACTGAAAGTAGAGAATCGAGAAGACGAGAAAAAAAAACAGCAGCTCCAGCACAAATAGTAAAGGATGGTCATCCAGGCAGCAGCTGAGAGTCACGGAATCAGACAATGCAACACTAGGTTGTTGTTACATCAGGTACGCCACGCCATGGCCCATGGGCACGACCGACCAGCCAACCAACAAAGCGCAAACCAAATCATCAATGTTAAATTAGAGACAAGACAACCATCGTTGCTGTCGCACCCACACACCACCACCATCAGAGGTGGATTAACAACGATCACGAGAATACCCTGGCGCGAAGTCGCGTGAAACAGGAAAGCAAACCGGCGGTTCCAATCGATCAGTCCTTGGGGGAAGAGAGAGAAAAAAAGAAGAAACTCCTAGGAACGGCGACGGCGACGAGGAGGAAATGAATGAGGTAGGGGCTGCTATGTCCATCAGGTTGTTATTGTAGCTTCTGCAGCAGCTGCTGCTGTTAGACCAGCGCGATGCTGCTCTCGCCGCCGGGCGGCTTGCGGATCCCGCCCAGGTAGTCCCGGGAAGGGGCCTTCCCGTCCGCGAAGATGTCGCTGCCGGTCATCTCCTTCAGCTTCGCCGTGCTCAGGTGCTTCTCCGCCGTCCCGGGGACGTCGTCCCCCTTGAAAATGCCATTGCCAGTCAGGTCGCTGAACTTCTTCGTGGGGATCTTCTTTGCCGTCTTCACCACGCTGTCTTCGTCGGCTTCACCAAACTTGAAGTTGCTTACCTGTTGGGCGAACAACAAACAAACAGTAAGCCACACTACTTTTGTGTAGCTGAGTTATGAACGAAACGGGTTGAGAGATCAGGACATATGCGTTTTTGCCCGGTGTCTGCGAGGTTGAGCCGTTCTCCGAGTTGCGTGGCCGCGGATCTTCTGGAGGAGCAAAGATGTCGTGGCCGCTGAGCTCCTTGGATTTCAAGTCAGATATCTGCTTCTTCATCTTGCTGTCATCCTCGCTCAGAAGGGTGCCACTTAGCTCACGCTGCTTTGCCACCTCAGCTATGGAAGTCGGCTTCTTTGGAGAAATGCTTTCTTCCTCAGCAAATGAGATGTGGCTTATAGTACTAATTGCCTGTATAGACAAAAACACAGCAGGATTAGTCTATCTGTGCAAGTGTGTTCCAGCTATAAATACAGTTAAAAATATATCAAATCAATTGATACTCATCCTTTCACTTTGGAGGCAACATCAAGATTGTTATGGACTAGAAACTTGCTGAAGTATGCATGCCGCACTTACCCCCCCAAAAAATGCATGCTGATGCCCTCAAAAAAAAAAAGAGTGGCTGAGCAGTTGTGGACAAATTCAGTTCCAATAGCTAGCTATGCAGGAAAAAAAATTGAAACTTGCTGTGATCTATATGTTTTGGAACTTAATCAAGGAATGTTGTGTATTGACACTTTAGGGAACAAAAGGTGCCAAAAGTAGATGAGTACCTGTAAGTCTTATTTGTCTATCAATCAAAGTTCTGAATATTTCCTTCAGATCTTACCAATCAAAATGTTCAGTTCTATCACAAGCAAAGACTCACCAACCAGTGGTTATACAAACTAATAATGCTTGCCCAAACTATTCACGCAAGATTCATCCCAACTACCTCTGACTCTTAGGAGAGGTATAACATTTAACAAGTTTCATCATAACAACAAGATGATTCATCCATAGCATTCTAAGTGTTTGGCAAAGCAAGAATTTAAATCAAGTTCTTCACCACAAAAAATCAACACGATGATCTGAAAATAAAAAATGTACTATAAACACTGCAGCATTGCCAACTGACATCACACATTCACACCAAAATAAAAGGAAATAAGCCTACATAGTCCTTTTCAAAAAATCAGAAAGCAATACCTGGTAGTTCTTTGGAGCCGTTCGGATGGGAGTTGCAGAGGCATTGGCGGATTCATCTTCTTCAACCTCGCCTCCAGCTGCAAATATGCCACTTCCTGTCATCTCCTTCCACTTGGGAGCAGAGCATGGTTTCCTGAAGGAAGAAAAAATAGTTTGGTGAATCACAGCTAGAATAATCTGAAATCTGAATAATCCATATAACTATGACGATTTGCAAAAGTTGCCGAAACCTACGCAAATCAGGAGCCTTGTAAAGTTGTGATCAACAGAAATTCATCAGTAGTGCTGAAAGCAAGATTACATATTTAAACAGTGCAGGTGACCTCCAAGGAAACTCTTTGTGTGTGTTAATGTGTTTTATATAACTCATCTTCAACAAACCTTAAGGGTAGCATTTTGAAATCTATGGTCAGATTTCAAGATTCCAACATAGTTGGTGAGATGGCAATTACATGAACATCTAAACCATGTCCTACAGTACAATATACTGCTAGCAATTCCTTTTCTCGAGCCTATAGAGCAGAACTAAAGACAGAACTCACAAAAAGAAGAGAGTTTTAAATCGGCGCGCATATCTCGCGAAACGAGCTATTAAACCTCAAATCCAGCGGACTTGTCTACTCGCCTCTTTACAGATTAATGACTGAAACCTTAAAATTTGAATCTTTCCGAAAGTTGTGGCCGTAAATCTCGGGAGATCTAATCGCCAAGGCGAAAAACTCGTCATCAGCCAGCGGAGTAAGAACAGAGCACCAAAAGAATCTCGCAGGGTAAACGCTCGGAAGCTCACCTCTTGTTGAGGCTCTCGGCCTCCTCCTCGGTCACCTGGCCGCCGAACACCACTTTCCTGACCGCCTCCGACGGCTGCGCCGAACAGGGAACAGAGAAAAAAAAAGTTCAGACAAGTCGAACACACTGCTCCTTCAACAATGACGACGGAGGCTGGTAGCCCCCGCGGCGCCCCGTGGGGTACCGGAGGACCGCTCACCTGGTGCGGCCGGCGGTTGGGCGGCGGCGTGGCCCCGGCGAACGGCTCCTGCGGCGCCCCCTCCGGCCAGATCAGCAGGTCCGCCGTCGACGTGTGGGACTTCCTCACGGGCGCCGGCCTCTCCATGCCGCCCTCTCCCTTCGCACAGCCTTCTCTCCTTCACACTCCTGCCGGGGACGGCTGCGTTTCTCTCTCTAGCTCGCTCGGCTGGGAGGAGCCGGGGCTTTCTCTCTCTAAAAAGGCAAGGGCGAGGTGAGGTGGGAGAGAGTGGAGTGTGGAGTCGGATGGAAGGAAGGTGATGGGTCGCTGTGCGGGTGTTCACGGCCCCCACCCTTTTTTAAAGACCCCACCCGCGCCCACCGGCCACACACCCACCCACCCTCCCCGCAGCCGATGACAGGAGGGCCCGCGCGTCGGCGGGGCCCCCCCGCGAGCCGCTGCCCGGCGGGGCCCGCGGCCGAGGGGGGGGGGGTTGACCGTGTGACGAGACGGGGGCCGGCCGCGGCGTCCGTAACGATCGCGTCGCGACGCCGTGCGCTACGCGTCCTGCGGCCTGCGCTGCGCCCGTCAGTATTTGAAATTTTGAACGCGTGCAGGCGGCACGCACGGAACGGCCGGATCGACCCGTAACGGTCGCCGGTTTTCTCTCCTGTCTGTTTTGTCAGCCAACGGGTAGGAGCAGCAGCAGGAGTAGGCTGACAAGTCAAGAATGTTGTAGATCTTGGGCCGTGTTTGGTTGCGCTCTGTAAAGTTTTTGAAAAGACATCTTTCTATATTTGAAGTACTAAACATAGATTATTCACAAAAATAATTACAAAACTCGTCTGTAAATCGCGAGACGAATCTAATGAGCCTAATTAATCCGTCATTAGAGGTTGTTTACTGTAGCATTACTGTAGCAATTTAGCATCTGATTACAGTCTAATTAGGTTCATTAGATTCGTCTCGCCATTTACAGACAGCAGTAGCAATGCGTTTTTTATTTCGTCTAGATTTAAGTCTCTATGTAGGTGTCGGAAAAAAAATTTGGAATTTGGAAGTTTGCAACCAAACACGGGCTTGGCCCCGTTTAGATCACACCCATAAATCCGTAAACACAAAAAAATATCACAACGAATGTTTTGACATATATATGGAGTACTAAATGAAGTCTATTTACGAAATTTTTTGCATGTATGAGTTGTAAATCGCGAGACAAATCTAATGAGCCTACTTAATCCATGATTTGCAACAGTGATACTACAGTAATCATCCGCTAATTATTAATTAATTATGAATTAATTAGCATCATTAGATTCGTCTCGCGATTTACAACCCATCTGTGCAAAAAGTTTTATAAATAGACTTCATTTAGTACTTCAAATTAACAAAATTCCAACACAAAAATTTTTGCACGTGGAACTAAACACGGTCCTTGTATTCTTATAATGCAAGATCGATTATACTATTACTATATACCTTAATACTCGTACAAGAGTACAAGACTTTGAATAAGGCCACCTGCAGTGGGGCAAAGAAAATAGCTAGCGAGTTGGACGGAGAGAGAATGTAGGTAAAATAGTTTATTCTTATTTTACCTTCTGGTCCCACCTGTTCGCCTCATAGATACTCGATGCGCGTGAAATCGCCCGGCGATTTGCTCGTCGCTGGCTGCTTGGTTCCCTCCTCTCTCCGTCTTCCACGTGGAGCTGAGCTGGCGACGTCGCCTGCCGTTGCGGATGCCCTTAGGGCCTTGTTTGTACACCATGGAGGTTAAAATTTGCGGATAAGGATCTTCAGCCTATTCGGCTAGGCTGAAGCGGCTGTTGCTGGTGACCGTTGGGGCTGATGGCTTGTGACCGTTGTCAGCGTGGAACACTATAGCCAGTGCTAATCAGCCCAGCCAGCGCTGGCTGCTATCAAACCGAACAAACTTCTTGTACGATGGATATTCTCAAATTCTTCGAGATAAATTGTAACTTTCAACCGGAGAGGCGGAGACACAACCTACTATACGAGACAAAGAAAAATCACTAGAGGTTAGGATTGGGCCAATTTAAATACTTTAGGAGTAAATTGTGTTGGCATTTTCATATGCGTCGGTGTCCTGACCCGGTGGTCCGGCACCAACTAGTGATGATGCTGCGTGTTCTTCGTCCCAGATAGTTGATGTAAGAGGTAATACAGTAACTCACGAGCACAGTAACTCACGAGTTTTATCCTGGTTCCGGCCGGGGGGCCGTACGTCCAGCAAAAGGTTGTGCGAGAGCACTGTACTGTCTTGCACCGGAGGTGCCTGTAGTAGGGGGTACAAGCGAGGCGAGAAATGGAGGGAAGCTCCCAGGTCTCCGCTAGAGGAGGATTTGATTGAGGCGAGTGCCAATATCGGGGCTCAGAAGAGCGTATGTGCTCTGTGAGTGTTGCTGAGTGTTGTGTTCTGCCAGATGAACCCGTTAAGATAGAGCTCGCCTCCCCTTTTTATAGGCACAAGGAGGGGCGGTGTACATGCACAGGAGATCGCGGAAGTCGTCGTCTTCTCCCCGAATCGCGGGGGTGCAGTGGTCGAGCACTGTAGAAAGTACACTGTGGGGTATGGCGCCTGGTGTGGCAGTCGTCCGGGGCGTCATCCTTAGCCTTGCGGAGATCGCGCCGGCGTCCTTGTAGCTCCAGCGGGCGGCGTGGTGGTTGCTGTAGGGGTACCGTCCTCCAGGCGTGGCATGGCGACGTTCCGAGGGTCCTGCAGGCCAAGGTCTCGTCCTGATCAAGGTCGGATCCGCTTCCGAGGGTCGTGCCCATGCCGTTCGAGGGTTTCGAGGAGGGGAAAGTATGAAGGAGGTATGGGGAGTTGGCAGCACAGTGGCTGGAGCAGTGCCGGGCACATCTTGCACTTCGTCGCAGGTTCCCACAGTGTCGCCACAGCGTTCGAAATGGCGGAACAGTGACCGGAGTTGGCGGACGGGACTCCGGTCACAGCCACTGTGGGGAATGGAGGCCTGACGTCGTCTGACCCGTGCGCCGCGGAGGAGTGGTTGGAATTTAATGCCTCCGTATGGCGAGTGGGTGAGCGGAAGGGTAGTTTGTCCTTTCCGTCGAGGGGTGGCCTCGAGCGAGGCGGAGACGATCCGCTCCCCCGAGGGTAGGCCTTCCACCCTCGAGCGAGGCGGAGTCAGCCTGCTCTCTTGAGGGTAGGCTCGCTACCCTCGAACGAGGCGGAGATGCGGGGCGTCCTCGAGGGTCTCGGCGAGAGGCCCTCAAGCGAGGCGGAGATTGCCCCGCGGGTTCAAGGGGGGTGAGGATGGGCTGTACTGTGTATTTGGGCTATGGATTGGGCTTCTTTGAGACCTTTCCTTTCTTCCGGATTGGAAGGAGGTTGTAGGCTTTCGTGGGCCCGGCTGTCTAACATGTGTTTGCATTTTTAGGGCGATTTTAGTCCCCTAATTAGGGTGCCCCTAATCATGGTACCCGACAGTAGCCTCCGAGCCTTTGTAGGGGTGAGCATCAGCCCTGCAGGGGCTTAACCCTTCGAGGGCTTGACTCGGGTGCTGACCGCGGGGATCTTGGTTCGCCCGGCGGGGGCGCGACGGTGCGCCGGAGAGTGTTGTCGGAAAAGATTGATCCAAAATAGGGGTTTCCTATTGATGAAACAACGAGGAGGACACTCCGAGTTGCCTATGTAGATCATAGTCGCCTCGAGCACCATGGCTCGGCCGCTGGGGTTGTCGCCGTTGTGCTGATGTGGGCGATCGAGCTGGTCTGCAGAGGATTTTGGTCCTCGAATGTGTGAAGTTGCCCACAAAGATCTTGACTAGGTCGGCCCAGTCGTGGATCTGGTCTGCGGGCAAGTGCTCGAGCCACGTTCGTGTGGCGTCAGCAAGGTGAAGGGAGAGGTTGCGTATGATGACCGTGTCGTCGGACGCACCGCCCAGCTGGCATGCTAGGCGGTAGTCGTTGAGCCAGACCGCGGGATCGGTCTCGCCCGAGTACTTGATGAGGGTGGTGGGCTGTCGAAAGCGCGGGAGAAAGGGAGCGGTAGAATCTTCTGGCTGAACACACGGGTGCCCGGAGGCTACAGTGACTCGCCCCTGTCGTGCTCGGGGTCGAAGCGACCACCCCGTCGAGGGGTGTACTTCCTGTTATTGATGATGTTGCGGGCATCGCCGTCGCCGGCGTGTCCGCGCGTGTCGTGGAGTCGCTCCCTTGCGGGAGTCCTTCCAATGCGATCGTGCACCGAGGGTGCCTTCGCCCCGTCTGCTCCGGCTGCCTTGCCCTTTCCTTCCGAGGGAGAGTCAACCGAGGCCTCGCGGCCCTGGTGTGCTGTACCTCCGGCCTTCGGGACTGTCGAGCGCATGCGAGATGCAGAGCTCTCGGCCTGCTGCACAGCAGCCTGCTCGATGAGCACATGTGCCTCGTGGCGCAGGTTGCGACCCAGAGTCGTAGATGGCTCGGGCATTGCTTGGAGTAGGTAGGCCGCAGCGATGAGCTTCTCGCTGGCCGTCTTCAATTCCGGTGGTCTGCCGACGTTGTCGGCTAGGATCCGTTCCCGGGCGATGCGCCCCGCCGCCCGGGCATGCGCGCCACGCACGGTGCGCTGCTGCTCGAGCGCAGTGCGCAGCTCCTGCGTCTGCCGGCGCTGCTCGTCGAGCCTGGCTTGAAGCTCCTTGAGTTGTGCCAGCTGTGCCTGCCGCGCCGCCGAGCTTGACGAAGAAGAAGGGGTCGCGATAGGCACCATCGCTTGGTTTGCCTGCGCGTCTGCCCCACCGTTCCCGTTATTGCCCGGAGCGTCGTCGATTTGCCCTTCCGCGAGCTCGACCATGAAGCACTCCCGAGTGGGATCGTAATCCCCCTTGCTGGAGTCCTCGGAGCAGGTGAGGCAGTATGCCGCCGCGAGCTGGAACGAGCGGAAAGCGTCGAGGTCACAGACCCCGGAGTAGTCCTCGGCCTCCTCGGTCGTGAAGTTGTAAATGAAGAAGTTGATGTCGTCGGCGATCGAGCCTGCCGTCTCGAGGTAGGAGTCGTCAGGAGATGACGCGATGAGGTTGCGGATCGATGAAGTTGATGCCATACTCGGTGAAGTTGGTGCTGGATGAAGAGGCATAGGTGGCAGCGTTGCGCATCCCAAAGAGAAAGGGCGACGGCACAGTCGCGCCCTCCCTAGGAGGCATTGGATCTGCAGTCGATGGTGGTGCCGGCGCAGATGGCGCCGGAGCACGTGATGACGAAGTGGTGGCTCCGTCGGCCGCGACGCTGAGCTGTGACATGCCAACCTCAACCCATGTGGGGGAGATAAGGCGTGCCGCCCTGCGCTGCTCCATGCGCGCTTGTCGCGAACGCTTGCCCGAGCGCACGTTGCGCCGGGCTGGTGAAGTCGAAGCGTCGGGGTCGCGTCTGGGCGAGAGGAGCTCCATGAGGTAACCGTTGCTGGTTGCCATGAACTAAAGACTCCCGAACCGAATCTCGTATCCTGCTGGGAGCGGATCCGAGACGCCCATGGGAAATGGGTTGGATCTACTCGCCATCCCTGGAGATTAAATGAGAACAAAAGAGAAATGTCACGCAGCTCCCCTACCTGGCGCGCCAACTATCGGTGTCCTGACCCGGTGGTCCGGCACCAACTAGTGATAATGTTGCGTGTTCCTCGTCCCAGATGGTTGATGCAAGAGGCAACACAGTAATGCACGGGTTTTATTCTGGTTCCGGCCGGGGGGCGTATGTCCAGTAAAGGGGTGTGCGAGAGCACTGTGTTGTCTTGCACCGGGGGTGCCTGTAGTAGGGGGTACAAACGAGGCGAGAGAGGGAGGGAAGCTCCTAGGTCTCTGCTAGAGGGGGAGTTGATTGAGGCGAGTGCCAATATCGGGGCTCAGAAGAGCGTATGTGCTCTGTGAGTGTTGCTGAGTGTTGTGTTCTGCCAGATGAACCCGTTAAGATAGAGCCCGCCTCCCTCTTTTATAGGCACAAGGAGGGGCGGTGTACATGCATAGGAGATCGCGGAAGTCGTCGTCTTCTCCCCGAATCGCGGGGGTGTGGTGGTCGAGCACTGTAGAAAGTACACTGTGGGGTATGGCGCCTGGTGTGGCAGTCATCCTGGGCGTCGTCCTTGGCCTTGCGGAGATCGCGCCGGCGTTCTTGTAGCTCCAGCGGGCGGCGTGGTGGTTGCTGTAGGGGGTACCGTCCTCCAGGCGTGCCATGGCGACGTTCCGAGGGTCCTGCAGGCCAGGGTCTTGTTCTGGTCAAGGTCGGAGCCACTTCCGAGGGTCGTGCCCATGCTGTTCGAGGGTTCCGCGAAGGGGAAAGTATGAAGGAGGTATGGGGAGTTGGCAGCACAGTGGCTGGAGCAGTGCCGAGCACGTCTTGTACTGCGTCGCAGGTTCCCACAGTGTCGCCACAACGTCCGGAATGGCGGAGCAGTGACCAGAGTTGGCGGACGTGACTCCGGTCACAGCCACTGTGGGGAATGGAGGCCTGACGTCGTCTGACTCGGGCGCCGCGGAGGAGTGGTTGGAATTTAATGCCTCCGTACGGCGAGCGGGTGAGCGGAAAGGCCGTTTGTCCTTTCCGTCAAGGTGTGGCCTCGAGCGAGGTGGAGACGATCCTCTCCCCCGAGGGTAGGCCTCCCACCCTCGAGCGAGGCGGAGTCAGCCTGCTCTCTCGAGGGTAGGCTCGCTACCCTCGAACGAGGCGGAGATGCGGGGCGTCCTCGAGGGTCTCGGCGGGAGGCCCTCGAGCGATGCGGAGATTGCCCCGCGGGTTCGAGGGGTGTGAGGATGGGCCGTACTGTGTATTTGGGCCATGGATTGGGATTCTTTGGGTCATTTCCTTTCTTCCGGATTGAAAGGAGACTGTAGGCCTTCATGGGCCCGGCTGCCTAACATGTGTTTGTGTTTTTATGGTGATTTTAGTCCCCTAGTTAGGGTGCCCCTAATCATGGTACCCGACAATATACAAAGTGTCAAGTACACAAAATGAATTGTTCAAAGCTCCATCTAAAATAGACATATTTTCCCCAAATAGAAAGCACTCCAACGCAGGACAAACAAATGAAAAAAATGGATCTCTTGTATTTTTCTACATGTAACAAAAGTCTTTTACGCGTGTTGGCGGTTGGTGCATGCATGCCGTTTCACTGTACCCCTTTGATGGAAGTTTGATGGTGACGCCAAAAGAAAGCGAGGGGGATTTGGAACCACTCCCAACCATAATCAATCGTACGGGGGCGCTATCGGAGCGGGTGGGCCAACGGCTTTTCTCGTAGTAAGCCCGACGAAGTGGCCGTTTCGGCATGATTTGCGATCGTTATCGTACCAAACAGGGTAAGCAAAAAATCAAGCAAATCATGGTGATCGATAGGTAGTAGTATCAAGAAAGCAATGGTTCCCGGCCTTGATGCTACACGGAATGCCTAATGGCTAATGGAGCACCCGGCCGCTTCAGTTAAGACTGATTTGCTAGCTAGCTAGCTAGGGTAACTGTACCAAACGTGCAAGCAACACCTAACATGTCCTAACATCGCAGCACTTTGTAAAAAAATGAGGGGATTATTTTTTCCATTAGCAATAGAGAATAATACAATAATCTCGACCACCATGACCAATCGATCATGTGCATATCATTGCTGTGTTGTGTAAAAATGACTGTACCTTGCCGCTGCTATTACAACAACTACTCGCTGTTTGAACTTTGGACCTCTGTTGATTGCAAGAAAAAAAAAGGCAAGATGATTATGTGGCATCTCAACCAATGTAAAAGGAGGATCAATGTGACTGCGATACAACACAGTTTTTAAGTAGCAAGAGAGCAAATGTCACTAACAAATTCTCTCATGCTCAAAAAATTGCAAAACGAAGCAATGAATATAAGATGCATATTAAAATAAGCATGACATCGGTGGGATATTTAAAAATAAGGAAAAAGCCAAACACCCAGCTTTTCTTGCCCACATTTAGGCTCTCCTTTTGACGTAAGGTTTTTGATTTGACTCCGTAGGAATTAGGAAATCGGCTCTAGCTGAAGCTAGAACTTAGAAAATATGGGTGTTATGGTCCTAGTCTAGAATGACTACTTTACACTCTCTTTCACCTTTCTATTCCTTGCTCATATATACAAACAAAGGGGAAAAACTGTCTAGTTTAGGCTTCAGATTATCTTTGTCAACTAATAGAAGCGGAACCTTTCCTACCTGTTTGTTTTGCAAAAGTAAAGAATTAAAAATTAGAAAAGCTGTTGGCCTGAATGCATTTAATTTCACTGCCCAAGGTGACTTCACTTCAATTCCTTGAGAAGCTTTCAGCATGGTCAAAAAACATAATTCCAGAAATTAATTCATTCAGCCTGATTGAGAACTACAATTCCTTGAGTAGCAACAAGAATACCATTCTGCTAGCTGGTGCTAATAGATCATCAACTGCAATTGTCCTTTATTTTAATCCACAAGAGAAAAATGACACATATTACGACAATAACCGTTTTTTTCTTTGAAATCGAATATGTCACTTTTGCACGGTCCAAAAGAAAAAGGCCTCAAGGTGTCCTTGAGGACTTGAGGTTGCAAGCTTAACCATTTCTTAATAGTTTTAAAGGAGTATGCAACAATAGTGCACACTAGCTTTTTTTGGTAAATGGGACAGGAGGAGGGCCCCTACTAGAATTCTTTTAAAAGACAACCATGAGTTCCAACAAAAAGTGAGCACAATGCAAAGATTCAATGCCAGCATTATCTCTACCGGTGGAAAATATAATATTCCCAACAATAAATGGCACTAAGAAATAAACGAGGTCTTACTTGTTCCGAGTTGTATATGCATGGTGTGCATGTATAACTTTGACTTTACGTAGAAGCATGGTGTTGCTTGTGCCCTGTGGTCGCATGGCACGTACTTAACTAAGGGTGAGTTTAGTTCGCGATTTTTTTTGGGTTTGGCTACTGTAGCACTTTTGTTTTTATTCGGTAATTAGTATCTAATTATGGACTAATTAAGCTCAAAAGATTCGTTTCATCATTTAAAGCTAAACTGTGTAATTGGTTATTATTTTAAACTACATTTAATATTTCATGTATGTGTCCAAAAATTTGATGTGACGGAAAATCTTGAAAAATTTTAGGAACTAAACATGACCTAAATTAATGTAGGACACAACAATGCGCGTCACTGTGAAAGATATGATCATTAACTTGCCTAATTTTACGTGTACTAAGTTTGTTCGATCGACCAGGTGTTGTTCGTCCCCTTTTGTTCGTTTCTAGTAGGCTAGCTAAACGCTGCTTGAAGACAAGGGTACGTATGGTAGTAGTCTTATCTGTCCAAAGAAGACAAGGAGAAGTGGACGACGATGGTTATCCGATCCGCTGCCTTTATTTTTTTTACACGCGTAGGCATGAAAAATAACGCTGCATTTTTTTTGCCGGCCGTGCGTCACTGTTGGTGCACGATCGCACGGTCAGGGACCATGCGAATGTGCAACGCAGCAGCAGGTGAGGCATGACCTAGAAGTCGTCGTCGATCGACCAATATTCACACAGAAAATAAAGGCGAAATGAGAGGAGAATCATAGGACGACAAGTACCACCATATCAATATAAATCATATCCTTGCTGAAAATGCTGCGTGGCTTAAAGAGCCCACGCTCCAATGCAAGTTAGGCCCTACCAAAAAAAAAGGTAAAAGCACAGCCGTTTAGATCAGACCCCTTAAACCCCGTAAACACACAAAAAACGTCACATCGAATATTTGGACACATGCATGGAGTACTAAATAAAGTCTATTTATAAAACTTTTTTTGCATGAATGGACTGTAAATCGCGAGACGAATCTAATGAACCTACTTAATCCATGAATTGCAACAGTGATGCTACAGTAATCATCGGCTAATTATTAATTAATCATGGATTAATTAGCATCATTAGATTCGTCTCGCGATTTATAACCCATCTGTGCAAAAAGTTTTGTAAATATACTTCATTTAGTACTTCAAATTAGCAAGATTTCATCGTAAAATTTTTTTTAGGTTTCATCTAAACAATGCGACAGACATTCGTGCGAGGAATTCCGGAACATTGAAGAAGATCATCAGGTACACACATATTGACGGGCTAGCTGTTCTGATGCCCCTTGAGACGCAATCGACGATGGAACCGATCCGTTGCTAATATAATCCGCTGATGATTAGTTTTAGTTTAGGGCTGTTCTAATTTAAATATTTTTTGAGGAGTTTGATTGTCATCAGCAAGTAAAAGTACAAGTAGTTGTGCTACATAAGGTCATCATGAAAAATAATTTCATAATTTATAACACCTTATTTTTTTACCTGAAATTGTCAGACTCTATCTTGTAAACCGTGTTGGATGTTCTAAATAAACAAGTTGTATTAATTTGTGATCAGAGAGATAGGGAGAGTAGCTCAAATAGCTGTAAGAACTATTCATGGGGGTTATTAGGCCGTGTTTAGATGCCGTAAAGGCAAAACGTAAAATTTTTATAAATCTCTTGCATGGTGTAATAAATGTAGTCGAAAAATAAATCGCATTATAAAAATAGACTGTAAATCGTGAGACGAATCTAATGAATCTAATTAGGACGTGATTAGACACTAAATTGCTACATTAATGCTACAATAAATATGCTCTAATGATGGATTAATTAGGCTCATTAGATTCGTCTCGTAGTTTACAGATGAGATCTGTAATTAGTTTTGTGATTAGTCTATATTTAATATTTTAAATATTGAAGATTCTCTGACAAAAACGTAAAAACGCAAAATGCAAAGTGATTTAAACACACCCTTAGTTGTCTGGTCGTGGCAAGTGCCCATTATATTTGTGTATACATAGGCCCTGTTTAGATCCCAAAACGCAAAATATAAAATTTTTATAAATCGCTTGTATGGTGTACTAAATGTAGTCGGAAAATAAATCCCACTATACAAATGGACTGTAAATCGCGAGACGAATCTAATGAGCCTAATTAGGACGTGATTAGACACTAGATTGCTACAGTAATGCTATAGTAAATATGCTCTAATAATGTATTAATTAGGCTCGTTAGATTCGTCTCGTAGTTTACAGACGAGATTTGTATTTAGTTTTGTGATTAGTCTATATTTAATACTTTAAATATTGAAGATTCCCTTTTAAAAATGTAAAAATACAAAATAGAAAGTGATCTAAACACAACCATAACTAGCCAACACTTGCAAGAAGAAGATAAGGCGAAGCAAAGGAAAGCACATGCACCCCAGATCAGGCGCAGTACCACGTCAACACGTAACAGCTGCCAGCAGTAAGCATATATACGCCCGCATATGTTTGGGCCGTGTTTAGTTCTGTTGCAAAAAATTTTTTAAAGGAATTTTACTAATTTAAAATACTAATGAAGTTTATTTATAAAACTTTTTTACAGATGAGTTGTAAATCGCGAGACGAATCTAATGATACTAATTAATCCATGATTAATCAATAATTAGCGGATGTTTACTGTAGCATCGATGTTGCAAATCATGGATTAAGTAGGCTCATTAGATTCGTCTCGCGATTTACAGCCCATTCATAAAAAAAATTATAAATAGACTTTATTTAGTACTTCATGTATATGTCTAAATATTCGATGTGACAATTTTTCTTTTTTTGTGTTTTCGGGGTTCACATGGTCGGATCTAAACAGTCGCACGCACGCTCACCACCTGCTATCGTGTTTCGTGTAAACATTGCCTTGATCTAGCTTGCTCATCAGCTCACCGCCACCACTCGGCCGGCTTCATCATCCCTTCCGTTGAAGCAGCATCGGCTTTGCTTTGCTTGGATCCCCTGCAACGTCTGCCAGCGGCCAGCTCACGCGCACTGGACGGCACCAATGGCGATGGCTCGCTGGCCCGGCACCCGGCATGTGTGTTCGCAACTTCGCATGCATCGAGCCGAAGCCTCCGCGCTTTTACTTTTGGGGACCCGACCCCCACGCCGGGGGATGGACACGGCCGGAATCGGCCGCCGGTTCGGTGGTGGCGCGCACATGGGGGCTCGCCGGAGTTGAGCTGGGGGCTGCAGGCTGCTGGGCGGAGCGCCAGAGCCAGCCAGGTCGGTCTCAACTTTGGGCTCGGGTTATCTGTCTGCTCAGAAACCTTTTTTGCTCGCATCTGGACCTCGATCCTCGTCGTATAATTGGGAGTGAGATACTCCGTACGTGCCGTGGGCTACGTTACATACGTGCCGTCGGATCGGATATATTTTCGGCGCATGCGCATGTGTTTGGTCGGTGATCATGCCAGCAAGTTCTTTTTGAGGCGTCAGGGTTCGATGCTCGGGTTGCCAGGATCGGAGCCGTCTGCGAAACTGACAGATGAGTTGCCTGGTCTGCAGGCCAACTTGCAAGAAGTAAATTTTCAAGATTTTTCGTAACACCGAATTTTTGGACACGTGCATCAAATATTAAATGTAGTTTAAAAAATAATTAATTACACAGTTTAGCTGTAAATGACGAGATGAATTTTTTGAATCTAATTAATTCATGGTTGGACACTAATTATCAAATAAAAACGATAGTGGTACAGTAGCCGAACCAAAAAAATCGCGAACTAAACACACCCTGACATCCACTAGTCTGCAGACCATCATTTCAGCAGTTGTCCTACTGAAAAATTGTGTGTTTATGGACAGTGAACATCAACACCGAGATATACTAGTCGTGTTTAGCAAATTTTCAAACAAACACTATTTGACCAACCTGAGCCAAAATCCGAAGAAATTGCAAGTGCACGAGCTCTAAAACTTCGCAAAAAAAGTCCCATGCACAGTGCACGTCTTGTTAGGTCCTAGTTTTTTTTTTTGAGGGAATGCCTTCATGGCTGACTTTATTGATTATGGAATATGATTACATCATTTGCCAAAGTAGCAATGAGAAAACTAGGCGGCTCATCGGCCCAAGTATAAGAAGTCCTATCGATGAAAGAGTTTTTTTCTAACTCATGTGCTACTTGGTTGGCATCCCTATTACAATGTTCTATAGAGATTGAACTAAAAGTCATCCAAATTGATAAGCATTCATCATAAACTGCTGATGATGTAGTTACTGAGAAACCCTCTCGTATTGTAGTTACAACCTGCATACAATCCGAGTAAACGATAATCCGGTTTCAACCGACCTGCTCCGCAAGACGAAACCCATCCAGCACGCATAAGCCTCCGACATAGGTGCATCACCAACATGTGATAAGTATCTTTGCCCCATGGCAACCACTCCACATGTATGATCTCTAATAATCGCACCCGTAGCGCTTGTGCCTGTTTCTTCACTAAAGCTCCCATCAATATTAAGTTTAACAAAATCTTCAATTGGCCTCTTCCAGCCCTCCTTCTCCCGGGCCTCCTTCTTGGTGGCGTTAACGTAGTTCTGAGATAGCACAACAATTGACATTGCCGACCTTGCGAAACTCTGAACAGCTTCTCCATAAACTACCTGTCTTCTTTCCCACCATAGGTACCATCCCCCAGTTAAAATAAGCTCTGCAAAACCCACATTATTCAGTTCCGATAACATTACATTTCTTCGAAGGATCTCTTCCAGAATAACAGAGCCTGAGTGGTCTTCCGCAATAACTTCCTGGATTCGGTCCCACGCTCCCAAATAGCGCCAGATCGCCCGGGCTCTCTGACAAGTAAACAGCACATGCATCACGTCCTCACAACCCAAATGACAGACCGGCCAGGAGCTTTGATTTTTAATATATTTATTTGCCAGAATTCCATTGCACGGAATAAAAGCCCCGCAAAGCTCGCCAGCCAAAAATCTTCACTTTACTCGGTAATTTCAGCTTCCAGAGTGTATCCCATACCTTCATGTAATTTGAGCCTCCCGCTTGATCAAAACCTGGTCTACTGCCATACTTATGTTCCCATTGCACATGGTAAGCAGATCGAACAGAGAAGAGACCACTCCTATTAAAGTGCCAGGCAACTGTGTCCTCCCTACCATGGTGCAAAGGAATTTGTAAAATCCTCTCCGCATCCACCGGCCAGAAAAGAGCACGCACCAAATTTACATCCCAAAAACTATCAACCGGACTGATTAGCTCATTTACAGTTGTTACCAATCTTGGTCCTCTTGGAGACTGAACCCGTAAATTATGGCTAGTTGGAATCCATGGGTCTTCCCATATGTTAATTTGGGATCCATCCCCGACTCTCCAAATATATCCCTTTTTGAAGCACTCCAATCCTGCAAGAATACTTTGCTAAGTAAAGGACGAACCCTGCTTTGGTTTAGCATTTAATATATTTCCATCTGGATAATACTTCGCCCTCAGCACCTTTGCACATAAAGAATCTGGATCGCACAACAACCTCCAGACTTGCTTCGCTAATATAGCCAAGTTAAAACTCTGCAGATCCCTGAAGCCCATTCCTCATTTGAGCTTTGGTATACACATTTTCCACCAAGCCGACCAATATATTCTCTTCTTCTCGTCATCATCGCCCCACCAATACTGTGATATCGTGTCAGTCACTCCTTTGTAAATTTTCTGAGGGAGCCTGAACACCATCATCGCATATACTGGTATTGCTTGAGCAATCGATTTGATGAGAATTTCCTTACCTCCCAGACTCAACAACTTTTCCTTCCAGCCACCTACTCGAGCCCGAACACATTCCACCAGATGCCAGAAGCAATCACTTCTATCAGCGCCCACCAGCGCCGGAAGCCCCAAATACTTATCATTAAGGGACTCTGTCATGACATTCAAAGTTTCACAAACCAGAGCCTTCACCTCCACTTCCGTGTTCCCACTAAAGAAAATACTTGAGTTTCCTTCACTAACTTTCTGGCCCGAAGCAGCACAATATCGGTCCAAAACACCTCTCAAAGCCATGGCATTCCGATGATCCGCATGCATCAAGATGAGTGAATCATCGGCAAAAAATAGGTGTGATATAACTGGGGCCCCTCTACAAACTTTTATACCTTCGAGCTCGCCTCGGCGTTCTGCTCCTTGTATCATACTGGATAAGCCCTCAGCTACTAATAAGAATAAGTAAGGTGACAAAGGGTCACCCTGTCTTAGTCCCCTGGATGGTGTAAAAACTTCTGTTTCCATCCCATTAAAACGGATATTGTATTTAACCGTTGTAACACAACTCATAATGATATCAACCCATTGCGGATGAAAACCCATCTTTAACATGATTTGTTTCAAATAAATCCACTCAATCCGATCATAAGCTTTATGCATATCTAGCTTGACTGCACATAAACCCCTCTTGCCTTGTTTCTTTTTGATAGCATGAATGCTCTCATAAGCTACCAAGATATTATCCATTATTAATCTGCCTGGCACAAAAACGCTTTGATAATAACTAACAATATCTGGTAGAATATTCTTTAATCTATTAGCAAGAATATTTGAAATAACTTTATAGACCACATTGCACAAACTGATGGGCCTGAATTGTGTTACCTTCTCTGGGCTATCAACCTTCGGAATCAAAACAATTGTAGTTTCATTCCACCCTTCCGGAATAGCTGCAGAATTAATAGCGTCCAGAACCTCCTCCTCCAGATCTTCACCCAACATATTCCAAAACCGTTTAAAGAAAATTGCATGGAGCCCATCAGGCCCCGGGGCTTTCAAATCCCCAATACTAAATAGAGCTGCTTTTACCTCTTCCCGGGTAAATGGAGCCATAAGCTCATTATTCATCTCATCTGAGACTCTCTTGCCCACATCAGATAGCACCTCCGGCCTAAGGTGATTCACCTCCGAAGTAAACAGGTTGGTGAAATAAGACTGCATTAGATCCCTCATACCTGATGCATCTTCGTGTTTCACACCATTATCATCAATCAAAGATTTAATTAGATTCCTCCTGCGCCTGCTAGTTGCAAGATTCTGGAAAAAAAAAACCCGAATTCCTATCACTATGCTTTAACCAGTTTGCACGTGCCCTTTGCACCCAATAGATTTCCTCTTGTTCTAGTAAGAGCTCAATATTCAGTAGCAGCTCCTTTTGTCTTGCTAAGTTTTCATCAGTCATTGAACTTCTACGCACTTTTTCCAACTCTTTTTTAAGTTTTTTCATACGTCAAACAGGTGCTTTTTATCAGACACATTGACATGATCAGGCCGTCTGGTAACCGGTTCTGTTTATCAGACACTCACTGTTTCAACGGCGTTTTTCGCAACTGCATAGGATGAGCATTCTCTGGCCAGGGAAATGACCCTTAGGCTACGGCATCAGAATTCAGAATTGTCTCAGTTACAAGAAAAATATTTTTTCGCTGTCGATCATATATACCCGGGGAATATTTAGCGCAGTGGCCGCTACAGATCGATAAAAGTCGTAGCTGGGTTGATGGGAGTGACAGACTGAACATTCTGAGCAAAGATCCAAAGAAAAAAAATTTGCAAGGTCGACAGTTCCACAGGAATGGTCAGGCTCTGGCTAAAGCTGTGCAGTGCTCAATCGAGTCCACTTTGCTAAGAACAGACGCTGAACGGTGCGATTCTAAAGCAGTGAGCGACTGGCAGGAGTGGTTGTTGAATGAATTCGCACACTTGCTTACACAATAAAAGGGGGTGTGTCCAAGTTGCTTGGTGTGGTTTACCTCAGATGTGATCCAGCCGAGCCACACGCGTTGTTGAGCCTCCGGGCCTATTCTGGGCTTAAATACTGCATGGCCCTTACAATCGGTGGGCTAAACCAGAGTTGAATCCTTGGGCCCGACTTCTGAGCTCTTGGGCCCATATATGCTTGCCAACAGTTCTTCAGATGTTAGCAGTGGCCGTGTTTGGATGAATCCGCGAATTTTTTTCACAAAAAGACAAATGCATGCATTGAGTACTAAACGAAATTTATTTGCGAATTTTTTTCACGGATGAGTGTAACTTTTCGAGACGAATCTAATGAGCCAAGTTCCACCATGGTTGGCTACAGTGCTGCTACAGTAACAACACCTAATCATCCTTTGATCGTACGGTCAAAGGCCTTATTAGTTACAATAACTACTACAACACCATGGTTGTGGAGGTGGTTTTATAATTGGATTTCATTTAATACTTCTAATTAGTGGTCAAAGAGCCGAAAAGTTTTCATGAAAACTTTTTCAGGGCCAACCAAACACGGCCAGTGTTAGATTCTTCGTACGAGCTTTCACTTGTGAATCACTCAATATATAAGGAGTTGGTTAGTATTTCACTTGTGGGTTAGTCTATATATATATATATATATATATATATATATATATATATATATATATATATATATATATATATAAAGCATGTATGCTTAGAGTTACATCAATGTAATCCTCACTCACTTTGTCTATGAGCTGTGACTTACAAGAAGGCCCTATACAAAATATCTACACGATCCAAAGCATGTGGTTTATATGTTTCAGGTCACAGGTTGAGGTCAGTGAACATCGAGATCAACATAATATGAACATGAACAGAGGGCAGGGATATAGCCACGCATATTTTATGTGTAAAGACAGACAAATCCTGCGGCTGTCTGTGTGTTTTTATGGTCCGGACAAGACAACGATATCGTCGGTTCACAGTGCAAGGATCACCTTGCCTCGTCGTTCCCAATTTCCAAAGATTCGGCTCCCTGTAGTCCATGGCTGCATGCCATCATCTTCACACGCTGCGAGGGCTTCAGCATCAGAAATATGCTGCTGTACGAAGCTCATATGAATGCAACAAGGTACGCACGCGTATCAACAATTGATTTTTTTCCACATGGATGTACCTCTACCAATTCAACTATGCTCACGTGATGACAGTATGACACAGAGGTACGCAGTCGTTATAGCACCATCAGTTTTAGTAGCACGGCTGCTGTTTCAGGTGCAATGGAACAGTGAGATGTGAAGTCCATCTTTGCACTAGCTGGCGAGATATCCATGGTGAATTTTCGATCTTGTGTTATAAGAAACCAGATCATCTTGCGTGCAAGAGTCAAGAGTGCATGTTTGTTGACAAAGAGCAGCAAAGATAATCATGCATAGCTTTTGCGTAAAAGAAATAAAAATCTGAATTGATGCAATCAAGGACACTTGCAGACGTGTATGCATACTTTTGTCAGCATCAGTGATTCAGAACTCAAGTTCTTCATCTGGTTATTTCTAGGTCTGTTTGTCAGAGTTTGAAGATATCATTTGGAGTCCCTTAACTTTTGCTTCAATAATCGCTATATTAATCACAAATATACTCAAATTTACTGGCAATTTATTGTCTGTTTTGCTTCAAAGAACCAAGGGCAATTTATTACTGTTTATGGTCGTCAAGGATCGGTACAATTTCACCTAAGCTATGCAGCACAACTGCACAAGTAGATCAGATCACTAACCACAAACTGAATTATCCCCCAAAGACCATAGAGTATCGGAAACAAACATACCCTTGACAGTACACTGAAAAAGAAGAGAAAACAAAAATAACATAAGAGAAGTTTCATCGTATCATCTCATCTCGACAGAGACGTGAGCCGAACTGAGAATACAAACACTAGTAATCCTTTTACAACGCATCTCGAGTCTTTTCATTCCAAAAAGCACAAACAAAACAAGAGATGAAACCTTATATTTACATCTCTCACACCAAAATCCAGAGGAGTTCTTTGGCTAAACATACCGTATAGGTTGAATTGATCTTGTCATGGGGTATAGCATGCAGGAGCGCAGCAGTGGCCAGGTAGAAGACGAAAGAAACTAGCATCTTCCTCTCACCTCCAGGACACACGGCTAGTGGCTGTGGTACCTATCCCCGGCGTGCAACAAAGACGAGAAGAGACCGTGGTCATGTCCCACCCTCTCGTCTTCCGCTGCCCCGAAGCCGCCGTCGTATCGCGGGACGGCACCGGAGAGCGCCGGCGCGAAGCCGCTGTACAATAATTCAGAGCTCGAGCCAGCTGGATCCGGCGGGTTGCTGCTGTTGGGGAACAGGGAGTGCGCGAATGAACCGGCGGGAGGCGAGGCGTTGGGCGCACCGGGGAGCTTGAGAGGCGACGGGCGCATCAGCAGCTCGAAGGGCGCGCGCGTGCCCGCCGCGGCGTGGTGGGGGGCGCCGAAGAGCACGCCGGGGCCGAGGTGGGGGCCGTGGGGCGCAAACGGCGCCGGCTCGGGGATGCCGGTGAATTCCTGCACCATGGCGCGGAAGTTGGAAGTGTCGGTGGTGAGCACGGTGGTGGGCGGCCGGCGCGACGCCCGCGGGCGCTTCCGCGGCGGCTTGCGCGCCGCGGCCGATGAGCCCCGGGCAGGCGGCAGGGGCTCTCGCGAGGTGGTCGCGGGGAAGAAGGAGGAGGTGCCCGGGTCGAGGAAGATCGGATGGTCGTCTAGGAAAGAAGAGGCCGGCGCGGCCGGGGATAACGGAGGGCTGTCGCTGGCGGTGGAGGCCATGCTGGGAGAAGAGAGCAAGTGTGGACGGAGATGTAGGGTTTGGGGGGGGGGGGGGGGGGGGGGGGAAGAAGGGGGTTGGAGGCTTGGAGGACTGTATATGAGTGGGTTGGTGTCTTGCTGATGTGGGTTGATAGGGTTGAAAACAAAAATAAAATTTTTCGATTACCGGAACCGTTTTTGAGATTTTACCGAGATTCTGGTGTAAATGAAAATGAAAACGGCTACCGAAAATATAGAAACGAAAATTGTATTTTTATCCGAAACTGAAAAGCGAAAATGATTTCAGCCTCTACCGACCGTTTTCGAAAATTACCGTATTTATGCGGTAATTTACTGCCGGTATTACCGTATTTTAGGGATCCTACCGTATTTGAAGCCCAGCCCAATATATATTTTCTCGGTCCAATAGCTCGCGGGCTTCCCTGTTGGCCCAGCCTTTCAGGTTAACCCTTGCCTCAAAATCTCCCGCTCCCCACTCCCTGACCCAGTGAGGCAGTGACCCAGTGAGGCAGTGACCCCCGTGAGGTTGGTTCTTCTCATTCCATTATTGGCTATTGGTTTTGTACTTTGGTATGATAATATGAGTACTAATATATTTTTAGGATATATTTTCAGAACTGGTCAATGATGATTATGTGGCAGGTGATGATGATGACATGCCTGAGATTCAGCTGTAGGCATAGGCAGCCTGCGGCCCTGCACTAGTACTATTCTTAATGGCATGCTAGTATATGTTTAATTCTCTATTTGAATTTGGTTAATGATCATGTATGACTATGTCACGTATGTTGTGTGCAACTTTGTGCCATACTATCGTGCATGCTATTATGTGTCAGTTATCACGGATTGGTTCGATATTTGGATTAATATCTTAATCGAATCTTCACTACTTGCATATGAGATGTGTCAAGTCATATTGTTAATGTTATGCTCTATTGTTTGATATGTTTATCGTTTTTTAAATACCGTTTTGATGGGTTTCGACCGTTATCGATGTGTTCTCGACCGTATATTTCTATTTTCGAAATTACCGGAATACTGGCGCTGTTTTCGTTTCCGAAAATACCATACCGCTTTCGTTTCCGATAAAAAAATATGAAAGTAAAAGTGGTGGAGTCTTTCGCCGACCGTTTTCATCCCTGTGGGTTGATGCACGGCATACGTGTGCGTGTGGCCGTGTGCCCTCTAAGCGAGAGAGAGAGAGAGAATATTTTGACTACGCTTGCTAACTATATGCGACATTTCCAACATATTTCAAAGCAGTAGAAAAGTTTGTGTGGAACTTGACCTCTGTCTAACAATTTCAACTAAAATCTAATATTTTAAATGCGAAAACATAACATCACTGTCACCTTCTCAATCTGCAAGGTTTATTTTAAGTTGAAAGTCAAAGCTATGAAACTATAAAAGTATGACGGACTCACTACTAAAACTATATATTGAAAATTTTTTATCGGAGAGCAGCATCATTTTAAGGAGCCTCTATAAGCCGGTTTCATCCATCACTAGATTTGCTATGATAAATGCTTGGTGCCCTATAGCAGTGCAAAGTATAATTATTTTTCAGATTTCACATTTGGAGATGGGCATATTAGGTCATCAAGTAGCGTGGGTATTGTGTTCCTAATTGCATTGGAGAGTAATGCTTAGTAATCTGACAATGACTCCAGAGAGCAATCTATGCTATATCTAGGAAGATCCTAGTGAGATCTCAGAGTGAGTGATGACCTCTCAATCCACTAGCAGTAGCTGATTTTTTATTTTAAAAATAAATTCTCAGCAACTGACGTCATGTTTGCAACGCTCGTTTTTTAATTTAATTTATATCCAGTGAGATATTTTTTGAGGGAATTATCCAGTGAGATATTATTGAACCGTCCAGCTAATTGCACTCGAGTCTTGATTTCTTGCACGGAATCCTTTAAATCCTGTACAGATTTTAGGCCCTGCACGTACAACGTACGCTGAAGCGTTTAAACTACACGCAGTACACACGTACTTGACCTCGAAACAAATCGATCGAGCTAACCCTTTGTCCCTTGTTTTTCATCTCTCATACAAGCATATATGTGACGCCTATACAGTATATATACAGTCGAGCATCATGACAGGCGTACAGTTGTCGATCAGCTGGATGCATAGTGGAGAATTATCAACCCTAGACTAAGAACAGTAATTTTTTTTATCAACGTAAAATTTGATCAAACGTGAATGTGTCAATTCAGAAGACAATCGCCATCACGGTAAACAGAGTAATTAAATCGCGCCACCGCGTGATTTGATCAAACGACTCTAATTTCCCGGGCCTAATAAGCCAAACCTTTTTCTAGATGTTGGAAAAAGATATTCTACCACAAACGTTTCACGTTTCCAAGGAGTTAAATAAAATTGCACATCAAGAGAGCACCAAGCCTTGCTCATTTTTCCCCTTTGCGTAGCAGTAAACATTTGTTCAGTTGTTACCTCAGTTTTGGCAGATATGCACTAGCTACAAGATTTCACCGTGATTTCTCGAGTGTATTGTTACGAATGGCCAAAAGAACACTTCTGATGCCGTACTGATGATGTCTTTGTCATTATACTAATCCAGAAGCCATTATCGCAGAGGAAAACAAGTCCAGTTTTGATTTCTGGATCATTTCCTCGTGTGCATGATTGCCTTCGTACGATTAGAATCAAACTTTTGACTGGAATAAAAGAAAACGTGTAACATTCGCATGCACGCATAACTTTATGGATTCAAATCTTGAGGCGTGCAAATTAACTTTCCAGATTCCGCAATACAAAAGATGACTAGCACATTTATGTCGAGGCTACCTTCTAAGTTCTGAACAATACTGCTTCTGCAATACAGATCCACTGGGCACCTATTATGTTTGTGCTATATTTTGGTCTATCTTTATTAGCTCCGTGCTTGATTGACCAGATTATTTCAAGTGCCGTAGCCGCTTTAAACCTATCTTTACGTATGATAGAGCCTCCTGCTCTTTTCTGATTCAGGTCAACTGTTCAGACCTTTCAGACTGTTCCTTGAAAAGAAAAGAAAAGAAAAAAATGCTCAGATTTTTCAGACCTCCAGCAGCAGCTTCTTGGCCTCATATTCCCCAAAGATATCGCAAGGCAATCAACAGTGTTGGTCCAACCATGTACGGGTTGACTGCACCTGCATATGGCTGATCAGTCAGTTCCGTGCATACATGCTCCAACGCAAAGCAGCAAAGCATGGAATGGCCTTTACCATATGACTGTGTCATAGCTCGCAGACAGACATCATCTGGGGTACGGCAGCTAATCATTTGCATGATTGCATCTACCACCTTCTGCAAGTTTCAGCAGCTTTGGATTCCGGTTTCTTCAGGGCATGGATCGTGATTTCTTCAGAAGATCAGCAGAAAGATGCGGATGCAGCTTTGTTAGCAGCGATGGTAGACAGTTCAATGGGCATGATTTCTCTTCTGGTGATTTGTGCAGCTGAAGCTGGCGAAAAGCTCTCATATGAATGTCTAACGGTTCTGAATCTTTAAAGATCGAAGTGAGATGTTAGTTGAGTTGGCCAACGGCGAAAAAAATGCTCAACTCCAGTGGCAAAGCAGTAGTTGCTAGACCTGCATACAAAATGTTCATTTTTCAGGCTTTGGTAGGCATGTGACACTTCATAATTTCATTCATATACAGAGCTGTGGAGATGGAGTTCGGTGTTAACTCGTTTTCCATTTTACTAGTTTGGTGTTCAGCTTAATCGGTGCCACAGTGCCACTGCTGCTGCACAAAAAGGCCTGCAGATGACGCAGCAAATGACGCAGGCTGAAGTCCCAGCAGATGGTGGGCCTGCACGATGCCTCCAGGCCGCGTTGTTGCCGCTCTTCGGGCCGTTATCGCTGGAAGGCCAGGCTGGGCCTCGTGTCACCGGCACCATTTCGGCTCGCCGTGCCTCTGTTTTCCTTTGGAAAAAGTTTTTTTTTTGCCTCCCTCAACTTTAGGCCGAATTTGTTTTTTCTCCTTGAATCACAAAATTGTGGGTCCAGCCTCCTCAGACTCACAAACTGTTCATATAACCTCCCTGAGCGGTTTGAGGATGACGTGACAGCAGTTTTTCTCCTTTTCTTTTATTTTTTATTTTGACTAAATCTTTGAAAAATCACAGTAAATCACAAAAGAAAAATCACAAAAGGGTAAACCCAATTTTGATGAACTCCACGTAAGTAGATCTACGCATTAAACATATTATATGATATACTTTATTACTATTTTTTATGTAATTTTTGATATATGTTTTTTTATAATTAATTTATATCTACAATTTCTATTGTCTAATTATGGTGAAACTTTTATGGTGGGCTAATTATTATATGATTGAGCTATAGTACAAATTTTATAATTATTGGATCATGTTTGGCTGAGCTATAGATTTATCTATATAAACCTAGATAAATTTAGACAAATATATAAATAAACATAGATAAATCAATAACTCAGTCACATATGATCCGATAATCATAAATTTTTTACTACATCTCAATCATACAATGATTAGATCACCATAAAAATTTCATTGTAATTGGACAACGGAGACTATAACTATAAACTAATTTAAAAAATCTATATCTAAATCTACAGAAAAACATTTGCACTAAATTATACCATATAATATGTTCAATGCGTAGATCTACTTATGCGGAGTTCAAAAAAATTGAATTTTCTATTTTATGATTTTTTTTGTGATTTTTTCAAAAATTTAGTCAAAATAAAAAATAAAAGAAAAGGAAGAAAACCGCAGCCACGTCATCCTCAAACCGCTCAGGGAGGCTATGTGAACGGTTTTTGTGAGTCTGAGGAGGCTGGACGGACGGTTTTGTGGCCCAAAGAGAAAAATAGATTCGGCACAAAGTTGAGGGAGGCAAAAATGACTTTTTCTTTTTCCTTTTCCAAGGATGGCCTTGGGCTTCGTGTGCGCGACCACGCGGGAGATTGACTAGGAGAGAATATTTTTTTACTTTTAATCTATTTTGAATTTAATTTTAAAAATAACCGGCCCAAACATATATTGCATATCTAACCTTTTTAATCACGCCAGTGCGCCTCTTGTACTCGACATGGTCTGCAAAATAAATCTGGATAAAAGTTTTCCTTGAGGGGGAGTGTTTGAAGAATGCAAGACAATCTTCTAGAGTATTTTCATGGAGTACTCTAAAATTAGTAATAAATAATTTAGAAAATCTTGTAATATTTAGGAAATATCTAGAAGGGGACACATGTCACCACCCTATAATCCCACTTATCCCATAAATAGAGGACTCCTTGCCATCCATCTATCTCAGAGTATGGTAGATGAGAAGGGTGAGTGCTAGGATAGCCACAAAGAGAGGGTGTGTTGTGTACTCTTATGTTGTAATAAAACAAGTGTTTTGTAAGTGTTAGTCTTCCAGTTTCTAAGTACATAGTATATAAGTTATGATCTATTGTAGGCTGACTCTGTCACCCGGTCTCACAAAGGGTCTGGGCTTCATCGTAGAAAGCCTCTGCCTCTCGGAAGGTTCATCTGTTGGTAGGCTCTGCCACCCATAAGCGAGAAAACGGCTTTGCCGTCAAAACAACCTTATATACTAAGTAGCTATAAATTGAAAAAGCTAACTGAATCTAGAGTGAGTTGGTGTGTCTTAGGTGTAGATCCTCAGCTTAGTGAATATTAGGGCCACCTCGGTTCTCAAACCCGGAGCATCCTTTAGCGTGAGGTGAACCAGCAACCACACATGAATCACCATCACAGCTAAGAGGCATGTACACCAGAGGGCGCATGTGGACACCGTCATCCACTCGTCATGCGGACCACCCATAGCGGAGGGAAGCACGCCATCGGGGGTAGGGACGAGGAGGCTGTATTTGGTGTAGCGGGCTGCGATGGTAACCACACTAGGTTACAGCAGCAACATGATCACAACGAGGGGATTTAGGACTGATTTATAGTCTTAAAAAAATCAAAATTTTCAGCAAACAAAGATGAAGGAAGATTAGTAGAGAGGCAAGACAAAGACATCTAGTTACCTGTGTTGCTGCGAATGGAAACTCCTCACGCACTAGAAAAAACCAAATCTCAAATCAAATGAAACAACCCAACCAATGCAGGATCAGTCAAGAAATGGGTCTGCCCCTTACCATGCTGAGCGACAGCTATACATCTCGAAGAGAAAGGGCGGCGTCGGCTCCGGCGACGGCGGCGGCAGCGGCTTGGCCAGCGGCGGCGGCTTCTTCAGCTGTAGCACCGATGGTTGTGGCGGCGGCGGAGGCAGCCATCTTTATCTCCCGCACTCGTTGCGCCATGACTACACTACAATCGATGGAGGAGGCAGGGAGAAAGGAGACAGAGAGAAGGAAGGGAGGGCTGCGCCAGGGAGGGGCTAGCAGGAAGAAGGGAGGAGGGGCAACGACTCGAGAGGCGGAACCGTGGAAGGGGGAGAAGAGCGAGAAGTCCAAGAAAGGGTCTAGTGAAGGCTAGTAGTGTGGGAAGGACAATGAGAGAATGCCTTTCTTCATAGACCAGCTAGCCTACTACCTGCCCTCGAACGACAAGCCCCTCCTCTGCACTTCTGCAGTACTTGACCTGTGTTCTTTTTCTTTTTTCTTGAGGAAATTCGCCGCCTGTGTTGGACCGTACACCAACTATTTCTGAGATGCCGGTCCACTGCCGAGGAACGCAATGCAACCTCACGAACGCCGATCCGATCATGGGCAGTCTAGCTGCAAAACCTGATGAGTACTAAAACGGGTACGTGCGTGCTTCGACAAACGTAACGGCCAACAGACATGCACCGGCGACCCCTCCCAGTTGACGGGACGGCCGGGCTGCGATCCAGTCGCGACCGGCGAGTCTTTCGCCTGACTGACTAGGCAGCTAGAGGCACGATGCCGCAACGATTGCAAGATGATCCTCCAACAGACCAACATGGCCTGCTCCTCCAGCTTACTGTAGCATTGACCACCCTACAAATTGCCCTAGGCCTATGTTCTTGTGAAGGACAGTAAAAAACCGACGAGCCACAGTTCAGTACAGCAAAAATTCCATGTTTAGTTTTCAAAAAAATTCCTGGCTTTGACCATTATTGGAACGAGCTTTTGGCTAATAACAACCATCTCCAGTAATTCTGTGCTGGCTCCAAACTCGTGCTGCTAGGACTAACACGTCTAGGGCTCTCTCAGCTTTGGTCGTGCCATAGAATCTCCGCCCCTCTCGGCTTTGGCGATGTACATCTAGGGCTGACGCCGGCCACGGAGGGTTCAAGCGTGTAGCAATGACGCAAAAGGGTAAGAGGGCGGTCTCGGTCTGATCGGATGCTGTTGCCGGGAATAGTTTTTTTTTTAAAATTTCGGGAACAGTTCAGATTAGCTTCGTTTTGCAGCTCCTTGCAAAAAAAGAGTTCCCTTTTGCAGCAAGCCAGCGATAGGATGAGGTGCTGATTTTGATCCCATGCACCATGCGGGACGAAGTTGTGCGGCTGTCCTGCTTTCTAGAATGCATTTTTATTGATATGATGAATGATTAGAGTTGATCATAGAATAACAAATGCCTTTCCAACACTTCTCTTTTTGAATAAAATCATTCCAACTCATTATATCTTTTGTCCAACTAGCGCTCTATCTCCTAAAACCTATAGGTTGCTGTAGCTAGCTAGGTCTAAATTGGCATTGAACAAAGAGAATAGAAACATTAACGAGTTACCGTTGAGTGCTGTAAAACAACAAGAAGATAGTTCAAAGACTGTCGCCATTTACAAAGGGCATAACATGTTAGGCTGTCCGCACCGGAACCCGTATACCGATACTGGAGTAGTAAAAATCCCCTGCAGCGGGGCCTCTATCATCGTCCGCTATGAGCCGTGCTCCACCAAATCCAGCAGAGTAACGGAGCAACACTACCCGCGTAAGTGGCACGGGGCCCGCCTGCCCGCGCGTGCTCCCGCCATTCGGACCTCCCCAGCCGCTCCTCCCCCGGCTGCCGGAGCTGTTGCTGGAGTTTGGCGAGGTAGCGGTGCTCGCCGGCCACCGCTCGCCCGTGCTCCATGTCCGGCCGCCGCAGCTCCGCAGCGACGAGGTGGGGCGAGGAGGGAGGAGGACGCACCCGTACCTCCGCCAGAGCGCCGCTCTTCCGCTAGCGCCCGCACCTTCGCTGGATCTGGCGCGCCGACATAGCGGCATGGCCGCCACCGCAGCCGGGACACGCTCGCCGCCACCGCCGTCAGCCCGCTCCCGCCCCACCGAGCGCGAGAGGTGCACCTCGCACCCTAGAACTCCCTGCGCCAGCCTCGCGACGTCCTCCACCTCCACCGCGCGCGAGATCCGCCGGCTTCCTCCACCAGCTTCCTCCACCTCTAGCAGTGTGCAGTCACCGATTACTCGAACGTGGCGCTCCAATGGACAGAAGGTCTACTTTCCTGCATATGCTGTTGCCGATGTTTTTGATGTGCACCAGCTATCAGCTAAGCCAGTCTCTGAACTCTGATTGCTGTTGATGTGTTCGCCCCTGCCATGGACAGTGTCCTGTGCCCTGGTTGTCGCTGTAAGGCTGCTCAGCACTATACCTGCCCGGCGCCCAACGAGCTGGCACCCTTTGCAAATCGACTGGGTAATCATTTTTCTTACCATGCAGCAACGAGACATGCAACTCCAGATGACCATTGCTGGTCTAACTTTAGGTCGCCTCCAACGGCTGGAGGCCAGCTCTTCAATTTTTTAATTGTGAAACAGTCACTCCGTTCGGCAGCCAGCTCCAGCTCCAGCCCAATAGTATTTTCCTCTCACGCCACTCCAGCCACCAGCTCCAGCTCCAGCCAGCCCAACAATATTTTTCTCTCACATCATTCCAGCTCCAGCCTCCAGCTCCAGCAGTGAGTGTCAAAACATCCGCGTTCGCGCGCTGCGACAAGCCGGGCGCACACGCTCTCCAACCTCCCTCCTACTCACAGGCATGTTTTGCGAGGTACTATGTGCCACTGTGACCTACTGTGCCCTCCTGATTTCTACTATAGCTATGAGCCGGGAGCTGGCTCAACCGTTGGCCTTGGCCTTACCTACTGGAACAAAATTTTGTTAGGTTTTTGGTACTTTATCCTGCAACCCTACTTCTACTTATACAGTGCACACTATTTTGTTGTCGAGCGGAGATTTGAACAGGGCTCCAGATGCTTTCGCGGCTGACGCTCTTTTGCAGGTGCGGACCCCACAGCTAACTGTCGACATGGGCTGGGGCCGCAGCTGCAGCCCGTGCTGCGGTCCAAGGCCAGTTCCACATGCCTGACCCTGCCCTGAATGCCTGCTCCGATGACAGAGCAGGGAGGTAGCCCGACATCCAGAAACATCCAAGACCAGAGCTTCTTTTGCGCGCACGAGCCATCCGTAGAACAAGGCACGCGTCACTCCCTCAGTCGTCCCGCCGGTCCGCTGCTGCATCCACGACCATGCGGGCGGCGCCGGCTCCGAGTTCGCAGACGCCAAGTGTGCAACCAATCGTCGTCACGGTCCTCCTCGGACGGGGCCATTCTCCGTCAGATGGACTCTGGACCGGTGCGCCGCTACATCCACGATCGTGCAGCAGGCCGGTTCCTGGGCACGTGCAACCTGTGCACGTGCACAGGGCCGCAAAACTGCAGGATCCCCAATATTAGTCTGCACACTAAATTTGTATTAGTGGTATTAGAAAATTCCCATCATGGTATGCTTCCCTTCCTCTATCTCAATCTTCTAATTTTCTCTCTTGACGAGTGGGTGACGGTGTCCACATGCGCCATTTGGTGTACATGCCTCTCCTCTGAGGACCTACACCTAAGACACACCAACTCACTTAGTGTATAAGGTCGTTTTGACGACAGAGCCGCTTTGTCGCTTCCGGGTGGCAGAGCCTACCAATAGATAAACTTTCCGAGAGGCCGAGGCTTCCTAGATGAAGCCCAGACCCTTTGTGATCCCGGTGGCAGAACCAGCCTACGATAGATCACAACATATATACTAAGTACTTAAAAACCGGGAGACTAACACTTACAGAAAACTTACTTTATTACAACACAAGAGTATTACACAAGAGTATACAATACACCCTCTCTTTGTGGCTATCCTAGCACTCACCCTTCTCATCTACCATACTATTAGATAGATAGATAGCAAGGAGGAGGTCCTATATTTATAGTCTAAAGGGGATCATAGTGTGGTGCATGTTTCCCCCCTTCTAGAGAATTCCTAAATATTACAAGATTTTCTAAGTTATTTATTACTAATTCTAGAGTACTCCATAAAAATATCTTCTTATTGCCTTG